>NC_135784.1:236744427-237944427 GCF_051106095.1 Pogona vitticeps
ATAAATAAATAAATAAATAAATAAATAAATAAATAAATAAATATACTGTATCATACATACATAAAGAGAAAAACAGGCGCCCCCGCCTCTCCCTCCCCCCCCGATTCTGGCCGGGGGTCTGCCTTCCCACCGCAGGCGAGGTGGCGGGCTTTTCCGGCACGTCCACCAAAGGGGGTGCCAAGAGGAGGCCCAGGGCGACCGAGGAGAGCGGGCCGTGGCCGTGCGTTGGAGCGGGCCCGGGCTCTCCGTCCGCTGGCCTGACGGCTGCCCGGGCCTCCGCTTTGCGGGGGGGGCCCAGGAGCGCTCCCCGCCGCCGCCGCCTCCCTCGGCCTCAGCCAGGCCGGCCCCCCCAGGCGAAAGCTGGTGCCTGCAAGGCGAGCTCGGGGGCGGGGAACGAGCCTCGATCTTCTTCGGCGGAGACCCCCGCGGGAGCTGCCAGGCCTCCAGGTCGGGGTCGGGGGGTGGTGGCTCCCGAGGGGTCCCTCCGGCTGGCGGGGGACGGGGGGGCGACGGCACGGAGGGCAGGAATCTCTTGCCCAGGCGAAGGCAAGGCGGGGGGGGAGGGGGAGGCAGGCTTGACTGGCGGGGACCCCCAGGGCCCCCACAGCCCGGCTGGCAGCCCCTCTGGGCAGCAGGCAGCGTTTGGAGAAGGTGGGACGCGCGCAGCTCCGTGGGGGCCCCTCCACAAACACACCCCGGCCCTGAAACCCGAACCCGCCTCCGCCTGGTGCCCACGCGATGAGCAGGAGAGGTCGGGTCTCCGGGCAGTTGGCTTCGCAGATTTCAAGCAGCAGGTCAGGCCAGGCCAGGCCAGACAGACAGACAGACAGACGGGCCTGGGCGCTGGGAGGCCTTCCACGAGAGCGCGCCGCCGCCCTCCACCTCCAGGATCGACGGGGCGGGAGTGGGGAGAAAAACGCCCGGAAGGGCAGCGACGGACCGGAGGCGGGTAGAGCGATTCCCTCCCGGGCAGCCCTCTGGGTTTCCACTGGTAGCAACGCAGGGCACGGCCGGCCGTCGGCCTGTGCAAGGTTCGCTCAAGCGACGGCAGGAAGTTTAAGCCTGACTAAATCCTATTGCCAGAATTTTAAGTTTGTTCTTAATTGAATCAGAAAGGCAGCCCTTAACTTTCCTGTCGTTAATACAGCCTCTCCTCCTGCAATATGAGGGCATTCAACGAACATACTTTTTATGTTCATGTTTTTCACCGGCTGGCACTTTTCTTAGTCCCGATTTCTTCCTAAGTGCTCGGAAGGCAGGTGGGAGCGTCGCAGAGAAAGAGAGCGAGCCTGCCTCTCCCGCTCCCCAGCCTTTTCACCTCCGGCGTCTGCTTAGGAGGGGACCCCTCGCGCCGGGCTAAACGCCTTGGCCGCCGCCGGTCCAACGAAGCGGCTAGCGGGGGCTTCCGTGACGGCGGAGCGTGCGGGGGGGGGGAAGGGAAGCAGCAGCTGTCAGAAACGGTCCTCTCGTCCAGCCCGCCCCCTCCTCCTCTGAGCTCTGGCCCCGGCGGCACTTTGGTCTCCGAGGGCCGCAGCTACTAACGAGGCCGATACGGGACGAGCAGCCGAAACGGCGGAAAGACGCGCTTGCTCTCTTTGGTGCCCCGGCTGGAGACGCGCGTCCTCGTCCGACGGCTGAATTCCGCCTGATCGCCAGTAGTGATTGCTGCCGCTTCTTTGGGGATCTTTTGTTAAGGCTGAACCGGACTCGCTATCCCGCCGACCGAATAAAATTGCCCTGACCTCGACGGGACGTGCTTCCCTTTCCGTGTTACATCCCAAACCAATGAACGCATTCCCATCAACTGATGGATGATCTTACTTTTACACTTCGACCTTAATTACCGTTACTTGAGAAACTGAACATCCATTTGGTGTCAGCAGAGAACAGAGCACATCTTCCTGAACTCCCATCAGCGCCATTGCGGCCAATCGGACTTTATTTACACGGATAAGTCACAATGGGGATACCAGATTAACACACACACACTCCCTCTTTTATTCTGTCGTGGCCGGGGAATTTTGGAAGTCTTATTGTGTTCGGTGACAATCTCCTTATCGTCGTCAATCTTCTTCAGTAAAGAAGACCGGGTGAATATCGGCAAACGTCTTCACTCATATGCAAAGTAATGTTACAGTTATTAAGACATTCCTAAGCAAAAGTGTATAGCATTACAGTCTTTCTGAGCCACTGATTTCATTGCGGCCTGCAGTCCTTATGTGATTTAGGTTTGGGACAGTTAATTGTATCGCTATATCTGTACCTTTAATTTGTTGTACAGCGCTTAGAGTAACAATTGCTAGACCGGCGGTATATAAATTGAACGAACGAACGAATAATCTGGGACCGGTAAATACACTGCAGCCTACTATGCAGAAAGAGTGTTTCCTGTTGTGTTGAGTTGTTCAGTTATTCCCTCACTACAATGCCAGGATCATATAAAGCACCGGGAATACGAGTACAGTATAATCCTTTTTTCAACTGAGCCTCAAACAGCCAGGCAGACATCTTCCCAAGCCCGATCAGCTCAGTATTCTTAAAAGTGGGGGGGCGGAGATCTCAGTTTTGGGTCCAAAGGAGTGCTCCTTTGACACCCCTGTCTCTCCGTAATCGTGAGGCCCAAAACGTAAGCCACACCGACGAGCTTTGTGTGCGTGTGTGTGTGTGTTGAGGGGGTGAGAGGATCCGATTCCCAGCGCGGGAGCTCAAGCGAGCTGCCGGTAGTTCAAGTGAGCGGTGATGTGAGCGGTTCGCGCTGGGGACTGGGCGAGCGGAGGAGGAGGTCGTTTTCCTGGCTGTCAGAGAGAGGAGACGATTGAAAGTCGCCCTCCAACTTCTCCTCGCCGCGGGGATCCAAGGCCTCAGGAGTCCTTTGCAAGGAAAGAAGGCAGGCAGCGATCCCGTCCGCTAAACCTCTGTCATGTGATACCGAGGAGGACGGAACGAGGCGCGGGGGGGGGGGGCGGGCGTCGCGCCTCGGGGCTGCAGGCAGGGGCCGTCACAAAACGGAGCGGCGAAGTTCTGCCAAGCCACAAGCCCAGCTGCCGCGCTGCTTTCTCCAGCCCCAGGCGCTCCCTTCTCGTGGCCGCTCTGCGACTCCAACCAGCCGCGGCGGGATTCGGGTTTTGTTTTCTTTCTGGACGCAAGGAGATGAGTCGTTGCTCCTACTCCAAGACGACCCTTTCCCTTTCCCTCGATCTCTGCCTCTCTCTGTCTCTCTCGCACACGCAGTCGGTCAATCCATCCACCAGTCATTTGCCGTTCTCTTCCCCTTCAAAACCAGCGCAGGAACTCCAGGCAGAGAACTCCGGATGAAAACCTGGAAAAACCCGTCCCGGCAGGAGACGCCAGTCTCAACGTGGGTTTTGTTGAACTCTCTACAAGAGAAAAGGCAGGTGCTGTTTTTGTGCGGGGAGAAAAGCCTAGAAATCTGAGACAGCCTCCTAGGGAAAACTTACTTCTTCAAATGTCTTTTCAGGTCTTCCTTGAATCAAGAGGGTATGGGTGGGCGAGGGAGGTCGGTGAAGCGGACCTTACGGGGCATTAAGTTCCCTGCAAAAACCTCTCCTGATTTAGAACTGAGGCGCAAGCGAGAAACTGAGTGGCCGAGAAAGAAATGATCAGTTACTATGGGTTAAACTTCCTCGCGGTACCAAATTCATTGTAATGGGACAAAGAACGGAATTCAAGAAGCAGAAAAGTTGCACTTCTTCCCCACAACGGTGGCGGGGGGGCCGTAAGGGACTCTAGGGAGGCTGCTCTGGTTCCAGGTTTACAGTTCAGCGCCTGGCTTAAGCACGTTTGCTTGGCAAAGAGTTCCTCCGAAATGAGAAGCGCTTCCCTTCAAGCACATGTGCCGCCGCGCCTTAGAATGACAGGCGGGTCTAGAGGGAAAGAAATATGTGAAGGAAAAGATCGAGACTAAGCGGGAGAACACCACATGTGCTGCTACCTATCTCGTTCATCCGGCGTCCCCGGACACCAGCAGAGGCCAAGTTCAGAAGGAGTATCGGAAAGTCCACTGGAAGCTTGGACTCGAAGTACAAGGTGCTGTTGAAATGTATGGACCTCTTCTTCCGAGATCCTGGGAGTGTTTGGGCAACTCCGTCGCTGCTCGGGCACAATCAGTAGATCCCTCCTAAGCCTATTTGACAGCTTAGGGACCTTGGGTCTGAGTGTGTGGTCCTTTCCAGGCGGGTCCAGCCCGCGTGTCGGTGGGAATGTGCCATGCCTCGTCCGGGCAAGAGCTCCTACAGTGACCAGAAGCCCCCTTACTCGTACATCTCGCTGACGGCCATGGCAATCCAGCACTCAAGCGAGAAGATGCTCCCCTTGAGCGACATCTACAAGTTCATCATGGAGCGCTTCCCTTACTACCGCGAACACACCCAGCGCTGGCAGAACTCGCTGCGCCACAACCTCTCCTTCAACGACTGCTTCATCAAGATCCCGCGGCGGCCAGACCAGCCGGGCAAAGGCAGCTTCTGGGCTCTGCATCCCGACTGCGGAGACATGTTCGAGAACGGCAGCTTCCTGCGGCGCAGAAAGCGCTTCAAGGTGCCGCGGCCGGAACCCCACATGCCAGCCGCGGGCAAAGCAGGGGGCGTGCTACACCCGCACTTGAGCCACTATTTCCACCCGCACCATTCTCATCAGCCTCCTCCGCCTCCGCCTCCTCCTCCCCTGCAGCCCTCAGCGGCAGGCAAAGGGCATCCCGAATCCGCGGTGGCGGCCGCGGCCGCGGCCGTAGGGAGGCTGCCCCAGTTCCAGCCTTACAGCCCCGCGCCAGGCTTCAAGCATCCCTTCGCCATCGAAAACCTCATCGGGCGAGACTACAAGGGGGTGATCCAGGGCGGCGGGTTGCCCCTGGCTTCCGTGATGCACCACCTCGGCTACCCGGTGGCCAGTCAGCAGATCAGCACCATGGTCAGCTCCGTGTGGCCCCACGTGGGCGTAATGGAGCCTGTCGGCGGCGTGCCTCTCTCGCCGGGAGAGTATGGACCCTTCGGCATGCCCATGAAGGCCATCTGCCACCCGCCTCCACAGACGCTGCCTGCCATCCCGGTGCCCATCAAGCCCACCCCGTCCATGCCCGCAGCGACCGCCCTCCCTGCCCTGACCGTCAACCAGGTGGCACAGTCGCTCTGCCCGTCCAGCTCCCCGAGTTCCTCTTCTTCCGCCCTTGAACAGACTCCCCCCAGCTCCTCCGAGGGCAAGAGCGCCTTACATTCGGCCTTGGTGCAAACTTAGGAAAGGAACAGCGAGGCCTGGCCCAGACATCCCTCGCGCCCTCTGGGAAACACATCTATGATGGGCAAGACCTGCCCCGGGCAGTGGGGAGTATTTGGGCACAACACTGTCTATTATTATTATGATTCTCTTACTTCTTCTGGGTCTGTATTTTAATTGCTCTACAATAAGAATATTGAGAGCCGGGTGCAGGTAAGAGCTTTTGCGTTAAATGTATAGCGATAATCAGCTCAAAGTGATAACGTTGACTTTAGGGTGTCTTGAGAGTGTACTTAAATTGCATTCATTGAGACTAGAATACTTAGACAAAGCCACCAACATCCAAAACCTCAGCATCTGGTCCTAAAATTGCAAACCATGGCATGCTTTCTTTAAAGTAAGAGCAACTAAAGACACTGGAAAAACGTGAACATAGAATTAGCAAAGACCTTTTTTTTTATTAATCCCTTAGTCACTTTTGTGGAAAGCGTATGGACACACCGTAGGGACTAATTATATATTTCAGTTAGTCCGAACAGTAGTTCATAATTCGAGGTGACATACTACAGCCCTACAGGACTAGGCATTCGCTCCTTAGTAGCAATCCACTTGTTGTCAGTGGCACTTACTCTTCTCCAAATACTTAGTAGAATGGGATGTACTAAAAAAAAATCCGATTGGTATTTTTCCGGACATTGATGTACAGGAAAGATTTTAATACGGCAGCCTTTGAGTGCGGTCCAGAAAATCAAAGCCAGTGTTGTCACTGGTCTCACCGAGGCTTGTCCGACGCCCATAAAATAACTTTCCAGGTTCATAAGACTCGATCAGGCAGCCCAACGCTATCCTGTGCCAAATTAGTAAAACCCGTGGTTGATCGAGATGATAGCGAGCAGGTGGCTTTACAAACTTAGAATAGTACTAAGGAAGAGTGGCTGCAGGAAATTAAGATGAAAGCGAAAAATAGCTGCTCTTGCTATGTACTGGTGGGATAAAAGTTTGGCGACCTGGCATATCGAAAATGTATAACTGGAATTTCCCCGTGAAGAAAGCTTTCTAGAAGTGAAGTGTGCAGTATGGTTTGGGAAGACTACAAATTGACTTTATGCAGATGTTTCGGTATCCGTGTCTGATTTAACTGAATTGCCAGTGTCTCCGCAACGTTGTTTCCCCCCCTGCAACGGTGGCCGAAGCTATTAGCGTCGACAATAAGGCTTTAAACAACAAAGATTTAAAGGGTAGACATTAAGAGGAAAAGTAAGCGGGGATTGAAAGTAGAAAATGGGATCTGAAGCAGACTTTTAGTTGCGATTTATTACAGTGGGGGGAGGGGAGCAGATGAAAGTAAAAAGGCAATTAATTGGAGTGACACATTCCACATAGAGCTCTCTCTAGTAATGTTTACGCATGTGATGTCATATTGTTGTGTAAACGTGAAAAGACCTGTATTATCATTTCTCTCTTCTGAAAAGACTTCTAAAATCCTCATTTGTGTGGTTTACACTTGCATTGTCCCTACTGGTATATGTAGCTTCTATATACATACGGCTTTAATCTGTACTTATTCCACTTGAATTTGAGAAGTAAAGGCTGATAGAAGGGAGGCATCGGAAAAGTTATTTTAAAAATACTCGTACATGATAAGCACTTTACACAAAACTAAAACGACAGAAACTTTGGAGAGGGGGGGAATTATCAAGCAGACATTTCCAGAAGTCAGTACTAAAAACTTTGATTTTGGTTGCATTTTGAGATTCAGGGTGGATTTGTGAATTAGTAGTGTTCTTGCTGTACATCATTGTTTGCATTAAAATGCTTTGCTGGCTTCCTTTTTTTACCCTGATGCTTGGGGTGGGGGTGGGGTTTCTCCCTTAAATAACCTATGCTTATAATCGTTTGTCTTGGAAAACTTCCCTATGCCAGGTGAAGATCTTGGGCTCTTGAACTGAGAAAAAGATGATAAGTCAAACATGCTGGTCAAAGTACTTCGTTTTAACTGATCACAGCAAAATCTCTTGAAGTACTAAAATTATTGATTTGTTTGCATCACTTAATTAGTCAGTTTGATTCTTCTGGGGAGAAATTTGGGTTCTCTTCTCACAATTTATCTAACAATGCACACTTAGAAGGAAGCTCCCATTTGTTTCAAGAGTACTAACTGTTAAGTTAATATGTTTGATACTGAGGTATCAGGTAGCACCACTTTGATTTTAGCAGATTTAGCAGGAATGTGCATCAGGTTTTGCACTTGGATTAATGCAAAAACAAAGGAGCCAAAACAGAACTTCTTGTTGGGATGAAGTGAATTTCTTCTTTCTTTCCGTATAGGTAGGAAGGGTGTGTGCAATTCTGTTTTCCTGATATTTCTGGAGTAAATAACATGTTTTCTACATTGTAGGAATGGTCTGCAGACACTGTTGTGGTTCTAATACATCTGCCATCTTCAGAACCCTTTGTTCTTTGTTCTAACTTAGGAATGTATTGATAAACTTCGTTAACTTCTAACTATAAACTAAAACTATACCTTAAAAACAACAATCTTATATAGAAATCAGTTCCACTCTACTCAACAGGATGAATTTCTGAATAAAAGTGTTTTGCACAGGATACATACAATCATCAGATCTGACACGGACATTGGTTTAAACTTTTGATGCATTTGTTTTTCAAACCTTAATTTGGAGCTGTGATTTATAGGAAGCTTTAGTCAGAAATAATTACTATCACAATTACTAGGCCTTATTTCCAAATTTATTTGCCTAGTAATACAGAAGGGCTGAAATACTGCAGTTCTAAACAGAACTGCATAGAAATAAGCCCCATTGACTTGCTTTGCAAATGTTGGCATCACATCCAAATTATCAAACTGTGGAAATATATAACTGATTTGAAAGGCTCCTTTTATATAAGTTCTTAAATAGATAGATAGAGGATCATTCAAAGGGCAAATTCATTCTGGAGCTCCTCTAATAATATTTTGATGCCTTGCATATCAAGAACTTTTAGTTAGCAAGAGTCTAATGCCTTCATTCAGTTCTGCCAGTTAAACGTAAAAAAATGGAAACTAGAAAACAGTTTTTAACAATCTTTCAAAATTAGAGCAGAAACATAGGTTACTATTGTATTTTCCATTTGATTTTTTTCCTGAAGATCAGACCAATTACTCTGAATGTTATGATGATAAGATGCTGTGTTATTTGCCCTTCAAACTCCTTCAATACTGGCAATCTTCACCCATATGTAAATATTAATTTAAGGAAATCCATCTACAGTTTAGTGCAAATGTGACTTTTGTTATATTTCAAAGGCTGTATCAAGTTTGAATCTGAAAAGTTGGTTTCTCATTTCATTGGTCTTCAAAAAGAACACTGTTTTTTTAAAAATACATTTTTGTACCGTGCTTATATCAGCTAGTTTGACCTAACAGAACAGAAAACGGATGTAATAAATACAGGGGGATTTCACTGGATGCAATAAAAACAGAATCTGATTTCATAGTTCCACATTAGGCTTGACTTCTAAACTACTTTTATAAACAAGTATGATGCTTTGGGATAGTAGTATGAAGACACTTTCTGTGAAAATAGGATAATTGTTGAAAAAATGTCTGGACACTTTCCCATGAAGTATTGGGTTTAGAATTGGCATAAGGGTATTACGTTTTTAAAATAGTTATCTGTTTTGGAAAATATTTTAAAAGCTGTTTTTGAATATTACTAAATAATATTATTTGGCAGAATATTCATTAACCTTTATTTAAACCAGAATGGGAAACAGGCTACAGTATTTCCTTTTCCCTTCTCCCCGGTTCACTTGGATTGACTGGCTGAATAGGATTCCTGTAACTATTCTGATATTCTTATTATGGGACACTAGATCAGTGTACTGCCTTTTCTTAGGAAGAGGTTTTCTTATGGAGTGAATCTCACAATCCCTGGGGTTTGGAACTTCAGTTCTTTGCCTGGGCTGTTGATTCTTCTTTGATCACCTTTTTGTTAGGGTTTTTATTATTATTTTTTGCAGTTCATTAAGATGCTCCTTCACTTCAAAAAGACAGTGATAATCAAAAAGGGCTGCGGTTTTCAAGCAGTATGAACAATTTCATACTGTGTTGTAATTGCAAAGGAAGAGAAAATTAATTGTGATGACTTTGGCCCCTTTTTTAATTGAGTGTTTATATAAAATGATTTTTTGTCAGATTGTGTTAATTATAACAACTTACAGTACGGACCAGACTAAAGAGAAAAAAAGGCATAAGAATGTGTGGTATTGAACTATTTTTCCAAAAATAAAGGACAGGTTTAGGGAAATGAGACAAATGGTTGCTTGGTTAGGAAGCCTTTGAAATAGGAACAGGAAAAAAAAAGTGTTGATGGCCTCATGATCTCCTGTTTGCTAGTGAACTTCCACAGTGGCTATCCTAGTTGGATAAAATGCCTATAAGTTCTATGCTGCAAAGTGGCCTGCACCTGACACGACAGTGTGATGGTGATGTTTACCATCAGAAAGACAAAACAAAATCAATCAGTCTTTTTCTTTACACCTTCCTCTCAAAGTCTCCCTGCCTCTTCTCCCTGAGTTATAGGCCCAAATCTATAGGTTTGGATATCTTGCAAAAATGTGATGTTAGACTAAGTCAGATTATAGTCATGGGGCATTTGTTTTAGTAAATATGCACAAGATGGGGTTGGAGGGGGAAGGGTGTGATGGGGATCAGTCTGAAGAGGGACTGAAACCAGGGCAACAAGGTATTTTGCTTGAACTGGAGGGCAATGCAAATATAATTAGTAATCTTCGTCTACTTTGAGTTTTCTTTCAAGCAACAGGTGAATGCTAAAAATTATACCAGATTTAGAAATCAAGTTTTGCTCTTTTTTTTCTCCCTTCCTAATATACTTTGAAAAAATAAAATCACATCTATCTTTAAACACATTTTTCCTCATCAACTTAACTTGGGTTAAGGAAAAGGAAACTCTTAGGAAAGCTGCCATTTCACATCCAGATTTTTCTAACAATGATGTGCGTTCTGTACTCTGATACATGAAACATCTTCATATATCACTTCATTCTAAAGATCATCACTGGGGAAAGACTCTTAAAAGGGAGGTTGTGGTAGGTATATTTAAGGCACCCATCAAGTTTCGTGGCGTATACAAGGACCTCCTCCCCCCTGGGGGATTATTTCGGTCGAATTCGACGCCTTAAAAGGGAGAACAGTTACTGTCAAGTATTGCCAACCTAACCTGAGATATTTTTCTGGGGAAAGGAAATTCCTCTCGGGTAGACACAAACGACTGTCATTTACAGGAGCTTGCTCAATACTTGCTGTCACAACGTCCACACAAAAAGCTTCTGCGATGAAGGGGCGGCCGGTGAATGTCGACCTCAAACCGGAGAAGCGGCTTTGTAACGTAACTGCCAAGTCCGATGCGGTTTTGCAACTAAAATGACATAGAAGTCCTGGCGAGCTCCCGGCCCTCGGGGACCGAGGACAGCGGGCCGAGGCGGTGCGGCTGGCCCCCAGGAGCGCTCCCCGCCGCCAGCCAGGCCGGCCCCCCCAGGCGAAAGCTGGTGCCTGCAAGGCGAGCTCGGGGGCGGGGAGCGAGCCCCGATCTTCTTCGGCGGAGACCCCCGCGGGAGCTGCCAGGCCTCCAGGTCGGGGTCGGGGTGGTGGTGGCTCCCGAGGGGTCCATCTGGCTGGCGGGGGACGGGGGGGCCACGGCAGGGAGAGCAGGAGTCTTGCCCAGGCGAAGGCAAGGCGGGGGGGGGGGGAAGGGAGAGGCAGGCTTGACTGGCGGAGCCCCCCAGGGCCCACACAGCCCGGCTGGCAGCGGGCGGCGTTTGGAGAAGGTGGGACGCGCGCAGCTCCGTGGGGGCCCCTCCACAAACACACCCCGGCCTTGAAACCCGAACCCGCCTCCGCCTGGTGCCCACGCGATGAGCAGGAGAGGTCGGGTCTCCGGGCAGTTGGCTTCGCAGATTTCAAGCAGCAGGTCAGGCTAGGCCAGACAGGTGACATGAATAGAATTTAAGGCTGTATCGACAGAAGGATAGTGTCCAAGAGATCAAGCGAAGGTTTCAGACGGGTAGCCATGTCATTCTAGCTCAAGAGGAAGAAAAACCGAACAAAAATGTTCCCGCAGTTTGAGAACTAACCAAGCGATTTCATTACGACCTTTGGTGGATCGTAGTCCAATTCCGCAGATACATCAAGGTAAGTAAGGATAACCCTGCGTTTCAATGTTTAGCTTGCAAAAGATGAGCAGGGCTGTTAATGATCGGGCCTGTTGGCCGTCATGAATTCGTAGGCTCGCCAAAAGTCGAAAGCCACTTAAAGGCCTCCAGCAACAATCCCGCTTTGGTCAATCTTCTGCTAGAGTTTGTAGTCCAGTTTTGGGTACCGCGATTTTGGACGACTGTCAACAAGCTTGAAGAGTTGTAGAGAAAGGCGACAAAAATATAAAAACTAAGCTCTCTGGGTAAGGGTTCGGCACCTGGGAATTGGATGGATGAGGTTACAATCCATATTTGCAGATACATGAAAGATTGTTGGATAAAAGAAGGACCAAGATTGTTTTCAGCTGTACTTCCGAGGACTGCGCCAGAACCCATTCGAATTATAAGAAAGGTCATTCTGACTAAACATTAGGAAGAACTATATACATATGGCTTTAATCGGTCTCTGGCTGCCAGAGGCTGGGAGTTCAATTCCCCACTGTGCTTCCTTGAGAGGGGCTGGACTCGATGATCCATAGGGTCCCTTCCAGCTCTGCAGCTCAGAGGTTATTATTATGGTAAGAATTCTTTGACAGCGGAACTACAGGTTATTTGAGAAAGCGATGGATAGTAAGCAGTTGGTGATGAGGCGGGGAGCCCCCATCCTCCCCCAAATTTTAGTGAGACCCACCACCACCAACACACACACAACCCTTGTTTTGCAGCCGTTTCGTTTGCCATAAGTTTTTAAGCAGAGCTGGATGGTAATCTGCCAAGAATTTTTAGCTGTAGATTTCCTACACTTGTAGAGGTTGAACTAGATGGCCCTGGGAATCCCTTCCACCCATAATATTCCGTGCTGAGACTACCGGCCATAGAGCGAAGGCGTAAAGTAGCGTCAGGAAGACCGTGCAGGAAAACAGCATTCAATAAACATTAAAGACCGGTCAAAATAATTAAACATTCTTTACCAACGCCTGCGCAGAGCACTTCCCAGCGTTACACGTTTCATGTTCCTTTTTGCAAAGACAGCCTAACTTGGAACAACGAGGCAGTTGTGGTTTGTCTTTAGTGGGTTGGAAAAGGGCGGAGGGTGTGTGGGGGTGTCTTGTCCGGGAGAGGGAGGCCTTTCCTCTCCCGCTCCCAAGGACTTCCAACTCCGGCGGGAGTTCACGCCGGGCTAAAGGCGCTGGGCGCCCCCGGTCAAGGGGATCCACCTCCGAGCGCCTGAGTCACCGCGAAGCGCGCCCAAGGACAAGCAACGCCTCGCAGACACTTTTCCTCCCCGGGCCGTTCGATCCAGGTCCATTCTGCCTTCTTCCCAGGAGCCACGGGCGGGCGCCGGGTCTCGTCGCCGGGCTCCCCTTCGAGGGTAACGCAGAAATCCTTCGCGGTGGGAGTCTCGAAGCCGAAAAGGGAACGTGCGTGTGAAGGGGCGCGCACGTGTCCTGGGGAGGGGGGGCGCCGAGGGCCGTGTCGGTCTAGCGGAGAACAGGCGCATTTGTAAGACCGTCACGTCGAGGAAGAGCTGCTGCTTCAGGTGTATTTGGAGGACCGGGGAGGCGGCGTTTGGGCCACGAAGTTCCGCCAGGATGCTCACTCCGGCCCAAGTCCTGTGGACGCGGACTGAAGAGGCCTGCGGCGCAGGTCGACTCGGAAAGAAACCTCACAGGAGGATCAGTCAGTAGGGAGCGCCTCCGGGCAAACAGAGATAGGACCGTCGCCTAATTATCTTTCACATTATGGCAAGGATATAGGTATATACAAGGAAGTGGCTAGTTTACACCTTCCCGAAATCTGGCGGTAAAATCCCAACAATTTGAAGCGGGCAGTTCCATTGAGACAGCAGGCGGTGGTGGCATTTTTAAAATGGCTCCTGCTTGTACAGTACCAAGATCTGAACACAACAGAAAGGTCTTATTCCAGCCTAACTGTGCTCTCTTGACTACAAGATTTTAGTTTCCTTTACAGCTTGCTGGGGAAGATCTAAAAGTGTGTGAACATCATTCTCAGGGTGGAATGATATGGCCCACCCTAACTTCTTGGGACTTTTGTACCTCATTCTGCTCCAAGTGGGTTAGGGTTAGGGTTAGACTGGCCAGAATTGCCTGTTATGCAGCTGCTCTGGGTTACACTTCTTCACAAAAGGAGGTTATTGGGCCATGGAAAGGCCTTCACCTGTGGGTCAAAACTGCCTTCTGTTTCATCAATGGCAGAGTGAATGATAGTGACAGTCTTTTGATCTTAATGGCGAAAAATGGTTAAATATTATGACTGACACTACTGTAGGCCCTAAATGCTGGAAGATCTACAGCATCAAGTCACATAATCATTTTGTGTGTGTGTGTGTGTGTGTGTGTGTGTGTGTGTGTGTGTGTGTGTGTGTGTGTGTATGTATGTATGTATGCATGCATGCATGCATGTATGCATGCATGTACCAGCATGAGGCCAAATAAAAAGGCACAAATTCACATTGTACCAGAGACCTTTGGGTAGCGTGGGCGGCATATAAATTAAATAAATTAAAATAAATAAAATAAATGTGCCATCTAGTCTTCCAATTTATGTGACCTTAGTAGGGTTTTCAAGGAATATGAAATATCTGAGTGGTTTTTACCAGTGCCATCCTCTAGTAGCTTCCATGGCCAAGCAGGAATCAGAGCCAAGGTTTACTGAGGCCTGTGTCCTTCCTGGTCTATTGCCATAGTGGGTGCAGGGCACCAAAACAGGCGATGAAATAAAAATCAGATAGTTCCACTTTAGTTCTGGGTGATACTATTTAAATTTATTCTGATCTCCATCATGATTTCAGGACAGAATTTGTGTTAGCGGGTGACCTGTGCTACAGAAAGTCATAAGGAATCATACTGAATCTTTTTTTTAAATCTCTCAGCAGTTTACAGTACCATCAAGCATGTATCTTCCAGGGCTGTGTTGCTTACATGCAGATTGGAAACATCATATGATGACTGTGATATTTCCTGGAGAGTTGCTTTACAACAGGAATGGGAAACTTTTAGTAGTCTGTGTGTGTGTGTGCAGACTACCTGTTGTGCACATGGCTGGAATTTCTCTGAGCTTACACAAAGAAACATTTACTGAGGAGGTCCTTATACAAACATAACCCATGGTTTTAAAAAGGCAGGCTGGAGATGATGCAGAGCAAAACAGGTTGAACATAGTGCTGTAACTGCTGCTAGAGGATATTGGCTCAAATGGTTTGCAATACAACTCCCCCAGTATTTTTACCATTGGTCATGCTGGCTGGGTCTTCATGGATATATAGTCAGGGCCATATTAACCCATGGCTGGGCCCATAGGCTTTCTGGTATTTCAGTTCCCCTCCAGGACTTCAATTTTTCACCCCACTATTGCTGACAGCCTGGACCTGGAATGGTAGACTTGTGTCAGGCGGTTTGAGTCTTTTGATTTTGAGACCCCCGTTTCTGATTCATGAACAACTCGTTTTTGTGAATAGCGTTTGCCAGTCAGATCTGTGTCCATCTCAATGTCAAATTCTCAGGCAGACATTTCGGAAGCAGAACTTAACACCATCATTTACATTTTCAGTACTCACATAGACAGTGGTACCCAGTTGAAATAAAGTCTGCCAAACAACTCCAAAGCTCTGGAAAAGTAAATAATGGGGGGGACGTGGTGACGCTGCAGGTTAAACCGCATTAACTTCTGTGCTGCGAGGTCATAAGACCTGCAGTCGTCCACGCGACAAAATGAGCCCCCATTGCTTGTCCCAGCTCCTGCCAACCTAGTGGTTCGAAAGCATGCAAAATACAAAAAAAGTGAGTAGATAAATAGGTACCACCACGGTGGGAATGTAATGGTGTTCTGTGTCTAGTCGCGCTGGCCACGGAAGATTGTCTTCACACAAACGCTAGCTCTATAGGCTGGAAACAGAGATGAGCACCGCCCCTAGAGTTGGACACAACAGGACAAATTGTCAAGGGGAACCTTTACCTTATTACTATTAAAGGGCCATCGCCTTCTTGTTTTTTATTCATATCTTATTTATCTGGGGGTAACGTTTGTAAAGCTCATGTTTAAGATGCCCATTTCTTTTCCTGATAGACAATAGGATTATGGAAGGAGCTAGTGAATAAAGGAAACATAAGCTATCTGAGATGCAAATGAAAAACCACAACTGTATTATTCCCAGAATCTTTCTCTGCATTCATCAGTTTCATCAGTAACAATCAGTAACAATAAGAAACAGTATCACTTTTGTATACAAAATCAATGACAAAAGTAGGATATTTGTCCAGCGTACTACCATCTGATTCTCAGTGTGGTATAGGGGATAGAGTGATGGACTAGGACTCTGGAGAACAGGATTCGAATCCCCATTCAGCCATGGAAACTGACAGGGGGAGTAGAACTGGTAAAACCTTAAATATCTCACAGAACCCTATTGGAGTCACTATAAGTTCGTTTTGACTTGTTAGCACAGAACATGTACATACCATCACCTGAGATACTGAAACAAATGGAACAAATTTAGAGGAGATATAACTAGACACTGAAGAAATACATTTTTAAAGCAGTGTTCTGAAAGAGGTGATTTGTTTTAATTCAGGCTCATAAGCACATACATTTGAAGAATCTCCGTAGAACTGCTATGGAAACTACAATTTCGGATGCATCGATTTCTCCATCTACATGTATAATTTCAAAATACATTTCTTATTTCATATAGTGCTCACATTCTTCATGTGTGCTGGCAATGAGATAAGTATGGTATTTTTAAAAAGTAATAAAAATAGGGAGACCTACCTACATAAAAGCCATATTGTAGTTTTGGCTGCTTAATAAAAGTAAAACTCTTTGCATATATTGAATAACATACTGCTTTGTCTTTTTCAGGCCTCATACCTGCATCTGAAAGCTGCATTCTAAATTCTTATTTTTAGGACAACAATCAGCAGATGTTCAGTCGCATTAAAAAGAAAGAGCACACCGTTTTTTTCTATCAAGAAATACAAAAGTCCTTAAGAGTAACATGTGTGCATTTTAAAAAATCAAATCCAAATACTGTACTCTAGCCCTAATAATACTCTTTGCACGGCTGTACTATAATGGTTACATAATTTTTACTTTGGGGCAGTCTAAATGGCAAATATTGATTTATTCCTCAGCCTATGACAATGTTTTTTTTAAAAAATATTTTTGCCAGGCTTGGAATAAGTAAGCATGAAGGCAAGATGAAGAGAAGTTTCTACAAGAGTTTGCTCTCTTGCTAAAGGCTGTAGAATTTCTGTGCAAAATGTTTGAAGCCTTAATGGAAACAAAGGATCTGGTGGGACCACCCAGATCTCTGAATGCTGCTAGTGACATTCAAGGGCCTATTGCTAGATTAAAGTTGTTCATCTTTAAAGTTTCTCAGAAAGCCTCTGAAAGTACTTATCAAACATAATCAAGTGACAAAGGCTCTTTTCTCTGCTCTTCCAAAATACTTCAGTACAATCACACTGAGCTGAAACAGTTCAAGACCTTCCTTTAATCAGAAGTGAGAAGGAAAAAATCCACTTGTGACAATTTTTGAAAAAATAAGTGTCCAGTTGTACCAAATCTATTTTAAAATACCCTCTTTTTCATTTGATATGGGCTTTGAAATAAGAAAAAAAATCTTATTGCTTCACAAGGACATCATTTGTAGGCATCAGGTACTAAATGGAAACCAAATGCTTGCCACCACAGGTTACGGTAATAAATTTGGGAAGGATAATATTGAAGGTCATAAAATGAATGAACCTCCAAATCTCAAATTTTGAATTCTCCACAATCATATGTCTAAACTTTTATCTCATAACATTTGCAGAGAAAGCAACACAAAAGTTAGCCCACTGTAGAAACAGAAAAAAGGTTCATCAGAGCATCTTTGTATTTCAGCTCTCCTAACAATAACGTCATACAACACTTGACTGAACTGCATACGCCACAGATTTATTTCTTCAGTTATTCAAAATATGCTTCCCACTCTGGGACCTCAGGACTGAACTTTACAGAATGCTTCTTGGATCATCATATATGAAGCGACATTTCCTACTATGAAACCTTCCAAGATGTAATTTTAAAAAAATAAACAGGGAGATCACTATGCCTGTACTGTTTCACCGCTTAAAAATGCAGGAACAGTGCAACTGGCGTGAACAGCAAACAAGACAGAATGATGCTGAGCAAAGTACCAAGCACAAGAAGATGTTCTACTCTGCCCATAGTTATCAGTGGTAATATCAAGGTCACTGAATTTTCAGAAATGACACGATGGCTGTGGGATTCTGGGAGTTGCACACACACACAGAGAGAGAGGGAGAGAGAGATGGGGAGAGTAGTCCTAATTCTGGCAGAAGGTGGCATATAAACACAACACAAGAAAACAAAAGACAACACAAGAAAACACAACAAAGTATAAATCTGTGCATTGATTGTTGATTATCAGATGCTGCCATCGTAGGCAGTACCAAAAAAAGCCTCAGTTATGGAAGTCTTACACGACCAATCTTCAGGATAGGAAACAGTCTGCTGTACAAACACACTGGGCTCAACCTAACACTGAGGATAAAAGAAGCTCATTGATTCCTAGAAATATTCCTAGAAAGATGGGAGATTTCCAGAGGCAAAACTGGGGCAAAGGCTGTTTTGGCAGTGGAGTAAGAAGAAAGCCTTGCTACCCGGACTTTGAGCCTTTATCTCCAGTCCTGATGTGCTGATGATGTGGATCTGTCTTTGAAAGAGAAAAAAGAAGAGCATGGGAAGCCTGCTATTAGCCAGTGGAAATCAGTCAACAGAGCACCTGAAAAGATCTCTGAAACCATTCCTAACAAGAGAATAGACTTACATTTGCAGATGAACCACCCAGTTCCTGGTCCTGTTCTAGAGTCAGCAGCAGCTATGTTTAAATGCTGCTTGATCAGTGCTGGCATAGATTGGATTGGTTTATAGACCAAATAAAGATAGTTGCAATTACAATGTGGGTGAGAATCCTGTTTTATATCCTGGCCGTTGCTCTGTAGGTTCCCCTAGGGTTTAGTTTTGTAGATGCTATTCAACATCTACATGAAACTACTAGGAGAGGTTGTATGAATGCGGAGACACCCAACTATTTCTCTTTCCTTCCAATTGGATTCCAAGGAAGCTGTTTTGTGTCTAGACCAGTATCTGATCTTGATAAAGGGCTGGATGAGAGACAACAAATTGAAACTTGATCCAGTCAAGGCAGATCAATCAAAAGGCAGATCAGGAGAAAATAATTCAGTCTATACTGGACAGGATTACATTCCCCTTAAAAAGTCATGTCTGCAGCTTGGATGTGCTCCTGGATTTGGCTTGGAGCCCGGATGCACGGGTTTCAGCAGTCTCCAGGAATGTATCTGCACATTTAAGATTGGTGCACCAGCTGTATCCATTCATGGACATGTCTGATCTGGCTACAGTGACATGTGCCTCGGTTACATCCTGCCTGAATTACTGCAATGAGCTCTATGTGTGGCTGCCACTGAAGAAAATTCCAAAACTGGTGCTGGTGACAGCGAGCATATAACAGCTTCACCGATTGCCAGTCCTCCTAGCTAATAAATGCTAGGGTGTCCTTCTGGTATAAAGTGTTATAATGTTCTTCTTTGGAAATTTTGAACTGCATGAAAGTTTTATGTAAAAGTACAAACTGTAAACTAAAAATTCAGATGTTGCCTCCAGCCTCTGTTTAAAACTATAAACCTGAAGATACATACAATCTTGTTTTGTGTCTCTAAACATATTTCACAACAGTGATGTTTTGTGTGCATAATTATATGGGTATTTTTAAATTTTATTTTATTTTTCATTTATTTTACGGAATTTCTGTTTTACACCTTTATAATTTATGGATGTTGTCGAGTTTTTTTTGTGATGATGTTATTGTTTAGTTGTTGTAAACCACCCGGAATGGCCTTCGCTGCCAGATAGGTGGTATAGAAATCAAAGAAAGAAAGAAAGAAAGAAAGAAAATTGCATGTCCAGTTCAAAGCACTGATTAAGACCTGTGAAGCCCTATACAACTGGTGTACAGGTTATCTGAAGGATTGTATCACATGAGCCTCCCTAGCTTTTAAGATGTTTGGGGAGACTCTTTTCTCGATTCCGTCACTCTCACATTTGGTGAGGACATGAGATAGGTCTTTTTCAGTAGTGGCTCTTAGGCTACAGAATGCGCTTCTCCCTGGAAAGCCACACTAGCCCTCTCCCTCTTGTCCCCCCAAAAGAAACCACCATCCTTTCCAGACAGGCTTTTAATTGGTTTGGACAACTCAGTGTATTCCCTACAAGTCAGTGTCTTCCCTATTGAACTGAGGTGGGTATGTTTTTAACATTTTCAAATACAGTAGTAGTTTTTAATATTGTTATCCATTGAATTATTTTTAATATACAGTATGTATCTCGTGTTTTTAATTGTTTCTTATGTTGCTTTAACTGATTATGAGCCACCTTTATGGGGAGAAAGAAGGCATATTAAACAAGCAAACAAACACTTTTAATTTTATGTTTATGTACAATATTTATGTACAATAATAAATGCGGGATTGCTCTTTTATACTTGCGAGCTAGTAATAGATTTTGTTTGCTAAAATAGACAATAGTAACACTTTATACTGTATATGACATCTGCTAAATATTAAAAGCTATCCTATTAGCATGCAGAATAATATTCTGTGTTTATAGGCAAACTATATCACATTAATTTGCAGCAGAAAACCATATAAGAAATACATTAGGAAGAAGACTCATTCTTCCTACAATATCCCCAGTACCTTTCTCTAGCCTCCTGATTGCACCTGTACCCTGGCTTTTTGTGCTTTAAGAAGGGTTATTTTGGCTTGGAGAGGGGAATACTTGTATGACTTCAAACCCGGACATTAATCAAGTTTTTGTCTTCCTATATAATCCTGCCTTTGATGTACACCAGACTGAAGCCTCTCGGAACAGGAGGAGAAAGCTGTGAAAAGAAGCTGAGTTAATTCATACATTTAAGTGCTGTTGCTTGAGTTCAGTTGTGTAGCTTTTTCATTGCTTTCCACTTTGCATCCTAAAGGCAGGCTTACATCCAGCAATTATGAATGGCCCCTCTGAACAAATAATTGAAATTCACAAGTAGTTCAATACAGTTAAACAGAGTCACGCTTGGAGGTGTGAGGTTAGGAATACTCCCAGTGGCATTATTAAATTGTAGGATATTCTTTTCCTTTGACCTGGAGTATGTATATTTATTTTCCATTAGCTTTATAGTAACAACTAATCAGACAAGCTACATGACCAAAATAGCAAGCACACTGTGATGTTATTCATGTACTGTATCTTCCATGTTTTCCTTTGCTTAACTTCTTATACAATAATTCCCCCTTGCTGAAAAGCAATTATGCAGAATGTTACATATTATGTTCTTCAGTTTGGAAGATATTTGCTGGAGAGATGTCAAAATCCAAAGCAAACTAGCACAGTATAAAGCTATATTTCAAATTAATTGTTGCAGTTTACTTAAACACAAACATAATATTTTCAGGAAAGAATGAAAATGTTTTTTTCGGTATCCCCACATTAACAGAAATATAAACTCAAATGATTGACTGCATAATGTAATGGCCTTTAATTGTGTTTCTTACTAAAATAAACAAGAGAAAAATATGCTTTCAAGATTAAGATAAGCTACAGTTGCAGATAAAATAATAGGAAAGTTAAGATAATAAGTGTTCAATAAGTTCATTAACAAAACCTATATTTCTTGCTATGTGCCATCAAGCTGTCGCTGACTTATGCCAAGCCTATGAATAAGCAACCTAAAAGTGTTCTTTCATGAACAGTCCTGTTCAGCTTCTCTAAACCAAAGACTGTGGGTTCCTTTATTGAGTTTACCCAACTCATATTTAGTTCTCCTCTTTTTCCTGCTGCTGTCAACATTTTCAAGCATTGTAGCCATTTCCCTTGAGTGTTATCTTTTCATGATGTGCCCAAAGTATAACTGCCTAAGTTTGTTCTTCATGTGGACTTTAAATTCATCATGAATGTTATTTAAATTATATTTTGGCAGTAAGATTCTTTTTGTGTTTTTTTTCCAGCTTTACCCTAATTTTGGATATTAAAAGTTCATGGTCAGTACCACAATCTGCTCCTGATCTTGCTTTTACAGGCAGAATAGAGTATCTCCTGCTTCTAGTTACATAGTCTATTTGATTTCTATGTTGCCCCTGTGGTAATGTCTACATGTATAGGTTTCCATTTAGTTGATTGAAGCATGTATTTGCAATAAACATATTTTTTGGCTTCACATAATTTGATGAGTCATTCTCATGCTTCCTTTCCAACTCCCAGGTCAAATTCTCCAACAACATTTGGTTGTTCTTTGTTTCCTATTTTGCTTTCCGGTCACCTATGATTATCACCACATCTTATTCCAGTATGTGATCGATTTGTTCCTGGATGCTTGCATAAAAGCTTCCAATTTATTCTTCTTCAGCATCAGTTGTTGCTGCATAAACTTAAATGATGGTTATGTTCATAGGTTTTCCAAGAAATCAAATATTTTGCCGGACCTTACATTATAGCCTCTAATGACCTGGGATAGATCTTGTCTTTATATTAGAATCATTCTGGTGTGTCCTGTAGCATTGCACTTTCCTTTTATCACTGTGTACATCAGCCTCTAAGCATCATTTTGACTTTAATCTATTTATTTTATTTTATTTCTATACTGCATCATTAGTGCAAAGCACTATAGCATATTCCGGGCAGTTTACAACATCATAAAATAAAACAAAAACAGTAATTTGATGAATAATAAAGCAGATCAAATTAAATAATCTAGTTTCATTAGCAACAGTGCTATTTGTATTTGTCCTTTGGTCTTCCTCAGTAGCTGATTGAGTAGTTTCCAATCTGAGAGTCTCGTCTTTCAGCACTATCTCCTGTTAGATTTTGGATTGTCTCCTATGGTTTTTAAGTAAGAAATATTCAGAAATAGTTTATCATTACTAACCTCTACCTAGTATGAACAAAAGTTAGCTTGAGTGTCACTGTTATTGGTCATGAAAGATCCTGTCCCAGTGTCGTCTTTCACTACTGCTACTGCCCAGTGGCTGCCCTCCAAAAGTTTCTCCACTTTATCACTGTTTGAATGATCCATTGTCTTCTGTTGATGTGACTGTTAATCCTCAAGAGGGTGAATGCATCCTAGCCTGGTTCTCGAAGCTAAGAACATTCTGTCTTGGGTGACTCTGCCAAGAGACCAGACTCGTAATGAAGTCTAGCTGCCTGACCCCCTGACACTAAAACCTTCTCACCACATTAAGGTGCACATTCAAGAGCTGTATATAGCCCCTTCATTTGTGGGCAAAACTAGACCACCAATGGACTAGAACCTGAATGTCTGTGTAACCACTACTTTATATCAATTTCCAGATGTTTACTCTGATAATCTACTTATACTTTTCGCTCTGGCACTCTATTTACAGAATTCCCTCCTTAGGAGCTTCCTTGTGTCAGATTCATTAACTTTTAGGTCAATAGATTAAAAATTTATTCTCCATGATCTTTTAAAGTGGGTTTTAAGAACATCTGTGCATTCTAGGAAAAAAACTAGTAAGTTTTGCAACTTTGATACTGTTTTAGTTAATATTTTATTTCAACTGCAGTGTATTTCAGTGTTTATTATCTATTGTATTTTAATATTTGAATATTGCATAATATCCTGCGGTCTATGATGAATATTAGCATATAAACCTTGAAAGGACATAAATAATACATAAATATTGTTGTTGTTGTTTAGATGTTAAGTCGTGTCCGAATCTTCGTGGCCCCATGGACCAGAACACTCCAGGCCCTCCTATCTTCCACAGCCTCCCGGAGTTCGGTCAAATTCACGTTGGTAGCTTTGATGACACTGTCCAACCATCTCGTCCTCTCTCATCCCCTTTTCCTCTTGCCCTCACACTTTCCCAACATCAGGGTCTTTTCCAGGGAGTCTTCTCTTCTCATGAGATGGCAAAAGTATTGCAGCCTCAGCTTCAGGATCTGTCCTTCCAGGGAGCACTCAGGGTTGATTTCCTTCAAAATGGATAGGTTTATTCTCTTTGCAGTCCAGGGGACTTTCAAGAGTTTCCTACAGCACCACACTTAAAAAGCATCAATTCTTCGGTGGTCAGCTTTCTTTATGGTCTCACTTCCATACACTGCTACTGGAAAAACCATAGCTTTGACTATGTGGACCTTTGTCAGCAAGTGATATCTCCACTTTTCACTATGCTATCTACTGTAGGTTTGTCATCACCTTCCTCCCAATAAGCAGGTGTCTTTTAATTTCATGGCTGCTGTTACCATCTTCAGTGATCATGGAGCCCAAGAAAGTGAAATCTGTCACTGCCTCCATCTCTTCCCCTTTTGTTTACCAGGAGGTGATGGAACCAGTGGCCATGATCTTAGCTTTTTTGATATTGATCGTCAGACCATTTTTTGCACTCTCCTCTTTCACCCTCATTAAGAGGTTCCTGAAGTCCTCCTCACTTTCTGCCATCAGAGTGGTACTATCATCTGCATATTGGAGGTTGTTAATATTTCTTCCGGCAATCTTAATTCCGCTTTGGGATTCATCTAGTCCTGCCTTTCGCGTGATGTATTCTGCATATATTTTAAATAAGCAGGGAGACAATATACAGCCTTGTCATACTTCTTTCCCAATTTTGAACCAATCAGTTGTTCCATATCCAGTTCCAACTGTTGCTTCCTGTCCCACATACAGTATAGATTTCTCAGGAGATAGATAAGGTGGTCAGGCAACCCCATTCTTTAAGAACTTGCCATAGTTTGCTGTGCTCCACACAAAGGCTTTTGCATAGTCAATGAAGCAGAAGTAGATGTTTTTCTGGAAATCTCTGGCTTTCTCCATAATTCAGCGCATGTTAGCAATTTGGTCTCTAGTTCCTCTGCCCCTTCGAAATCCAGCTTGTACTTCTGGGAGTTCTCGGTCCCCATACTGCTGAAGCGTACCTTGGAGGATTTTGAGCATAACCTTGCTAGCGTGTGAAATGAATGCAATTGTACAGTAGTTGGAGCATTCTTTTGCATTGCCCTTCTTTGGTATTGGGATGTAGACTGGTCATTTCCAGTCCTCTGGCCACTGTTGAGTTTTCCAAACTTGCTGGCACATTGAGTGTAGCACCCTAACAGCATCATCTTTTAAGATTTGAAATAGTTCAACTGGAATGCCATCACCTCCACTGGCCTTGTTGTTAGCTGTGTTTTTTAAGGCCCACTTGAGTTCACTCTCCAAGACATCTGGCTCTTGGTCAGCAACCACACTATCTGGGTTGTCCAGGACATCCAGATCTTTCTGATATAATTCCTCTGTGTTTTCATGCCACCTCTTCATGATGTCTTCTGCTTCTGTTAGGTCCTACCATTTTTGTCCATTATCATGTCCATCTTTGCACAAAATGTTCCTTTAACATCTCAAATTTTCTTGAATAAATTTATTTATTTATTTATATTTATTTATTTATTTATTTATTTCATTTCTATCCCGCCTATCTGGTCATGTTCGACCACTCTGGGCAGCTTACAATTTAACAACAATAAATTTTATAAAAACATTACGAATAAACAAAAATAAAGATAAAAAAAATAAGAAAAAAGATCGTCAGGGATTAGCTGTTGGGAAAGCCTGCCTATACATAAGTGTTTTTAGTTGTTTCTTAAAAATGCCCAGCGAGGGAGCCGCGCGAACCTCAGGAGGTAAGTTGTTCCATAGGTCTTCTCATTCCGGGCCTCTCTCGGCGTCAGGCTCCTCAGCCTCACCTCCTGGTTTTTCCCTTTCTATTATTTTCCTCTATTTCTTTGCACTGTTTGATAGAGGAAAAGAGGAAAAGAGTGTTTGTGATGACTAGCTTGTTCTGTTGACAAAACTCTATTAGCCTTTGCCCTGCTTTGTTTTGAACTCCAAGGCCAAACTTACCTGTTGTTCCTTTTATCTCTTGACTCCCTACTTTAGCATTCCAGTCCCCCATAATGACAACAGTATCTTTCTTTGGTGTCAGTTCTAGAAGGTGTGGTAAGTCTTCATAGAATTGGTCAATTTCAGCTTCTTCAGCATTGGTAGTTGGTGCATAAACTTGGATTACTGTGATGTTGAGGGGTCTGCCTTAGATTTGTATTGAAATCATTCTGTCATTTTTGAGATTGTATCCCAGTACAGCTTTTCCCACTCTTTTGTTGACTATGAGGGCTACTCCATTTCTTCTCCAGGATTCTTACCCACAATAGTAGATATGATAATCTTCTGAATTAAATTTGCCCATTCCCATCCATTTTAGTTCACTGATGCCCAAGATGTCAATGTTTATTCTTGCCATCTCCTGTTTGACCACATCTAGCTTACCAAGGTTCATAGATCTTACATTCCAAGTTCCTGTGCGGTATTTTTCTTCATGTTATTGGACTTTCCTTTCACTTCCAGGTGCATCTACAGCTGAGCATCCTTTTCGCTTTGGCCCAACCACTTCATTAGCTCTGGAGCTACTTGTACTTGTCCTCCACTCTTCCTCAGTACCATGTTGGACGCCTTCCGACCTGAGGGGCTCATCTTCCAGCATCATATCTTTTAGCCTTTTGTTTCTGTCCATGGAGTTTTCTTGGCAAAGATGCTGGAGTGGCTTGCCAGTTCCTGCTCCAGGTGGATCGCGTTTAGTCAGAACTCTCCACTATGACCTGTCCGTCTTGGGTGTTCCTGCACGGCATAGCCCATAGCTTCTCTGAATTATGCTGGGTATCTTTAAAAGCCAAGTAAAAACATGGATGTTTATTCAGGCCTTCCTTCCAGTCAATACTTGATTCTCTCTTCTCATTTCTCTTTAATTTATTTTTACTCTATTTTCTTGGTTTCCACATTTTCATTTGTAGATTTATGTAACTATGTGTTTTTATTAATTGTTTTTATTATATTGGAAGTCGCTCAGAATGGTTGCATAGACCAGATGGGTGGGATACAAATCAAATCAAATCAAATCAAATCAAATCAAATCAAATCAAATCAATCAATCAATCAATCAATCAATCAATCAATCAATCAAGCCCCTTTGGCATGACAAGGCAGCAATCCATGAAGGCGAATACATAAATATACCAGAACATAAATGTAAAGCAATTTGGATAATGAAATACTACAGCCTAGACCATTTTTTTCTCCAGTAGTAAAGCTGTATGAAACAATAACTTGGACAGAGATGAGGCATGCCCAATGCAAGACTTGAGGTGACTTCAATTATGTGCCCACAACCCATAAGTGCAAACCCAGTTAAGTAAACACAAGGTTAATAGCTGGTACTAGGGATGTGCACCCACTTTGGAGAAAAGTGTTCAATTGGGACACAGTAGGGGTATTTGGGCCTCTCCAGATCAGCTTCAGTGTGGTTCAAGAAGTCCCCATTAGCCTTTGGATCACTTCATGCATCCCTAAAAATCACAGAAGTTTGTTCTGGTGTTTTGAATGTACATTTGCTAAAAATTGGAGGGGAAGTGCTTGGCACCAATTGCTGTAGCAAAACACAAAGCACAAAGTAAAAGATTGACAGCCACTCTTTGTCAGCTACTAATTAGCTTTGGATAGCTCTACACAAGTATGTTTAACCCTAAATCCTATCCATCTCCTTCAGTGTGTACGAACAAAGCAACAGGCTCTTTTTGTACATCTAGAAATGTCTTTTCATTTGTGAGTAAAGATGGGCACAGGACTGAAAAACGGTGGTTCATGATGGTTCGTGGTTTGTGGATGGCCATGAACCACCACAAACCAATCAGAAAACTGGACTCCAAACTGGTTCGGTTTTCAGTTCGTGCCTGGTGTGTGTGTGGGGGGGTACTTTCTACTGTTATGCTGGCACCACGCTGATGTCATGGGCAGCAGGAATAGAACAGGTAGGCATCCATTTTGCTGAAGAAAAACAAAATGCCAAACAGAAAAAAGCCCAGTTCATGCTTTTTTCCTGGTTCATAATTTGGTTTGTGCCCATCTCTATTTGTCAGTCTTCCTAATAAACTACTGCAGTCCCTGAAATTCTGTGACTTTCCTGAATGCTCTATTCATTCACATGTACCATCCTCTCTTTTTTCCTTGAAGATGTGGGCTGCATCCATGTACACAAAAATAGCCTAAATAAGCTGGTAATAACTTAAATTCCTTATAGTATATTGAATGTGTACTTTACAAGAAATTAATAAGGACACAAGCGATGGGCTTTATCTTTTCCAGTGTTCTTCAGATAGCTAAACATCCAAATAAAATGTTGTCCAAAGCAACTCAAACCCACATATAGTAGCTCTTTTTTTCAAGTGGTCTAATGGCTATTAATTTTGATTTCCAGAGACATGTTCTCTTCTTTTCTGCTCTCCAATGAAAGGTTAACACATTTAAACCCTGGTTTATGTTTACTAAGGGCTGCTATTTCAGACTGTATTTCTCAGGGGAAACATTACTGACTTTTATAACTGTTGCTGCTGACCATAAAACAAATATTTGACAATAAGCAGTAACATCTGAATCATTGTGTCTGAATCCATACTAGTATTCCAATGCAGATTTATTGTACTTTGTCACCTTGCATCTACCCACCTATTTTTGTATCACACACACACACACACACACACACACACACCTTCCTTCCTTAATATATGAAGACTAGGTGGCATAGTGTTCTCAATCACAGTCCATGCAAGAATGTGAGTCTAAAGGGCTTGCTGGTGAAACAATTTGAGTCTTATATCCAATATTAGACATCTACTCATGCTTTTGCAGAGTCCAGCATAAGGGGGAATGCAATCTCCCTCTCCCATTGCAGCTTCCTCAGTATCCAAAATACCTGCTTTAAAGACGTTTAAAGGAGCGGGGACCATGTAGAGTCAATTTTCAGTCAGGCCATTTTAAATGAGGTACGGAATTGTTTTGTGGGCCTCCACATATTGTCAGCTGCAAATTGTAGCATCCTTCACCATCTTACACCAATAATAGGAAGTTTTTGATACCACTTTGAGGTGCTGCTCACATATTTCCAGGACCTCACAGATGGTGCTTCATCTTGTTCTTGATAAGGACATTCCAAAAGAGAATAAATAGTTGCTCATATCTTCTGAGATCCACCAGTATGGTGAGCTAATGGGCTTCATCTTCTTCCGTTCTGTGTGGAACCAGATATGATTATAAGGTAATCGATGTTTTGTCTCTGAGGTTATAGACTTCTACATTTGACTGAAAACTGAGAAGTTGCCATGTATCCCTTGTATATTAAAATGTTATCTAATTATTTTAATGAGAGAAGGCTATCACTGGAATTGTCAGAGTCCTCAAAGAGAGAACATAGCAAATTTGTTGGATACATTCAGTCAGCTTATATTGGAACAACTAGAGACTATCATAAATATGACAAAGGGTGACTCTTGAAAGGGCAGACTGATTAACTCAGTGGTGGAGACTGCTGAAAGAAATAACTTACAAGTACTTCTTAGGCTCTTAAACATATGACCCCCACATACCTAAGGGACAATGTCATCAAAATGCAAAGTATGAAAGATTTCACTAGGTACAAAGGGTATTTACTTCATCTTTAGGGTAAGTTTCTGTACTGAGCACATCTGATGTGTTGCTCATTATAAATCAGGAACAAGAAGAAACTGATGTTTAATTTACAAAGTAAAATACTTATCTTATGATAAAGAGGTGATTAATTGCTTTGAGAAGAATACTGTTACAGCTTTTGCAGCACAATCCGATGCCTGTTTACTCAGAAATCTAAGTTTTGCTTTCAGCGGTTTTACTCCCAGGTAAATCTGCTGAGGACAGCAGTCATAAATTAGTTTTTCCTTTGGATTTGTTTGTTTTTGCTTTTGATTGACATTAACAGGTGAAGGAATGTTTATTCATACGCCCTGATAGTTTTGCTTTTAAATCAGCCCACTTTTTCCTATAGTTCGAAGAAAATAAACCTATATGTAAATCTTGTTTTTAGATTGATAGCACGATGTCTGGCAAATGGCGTTCTTTCAGAAAGAGCAAACAGATAGGATATGCTTTCCAACTCTGAACCTGAAAAATGCTGTTGCAGAAGCCAATTGACATACCAGACAGAACAGCATTTTAGATCCTTGCTATTTTAAGCTGTTTTTAATTCATTGTTACACTCTCATTTTTATTGCTTTTCTAATTTTCATAACATTTTTCAAATTGCATTTAACTTAAACATTGTGGCAAAAGTTATAAGGTCAGTTGAGCATTTTCAAAACAAACAAACATTTTGAAGGGAATTCTTTAGCAGATCAGATATTTGACTTTATTGTATGTCCCACAAATCATATGGTGTTCTGCACTCAGTTACAGCAGTTACTCAGCTGCAGCCACAGTTGACTTATTATTACAATATCATTTTCTGGGAAAAGTATATTTTTTGCTTATTTCTTCACTGTTAGTTTTGTATAGGAGATATTTGCACAAATCATTATGATGACTAGAAAGGGTAATTTAAGGAAAGCAAATCTTGAATATAGACTGATTCTTGTTTATTTTTTATTACTAGCACTTTGAGTACAGAATTGCTAATTTAAAAAGAACTATGGGACACTAGTTAGCTGTGTTTGGAAAGGAGTGATGTAATTATTGAATCATGTCACTTTTACCGATTACACATCCATGGGTTCATGCAAATATACAGATTTATGTCCCACGTCATGAACGAAATAGATTTCTGATTTTTAAAACCAAGGTTACATTTTAAAAATCTGCAAAATATGAATGCCTAAATGAATAAAATATAAGCATCAATAAATCACCCTACTTTTGTCAACCCTGAGTATAAAATAGAAGTTTGCATTTGTTCCTGATATGTGAATGGCAATGGAATTCAAGATAACGTATTAATCATAATTAGAGTGACTATGACAGGTCTGAAGCAATAAATTCTTAACAAGGAAAAATAATGCTCACCCATAATGAACTGCTTAATACATTAACTTCCTCATTAAAATGGGCCTTATCCTAATAGGTTCAAGACAAAGTTGATATAATTTTATATTTGTATTCCATATTTTTATCAATTTCTATTTAAGTGCTATATTATTCAAAATTTAAATAAATCATTAAAACATATAATTGCATGTATATATTCACATAGTTAATTTCCCCAAGCAGTATTATGGTTAGAACTTGACAGTGTGCATATTAATTCATCATAGCAATGAAGCTCAATTCATTCATTTGTTAGTAGCCCTTGGAAAGAAACTTAAACACTCATACTGTCCTTCTCTGAAAGTGCAAGAAGGCCAAGTATTGATTTTCTGCTGTTTATCAGGACTTCATAATTACTAATTACTGTTCTAAGTGTCTTAATATGTTTGTATGTATGACTATTTATGAGTATAAACTAAGCAGTATATAAAATGATGTTTGTGCTCTCACTAATTCTTCTGCATGTATAGAGCATAATCATCATCATCATCATCATCATCATCATCATCATCATCATCATCATCATCTCTATTTTACACTTATTAAATCATTCACTTTTGCATATACTTCCTTCAATATGCCTAGTGGAATGTTGATTTTTTTCCTTTTAAAAACCATGATATTAGAGATAACATTAGGTAGTTTGAACACTATCTATCACCGCTATTACATATACCAGTGGTTCTTAACCTTGGGTTACTCAGGTGTTTTTGAACTGCAACTCCCAGAAACCCCAGCCAGCACAGCTAGTGGTGAAGGCTTCTGGGAGTTGCAGTCCAAAAACACCTGAGAAACCCAAGGTTAAGAACCACTGATATATACCACCAGCCATTTACTGGTGCTTTAATAATGGATGTGTACTGTAAACATAACCCAAGGCACCAAGAAAGTACAAATCAAAAGGCTAAGGACAGTTGTGGACAAGGCAAGCTAGTCGTTTGTTTTTATTTATTCCTAACCCCAGATATGTGTCTTCTAAACCCTGCCTAAAAATGTCCCTTGTCCCTTGCAAAGCCTGTTCAAATGGAGGAGGATAATAAGGGGCTTAGAGCGGGTCTGCCCCCACTTTCCTTTCTTCAAAGGAAAAATATCAAAATTGCTTGGGGGTGGTCCTGGTCATCACAGCATGAAATTTAAAGGACAAAATGTTGTGATATTTTGCTGGAGAGACTTGGACCCAAACTAATTGTATTTTAAACTTGAATTATGGTTTAACTGCACTTGTTTTATTTGATTTAATCACTGGGTAGCTGCCTTGAATGTCATTCTTTGTAATGAAAGGATGGGTATAAATCCGATTTCAAAACTTTCTTTAAACCCTATATACACCTGAGGAACTATGGAAAACCATTACTTGGATTTTATTACAAACCTCCATTGCAGAAAAAGACTGCCCTTACCAAAATGCCTTACTTCATATCTTGTCTTAGGGGAAATGGCATGGAAAAGAGTGCAATCCTGTCTCCATGATATATTCCCTTCACATGGGTTCTTGTACAGGCTTACTTCTGATTTAGGCACTCAGATTGTGGCAATTGTTGGTTTGTTTGTTTTTTTTAGTTTTATTTACGTAATTTTCAAGCAATCAGGCAGACAAAACAAACACTGGAACAATATTTTGTTGTTACACATCCTTTTAGCAACATAATTCAGTTTCACTCTAATCCAGGTTGAATTTGCTACAATGTGCTGCCTGCTTTTTGTGGCTTTTACTTTTATTTCCCCACACGCTGACGTGACAGCAGTGAAACGTGTCTTGGATGAACTGTGTGCATTAACAACCTTGAGGAAATATTGAATCAAGCAAAATAGATGTATAATGGTAAGCATGAAAAGAAGTATGTCCTTGCAAGGATATAAAAAAGTTATATGTCTCAAAATGACATACTGTATTCCTCTAGAAATTGATTTATTATTTCTTAGGACTCCTCACCCCTCCTCCACCCAGTCATGATCTAATATGGTCCTTTCCACCTTGAATTCTTGGAAAGAGTTTTTGTTAGTTCCCTCCATTCTGAAAGCTAGGTCTTCATTTATATCCAGCCTCCACCTCATCTATCCAGTTAAATGGATATGTAGAGTTTGGATTCCAACACATTGTGGATGCCTGGTTTACAAAAAACAGCTCTAGTAGTTTAGTTGATTTGTCAGGCTGTGGTCCAGACCAGCATAAATGGAAGACATCCACCCACCCATCCACATTCAACATAGCTTATCTGAAAATTTGATTAATAGTATCCATATTGATTCTTTGTACAATTCTCATTTTCAGAGGACGTACTAAAATACACTGAAACAACACAGGGCAAATAGTAAAACGTAATATAGTTTAATGTCCTCCTAAGAGTTGTACCTAATTTGGTTTTGCTACCAATTTGGATGACTATCAGTAGGTTTCCTCCCTCATGGAAGCCAGGCTGCTGGAAATGAAACTGCAGTTCTGGCAGCCTAGCTTCTGTTTTGGCCGAGGTGGTGGCACAGGAGGCGGAGTCAGCAGGACAAGGTAAGCAGCAGTGAGAAGGGGGTCAGGTTGTGGGGACAGGGGGCTCAGCTTTTTTTTTTTTTAGATAACCCTACACACTGTCTAAAAAACTAAAGACCCGAGAAGTAACTGCCAAATTGATTCATGATTCATTGGGCCATCTGGGGAAATTTGTGGTTTGTGGGTCATCAAGGTTGACAACCCATGAACCAAGACAAACTGGCATTTTGGTGGCTCATCCCCATCTCTAGTCTGGAGTATTCCAACTGAGCTTCCATGCAGGCTCAATAACCCAAATGTTTGAATTCACTGATGACTGCTCCAAAAACAACTACAGTTACAGACAAGTACCTTGTTCTTCTTTTACCTTCATCAGGAATCATCTTGAGTTATTGCTGCTTTCTGCTAGTAATATGATGGTATCAACATATCTTAAATTATTAATATATCCTTCACCAATTTTTATTCTGCTTTCATCTGAATCTAATCCATTTTTCCATACAGTACAGTATGTTCTGCCTAGAAATTGAATAGGTAGGGGATTAAATACACCCTTGTCTAACACCTTTGCCTATGGAAACCCATTCTATTTTTCCATATTCTGTCCTAAGTGCATTCTTGTCTACAAAACAGGTTACATATCAATACATATCAATTGCTGAGGCACACCTCAAAGTAGGGCAACAAGGATTACCAGGGTACTGGAAACAAAGCCCTGTAAGGAAAGACTAAAAGAACTAGGCATGTTTAGCCTTGAGAAAAGAAGACTGAGAGGCAATATGATAGCACTTTTCAAATACCCGATAGGTAGTCATATAGACTATTGATCATCCCAGAGTGCAGGACATATAATAATGGGCTCAAGCTACAGGAAGCCAGATTTAGGCTGAATATCAGAAAAAGGATATTAACTGGTATAGCAGTATGATGATGGAATAAATTACCTCCGGAGGTGATGAGATCTCCAACACTGAGGACATTAAAGAGAAAATTGGACAATGACCTGGCAGATATTCTTTGATTTGTATTCCTGCATTGAGCTGGGGTTGGATTCAATTGCTTTATAGCCCCCTTTTTGTTGTTGTTGTTGTTGAATATATCAACTTCACCCTTACCTGGATGAGCAGAGCCTGGCAACAGTCACACATGCACTGGTAACAACCAGACTGTACTACTGCAATATGCTATATGTGGGGCAGCCTTTGAAGATGCTCCAGAGATTGCAACTGACACGGAACTGGGCTGCGTGGCTGGTAAGTGGTGCCACCACATGGACTCATATCACACCGGTTCTGAAAAATTTACACTGGTTGCCGGTTGCTGCTTGGGCCCAAATCAAAGTGCTTACTTTAACATGTAAAGCTCTAAATGGCTTAGGACCTGGTTACCTAAAGGACCACCTTCTTTCATACGAGCCTGCCCGTCCTCTAAGATCAGGCCAGGAGGCCCTTCTGAAGGTGCCATCCCTGAAAGAGGTGAGGGAGATGGCATGCTGAAATAGGGCCTTCTTGGCTGTTGCCCCCCACCCAACTTTGGAACACCCTCCCTATAGAGATCCGCCTGGCTCTGACATTTTTGGATTTTTAGTGCCAGGCAAAGACCTTTCTGTTTAGCCAGCATTTTAATTAAATAGTATTCTTTAGCTGCCCAGATGAGCAGCAGGATTTATTAATATTAATGTTTTAATGATTGTTTTAATATAAGATATTATAATATTGCCTATTTTTAATGGTTTTAATGTTTTTAACGTTTTAATATTGTTGTACGCCGCGCAGAGACCACTGGTAATGACGCAGCTAAAAAATCTTGTAAATAAATCTTGCAAATAAACAATGCCTCCATCCCCTAAAATGGCCTCCTATCTACCAGTACAACTCTGAAAAGCAGTATTTTGGAACTAATATTACTTTTCTTGCTGAAAAAGATAACAATGTCACTGACTTCTATGTTATTTTGTAAACATGTATTTATCCTTATCCCCCATTCCCCCATCTCATGTCTCACAGGTGATGTTATTATTTTAACACACTGATTCAGAGGTTCAACTAAACTCTAAAGTATACCAAGCAAAAAATGGTAAGGAAATAAACAAATTCAATAATTAGTTTTTATGTGTCTCATAGTAAAGCCAGGCAGAAACAAAAGAAAAAAATTAAGAAGAAAAAAATGTGGCACCATAAAGTCTAGCTGCTATCTTTTAATGTAAGCTTTTGTGGACAAGTCCACTTCTTCAGACAGTAAGGCCAGTTATTTAAAGAACAGTCTTGCTTAAACTAGCCTTTAGACACTTTTTGGCAACACTTTAGACTGAAATCTGAAGTTTAAAAAAAATGGCTTTAAGTACATTGCTGTGAAAAAGTACAACTCAAGATATTCTACTACCTTAGCAAGTGTATCCTAGTAACAAGTGCAGATGAGTTAAATATGTTCAGATACACTTATGAGGAAGAGCACAGTTTATGTATATCTCAGGTATTCAGGATAAATTGAAGGTCATTGTCATAAGATGGTGAGGTAATAAATCTGACTCATCAACAAATTCTTCCAGCACCAAGAACACAGCCTCTTGAGATCATTTATCTCCAGTTCATTATCTTGTCTGCATTATTCAAAACCTCACTCATGCTCAATTGGGTTTGAATAGCTTTTGGCCGCTGAAGTCTTCTCCAGTTTTAACATAATCTTTTCACTTGTTCTTTAAAATGAAATTGAAACTGCTTTTAATCATTATCTGGATAAGTGAACTGATGTCAGTGTTCCATTGTTCCTTATTTGAGAATTCCTTATATTATTGTCAAACATTGGCTAAAATCCTGTTGAGTGGCACAACAAATTGCGCTAGAGTAGGTCCATTGAATCAATTTACTAAGTTAATTTCTTTGTACATTATGTTGATTCAAATAGGCCTACTCTAACTATGACGTACTATGATAAAGTCTCTTCACTACTCATAACATGGTACTGTGGCCACACTGTATTTTCTCTGTGCTTTACTCCTGAAAAGAAACACAACTATGGATATCTGAAATCCTAACCTATTGCAGCAATGGCCAAGCATAACATAGCAGTGGACTGCCATCTACCATTTCTCTTTATACTATTTATCCCTTCCCCCATGGCTACTAAACAAATCAGTTCTGAATCTCATGACAAAGTACCAACTTCAACAACCCCTTGCTCATCACTGACCCCAAACTGGTATTTAGTGAGTGGTTTGCTGTTTTGATGCTGAAAGAGGGGCCCAGTCACCCATTCCTAATAGCTGAAAAAGCCTTCAGTGCCACCACTGGGCCTAATCCCATTAGCAAAGAGCCCAGAGTCACTGCCTCATCTTTAACCTGTTTGTTGGCTTTCAGAAATTCCAATAAAAGCCAAATCCAGCCATCCAACATTTGCACATCCCCCATTTGTGAATTTATGTGTGCATTACTTCAACCTGTATGCCGTCTCATTAAGCAAACACTTTCCAGGCAGTTCACTACATGCCAAATTACTATTAAAATCAATAAAACAAAATTACAATATATAATATACAATATATTATTATTCTTGTTGCTGATGATGATGATGATTATATGCTGTCAAGAGAATTCTGATGTATGGCATTCCTTTTCAGAATAGAGAAAACTCAGGAAGAGAATATTTAGAAGTCTTTTGCTATTTCCTTCTTCTGGGGGTGGTGTGGACTGTATAGCTTTCCCAAGGCCACACAGGCCTGTTCTACTTGCAGGAGGTACAGTGGAGAGTTGAACTCCCAAACTCTGGAGCTATAGCTAATCCACGGAGTTATCCACTTTTCTACAATAAAACAAATAAAACCCTATCACTAGATAGAATTATTTTATTTTAAACAAAATACAATACAATAATATTTCTTTTCCTATGTTCTTGACCACAGCATATATTTGCACCTCCATAAAGAAGCTGGGTCCAAGAGAACTCCCAAACTTGATCCTTCAGAGGGAGTGTCAAGGCTCATTGGTCCTCCCAACAGTAGGATCTCTGTCTTATCTGGATTCAGTTTATTGGTTCTCGTCAGAATGGAATATTGGCAATGGGCCTATAGTTATTAAAATCATCTACAGTGGTGCCTCGCTTAACGAGCACACCGTTTAATGACGAATCCATACAGCGATCTTTTTTTTTAGATCGCTAATGCAATCGCATTGCTATGTTCTGAATAGGCAAAACATCGCATTGCGATGATCGGTAAGCGTTTCGCTTACCGATCTTCGCATCGCAATTTTTTTAACAGCTTATCGGTGGTTCCAAATGGCCGCCGAGTGCCCAAAACGGCCACTGCAAGTGTTTTCGCGCCCTGCCCTCGCTTACTGAGGGCGCGAAAATGGCGGCGCTATGGAGGAACTTCGCTGCGTGGTGAGTTTGGGAGCCATAGGAACGCATTAAACGAAGTTTAATGCGTTCCTATGGCTTTTTCTGTTCCGTTTAGCCATGTTTCTGCACAGTGATGATTAATCCGGAACGGATTAACATCGCTATGCGGGGCACCACTGTATTGCTAAATTTGGTTTCTCCAGAGAGCTGCATATCTGCATGTGTGTATCTATATATTCCAAAAGTCCAGTATACACTCCAAAAGCAGGCATGACAGAACAGAGATCCTGATGATGTTGATGGAATTTCTATAGGCTATGGTAACACCCCCTCCCTGCCATTCTGACCTGCCTTTGGTGCAGGATTTTGACCTCCTGTAGAGCCCTTCCCAGCCTATCATTCCAATCTCCAACAACTAGCTTCCCCACATGCAGGGCCACAAGGAAGGCCACTACAGGGAAGAGCCTAGCTTCACATTCATCATTATGCACTGTCCGCTAACATCAATCTAAGTCCTAGAGAATGGAGAGTGATGGGGTGAATGCCTGCTTGAGGCGACAACCCATTGTACAGGTGACCTACTATCTCCCGTAACTCCATCAGTGTAACTTTCTAATTGCAGAGAATACTCTTCATACTGGATCTAATATCCCCCAGTTTTATTCTGCAGCAATGACAGGCATGCTTCACTGTGTCTCTTGTGCTCAGAAACATGAGTATCTGCAGCAGATCCTCTGGTTTTTCTTATGCGAAGGGGACACTGAGATCCCTTGCCAATTCTCTAAACCCAAGCAGGCTAATGAACCAGAAATCATCTATGTAATGATCATTTTTCACTGAAGCACCCAAGGGATATGAATGGTGAGGAATTAATTGATAATTCCCCATGACATTCTTTGGAACCACACCCAGACGAAAAGCCTTCAGGTTAGCCACCAACAGCTCCAAAACTGGAACTAGACCCATCCTCCTGATAGTTTCTTTTGAATTTCGGCCATAACTACATGCTCCATAGCCTGTAGCACTTTCTAACTTGCATCCTGAATAGAAGTCTACTCACCTGAAAAAGGATACAAAATCTGAACCTAAACCTATTCAGGAAATATTTTGCATCCTCTCTATGGATGTCCAAAATAGTTGGACTGGGGCCTTTTGCCTGGCATTGTTTCGTTTCCTATAGCCAGCCTAGGACACCTTCTAGCGTAACTTGTGAATGTATATACTTCTCCACACAGGGAGCACTCGTGCTTGAATTGTGCTTCTGTTGCAGAATAGATCTACAATTTCTAAGAAAACAATCAAGGTTGAGCCCACCGCCCCACCACTATGGGAACCTACATCACCAGAAGCCTTCTGAGCTAAATGGTTAATATCTGAGCTGGTGTCATAACATGCAGCCACAACTGAAGTTCCTGCCTGTTTCACCCAAGGATGAGATTAACAGCTGCTTTCATTCTGAATGCTCCACAACACAAAAGTCATAGGGGCCATGTGAAGCCCACATAAGCTCAGCAAATTAAATTTATACATTGGAAGAAAAAGAGCACAGTTGGGCACAAACTGCAGAGTCCCCATGATCAAGCCTCTGTTCTCTGCATTTGCTGCTTCAGCTCCTGTATCACCTACTTGAAACATACTGTTGCCCTGGGAATCCCACAATGAAACACTGTCCATGGCAGCTGTTGTTCCCCTGAGGTGGGTCTCATCCTTTGGAGCAGGTTCCTGAAGAATTCAGATCTCTCCTTTAGTAAAACTGTAGTGCAAGAAGTAATGCCATTTGCTTATTGGCACAGCTTAGCCTGATCATTTGCTTTGGTCTTCTGCCCAGTTTGCCTCGCTGAAATAATCAGAGGGGATGGAGAACCACTGCTACTCCTGTCCTGCAGTTCTGTGAATCTGGCTAACATGTCCTTAAAGTCAGCGTACTCTTTTTCATCTGATGACAAAGGCAGAGTTGGCTTGCAGGTCATTTAGTTGGCTGTTTCCCTTTAGATTTCCCTTGTCCCTTCTTCTGCGACACTGTAATAGAAAACATGCACTTAAAATACCGTCCAGCTATACTCAAAATCTCTCCCGACCATTTATTCCCAGAATCACAGAAATTTTCTTCAGAAAATTCTAAAGACAGAAAGGTTTCCTTCAGGATCATTCAACTATAGTTTTTTTTTCTCCAATAAAAATATTACCCAGTTGTATCATTTTTTTCTTTTGGAATGTGTGAAAGCCCCTCAACTCAATCCATACATGAATAAAGAACCTACAGATTGGAGTTCACTCGCTTGTACATTTTAGAACACATTTTTTACTCACATTGTCCCTGTATCTGTAACAACTGTGTGTTTCTGGATCTGCAGGCATTTCTCCAAATGTGTGTATGAATGGAAATGGCTGTGAGCTGAGGGGGCTATGCAGTAACCTCTCTGTGTGACCAATCCATTCGAGGTCCATACATGAATCGTTTTTCTACAATCACACATGCATTCAATCCTATTAGCGTAATAAAACTTTGGTAAAGTTTGATTAACTAAGTCAGGTGAAAGAGTATTTCAGAATGCAAAAGTACTGTATATCTAAACAGCAACATGACTCTTTCTCTTCACTCTACAATTCTGTGAAAGCCACAGTGACCTCAAACGGAGCCCCTGGTACTTCAATGGTTGGAGTATATAGGGAAGATCTTGGGCTTTATTGCCTGCATCAGCAGCTCAGTTCACTGTATTTCTCTTTCTTGCTTCTTCGCTTCAAACTGCTGACCATCTTTCTAATCCCATGAATGCTGAATGGCTATGAAGGATCCATTGTGGAGTTGCTTCAGCCCTGGAACCAGCAATGTCTCCTAGTTCTGCTCCATAGTTAGTTTGGAATTGCACAGATACATCTGACTCAGTCCAGTTTTTCAAAATTTCCCTGAAAACAACGTACATGCCCGCTTTTGTTCATAACATCTCAGATATCAATAGGAAATTGAATTAAACCGTGTTAATTATTAATCATCAAATAGCAGTTTTGTAAAGATTCACAGAAATAACACCTTCTTAAATAATGTTAGTAATTTAACAAATATAGCCTTTCCCTCTATTCCCAGTGTTCAGGTTATAGCCACAAGCCCAAGATCTTCCTTTATAGCCACAATGGCATGACTTATGTAACTATAATTAGTTATTACAGGCACTGGTCACCTCCGAGATCGACTACTGCAATGGTCTCTATGTGGAGCTGCCCTTGAGACTGACCTGGAGACTGCAGCGAGTCCAGAATGTGGCAGCCAGACTGGTGGCTGGTATGAGCAAATTTGAACACATCATCCCAGTGCTGACCAGCCTCCACCCGTTGTTTCCCAGATAAGGTTCAGGGTTCTGATACTCATGTATGAAACCCTTCACAGTTTGGGACCACATTACCTGTCAGAGTGTCTTTCCCCAATGTCATCTGCCTGACCCACCAGATCTTCTCAGGCCATGCTCTTCCATGTAGCCACCCTGAGAGAGGTCCAAAGGTCATCTACTAGAGGTAGGGCCTTCTCAGCGGCGGCACCTATATTATGGAATCAATTCCCAGAGGAGCTACACCTGGCCGCCTCCCTACATTCATTTAGGAGGCAGTTAAGAACACTACTATTCAGGGAGGCCTTTCATCTTGACCCCAGCTCCAGTTTTGCCTCACCTCCAGGTCCTGCCTCTCTTAAAAATTGGTTACGTCACTGTTTAAGTTTTTAGACCATGTTTTTATTATTTACAGTGGTGCCTCACATTGCGACGTTAATTCGTTCCAGTGAAATCGCTGTTGAATGAAAACGATGCAATACAAAATAAAAAAGCCCATAGAAACGCATTAAAACATGGTTAATGCGTTCCTATGGGCTTAAAACTCACCGTTCAGCGAAGATCCTCCATAGCACGGCCATTTTTGGTGCCTCTTAAGCAAGGAATCTGTCCCAGAAAACAGTGGGTGGCCATGTTTTTTTCCTGGTGGCCATTTTGAAACCACCGATCAGCTGTGCGAAAATGGTGGCTTTGCGATGATCGGTTCCCTAAGCAGGGAACCGATCATCGCAAAGCAAAATTCCCCCATAGGGAACATCACAAAGCGATCGCTGTTGCGATCGCAAAAAGTTCATTGCTATGCGACTTCATCGCTAAACGGAGCGCTCACCAAGCGAAGCACCACTGTATATCATATTTACATCTATGTAGTTTGTTTTAACTGTCTATAAACTACCCATAATAATGCTTCAGCACTAATGGGCAGGTATATAAACTGAAACAATCAATCAACCAACTGTCCTACTGACCGACAGATCAATCAACAAATAAATATTATGGTGATGATTGTTTTGGCATATATAGTGCCCCATGGTGCTACAGCACTCTCTGAACAGTTCAACTATGTAGGGAATACTTTGCCCCCAAGCAAGCTGGACACTCATTTTACCAATCTCAGAAGAATGTAAGGCTGAGTCAACCTTGAATCAGCTAAATGATCCTATCAGGACTAGAGATGGGGGTGTTCATATATGAATAGGCATATCCCTCCACAGATGCAGATAATGAAGGTCTGCCCCTCCCATTCACAATTCTGCTGCTGCTACAAGCTCCATGGAGCCTTCCTATCTCTCCGTTGCTCGCAGTGGATTAGCCACTCCTGGCAGAGGGCAGGATGACGAGACTCTCTGCCAGGTTGCAGAGTGGCTAATCCATCGTGAGCAACGGAGAGATAGGAAGGCTCTGAGGAGCTCACGGTAGCGATGGAATCGTGAGTGGTCGGTCTGGCCCCAGGGGGCTGGACCCTCATCATTCATATACGAATACCCCCATCTCTAATTAAGACTGAACTCAGGTCATGAGCACAGGCTTCACTGCAATACTGCAGTTTAACCATTGCTCCACAGGGCTCTTACTATATAATCAACATGGGATTATTTACTCATAATGTGGAGGTTATCAGCAGAATTGTGGAACCACAAGAATGGCAAAAGTACCAAAAACTCTTGGAGAGAGGAAACAAGGGAGATGGGATGCCCTCTGAAATCCTGACCTACTGCTAATGGGTGGGAGCAGGCAGAGAGGAAACAGCATGAATTATGTACAGTTACAAATTATGTAACTTACAAACGTCCCGACTTATAACCATTTCGAGTTTCGACCAGCTCTGGCTGCAAAATTTTGCTTTGACTTGCGACCAGAGCTTCGAGTTATGACTGGAAAAAAGGCGGGGGGAAAGGCGGGGAATTCAAATGTACTAACCATTGGTCAGTGAAGAGGCTGCTTCTTTGTAGCTCTTTCGCCCCAACGGTTAGAGTGAGTGTGTCAGAGGATGCTTTGGACTGCCTGGTGCTGCTTTCTGCTTCTGAATGAGTACATACTGGATTTTGCAGGGTGGGTTTTTGTGCTGTGATTTTTTGTGTGTGTGTTTTGATATGTTTGTTTTTTCAGCCCCAGCATGTTCTGATAGGGCTTGCTGTGTTGTTGGGGTTTTGTGTGTGTGTGTGTGTGCTTATTTTTCTGGCCCAGGACATACTGATGGGGCTTGCTGTGTTGTTGTGGGTTTTTTCTGTTTTTTTCGGCTCCAGAACATTCTGATGGAGCTTGCTGTGTTGTTATTTTATATCTCTGTGATTTTTTGGTTTTGTTTTGTTTTTTGTTTTTGCCCCCGCAAGTTCCAATGGGGCTTGCATTGTTTTTGTTGTTGTTCTTGTTGTTTGGTGATTTTTTCAGCCCCAGCGCATTCTGGTGGGGCTTGCTCTGTTTGTGGGTTTTTTTGTGATTTCTTTTCCGGCCTCAGCACGTTCCGATGGGGCTTGCTGTGTTGTTGGGTTTTTTGTGTGTGATTTTTTTTCTGCCCCCAGCGCATTCCAATGAGGCTTGCATTGTTTTTTTGTGGGTTTTTTGTGATTTTTTTCCTATCCCCAGCACGTTCCAATGGGGCTTGCTATGTTGTTGGGTCTATTTTTCTGTGATTTTTCCCCCCAGCCCCAGCGCATTCTAATGAGGCTTCCATTGGTTTTTGGGGGGATTTTGTGAATTTGTTTTCCGGCCCCAATGTGTTCCAATGCAGCTTGCATTGTTTTTTTGGGGGGGGTGGGTTGGTAATTTTTTTGGCCCCAGCGTGTTCCAATGCGGCTTGCTCTGTTCGGGGGTTTTTTGTGTGTGTTTTTTCCGGCCTAAGCGTGTTCCAATGGGGCTTGCTGTGGGGTTTTTGTGTATGTATGATTTGTTTTCTGGCTGGAACAGATCAATGGGGTTTCAATTCTATGAGAAATGGTGCTTCAACTTATGACCATTTCGAGTTACGATCATCATTCCAGAACGGATTATGTTCATAAGTCGAGGCACCACTGTACAGGGACACTTACCATGTTGCAACTTTCATTGTTATGTGTTTTGAACAAAGACCAAAATTACAGTAGCTGTACAAATATAATCACACAAAGGGTTACTAACTTAATGAAATAAGGTGTCTTGATGCTACTTGACATTTGTTCTCAATTACCAGATTTAGTTGTTTCTCCTTCACTGAATAACAATATAGATAGCTGAAGAAAATTAGTGGATACTGTGTGTAATAGTGGAAGCAATCAACTCCACTTCTTGGAATGATTTGGAGCAGCTGATAAAAGCATCAGTTATTACATTATATTTAAAAAGAGAAACAGACTGTATGAAACGCAGCCTGTTTTTATTGTTGCTTTTAAGTTTTATCGCTGCAAAGAATATGGTGTTATTACTGTAATAAAGACTAGTAACAAAGAGGCATTGGTCCCATAATTATATACATGAAAAAAAACAATGTGTGTGTTAATTAACTTCTTTTTCCGCTCTTGTGGGGAACAAAAGTGTGATTGGCATAATGCCTTGGATTCAGTTTCCTAGCCAAATTGTTTCAGTTACACTCATTCGTTTCCCTTCTGTGATGGGTCCTTAACAGTTTTTTGATTGGTACAGATTGGTACAGCAATTTTCAGAATTCGAAACATTTGCGATGGTGCCTTCTCAAAATTCCAATATGTCCTTTGGTACTTTGGATGGTTTGGGGTGCTAAGAAGCTAGGGCACATCCTGTCCTATGCCGGGCCACAAACCCTCCCCAGCTAGGCCCTTCTCTCGATGAGTCACATGGAACAGAGGATTAAAGGGAGGAGGGGGAAGAAAAGAAGGTTCCGGAAAGGAAGGAAGAGAAATAGGAGACATTCTGAGGAGATATAAGAGGTCTAGGGAGATGCAAATGAGGACATAGAGGTGAAGGCATGCCGGCCTGAAATGGAAACCCTGAAGGTGGCAGATATCTATGAGTGTGTGGAGCATAAAGACCTGTGGGCAGGGGAACTGGTCACTCTGAGAGTACCCAGGACAGAGGCAGAAAGTCTATGCCAGTCAAAAGCCCCACTCAAGCATTTTGTCTGGAGCAAGAAGGTGAGGTGAGAAAAGAGGAAGGAGCAGTGAGAATGGGGAGTAAAAAGAGGTTTGGCTCTCCATCCTTCAGTCTGGCCCAATCACTGAGGAAAGGCCTGTCAGACCCTCCCACCCACCCCAATCTCATATGAGAAGGGGAGAGAAGGAGGAATAACTTCCCTTTCCACAGCTAAATCTAAATATAAACCATCCATGTTGTGACACTCCCTGTTTAGTGTACCCCGTGGGCTTTCCAGGTAATGGGGGAACAGGGGGTGGCTTGTCAAGGACAGAGAGAGGGAAAGTAAATGGACAGACCGGTGAAGAAACTGTGTTTAAATCCAGATTGAAAAGAAGGTTTTATTCATCAGTTAGTTAGCGATGTTCTTGTTTTAGAAGTAAACTCCACTTTAATAAATATCATTGTTAGTAAGTACTGTACGGTATATTCCGTCTTCAGTGGTGGACTCAGAGATGGAGGGCAACGACATGGGAGGTCTGGAAGCAGCCGAGGGCATGCACAGGGTCTGTCAGGTAGAATTCCCAGAATGGAGAATGCTGGGGTTTGTAGTTAAAAAATTCTGAATGACACCTCTCTAGTAAAGATAATTCTTGGTGAGTTGGATTTTATTATATCCTAATTACTTTTCTTTCTTTATTCAGAATGGAAAAGATGCAATAGATTTCCTAGTAATAGGATTTCCTAGTAACAAAATCTGTAAACCATAATGCCTTATTAGAACAAACTACTGCATATTTTTTTCTTTGGATCACTATACAGTATAAGAGGAATTTTTTTGATGTGACAACAATTACCACATGGCAAACTGTGTGCAATGCTCTCTATGTACCTTGAATTATTTTCTCTATGAGCATGTATCTTTTCTACAAGGAGAAAATCCTCCAACCCATGTACTTGTAAGTGTGAACAGAGAGGAAGCAGTAGCAAAGTAAGCACCACATATTTTTCAACCAATTTTCAGAGGGAAACATTGAACAATTACCAGATAATTACAAGTTTGCAATACATACCTGTGGCCTTGTATCATCAAGAATTTTTAATACATGCTTACTGTATTCTTTAACAACTTTAGTAAAAAAAAAATTTGATGGCAACATTTGAAAATTAATAAATCTGTTTGATATGGATTAGCCTTTCACTTTTTTTATGTACTGATGACAGTATTGATGCTAACTGAAACCACTTCTTAGAGTGTGTATGTGTATGTGCCTCTTAATATTCAAAGCAATTACTTGCATGATAAAGGATGTGTTTTGTTTGATAATGTGAAGTGGGTCAAAATTTAAAAAACACTGTACAATCCCTACTGCCATCTGCTGGCCACACAAAAGGAGAAAAAATGGCAAAGAGTGTTCACTCATGATTCATTATACGCAACTGCTAGAACGGATAAATGCAACCGAATAACAGTTCATGTGTATGAGACATCTGCAATCTTTTAATTCTAACATTCATCAGGTTTTCATCAGTGAATATAACTCACAGACAAACCATTGGAAACATTGTCAATGTATGTAGACCTTTCAGAGCTTGGAATGCAAGGCTTAAAAATTAAAATTCAGTAGAGTTAAACATTAGAAGTTTGAAATGTAACTGATTGTGATTAATGTTGGTCAATCAATACTATTAATATGCCAACAGAAATATTACTTGGTGTGCTCTTCTCTTGCTCTCTCCAAAGAGAAAGGAGATCTATACATTCCTTCAAAAATTATACTTGCAGTGGGTAGCCCTGCCTTGGTATTATAAATGCACTTGAATTATAACATGGAGAAACTTAAAGTAAGGGAGCAAGAGTCTGTGATGTTTCTTAAGGCATCTGAGAATTAGACTCTTAAACCATCAAGAATCCCACTGACCATCCTCAATTACATTTCTTCAATTCAACACAGTAAAAAACAACTGCAAATATAGATTTGGTGGCAAGAAGACTGACATCCTTGCTTTGCCATTGGCTAGGGCAGCTTCTAAGATTAGGGCAAAAAATTCCTATTGCACCCAAATCAGGTAAAAACAATTGCTCCAGTTCAGCTGGGGGGGGAGGATTGGCTTTAGTCTTCCGTGGATCACGTTTGCTTTGGGAACATGTGGGAGCAAAAACACAGCCCAGCAGCCTCTGTGCAATATGAGCCTAGACTGATCTGCAGGGATCTTCCTGCTACATTGCTCAGATAGATCATTCTCCCCCATCAATTATTGACTAAGAACAAAGCCAACATAATCCTCACTATTGCATTTCCAGCTACTATGCATGCACAGATGTGAATACTGGACAGTGAAGCAAGTGGAGAGGGGGATAAATTCATTCAAAATATGGTGCTGGAGAGACTCTTGCAGATACCATGGCAGGTACCATGGACCATCAGAAAGATAAGTAAGCAAATCCTAGATCAAATCAAGCATCAACTCTCTCTAGAAGCAAAAAATTACAAAACTTGTCATGAGAAAACAAGATTTGTTGGAAAAAACAATAATGCTAGGAAAAATGGAATACAGCAGAAAGGAAGAAGACCAAATAGCACATGGATTGACTCAATAAAAAGATTGTGGCCTTAGGTTTGCAAGAGTTCAGCAAAACTGTTAATAATAAGAGAATTTGGAGGCCACTCATACTGTACATATGGTACATCAGAGTAACTTTTTTTAGAAATTACTTTTAATTACTTAAAAACAAACAAATGCATTGTTTGTTTCAGTGAGTGCTCACTGGAAGGACAGATCCTGAAGCTGAGGCTCCAGTACTTTGGCCATTTCATGAGAAGAGAAGACTCCCTGGAAAAGACCTTGATGTTAGGAAAGTGTGATGGCAAGAGGAGAAGGGGACGACAGAGGATGAGATGGTTGGACAGTGTCTGCGAAGCAACCAACATGAATTTGACACAACTACGGGAGGTAGTGGAAGATAGGAGGGCCTGGCGTGCTCTGGTCCATGGGGTCACGAAGAGTCGGACACAACTAAACGACTAGACGACGAAACAAATGCAAAGTACTTCTCAGTGCAAGGAGACATTAGCATTAAATCTGTCAAGCCTGACTGAACTGCATTTGTATGTCTTTCTAGAATAAAGAAAAATGTTAATAATAACAAGTCAGAAGAGATTTGATGGCATGTAACAACAATGTAATTAAAGATTTGCCATCTATTATTAGCACCTAATTTTTAATTGCCATTTGAAGAGACTGTAAATGCAGAGCATTTGATGGATCTTTGTTTGAAGAGCTGGGAGGAGAAATCTAACCAATTGCTACCCTGTTTCCCCTAAAATAAGACCTAATCTGAAAATAAGCCCTAGTATGATTTTTCAGGATGCTCGTAATGTAAGTCCTACTCCAAAAATAAGTGAAACCCCACCCTCCACCATTGTGCAGAAACCACAAGATGACATGACTGCATTTGAATAAATGTAGATGATTGCACATGACAAAAATAAAACATTACCTGAAAATCAGCCCTAATGCGATTTTTGGAGCAAAGATTAATATAAGACCCGGTCTTATTTTCGGGGAAACTGGGTACCTGGGGTGGAGTTTGAATTTACTTGAAGAAACAGACTTGCCACAAATGTTTGGGATTCTCATATCTTTTGTCCTGCGCTATGCATAAAATCTTGGTGCACAGCCTGAGGAAGAGAGATTAATATTGAAAGCGAGCTGTTTGTTCGATTTTTTTAGTGGTGTAATAAAGGTATCACCTACTTTTGCAATTGTCTTATGTAAGGACCACACTGTCTTTTCTTGGTTTTTTTAAACAGATGTTCAATAATGATGAAGCTTCCAGATTTTCTTAATATCATTGCACAAATGAAAAAAAGTTATTGAAAACATATAAGCATTTATGAGTGGTTATTGCTAGGAATAGACTGATTTTAAAATAAAATGTGTGTGTTTTTTTCTTACTGAAATCTCAGTTACAGATATTTTTAGTTTGGTTTAGTTCAGTCAAAAGTAGGGTTGCCGGAACCATGGGTACCAAAAGGAGGACATAGAAAGACAAAAAAAGGGACAGAGGAAGACCTATTGAATGTTTCATTTGAATCGTTCTGAATTAAACCCACAATCAATACTATTTTGTTACAATAAAAGGCAAAGTTTCCCCTTGACATTTTTAGTCCAGTTGTGTCTGACCCTAGGGGGTGGTGCTCATCCCGTTTCCAAGCCATAGAGCCAGTGCTTGTCTGAAGACAGTTTTTGTTGTCAAGTGGTCAACGTGACTAGGGAACACCGTTACCTTCCTACCGAGGTGGTACCTATTTATCTACTCACATCTACATGCTTTCAAACATGTTAGGTTGGTGAGGAGCTGGGACAAAGCAACAGGAGCTCACTCCGTCACGTGGATTCGATCTTACGACTGCTGGTCTTCTGACTCTGCAGCACAGGCTTCTGCTGTTTAGCCTGCAGCACCACCACGTCCTATTACAATAGCTGCCAAAAAATGTCTCTTAGTGAACTGACCAATAACAGTCATGTTAAAAAAATAAAAATAAATTTAATGGAGGCTTTTTTCAGGATACCAAAAACATTATTTAAACAGCCAATTGTACCTGAACCCACCTCGGCCCGGCTGTGGGATCCCCCAGCCACTCACATTTTGCACAGGCTCAGAGGCAACCTTGCTAATCTGGATGCCCAAACAAGGCTTCAGCGCAGGCAGGGGGAAAGTGGTGCCAGGTAAAACTGAATGAGGCAGCCTTCCATCCTTTGAGGGTCATAAGTTCAAGGCTGGGAAAAGTGGGAGTTGGAGTCCCGAAAGGGACTTTGAACACACACAGTCTGGGCACTCACCTTCCCCTTGATGTGCTCGGGCGCTACTTGCCCCTGCCTTGCTCGGCGGGCGGCGCTGTGCTTGCGCTGCCTTTCTGGGCTCAATGTGGGCTGGGCGGGCATGTCAGATCACCAAGCTGCTGTGGTAGGGGGTGAGGGCTGTGGGAGGGGCGAGGGCTGTGCTCCAGCACTGGAGGCAGGTAATGGGGGGGCAGGGAAAGACCGGGGGAGGGGGTCCTTCCACCTCTCCCCCTCCCATCCAAAATTATAAGCTAAAATATACAAAAGCCTGATATTTTAAAGATTTTTATTTTTGCCTGGCAAACGGAGGACATTAGGCTAAAAAGGAGGACATGTCCTCCTTTTGCCTGACGTCTGGCAACCCTAGTCAAAAGTAGCACCAAGTAAGAGCAAAAATAACGTTATATGTTTTCTTGAAACACCTCGTGATTTCTGATATCACTATTTTCTACTGATTAGTGCAAGTCATACAATAAAGCTTAACAATGTGCCCTGGTTCAGAGACTAACGTTCAATGACCTTGCATGTTAGATGAGGTTGTAGAAAAAAGGAACAAATAAAACACTAATTCTCTTTTTCCCATGGAGAGAAATTTGTTTGTTGGAGAGAATAATTATTGTAGCCAGGCTACTATAAGCACTACTGTATTAAGAGGGCGCAGGTGGTTTTAGAATCAAAATCCAGTGGCAAGGGACAATGCTCAGACAAGCTGTCCATCTAATCTTTCTCCCTTGTACGTGGGCGGGCCTCTGTTCCTCCATTTTTATTCCCTAAATTTCCCATATGATCCTCATATGTTGGCATATTTCTCCCCTCACATCAATGATGACTGGCATCAAGCCCCACTAGTGTTTATAAAAACTTCTCCCATCTACATTTCCTTTTTTAAAAAAGTCTTTCTCCTTCCAAACCATTAGTTTGGAGGTGTGCCCACTTGTAATAATGTTAAAAATCACTGTTAGCATTAATTAGATTACCTGGCTAGTCCTTTTAAGACAAGGTGAGTTGCTTTACCTTGTGGGTTTTAATTACAGAGATCTATTACTTATGGGGAAAGCAATAGCCCATCTGCTTAATTCCTGTGTGAAAATTCAGCCAGGGAAATAAATCAATGCAGAAAACCACACATATACCCTCCATTATTGCTGTATACAATAATTTTAAAACCACTTTTCCCAGAGTAATTCCCGTTACCTCCAGAGTAATCAACATGAAGAGTAATGCTCAAGATGATTGATACTTTTACTCCACATTTTGTTTGGAATAAATATTACCACATAACCATAAGAAGCACAAAAAGAAAAGCTAGTATAAAATTGCAATGTCTGACCGTAAAAAACAAACAAACCCTGCTGAACTTTAAAAATTGCCTGTTTTTGATAGTTTAATTGTCCAAAATGTATACTCACCCTTGTTTCTTGACTTTGCACAAGGATATCACATCTTTCTTTTTTAACTGTGTAAATACCCTGGATAACTGCCAAGGACAATCTACAACCAAAGCAAGGAGACCCACCATCTCTTGAGAAGAAGTGCACCAGACTGATAGTTCCATCTACCTCTGCCCACTGGATCATACTTTCAATTGGTTGTTCAAGTGAAAAGGGGAAAAAGGTGTCCTTTCTCTTTATTTCTTTCTTGAAATCTCATATGCCATATTCAGGCATTAGGACTCAAAACAGGACAACTTCTCTCTTATTTAGCTCATATAAATATAAATGCTCATTGAGATTGAGATTATCTGTGAACAGCACTCTGTGCAGACAACGTAGCAGCACTGAGAAAGCTAAGAGGCAAAGGCATGCCATTCTAAATCAGGGCTTAAAACTTTCGGTCATAAAGTTCAGGCCATTTAGGAATTGTCCCTTCCTACTGCAAATGCCAGATTACATGACCACCAGATGGTGCTATTTCAGTAAGAATTTGTTCAATTTAATTGCACTTTTGTCTAATTGGTTGTGAAATAAAATAAGTTTTTTCTGTGTAGAGGTGTGTTTTAAGTAACATGTTTAAAGCACTGGCAATATGTTTGGCAGAAATAGATTCGGTTAGGCATCCTCCAGTCTCGAAAGACTATGGTAACATGTTCTGTATGGAGGACTTGGAACAGCGTCTAGTGTGGCTGAGGAGGCCAATTCAAGAGTAACAATCCCTTCCACACTGAAGACAAATACAATCTTTTCCCTTTCCAGCTCCCCGATTTTGCTGGTTTTGGGACTGCCTCTTTGCCTCGGCCTGCTGGACAAGTGTCTCTTCAAATTGGGAGAGGCCATGGTGCACCGCTTGCCTCTAGGCTGAACGCTCAGATGTCAAAATTTCCCATCTGTTGAGGTCCATTCCTAAGGCCTTCAGATCCCACTTGCAGAAATAGATGTTTGGCAGAAATAGATCCTCTGTCTAATCCATATGCCTTTCTGACAGAATAACAGGCAACCTAACAGAAAGAGAATAAGGCGAAAAGAGCAAGAGGAGTAATGTTTTTCCCCTTTTAGTTCCAAATATTGTATATCATGCAGAGAACACCGAAAAGATGTTCTGGGTAATGTTTCTCCCCTTTTAAAGCTTTTAATGCAGAATTGATAGACAAGACAGACTTTTATGACTTCACAAGGGAGCTTTTTACCTCCACATCATGTGGCCAGGGGTCAAAATCACCCTTATGCAAAAAATGATAGAGCCTCTGATTTTTAAATTACTTTCCATTCCCTCTTGCTAAACATACTCCATGTAGATGGCTTATGTCAAGAGATTAAGAAAATAAGTGTTTTTGGTTTCTCCTGCTCTTCTAGGAAAAAAAAAACAGGCTTTGTAGTTCATGCCTAGGATAAGCTGACCAAAAGAAGAGGGGAAAATGCCCATTAGTAATTGGAAGACAGCAAACACCTGCATCGTCTCTCTGTGAGAAAGGAAACTTCAAGGACAGACTGAGCTCACTCCTTGGTACTGAGTTGATTAGCAACTCACTCCTTGGTACTGAGTTGATTAGCAGAACGGCTTCATCAGTGAAGAGAAGGGGGAAGAAGTTACTTTCTTCTTAATGAAAATTCAGGTAAACTTGATGCTTGATTAATAGATTTTCTGGAAGGGTTTGGAAAATGAAAACTTGGTTATAAAAATGGGGACAGAATTTGCATAGTTAAGCCTAGTTATCTCTTAGGTGAATGTTGTGCTGCTTAACTTGCACTCCATATATGCTCTGCAACTATGCTGAAACTATATTAGGTTATAAGTATTAGCATAGATTAGCTAGCTTTCTTAGTTTCTTGTGGGATTGTTCTGGAATTGTTCTTGCCTCAAACTTTTTTATTACCTGTGTTGAACCACAATTATTTGGATAATTCTGTAGCTGTTGAAGCTGTTTGAAGTTTTGCTCTTTTTGATTTTTCACCATCTTTAATAAAATAAAAAAATGTATACCCTGTTTCCCCGAAAATAAGACCAAACCTGACAATAAGCCCTAGTATGATTTTTCAGGTGCTCGTAATATAAGCTCTACCCAGAAAATAAGCCCCAGTTAAGTGAAACCCTGCCATCCACCATTGTGCAGCAATCAGAAGAAGATGACATGACTGTATTTGAATAAATGTAGATTGTTGTACATGAATAAAATAGAACATCCCCTGAAAAAAAGCCCTAATGCATTTTTGGAGCAAAAATTAATATAAGACCCTGTCTTATTTTTGGGAAAACATGGTAGCTATTTGCTTCTTTTGGGGTTCAGTGGCTTGACTCAATCATCTACAGGGAGCCTGAATATTTTGTGGGTATTTTTGGCATCCCTTCATTGCAGGGTTGGCCTTACATATCTTTTGTAACTTCCTGGAAGCAGTGCTTAGTCAGAGTGGGCTAATGTGTTGAGAGACTACTGGGCAGGAAGATTTCTCCCAGCCATCTGGCCCTCCTGGTCTTATCCACACCAGAATAATCAGGATAGTGAGGCTGAGTTGGGAATTGGTGGCTTGGCGATTTTTCCCCATAGGCCCCCACGGGCGCTTTGGAGCAGCCGTGGGGGAGGGTTCCCCTGCCGCCATTCCAAAGCGCTTCAGCCGGATGGCGCTTCACAATGACAGCGGGGTAGCCCTCCCACGCGGCCACTCCGAAGCACCCACCGGCCGGCATTTTCACGGCAGGCACTTCAGAGCAGCTGCGGGGGAGGTCTCCCCTGCCGTCATTCTGAAGCGCCCGCCGGCCGGCTGTGTGAAAATGGGGGCTTTGGGAGGACCGTGGGGGAGCATAATGGTGAGTTTTCTTTGGGGTTTTCCCTCCCGCATTGCGATGTTTCTGGATAGCGACGATTAATCCGGAATGGATTAACGTCGCTATGCGGGGCACCACTGTATCTCTAACTGTTCAACTGTCAAAAATAGTGTGCTGACTGTTTCAAAACCCGCCATGGTAGGTATTTGAGGGGACAGCTCGCTCTCCTTCCTTTGGGTGGGTTTTTGTACCTTCTCACACTTAACAATGTTGGAAATTGAAAGAAGAAGGGAAGTTGACAGTTGTAAGCTTGCTTTGGTTTGTTTCTGGCAATTGTACACTCTGGAAATGAACCAAAGCTGACTGATCCTAACCATGCCAAAAAAGTTGTGGCTGCTGATAGGGACCAAGAAAGCTGCTGTTAGGAATGCTATGGGGACAGGCTGGTTCACTCCAGCAATCATGTCATGTGATCACCAGAAAAAAAGAGCAAACCTGTCCATCCTTGCAGCAGACCAAACAGTGGAACAAATGCCATCTGATCACTCTTAGTGCTTCTCCACAAAGGAATGTTGTATCTAGTTGTTCTGGAGTTGTTGTGGGTCTTTATGGTAATTTTTGCTCTAGATCTGGATAGCTCTCAGTGTTTTTGTCCACACACACACAAAGGTATTTGTTGCTGATGAACTCCTTGTTTTATCCATTCATGGGAAGCAGTGGGTGAAAACTGACCACAGGAAAAATCCCTAGAAGAAAACACCCATGCACTGAAAAAATGTACGGATCAGCACAGAACAATGCATTATTAGGTCCACATGAACAAAACTTACTGGGGCAAATCAGAACAGAAACACACCACCATGAAACCCCCTCCAAGAAAGCAAGTTTAAAAAGAAAAAGAACTAAATCTATGCTTGTTTTAGCTTTGCATTGTTTGGACATCAGGACACACTGGAATCATGGGTGCAAGAAAATTGAACAAATACTATACTCAGTGTATTTGTTCAGAGGCATGGAATCCTGTTAATCTTTTATCACTTGTGTAACTGTCTATCACATATGCGTTTCCTCCTCCTCACTGCTTGCGTAATGTGCAAACCTATTAACTCCTTGCAGTAACAGAAAGCCCCATTGTTTTCAAAGAGATGATCCGGATGTTGTGGACTGCAAGCTGGAGATCAACAGAGCAGATAAAAAAAATGCTCTGGGCACAGAGCCATTATGCTCTATGTTTGTGAATGCGATTCTGCCCAGACAATTTTCAAGAATGTTCAATTAATTAGATCTTAAAACAGATGATACTTTAAAAATCAATGATCAATACTTCATTGACTTTTAAAAATGTATATCTTCTATCTTTTATTCTGATGCATTGTGATAATTAAAACTGAGGCATTACTTAATGTTTTTGGCAGACTGCCTTTGGTAAATATAATAGAAACATCAATGAAGTCTTATTCTAGGTTATTTTTTAAAAAATTCAAAACAAAACACTTCCAAAAAATGACATCGGAAACCACAAATAATTTGTCCCAAATATATCTTGACCCATGCTATTTTTAAAAAAATTCAATTTATAACTTATACTAAGTATTAAAGTCTGTTTAGCACTGAAGGTGGCAAGGAGGGAAGGAAGTGGGGCAGAGTGCTGGCCACCTCTTGTTTAGAGAGACAGAAGTTCCAAACCACTGGCTGAAGAGGGGACTGAAACCACACCTTTCCACCACAAGCATCTTGCAGACTGCAGAATACAGCTATCTCCATCTAAGAAGCTACACCTGGCTCTCAACAGTGGCCATGAAACATTTGGGACTTTAATATAAACATAAAATTTTGGAGCTACCTACAAAAATGTGGTGCACAGCCTGAGAAAGATGAATTATCATTGAAAGTTCACTTTATTTTTTGTTGTTCATTTTCTTAATGGTCCAATAAAGACATCACCTGTTCCTGCATTTGTATTGTTTTGAGCCTTGTCCTGAGTTTTTCTAAAGTCTGTTGTTCAGCCTATTGTCAGAATGGGTTGCAATTAACACATCTAAATCAAGTCAGGCTTGTCTATAATAAATATATGGTATATTATAAATGATAAACTACTGAATCCTCAATTGCTTATATTTTGTAAGGAAAGAATTTATGCAGGAAATGCATTTCTTGGAGGAGATTTCACAACTGTAGTACATATACAAGAACAGTAACTATATCTCCTTGCTCTTGAATTTAATACATGAATGTGATAGTGATTAAGCAGTTGCCTCTTAGAGCTAATTAATATTTTGTGACTCGTTTTCAGTGTAATGTCAGAATTAGGCTGAAACTCCTGGTTTAAAAAAATTGTCACTTGGAATTTTTGCCCAAATTCAGTTAATTTTCACCATTACTTTACACAGACTGCACCTATATGCACTTTTTCAATAAAATTACATGCTTCCTGGCAGAATTCAGGCAAATACATAGTTATACATAGTTTATAACTGCACACTGAGGAAACACACACAAGCAATAAGAAGTAAGAAAGAGATATATGCTTTAGTTGAATCATATGGAGAAATAAATCAGGAAAATGATATCTAGGACCAATAAAATGGACAGGGGGAGAACATAGTTTGTCTCTATTCCTAAAATACGCACAGAGTCACACACAAGAAACAGATTTTATCCCTCAAATTAAAATAGAAACAATAAAAAGACAAAGAGAAGGTTAGGCAAAAGGCTACTGAAGTCACATTAACAAGAGGTAGAGAGACAATTCACATTACACTCAAACTACAACCACCAGAACTCTGTTCTCAAGGATCTTGCTGTCTGACTACTATCAGCACTGCTAAACATGGTAGAAGAATGACAACGAGCTATGTGGGTTAACTGAATTTACAGCTTTAGTGACCTCACACACTCTTTCTCCACAACCAATGTGATGATAAGAAGGGTGGTGGAATTCTTGTCTTAGGTTGCACATTAGGGCTGGTGTGCAAAGCCATCTCTGCCATTGATTACAATACAGTACCCTGTTGGAGAATTATTATCTGGCTTTTTCCAGTTCATTTCAGATGTCTGAGGGCTGGGCTAGATGGCTCAAATGGAGTGGGATGGACTGGGCTAAATAGAGTCACTTGAAGTTGCTATTTAGTTAAATATTTGCATCTATATGGCATACACACTGCAAGAGACCCTATTCAGCCCACCTCCCTTAAGAAAATAAACTACACAAAACAAAAACCTTGCCCTCTCCAATCTCCTCCTTCTTCTGGAAGGAAATTTTCAGTTTTTAATTTTTTCTAAAAGGTACAGTATATTGGTGCTGCTTTCATAGGCTTTTAAAAAAATGCATTTGCGAAGGCTTTCACGGCCAGGATCTAATGGTTGTTGTGGGTTTTTTGGGCTCTTTGGCCGTGTTTTGAAGGTTGTTCTTCCTAACGTTTCACCAGTCTCTGTGGCCAGCATCTTCAGAGGACAGCACTCTGTGCTCTGGTGTAGTTTGCTTGGGAGTGGTGTCCTGTGGAGTCCAGCCATAAATACTGCAAAGAGCCCGAAAAACCCACAACACCCATTTTTTAAAAATGTTGCTTCTTTCCTCTGCCTCTCCACAAAGAAGCAGAGGATATTTTTCATTTCCCAATATTATTATGTGGCGAAGATTAATGATACTGGGAAACCAAAATGGTATAAAAATGTTGGTCAGTGGCACTATAGTGTTAATTTCTCAACAGAACACTTATATTTGAATTCAGAGCACATCTGTGGCAGCTGTGCTAACAAACACTTGAAGGAACACACTGTATACTTTCAACATCATTATAAAGTTACTTCCATCAGAGAATTAAATTCTGACAGTTAAAAATGCACACATCAGATGGAACTATTCTGAAAGATATTGCTTTGTAGCTATGCCCACATAAATAAAGCTTTTAATATGTAATTTTTTCACTATATATTATGAGGATATCCACATAATTCAGGCTGTGTTCTTTCTCCTTTTTTTGCTGCCACCTCTCAGATCAATGATTTATGTGGCAAATTGCCATAAATGGTCTATTAAGGCAACTGCAATGGTGCAGAACTACTTCACAATAAATGTTTTGAAAATTATGTTGTAAGAATGCTAAAATAACATTGTCCATTCTCCATTCCTTGGATAATTAATTATGGCCGTTTGTACCATTAATTCTTTAAGAACCATTTCTAGACTAAACACAGAGCAAGCAACAAGACATTATTTGATGAACCAAAATGATGGAAAGTCAGTTATCTTGTTATTTAGAATGTTTTGACAGATATAAAAGGGACCAGCTGTCTTGTAATGAACTTGTTTGGATGGTAATATTTTAAAGAAAAGCCCTCTTGAGAATAGAGCAATCTGTGAAGCTCCACTTGATGGCATGCAGAAGACTCAAAATTCCGACCGGTTCTTACTCTTGTTTTTAGGAAGGGTATGAAGACATATTTTAAACCCGACCTTTTAATGTGTTTTGATTGTTACTGTGATTATTTTAGTGGTTTTATCCCTGTGTAGTGATGTAATTTATTCCATCTGAAAGGCAAAATAAAAATATAATGAGCAAATAAATAAGTTGAAAAGAAAAAAAATGATTGTATCATTGCAGTTACTGTTGGAGACTGTACGTTAGCACAAAAGAAAAGTGATGTCCTGCATTGTAGTATCTCCAAATAACTGGTGGGGCCTCCTGTCAGCACTGTTGTGCCTTGTGAAATGCTATGCAGGGCTTTGTATCTTCCATTCTCTTTGGTTTTTTTTAAATAATTTCTTCAATCTTTTCTTTTTCTAAAAATGTATTGATAAGGAAAAGAGTTGCTGCAAAATATCTTTCAACTGGTCATGCCATAAGCTTTTAATCTGGAAGCACATCAGCTTACCACAAGTAGATAACTATTGCAGTTGGTCTTGCCTTTTAGAGTGTAATCCTATATGTGTTGACTCAGAAATGCAACATGACCTCCTGTTAGCTAAGTGAGAACACGATTACTATCTCAGCCTTCTTCCAAAATTATCCACGATGGCACCAAGATATTGCATCAGGATATTTGTATACATCATGCATATTTGGTAATACCTTGTAGTCATTTTCACCTCTCCATTGTTTCAGCCAGTGACAATAAGAGTTTAGGAGTAGCAAAAACAAGGAAAGAGGAAGCAAATTTATATACTCTGGTGTGTGTGGTTTTGCACTGCCACAATTGCACTAACAATCAGAAGGCATTATGCAGTTGTTATTATGCAGTGATTCCATTAACCAATTCTGTGTGCTAAACAAAAGACAGAAGAAGCCATGGAAAATAACAACAACCATAATAATGTGTCATCAAATCAATTCTTACTTAGGGCTACTCTATCCAGGATTTTTCTTGTACAGAATACTTAGAAGTGGTTTACCATTCCCTTCTTCTGGGGACAGCTCTGGGATTGTGCAGTTTGCCCAAGGCTATACAGGCTGGTTTGTCTCCCCTGGAGGCACAGTGGGAAATTGTACTGGCTCTGCAGCCAGATATCTAAATCATTGAGCTTTCCCAGCCAGCTGTGGAAAATATAATAGCTATAACTGAAAGATGCCAGTGTCCAAAATTCTACTAATAAGGCAGGACAATGACGGGATAAAAGCTACATCTTAATAAGAATTCAGCATGCTAACACAATTAAAATGAAATCTAGATTATACCTTTTATGGGATCACTAAAAATCAAATTGTAAGCTTTTGTGGAGAAAATTCCATTTCTTCAGTTTTAGCACAACTTCTGCATGGAACTGTACAATTCCATGGTATGTTAATACTATCAGTGAAATTTTGGGGTCAGGCATTGCATATTTTTTTTTGGACCACAGGACACCACAGGCATAATACCATTAATGGCAACATGTGATGTTAAAACCAATGCCAGAACAATAAAATACATAGCAATGTAAGACCGGAGGTGAGAATAGGGTTCCTCTCACGGGAGTGCCGTCCCTCCCACCTACTGCCAATAAAGAGAGTCAAACCCCACCAAGTCCATCTGGACCTGACCCGGGGAGGATAGAGGAGGAGTTGAAAGAATTAATGGTCAAAGAGACTGGGACTGTTTTGGTGGGAACAGAATGAAAAGTGCGGGTAGTAGTGGAGGCGGGACTAGCAGATATAAAAGGGGGTGAAGGAGGGCTTCCACCAGGCTGGGAGTGGATGTGGCTGGAAGATCCCTGGACTGGGAAGGTGGAGAAGCGAAGAGTCCCAAAGGAGGAGGCCAATGCCAGAAGGAGCATACTGGGGTGAAAGGGAGACTAAAGAGTGGGGGAGAAAATTGAGGGAGGAGAAGGTTGAGAGAGAAAGAAGGGAGAGACTGGAATGGAGAATCTGGGAGATGCAGCAGACGGAATGACAGGAGGACCTTGGCAGATGATCGATCCCACCCAAGAATTTCTCTTGGTGGATCAACAGAGACGAGGATACAATCCTCTTTTTGGAGGGGGAGAACGGACTGTTATTAAACCTGAGTGCATCTCTGGACAGGCGGTTTACCATTCCCTTCTTCTGGGGACAGCTCTGGGATTGTGCAGTTTGCCCAAGGCTACACAGGCTGGCTTGTCTCCCCTGGAGGCACAGTGGGAGATTGTACTCTCAACATCTGGCTCTGCAGATGGAACATTCAAGAGGGAAACCCATTTAAAGCTGATGAGTGGAAACCCCTGTGAGACCCGTTGTTTGACAGGGAGAAGGGTTGGAACATGTTCGCTGATACTGGATTTTTGTTATATAATGCAATAAACATTACTCCGATTACTAAACCACGCAAATCTGGTGATTTATTTGGGGCAAATCAGGAGCCAGGAAGCGAACCCTCACAACCAAACAAACAGTATACAAAAAAGGCCAGGGTAAAAGAAAACAGAAGTGGGTCATACAAATTATTAACCAGTCATTAGGAACTAGAGAGGAAAATCTTTTCTTCTTCCAGTTTTCAAGGCAAGGGATGGACACTTGTGTAATCTTTCAGGTGTCATATTGCAAATGCCTATCAGCTCCAGTCAAAATGGCCAATGGTTAGGGATGATGGGGATTGTAGTGCAACATCTGAAGGAAAACAAGTTCTCTACTTGTTGACAATGAAGAAACTGAAATAGAAATTTTGTATGCCTTTGTAAACAATCCAAACGGTGATTGAAACCAAGAAATTAGAAGACTGAGACTAGGAAAAGGTGAAATGTGGTGCTGGACGAGAGCTTTGTGGATATCATGGACTGCCAGAAAGACAAACAAGTGGGTTCTAAATCAAATCAAGCCTGAACTATCTCTGTAAGCAAAAATGTTGAAACTGAGGCTGTCCTACTGTGAGCATATCATGAAAAGGCAGGATTCTCCAGAAAAAAGCAATAATACTGGAAAAGGTGGAAGGTCAGAAAGTGAGGAGGAATTAAAGAAACTCTTAATGAGGGTGAAGGAGGAGAGCCCAAAAAATGGTCTGACGCTCAATATATATATAAAAACTAAGATCATGGCCACTGGTTCCATCACCTCCTGGCCAATAGAAGGGGAAGATATGGAGGCAGTGACAGATTTTACTTTCTTGGGCACCATGATCACTGCAGATGGTGACAGCAACCATGAAATTAAAAGACACCTGCTTCTTGGGAGGAAAGTGATGGCACACCTAGACAGCATCTTAAAAAGCAGAGACATCACCTTGCCAACAAAGGTCCAGATAGTCAAAGCTATGGTTTTTCCAGTACGATGTATGGAAGTGAGAGCTGGGCCATAAAGAAAGCTGACAGATCCTGAAGCTGAGGCTCCAATACTTTGTCCATCTCACGAGAAGAGAGGACTCCCTGGAAAAGCCCTTGATGTTGGGAAAGTGTGAAGGCAAGAGGAGAAGAGGATGAGATGGATGGACAGTGTCATCGAAGCTACCAACATGAATTTGACCGAACTCCGGGAGGCAGTAGAAGACAGGGGGCCTGGTGTGCTCTGGTCCATAGGATCACGAAGAGTCAGACACGACTTAACAACTAAACAACAACAGAAAGCAAAAAAAGAGGAAGACCAAATGTCAGATGAACAGACTCTCTAAAGGAACCTACAGGGTTGAGTTTACGGGAGGTAAGGAGAGCAGTTAAGACAGGGCGTTTTGGAGATTGCTCATTCACAGGGGCACCATACGGGATGGGCAACTTGATGGCACATAATAACAAGAAAGCATTTAATCGTATTGCCACCCCCATATAGAGAGATGATGTTTTGCCTGCTGATAGTTTTATTATTTGTCATACTCTGATTTTAATACAGGATATAAATCTGATTATGACAGTATATAAAGAGTCTGATATAAAACAAATAAAGGATTTATCTGTGGTTTGCATCTTGGCTTGCTTTATGTGGAAAAAGCACCTTCACACAGCAATAGTATTTATTTAGCAAAATATTTTGCCCTGCCTTTCTCCTAAGAAAAGACGTAAGGTGACTTACATCTTTAAAGCACAATATTAAAGGTAAAACAGTGAATTATTGAAATATTAAACAAGTTAATGTTATATGAAGAACATCAGGTAAAGCATTACTAAAACAAGTAATAAAATGCAAAAGTAATAAAATTGTAAGAAAGGAGCAAATGCCAAAGAAGAAGAATTGCTTTGTAAGGAAGATTCAACATTCTTTAGAGATAAACTGCTCTGCGTATGGGTAACTAACTGTTTTGCTGAGATGCGAGAAATTGTAACCAATGCATATATTCCTCAAGGACCAATGAACTGCTGCATACTTTGATTTTCTTTTTAGAACTGTATCAAAACTTTAACCCTGTTGATCTCAGGCTCCCCACCCTGCTGGGCACCGAAGTGTGCACTTGTTTTATCTGAATAAATCAGTTGCCCTTTCCTCCAAGAAACTGTCTGCTTATTATTATTGCTCAAGACTTGGCTCAATAAAATTAGCAAAGATGCCGAGCTCCAGGAGCAACATTATTTTAAAACCACTCCTAGACAGCCTGTCACTAATGAAAAGCCTGTCTGAAATGAAAGGTCCTTTCCTGCTTGCAGGATAGCAATGATGGGGCTAATCTGGCCTCTTGTGGGAGGGAGTTCCAAACTGGGAGGAGCAACAAAGAAAGCCCTGCTCCTATTTTCCCTACTGGACAGCACATATCTTATACACATGTGCACCCAAACTAAAGCCTGCCAACGCCAACGCTTCTCCAAAAGATGTGCCGCATTTTCCCACGTGGGTAGAATATTCAACCTGAGTGATGAAGGCTGGTTGCACAATATATTTTAATTGTACTTTGTTTTATCTTTTTTACTGTAATTAAATTGTTGTAAGCCACCCAGAGACCTTTGGGTAGTGTAAGCGGCATATAAGTTAAATAAATAAATAAATAAATAAATAAATAAATAAATAAGTTTGTGTGTGTTTAGTCGTTTAGTCGTGTCCGACTCTTCGTGACCCCATGGACCAGAGCACGCCAGGCCCTCCTGTCTTCTACTGCCTCCCGGAGTTGTGTCAGGTTCATGTTGGTTGCTTCGCAGACACTGTCCAGCCATCTCATCCTCGGTCGTCCCCTTCTCCTCTTGCCATCACACCTTCCTAACATCAAGGTTTTTTCCAAGGACTCTTTTCTTCTCATGAGATGGCCAAAGTACTGGAGCCTCAGCTTCAGGATCTGTCCTTCAAGTGAGCATTCAGGGTTGATTTCCTTTAGAACTGATAGGTTTGTTCTCCTTGCAGTCCAGGGGATTCTCAAGAGCCTCCTCCAGCACCACAATTCAAAGGCATCAATTCTTCGGCGGTCTGCTTTCTTTATGGTCCAGCTCTCACTTCCATACATCACGACAGGAAAAACCATAGCTTTGACTATTCGGACTTTTGTTGGCAAGGTGATGTTTCTGCTTTTCAAGATGCTGTCAAGATTTGTCATCGCTTTCCTCCCAAGAAGAAGGCGCCTTTTAATTTCAGGGCTGCTGTCTCCATCTGCAGTGATCATGGAGCCCAGGAAGATAAAATTTGACACTGCCTCCATATCTTCCCCTTCTATTTCCCAGGAGGTGATGGGACCAGTGGCCATGATCTTAGTTTTTTTGATGTTGAGTTTCAGACCGTTTTTTGCACTCTCCTCTTTCACTCTCATTACAAGGTTCTTTAATTCCTCCTCACTTTCTGCCATCAGAGTGGTATCATCTGCATATCGGAGGTTGTTGATATTTCTTCCGGCAATCTTAATTCCGGCTTGGGTTTCTTCTAGTCCAGCCTTCCGCATGATGTATTCTGCATATAAGTTAAATAAGCTGGGGGACAATATACAGCCTTGCCGTACTCCTTTCCCAATTTTGACCCACTCAGTTGTTCCATGACCAGTTCTAACTGTTGCTTCCTGTCCCACATATAGGTTTCTCAGGAGACAGATAAAGTGGTCAGGCACTCCCATTTCTTTAAGAACTTGCCATAGTTTGCTGTGGTCCACACAGTCAAAGGCTTTCGCATAGTCAATGAAGCAGAAGTAGATATTTTTCTGGAACTCTCTGGCTTTCTCCATGATACAGCGCAAGTTAGCAATTTGGTCTCGAGTTCCTCTGCCTCTTCGGAATCCAGCTTGTACTTCTGGGAGTTCTCGGTCCACATACTGCTGAAGCCTACCTTGTAGGATTTTGAGCATAACCTTGCTAGCGTGCGAAATGAGTGCAATTGTACGGTAGTTGGAGCATTCTTTGGCACTGCCTTTCTTTGGGATTGGGATGTAGACTGATCTTTTCCAATCCTCTGGCCACTGTTGAGTTTTCCAAACTTGCTGGCATATTGAATGTAGCACCTTAACAGCATCATCTTTCAAGATTTTAAATAGTTCAACTGGAATGCCATCACCTCCACTGGCCTTGTTGTTAGCCAGGCTTTCTAAGGCCCACTTGACTTCGCTCTCCAGGATGTCTGGCTCAAGGTCAGCAACTACATTGTCTGGGTTGTCCGGGATATCCAAATCTTTCTGATATAATTCCTCTGTGTATTCTTGCCACCTCGTCTTGACGTCTTCTGCTTCTGTTAGGTCCTTCCCATTTTTGTCTTTTATCATGTTCATCTTTGCGCAAAATGTTCCTCTAATATGTCCAATTTTCCTGAACAGATCTCTGGTCTTTCCTTTTCTGTTATCTTCCTCTATTTCTTTGCATTGTTCATTTAAGAAGGCCCTCTTGTCTCTCCTTGCTATTCTTTGGAAGTCTGCATTCAAGTTTCTGTAACTTTCCCTATCTCCCTTGCATTTTGCTTCCCTTCTCCTCTCTGCTATTTCTAAGGCCTCGTTGGACAGCCACTTTGCTTTCTTGCATTTCCTTTTCTTTGGAATGGTTTTCGTTGCTGCCTCCTGGACAATGTTACGAGCCTCTATCCAAAGTTCTTCAGGCACTCTGTCCACCAAATCTAGTTCCTTAAATCTGTTCTTTACTTCCACTGTGTATTCATAAGGGATTTGGTTTAGATTATACCTGAGTGGCCCAGTGGTTTTTCCTAATCTCTTCAGTCTAAGCTTGAATTTTGCTATGAGAAGCTGATGATCAGAACCGCAGTCAGCTCCAGGTCTTGTTTTTGCTGACTGTATAGAGCTTCTCCATCTTTGGCTGCAGAGAATATAATCAATCTGATTTCGATATTGCCCATCTGGTGATTTCCATGTATAGAGTCGCCTCTTGTGTTGTTGGAAAAGAGTGTTTGTGATGACCAGCTTATTCTCTTGACAAAACTCTATTAGCTTTGTCCTGCTTCGTTCTGAACTCCAAGGCCAAACTTCCCTGTTGTTCCTTTTATCTCTTGGCTCCCTACTTTAGCATTCCAGTCCCCTAGAATGAGAAGAACATCTTTCTTTGGTGTCAGTTCTAGAAGGTGTTGTAAATCTTCATAGAATTGTTCAATTTCAGTCTCCTCAGCAATGCTGGTTGGTGCATAAACTTGGATTATTGTGATGTTGAATGGTCTGCCTTGGATTCGTATTGACATCATTCTATCATTTTTGAGATTGTATCCCATTACAGCTTTTCCCACTCTTTTGTTGACTATGAGGGCTACTCCATTCCTTCTACGGGATTCTTGCCCACAATAGTAGATATGATAATCATCTGAGCTGAATTCGCCCATTCCTGTCCATTTTAGTTCACTGATGCCCAGGATGTCGATGTTTATTCTTGCCATCTCCTGTTTGACCACCTCCAGCTTCCCAACGTTCATAGATCTTACATTCCAGGTTCCTATGCAGTATTTTTCTTTGCAGCATTGGATTTTCCTTTCACTTCCAGGCACGTCCACAGCTGAGCGTCCTTTCGGCTTTGGCCCAACCACTTCATTAGCTCTGGAGCTACTTGTACTTGTCCTCCACTCTTCCTCAGTAGCATGTTGGACGCCTTCCGACCTGAGGGGCCCATCTTCCAGCGTCATATCTTTTAGCCTTTTGTTTCTGATCATGGGGCGTTCTTGGCAAAGATACTGGAGTGGCTTGCCATTTCCTACTCCAGGTGGATTGCATTTAGTCGGAACTCTCCACTATGTCCTGTCCGTCTTGGGTGTCCCTGCACGGCATAGCCCATAGCTTCTCTGAGTTACTCAAGCCCCTTCGCCACGACAAGGCAGCAATCCATGAAGGAGAAATAAATAAATAAATAAATAAATAAATATTTATAGGTCTAGGTCCACTATTAGCCACCTCATTACCAAGGCACATTAAATACATGAGTCTTAACGATGGAGATGTTCCTGTGAAGTAATGACCTAGGAGTTTTTTTTTTTAAAATCTATACCTCTTTCAGTATCTTCCACATGTCACTTATATGGGGGCCAGCCTCAAGAACAGTATTTTTGCTCTATTTTAAGTCCTCTCTGGCTGCCCTGCCCCAAATTTTGGGGAGCAGCAGTACATACACACATGAGTATGAGAGAAAATAAAACTTTGCTGTGGGTTTCGGGTCGCATGCAAGAGGTTGAAGCGCACCCCCCCATACACGTTCCACATGCACCGCGTTCTCTCCACAACGCTTTGACACGCGGCCATTTGTCAATGACGCGCGCGGCTAAAGAGGGGAGTAAAAGGCTGGCAAGTCTTGTATGTGCTTGCGAGGGCTCGGTCCTCCGAACTATAAGGCGCTTCGGGCCAAGGCCAGGCGGCGAGCGGGTCTGTTGTTGAGGTGGCCTTCGCAGCCGCCCTGTGTTCCCCTTTTCCCGACGCTTCCTTGGTAAGGGAATAGGGAGGGAGCAACAAGAGCAACCGCCCCGCTCGCGCAAGAGGGCCCTCGCTTTGCAGGGAAGGGTTTTCGGGAGCGCCCGAACGTCGTTTGTACGCCTGCGCAGTCGGACTGGGCGAGTCCGGGTACAACACGCCGCCGGCGAGGCAGCGGGTGGGCAAAGCGAGGGCCACCCTGTCTCTCAGGAGCAGCAAAGCCGGTGGCAGGCAGAGAAGAGGGTGGCTTGCGGGGTGGTGGTGGTGGGGGGGTGTTTCTGTCTTTTAGGTTGACATTTTTGAGGAGAAAGCGCGGCTCGGCAGAAAAAAAGGGGAGCACCGTCGCTCCCGAGAATGGTGTTCGAGTCGCTCGTCGTGGACGTCCTCAACCAGTTCCTGGGCGATTATGTGGTGAATCTGGACAGTTCCCAGCTCAAGCTTGGCATCTGGGGAGGTAAGGAAGGGCAGGGTGGCTTCGGAGCCGGCTTAGCCTCGCTCACCCTTCTCTGACACCCTCCCCCTCAATAGCAGCCGCCTGTCGTCACGAAGTGGGGGCTCTCTCGCCCCTCCCGCCTCCTGTCGGCGTCACCCGCCTTTGGGTGCCTGAGAGACAGAAAGGTGCTGCTGGTGGTGGGGAAATAAGTGAGTGTGTCTTGCAGCGAGAGAGAGAGAGAGAGAGAGAGAGACGGGTTGAGCCCCCCCCCTTTCACACGGTGACAGAAACGTGTAAGAAGGGGGTGGCACTCTTCAGGGGCCCACCTCTCCCTCCCCCCGGGGGGGGGGTGTTGCCACCCTTCCCTCCTGGAGGGGCCCTTCCGCCCGAGGCGTCTCCCTCTGACTTGCTTGTATACTTCTGTGTCCTCCTGGCCTCGGCAGGCCCTTGTCACGTGGGCCGTGCCTTGCACGCCTTTTTGCTCGCTCACCTGCTCCTCCAACCCGCGGCTCCCTTCGGAAAGTTGTGTTATTTAGGGGCAGCTCAGGGTTAGGGAGAGCTGAACCACAAAGAAAGCTGACCTCCGAAGAATTGATGCTTTTGAATTGTGGTGCTGGAGGAGGCTCTTGAGAGTCCCCTGGACTGCAAGGAGAACAAACCTATCCATTCTGAAGGAAATTAACCCTGAGTGCTCACCTAAAGGACAGATCCTGAAGCTGAGGCTCCAATACTTTGGCCATCTCATGAGAAGAGAAGACTCCCTGGAAAAGACCCTGATGCTGGGAAAGTGTGAAGGCAAAAGGAGAAGAGGACGACAGAGGATGAGATGGTTGGACAGTGTCATCGAAGTGACCAACATGAATTTAACCCAACTCCGGCAGGCAGTGGAAGACAGGAGGCGTGCTGTGGTCCATGGGGTTACAAAGAGTCGGACATGACTAAACAATATCAACAGGGTTAGGGGAAGCCAAAGCATTTTACGAGGGAGGTCCGTTATGGTGGTGCCGAGAAGCAAAAGGAAACTACTGTACGGGGAACGTTTTCAGTTTTGGTGTGTCTCTTTCTCTCCCTTGTTGATTTGGATCAAGTTCTGGGCAGGAAATGCAAACTACAAACTTAAAAGTGCTTTGCATCTGGCACCGAATGGGGGCTTCCTAATATGTAGCGAGATATCTGCTCATTTCATTAGAGTAACATTACCTCAGATTTCGTATATTAGAGTTGTTTGGGACAAAGCAAGTTGTGTTTGCATCTGTTAGGCCCCATTCAATTCCTTGCTGTTTGCTTTGTTGATTTTTATGTGTATCCTGCCAAAGGTTATGCATGTTGTATTCCCTTGGTGGACAGCTGCCTATCAACTCACTGTAGAGAATTTGTTCCAGTTTTTAAAATAATGAATATATACAAAGTATCTGCCTAATTCTAGTATAATGTTGATCATTCACGTTTACAGTTACAGTAATACTGCTCTTAATCTTTTATTTGGTTTTTTGAAGAGGAGTTAACACTGGTGTTTTGTTTTTACTAAATGAGTGTTTTGAAGCCCGTGTTTTTAACATTTCATTTGCCATGTTACAAACAAGTGACAATTTATTTTGAGCAAGGCAATTCAAGTGTTGTCTTGGTGTGAACAAATAGAAAGAAAACAAAATGCCTGTACTTTTATGTTCTGGACTTCATGGTCTAAAATGATTGAGGACTATTTTGCACTTTACCATCTCTAGCCTTCAGTATAGGCACTAAAATTGAATGTTTGTGAAAGTGTGCACAAAATAAATTTGTGTTACATATGGTGAATAGGACTCCTTATTACAATGCTCATTTAGTTGGTTTGCACAAAGACACCATAGGGCAGCGATGATGAACCTATGGTACGCGTGCCACAGTTGGCACACAGAGCCCTCTCTGTGGGCACCTGAGCCATAAGTCACCATTGAGAAATAATTACCTATCCTCTGATCCCAGATTTTGGCACTCCCCTCTGCTGGTGCAGTGGTCCAATGGAGGTGTGCAATGGTGACCATTACTGGTCTAGCCCAATGGGGGATTGGAGGACCAGTAAGTATTTCTTTGTTAATACCGGCCATAGGAAAAAAAAAACCACAAATACTTAACCCTTGCAGTGCAGGAGCAATTGTTTTTTCTAAACTAAAACCTCAGTATTCAGGTTTTAATTGCAGTGTTGGCGCTTTGAAATAAACAAGTTGATTTTGTGTTGCGGTTTGGGCACTCGGGCTCAGAAAGGTTCGCCAGCACTTCCATAGGGGTTTGGTGCCTGTTGTCTGGTTTTTCTCTTTACAAGCAAGAACAGATCAGCAAACCACCGACCTTTATTTGTGCTTTGGTAATTATGATATCTGAACCATACATACTAGTCCCCACCCCTAAAATATAGATCATGGAATCAGACATAGTGAACAAACCATGCATAAGCATGAGTTTTGTGGTTGTTGAGTTGTTCGCTTCTTGCACTGGGAGCAGTTGGATAGTATGCATCAGCATGGTGCTGAATTTGTTGATAGTAAATTAGAATTCTAAATAATTCAGGCTTTTTGTGTTTCTGAACATAGTCATTGTGTTTGTCTGTTTTAACAGAAGACATATAGCTGCATCAGATATTGTAGGTTTTACGAATGTGTCCTGTAGATGAGTAATGTGTATCATATTAAAATATTATTTAAGTCTTCAAAAAAAAAAAAAACCCACAACACCCCATCCCTGGTGTATGAATATGAGATATTGTGCTTATGTACTGATGATTCAAAAAGCCAGAAAATGGCCCAATATTGCTACACAATATCCTGCTCATATTGCCAGCAGGAAAAGGGATGCCAAGCTTTACATAGCAGAGGGCAGTTGGAGGGTTTTTTTTGAAGAATTAAATTTCCTTGCTTTTAAAAATGGAAGTTTAAGTATACATATACCACACCCAAATTTCAACAGAAACTTCCCTCATGTAGAATTACCTGGTGCTAGAGGATTGCAGAAGATGAGCACATAGTCTGTGCTATGGTTGATGGGAGAGGACAGAAGCAAGAATAGATGGGATGTAGCTGCAGGCCCTTTGAGTCAAAATATTTTGGAAGGCTGTTTTGAACTTAATGAAATGGTGAAGGTGTGAGTAAATGCAGCACATACAATGAAGGAACACACACACCCTTTAATCTCTCAAGTAAACTAGTGTTGCCATGGCCTCTCCATAGAATGTAGACTAGAAAGCTATGTTTCAATTTTCAAACCCTTTCCTTGGGGTAGGCAATCTAAGGAAGAAAAGCTATATAGGACCATAAGCTCTACAAACATATTGTGTGCATGTTTTTCAAAATATGTCTTCTCGCCTTTTATAATAAAAGGGGTAGGGCTCAGAGTTAGCAAAGATTGTCACTGGAAACCAAGGTCAGGATCATCTGTACTATATAAAAGAAAGACAATGAAGAAAGACAGGATTAAAAAACAGCTCATTTGAACTGTGGTATTTATTGGAGAAGAGCTTTAACAGATACCCCATATAGCCAGAAAGACAGAAAAGTGTGTGCTCAATGAAGTTTAAGCCTAAACTGTCAGAAGAGCAAAATTGATCAGTGAGGCTATCCTATTATGCACTTATCATGAAAATAGCAGAACTGACCAATATTGCTGATAAAAGTGGAGGAGGGGCAGTAAGAAAAGAGGAAGACCTAACATGTGACAGATTGTCTCAATAAAGGAATCCACAGCTGTTAGTTTGTAAGACCTGAGCAGAGCAGTTAATAATAGGACATTTTGGAAGTCAGTAACTTATATAGTCACCACACATCAGAAGGTATTTGGTACCACATAGCATACAGTGATGCCCTGCATAGCGACGTTAATCTGTTCCAGGATTAACATCGCTATCCGGAACATAAAACCCCATAGGAACTTCGTTTAATGCGTTCCTGTGGGGGGAAAATTCACCGGTAAGCGAAGGTTTCCCATCCGGCCACCATTTTCGCCGCCTCGGTAAGCGAGGGCAGGGTGCGAAATGGCTGTGGGCAGCCATTTTCTTGATGCTGCGGCCATTTTGGAACCACCCATCAGCTGTTTCCAAAACATCGCAATGCGATAATCGCTTACCGATCATCACAATGCGATGTTTTGCCATATAAAACATCACAATGCGATCATTAAAACGATCGCAAAATCCGCATTGCTATGCGGATTCGTCGTTAAACGGTGCGCTCGTTAAGCGAGGCACCACTGTATTTTGAGTCCTTTTCCCTTAATTACCAAACAATTATATAGTGGTGAGACAGGTGGAATGGTTGATACTATAACAGGATATAGACACCAAGTTCAAGTTCAAGTTTATTGTATAGGCTAAAAGCTGTCACAATTGTTTAAAAATACAAATATGATTAAATAAAATCATGATAAAATCACAGACATATAAAATAATAAGAGACCATATCTGGGAGTCTCCTGCACAATTGATTGCGATGGCTCTCAGGAAATTAGCGCGGATATTTCTGGCCACTTTTGCAAACAGTGCTGTTCTGTATGTAACATATGGGTCACCATCCAAAAGTAACCTGACCACCCTTATCTGAGGGCTTTCCTCCTGTAGGGCAGCCAAAATGTTACCCAGGAACTTTTCTCTGGGGTTTTGATAGAGCTGACAATTGAGTAAATAGTGGACAACATCCTCTATCTCACCTGCTCCACAAATACATAGCCTTAGATGCTTAGGGACATTCATGTACCTGCCAATATAGACACCAAACTCTGCTAACATCAAGTAAGACTTTCCCCAGCCACAAAGCAAAACAAACAAACAAACAGACAGAAACAGTAGTTTCACAGCTTAGATGAGTGGCCATCTGAATATTTGTTCTTTGAAAAATATTCTTATAACTAAACACTAAATCTGTTTCCCAGCATCAGTGCCTATTTGGGAGCTAGCTACTTGGACGCTGACTGACAGGGTCAAAAGTTAGCTTTTCCATTTGAAGACTTGTGTGAGGAGCCTGGTTTCAGAAATACTGAGATAATGTTTACTGAAAGCACTCAGGCTTGGACAAACACAGCAGCTCTGTGCTTTTGTAATACAGAAATTATTTGAATATGCCTTACAAATTTGTATGCTAATTCTCCAGAGATACATGGCAATATACAGTATCTCTTTCTGGAGGACTGTCACTCCATTACTTCATATAAAGCAAGCCTGTTTTTTTTTTTTTTGACTCTTCAAAGAAAACTTGCCCTTTGACTGTTTTGGTGACCTTTCATTGTATCAACTTAAGAACTTTCTTCAGAGGATCTGGCTGGTAAACCTGTTCCATTCATCCTCAGTTTATAACATAGTGGCTGTTTTTCCCTTTTGAAAAGCTATTTTGGAAGATCAGTTTTTCACCTCCTGTAACCTTGATCCTTTCCAAATACAAAAAGCAGGTAGGGCCAACTTTTCTCTTTCAAGATTAAAAAAAAGTCTTTTGAATATATTTAATTTGTTATAAATCTAGTTTGCTTGTTTCTGCATGGAGGATAAAAACAGTATTACTTAAAAACCCTTTGCCCAAACTCCCTCAAATTCAGCGCAGAGCATGAGCAGAATGTCTCCTACATCTGCACCACATTTGGTGGTAGTCCAAAGTCCTGTTTCAAAGTTATAATCTACCCCATTCTTAGAATAAGATCCATTGATTCAGTAGGCCTACTCTAGTTGCAACTTACTGTGCAAAGCAAAAGGATTTCAGTCAGTGTTTTTTTGATAGTGTTCTAGGTAAGTTTTGATAATAGGAATATAATAATAAGAAAACACTAAAAACATTTCTGCTACTAGTAGGAATTGTATCTAGTAGTGTATGACAGTTGTTTAGATTCCAAGTGTTTTAAAATCAGTAAGAAAATCCTTGTAATTGTTAATACACCAGGAGTGTAGTTTTATCAGCATTATCATCATGGTTATTGTTATCATCCTCATAATCAATTTCCTATTGAAGAAGTAAAATAGTTACTACCAGGTCCTGACCCACCTTTATTTTAAAGGATAGTTTTTACAAGCCTGGGATACAACTTTTCTCAAAAAGTCTCCTTTCTCATATTACCCATTGCAATATAAGCCACAAAACATTGGATATGCCCATCGTAGTAATACTATTCCATCATGTTGTTAGCATCCAGTTTTCAGGAATCAAGGTATGGAATGCATGAGTTGAACCCACTGGTATCAATCATTGATAGAGCTACAGTACTTTTGTCATTGGAACTAGGAGGGACACAGTCTCTAATTCCTGTGCACCTGCTTTACAGAGCTGGGAAATTCTTCCTAGTCAGACTTCTGGGCAGTATGGAGAGATGCTTGAGTGAGGTATAGGGGAAAGGAAGAGACAATATTCTGTTGAGCTTTCAGATTAGCAAGGTATTGGATTTTACTCCATGGCTGTGTTTTAGGGGAATTTTGCAAAGGTTATAACTAGAATTAATGATGTAGCTTTCTGGTGAGGTAACAGTAACAGCCTTTTCAATGTCTGTAGAAGATCATAATTATGGATATGACCACAATCCAGTTTGTGGGCTCTTGGCAGTATTCTTAGGAATGTTATAGTAGGGCAAGTATTATTTATTAATGAAGGTTTTTTAAAGAGTTGTCCATAAATAAATTATGTATAAGTGCTGAGAAGGATGTTACATTAATATGATGCATTGGATCAATCACAGCTGGCAAAAGTTTTTCTTGAAGGAAAAGTTTTTGAATTTATTTATTTATTTATTTATTTATTTATTTATTTATTTATTTATTTATTTATTTATTTATTTATTTATGTACTTATACATGCATGCATGCATGCATGCATGCATGCATTCATACATACATACATACATACATACATACATACATACATACATACATACATACATACATACATACACACATACCCTGCCAATTTAGACCCAAGGCTACTCTGGGCAGCTAACATTTAAAAAATAGCACAAAAGCAATATAATAAAATAGAGAATAACAATAGTAATATCATTCAAGATGGGAAAAAGATAAAAATAATCAAGTGATGACAGTAGGGAAAGCCTGCTTAAAGAGCCAGGGTTTAAGATGGCTCTTAAAAACACCCAGCGAGGGAGGCAGACAGATCTCTGAAGGGAGACTGTTCCAAAGGCGAGGGGCCACTGCCAAGAAGGCCTGGCTTCTTGTTCTTTCTCTCCGGGCCTCCCTTGGCATTAGGCCCTTCAGCCACCCTTCCTGGCTAGAATGAGTGATTTGAGTAGATCTAGGTGGGAGGAGGCGTTCCGCTAGATATCGAGGTCCTAAACCGTTTAGGGCTTTGTGTGTCATCATTAACACCATGAGTTCAAGAAGGGGGAATTCATCTGCTAGGGCAGCGATGGCGAACCTATGCTGGCATGTGGAGCCCTTTCTGCCAGCACATGAGCCATAAGTTGCCAGATTGCTACTCCGTCCCCCCCGCGCAGCCAAACCTGAGAAGGTGGCTGCAGCCGCAGTGCTGGTGCCTTGGAAGTTGGATCCGGAGCAGCTGGTGCTGGCAGCGGATCCGGAGTGGGGTCTCTAGGCACCTCTATGCTGGGATTCCCCCTTCCGCCACCACTTTCAATTCCGCCGCCGCCGCCGCACACTGCCCGCTGTCGCCCCCCCAGTTTGGGCACGCGAGCCCAAAAGGGTTCGCCACTACTGTGCTAGGATAATGAATGAATACATTCTAGACCATCAGGTGCCCTGTCACTAGCCCCAAATATTCTAGCAGAATGTGGGTCAGAAAAAAACACCCAAATTAATGCTAGACATAACAGTGACAATATGAGAACAGAACCTGATACTTGTATCTTACAAATGTAATATAGATAAGTACATTTTTTAGAGGTGGTGGGATGAATGGTGTAGTGAAGACAGTGACAGACTAGGACTCAGAACACCTGGATTCAAGTCCCTGTTCAGCCATGAAAACTCACAGGGGTGCATTTGAGTGGTAATACTTAATATCCAAATGCATGTGACTAAGGTTGGCCTCATACTATGTATTATTGAAGAACAGAAGGAAGGGTCATGCCGTCAGTAGTATAGTGAAAACATTGTCAGTTATTTAATATTTTGTACCCACATTCCTTACTTTATTCTGTGGAAGTATTTACTCTTTTTTGTTGAGAGATTGGTTTTCTTGTTCCTGGAGCTTTTTCTATAGAGTACTGTATGTTGCACTCTTGAAGAAATGCCATTTCTAGCATTTCAATGAGAAGTAAGCCTGTTTTGTGACCAATTACTCTTTCCTTTGGAATTCTTGGAAGTGTAGTTTCTGCTGCTGTTGAATTTTCTGGTGTTACTAAATGTCCTCCTTGTGGTGCTGCAAATGTAGGTATAACTGAACAGACATGTCTCCTTGAAGAGATGTAGGAAAGTCACAAGCATGACTCTTAATCTTTTTTGTGGTATTTATAGCTGAATATAGTAAATAAGATCCCTCCCTTGTAGGCTTTGAGATGCAATACCTTGGCATATTGTCTGATTTTCTGTAACATTTAAAAATCAGTAAAATTAGATCAAGTCATTTTTCTATGCAGTTTCAAGAGGTTTGGTTAAGACATTCATTGTGTACAGTAGTGGGCTTCCGGTTCCAGTCAGGTAAGGATGACTTCCTTATCTGTTAAATGTGTTGATTCCATTCCTCAATAATTTAATTCCTTGTTTATGGTGCCTCCCCAGAAGATACTACGCTTGGCACTTTGCTGTTCTTGGTCGGCAGCTTAGATTGAATTGCTAACTCTAGCTGAAATAAAAAAATATATATCATTGAACTCCTTGTGCACCAGCAGGAGTGGTCTCCTCCTCCTCTGAAATAGTAATTCATTATCCTGGTAACAACAATGAGAAGAGAAGTGGAGAAGGAGCTGGTGATAAAGATAAAAGGAAGGAAATAACATCCCAGAGTCGGAATTGGTTAAATAAGAGAAGTGGATTGATTTAGATGAGAAGATGTGGCACAGAATCCTTGCTACCTTTTACATAGAATGGGTGGTGATTAATTTTACCATGATGTTGGATTGTGAAGCGAATGTGGTGCCTAAAGCCTTAAGAAATGAGGAGCTTACAGACATTACCTTAATGTCTCCGGTGCTGAAATCACTACAAAATGCTCTCCCTCTCTTCGTTACCCCGCTCTGTGAACTTAAAAGAAACAAAACCGACTATGAGAAGAATCTGACCTTGTGTGGAGAGGAAAAGCGAGGCTGCGGGCAGAGTCGAATCATCTCCTCCCTTGCCAAATATTGGCTTAAAAGAGGACCTTATCTCCATGGTGGGAACTAGCACTGGTGCAACAAAGAAGCAATGGAAACAGGCTAAAATCACAGATTTTGTTAAATCATGGACACACAGTACGCGAAAGAATGATTGGGAAGAGTTTGGCAGTCAGAGGTCCTTAAGAAGTTCAATAATTGATTTACCAGAGTGTATTGCAAAGGAGGGACTTGGTGGCACTATGGGCTAAATCGCAGAAGCCTTTGTGTGCTGCAGGGTCAGAAGATCAGCAGTTGTAAGATCGAATCCACGCGATGGAGTGAGCTCCCGTTGCTTTGTCCCAGCTCCTCGCCAACCTAGCAGTTTGAAAGCATGTAAATGCGAGTAGATAAATAGGTACCATCTCGGTGGGAAGGTAAACAGTGTTCTGAATCTAAGTCGCACTGGCCACATGACAACGGAAACTGTCTTCGGACAAACGCTGGCTCTACGGCTTGGAAACGGGGATGAACACTGCCCCCTAGAGTCGAACACGACTGACTAAAATGTCACAGGGGAACCTTTACCTATTGCAAATGATCTTCAGATTCAATAAAACAGCTATATATTAGGGGAGACTGATGTGGACTTTAGATGATGGGTACATCCAGGTGTATATTTCCCATTCGACCCCCTCGCCCCCGCCCTGGGTCCTGAATGAAACAAGGAGTCAAAAAGCTGTAATGATCAGGATAATGGTTGTGAATTGATGGAATTCATTGATGATGTACATCAATGCCCCATGCCAGAGAATAACATCTATAGGACTGCCAATGAGCATCATTGTAATACCAATGAAGGGTCCGACATCCACAAATTAGAGTTGAGTGAAGTTCATGTTGGTAGCTTCGATGACACTGTCCAACAATCTCGTCCTCTCTTGTCACCTTTTCCTCTTGCCTTCACACTTTCCCAACATCAGGATCTTTTCCAGGGAGTCTTCTCTTTCTCCAAATCTCTCTAAGAAGCATGTAGAGGGCAATAACCAACCTCCCTGTGTAGTAAGTAGTGATGGATAACTTAAATCGATCTATGGAGGATATTGAAGGAGTGTCATTGGATTTGCCTAAAATTATGGGTAGTAAGGTCTCCGGTAAGTGTGATCCAAGAACGAAGCTGGGCGAAAATAAGGGTAGATATAACAAGGGTGGTAGAAAGAAAGTAACTCTACCAAGAGGAAAGAGTAGGAACTCAAGGAAGAGTATCAATTTTGGGCCACTTTTCAAACTCTTGGATACAGCTGACTGTTCTAGTCCTTCTCTCAAATAGCCGAAAAAGGTGATTGCAGCAAAGAAGGATAGAAATGACACCAGGAATAACCCCCAATATAAAATGGAATTACCAAAGACCCAGATAAGGGAGGATATAAAGAAATCTAATATTGTCATGTTGTATAATACACTTAGGATCCGTACAGAGTAAAAACTCTTCCAAGGAAAGGCCAGTGATTCTGTCTATTCTATCTGGAGTTAGATTATAATAGTCTTATCAGGAATTTAACGCAATTCTGGGAGGCAGTGGAAGACAGGAGGGCCTGGCATGCTCTGGTCCATGAGGTCACGAAGAGTCGGACACAACTAAATGACTAAACAACACATATTACAGCTTCCTACAAGTGCATCAAACACAGCCATAAGGCTGGAAGCTGGGCTAGTAACTGTTGAGGCCAGGCTATGGATAGCTGCTGTAACATATTGGCTAAAATCGAATCATAGTACCTCAGGGCTAGTCCATTTGACATTGCAAGATTGCTTTGTCACCACATGGTGAAAAACGCTGGAACATAAGCTGGGGTATTATGGATTTTCACAACATTACCTATTGTCAATGAATATGATCCAGGCAAAAAATTTGATTAAGCAAAGGATCTTCGATATAGAAAGACAACATATAAACAAGGCCAAAGTAGTTATTAAAATAAACCCCTTGAATAGATTGCGACCAATGCCGTACTTAAATGATTTAGAATATCCTGAAACTAGAAGGGCCTTTATGTTATTGCACATGGACTTGTTGCCATCTGCGATGTTGCTGGGAAGATACGATAATACCCCCTACGAGAGTCGGCTGTGTGTATGTGGTCAGGTGACTATAAAGACACTGAGTCATGTCATCCTAGAGTGTAAATTTTATGAGCAGATCTGGGAATGGTTCATAAAACCTAGTATACCTTCCTTGAAAGGCAAAGATAGAAAGGAATGCCTTCAGAAGCTTTTGGGAGGATAAGAATAAAGAGGTAACAAACAGAGTGGCCAAATGTGGATGGCTGCCGATAAAACAAAGGGATAACTGGCTAAATAATAAGGATAGAATAGGAAGTACTTGGGATATAGTATAGAATATGAAGCTGATTAGTGTCTATATAGTTATCAGATGTACAACCTTACTATTGTTGTATCATTTTATTTTGCATTCTAATGTATATGTATATATTCATGGTTTTAAAGGCCAGTGGCTATAATAACTTTTTATGTTGTGGGAATACCTCATACCCCATCTGAAGACCCACCTGAAATGACTTGGCTTTTAAAACTGAAATATGTGTACATTTTAATCCTCTTGTATTATGTTTTTAATCCAGCATTTTGCAAAGTATGTATTTGTATTTGTACATTTGCTACCTCTGTGGATGTTCAGCTCGCACCAAGCTTGTGTATACATTTATATTTATACCTATGTATTAAATTTGTGGAAGTTGGATGACCAAAGTGGTCAAAACAATAAAGACTGACTTACTGACTGACTGTACAGTAGTGATGCTGAATGTTTTTTAAGACTTAAAGGTTACATTGGATGTTGTCTGTGAATTACCCCAAGGCTCAGTCCTGGGCCCGGTGCTCTTCAGTATTATTATTAATGGATGAGGGGGTGTAGAGAATGCTTGTCAGATTTGCAGATGATAGAAAATTGGGTGGAATAGCTAATACGTTGTGTATTCACATACTTGCATTTGCTCTTTTTTGCACCCAGACATTTATGTGTATGTTGATACGAACTGTCTTTGTTTCTTGATAACGTGTGATTATCCAGGACAGTTTTACTAAAGCTTCCTTCTCAACCTAGGACCCTGATCACAGATGCGACATAGTCAGTTTTTAACTTCTTTATTCGTGTTTTTTGTTAATGTCAAGCCAGATGAAAATTTCTGAGGATGTTAAAAATTTGTTCACTATTGTAATACTTTTGTTGGTCCTATTGCCTTTGGGATTTCTTGTCAGTTGGACCAATGTGGCTACCTATCTTTTTGTGTGTGGTTGTTATGCTGAGATAGAGATCAATTTGGCAGTCCTGATTTAAAGCAACAATTATTTTGTTGCTTTGTTTTAAAAAACAAACAAAACTGAAGTGATGCACACGTATACTGTGACCTGTAGCAATGTCTTTGTATCATGCATAACCGAATAAAACATTTGCAGTGTAATTTTTGTCTGTTTTAAAGCTTAACTACACTGTGGCTATTATCTTGTGGGGGGAAGTTAAGATTTTTGGGACCTGAATTATTTTCTAAGTGAGAATGTACAAACAGAAAGTTATCCATTTTATAGAAAGGATAATATATAGCTGAGTGTATTCCTCATTATTAATCTTTTAAAATATTTCTGTTTCTACATTTCTGAACTTGTATTTCTTTAATGCATGAATTTTAAAATATTCTTTTGAAAATGGTTGTAGAGTCTCCGGTGGATGAGACCTGCAGCTGAGCAAAGCCTTTCCTGCTAGCTTTTTTCTAGTAACAGAAGATTGTAGTAGAATGCATTGAGAATGCTCATATTTTCATTTAAAATATGTCTCCTTTTTCATTTGAGTAGTTGCTGTTTATTATCTAGGCATATATTTCTGTGCAGAATTTAAACATCCAGTAAGCTATTTTAGACACATATTTTAAGATTACACAGCCATGTCAGCACCAAAGCCTGTGACACATTTCTTAAAGGAATAAAAAGTACCATAAACAGCCCTGAGAAAATATCCTGCCTTCATTTAAGTATATTTTGAGCATAATTGATTCAAGTATATTTTGAGAGTACGAATTTTACAGACTTCAAGTTCTTATTTATTTTCAGTGCTTCTTAATTTAAAAACAAATGTTAAAATGGGAAATGTCCAGAATGGCTTTCTTTGTAAGCAGATGGCAGCATTTATTTTATTTTTTTTACATTTGAGGTTTCTTCATTTATTATGATTCTGATTTTGTATTTGTTGATGCTTTTATGTTGTTTTTATTTTACAATTTTGAAGTATTATACATGTTGCAACTGGAGATGGGCATGAACCAGAAAAATGGTGGTTCCGTAGCCACAATCTATCATGAATCCTTTAAAAAACACTGCCTCATCACCTCCCTATCTTGTTTTAAAACTGCTGCCGCCATCCTGTGCAAGGAGTCAGACCTTCTGTCTCTGTGTATGCACCAGCCACTCAGATGACAGGTGGGCACATGTGCAGAGGCAACAGGCCCAGCTTCTGTGCAAGGAACCAGGCCTGCTGCCTCTCAGGATGATAGAGGCGGCTTGAATACATGCTAGAGAGGCAATGAGAAAGGGCGGACATCCCCAAAATGAAGCATTGAGCGGAAAAAAGTTCAGCAAATTTCCAGGAGGAGTGTAACCCCATCCAACATACTGTATTTTTCCCTGTATAAAATGACACTTCCTGCTTTCCCCCTACACTTTCATTGCAAAAAGCTGCTTTCCCCCTCCACTTTTTGCAACAAAAGTGGAGGGGTAAAGCAGCTGTTTGCAAAGAAACTGTAGGGGGAAAGCACTTTCCTTGCAAGAAAGTGGATAGGGAAAGTAGGAATCAGAGCGCTTTGAACCTTTCCACTTCCCTCTCCACTTTCTTGCAATGAAAGAAATTTTGCGTTAGAAAAGTGAGGGGTGTCTTATACATGGGTGCGTCTTATAAATGAACAAATACAGTATATAGCTCTCTGCAGCAAATCTTGGGTTCACATAGGCTTTGTGTGTGGAGTGTTTGATGAGCCCCATTTACAAACTCTAAATGGGTTAGAATTATTGGTTCTCACTGCAATAGGAACAGTAACTTTTTGGCCAGGGCGATGATGTGTTCATTTTTGCCCGAGAAGAAAAATGGATGAATGTTGGGTTTTTTAAAGAAATTTTTAGAAAGTATGCTTTACTTCTAAAGGTGCAAGTATGAGTGGAGACCTACCTTATTCAGTTAATTTTATTTTTCACACTATCTTTGATTTTCTTTCTGTATGTTATTATCAATAATATGTTAAAATTTGTGTTTAGAACAGAATTTGAATAACTCAAAAAGTAGATTTGATAAAAGTGAAACCTTGGGATAAAAAGCATAAAACAGCAGTTTAGCAGCATGAGTGTTGCTTAGGTGTTAAATGTTGGTTGGGGCAAAACTTTGTTTTTGTTTTTAAAAAATTCAAGTTGTTTTACCTAACAATTTCAGAACATAAAAGGCTTTTCTTGTCAGTTGTGAAGGGCAAGAAAAGTTGGTACTGTTATCCAAAAAAAAGGCAGAAATATCATTGTTAGAAAGAGAAAGGACATTCTAAAAATCATGTTAACACAAATTCCAACAATTGTGTTAAATGAAAAAGGGTAAAGATGTTACAGTTTAGAGGAGAAAGATACTCTGTTTCCCTGAAAATAAGACCTAACCTGAAAATAAAACCTAGTATGATTGTTCAGGATGCTACCCCCAAATAAACCCCAGTTAAGTGAAAACCCACCTTCCACCATCGTGCAGCGAACAGAAGAAGATGACATGACTGTATTTGAGTAAATGTAGATTGTTCTACATGTTGTACATGAAAAAAACAAAACATCCCCTGCAAATAAGCCCTAATGTTTGTTTGTTTTTGGAGCAAAAGTTAATATAAGACACTGTCTTATTTTTGGGGAAACACGGTACGGTACATATGTGGCAAGTGTCCTAGAACAGCGGTCCCCAACCTCCGGTCTGGTGCCAGTCTGTGGGCTTCCTAAGACTGGGCTGCGGAGATGGATCCCTGCCCCCCACCTGGTGGGAGTGTCATGTTCGCGGGTGGGCATGTCGCGCTGGTGGATGCGCGTGTCATGCTTGGGTGGGCTGGTTGTGCTTGTGCACCTGCGAGCATGACATGCCCACCCCGCAAGTGCAGGGGTAACCACTGCGCACGAGCCTGCCCCCCAAACTGGTCCAAAGAGTTCCACTGTTGATTGTGGGTTCATCCTTTTCTCAAGATTTGTGAAAACATAGACAGAACATTCAAAATAAAGTTCTTGTGTTCTAATTACACTTTCTTTTCCACAATAGGAGCTGTTGCACTAAAGAACCTTGAAATAAAAGAAAATGCACTGGTAAGTATGAAGCAGAAATGTATTAACTGTTGTTGCTGAAGTTGACTTCAGAGTAAAAACTACCATTAAGCATTTTAGGATATTACTCAAAATCTTTTGAGCTTGGAATTTATTTATTTAATATATTTATATGCTGCCTTTTTTCTAAAAAGCCTCCAAGATGGCTTACAGTATTAAAAAAAAAAACAATATTAAAAGCTAAAACAATAAATTCGTACAATGTTAAAAAAGAATTAACAGCTGTATTTAATTAAATATTTTAATTATTTAAAAATTAAATAAAAGGAGTATTAAAAACACATTAAAATAACAAGACATATAACAGTCCCTTTAAGAACCTCTTTATGGAATGGGCTCCTGTTGGAGATCCATCGGGCCTCTTTCCTACCTAGTTTCAAGAAGATGCTCAAGACTCAATTCTTTAGGTAAACATTCAAAGACATCCATCCCCTGAGATGGCTGTGGGATCTGAATCTATTTGACATCACCAGCATCTGTTCTAGATTATCTGTTGGAGTCTTAGCCTATAATTTTTGGTTTTGATTGTTTGATTTGATAGTTGTGTATTTGAGGTTTTGATTGGCCTTGGTGGTGGTTCAGGGTAGTCTATACATTGTTAACTGCCCAGAGTAGTGGAAGTCACTAAGCAAATAAATAAATAAATCAACAAATAACTTCTCTTAGTCAGCCGGTCACTAAAAGAAAGCCTCCCTTAAGAGAAAGGTCTTTGCCTGCTTTTGGAAGGATAGCAAAGATGGCCTTCTGTGGGAGGAAGTTACAGTCTGGGAGCATCAACAGAACATGCCTTCTCCTGTTTCTCCACAAGATGCACCTGTGAAGTTGGTGGGACCAAGAGAAAGGCATCCTCTGATAATCTAAAAACCCAGGCAGGCTCATAAGGGTCTTTGAGATAGGTTGGACCTGAGCCATTTACAACTTTATAAATTAAAACTGGCACTGTAAATTCTGCCCAGAAATGCACTGGCAGCCAGTGGATCTGCTGTAATAGGGTTATGTGATCCCTATCACCAGCTTCAGTTGGCAGTCTGGCTGCACATTTTGGACCCATTGAGGTTTTTGAACACTTTCCAAAGGCCATGTAGAGTGCGTTACAGTATTCCAGCTGGGATGCAACTAAGGCATGTGTGTAATAAATCAAATACTGCTCAGTTCTCATCAGAAATCATGTAGTACCTATAACACTAATTAGTTTTTATATTGCGTAAGCTTTCATGTGTCCAAGCACACTTCTTCAGGTGAATGGAGTGGTTGTGTCTTAATCAATGATTGTTAAGTCCATCTCTGGCTCAGAAATGATATTATTAGTGTGGTATCATAGATAGAATGATGAATTAGGATTCACGGAGTCTGGATCCAAATCCCCAGGCAGCCATAGAAACTCACTGAAGGTGTGGAACTGGTAAAGCCACTCCTTAAATTTCTCACTCACCTTAAAAACCCTGTTAGGGTTGCTGTAAGTTGGTCTGACTTAGCAGCACATAGGAGAAGAACTAACTTTAAGCATATTTTTACTCCAACCACATAAATACCAGATAAACAAAATCATTCTTAATATCAAATAAGATCCTTTGATCAGTGTTATGATCAAGTATCTTCTGTCTCAGATCTTTACATTACACAGAACCCATAAATTAGATATGGGAAGGCCTGGTGACAATCCAACCCGAGAATGAAACAGTTCTACCTTCAGTTCCTCTCTCCTTGTCTTTATATCCCTAGTACCGGTGATTAAATTTGTAAATAATTTGCTGTTATAAGCCAGGACAAAATAAATAAAACATTTTTAAAAATTGTGTAAGCATTATTTGCATGTACATAACCTGCTGGTGCATAAAATGACCTGTAGATTCTAATGCAAACATTGCCAGTAACTTACAAGGACAGGTCTCTGACTTCTAAAATCATGCAAAAGGAATAGCACGAGTATAAAACTGCAGAACCTCATATGCAGATAGACTGCATGTGTGATCAAGACAATGCTTATGTGTGGACCCTTTATGTATAATCTGGTGAATAATCTGCACTGGGAACTAGACAGGAGGAGTGTTTCCCCCTTGGTTCTGCTGGACCGCTCTGTGGCTTTTGATATCATTGGCCGTATCCTTCTGGGCCATCTCTGAGCCATCTCTGGGATGGGGCTTAAACAGACTGTTTTACAGTGGCTCTAGTACTTCTTGTTGGGGAGAAGCTAGAGGGTGATCCTTCAGGGTTCTGTTTTCTCTCCTATACTCTTTAATATCTATATGAAACTGCTGGGAGAGATTGTCTGAAGTTTTGGGGTTCAGTATCACCAGTATGAAAATGACACTCGACTCTATCTTTCCCATTTAACAGATGAATAGATTCATAGAATAAGTTGGAAGGGAAATGTAAGGCTGTTGAGTCTAATACTCTGCTCAATGCAGGAATCCGAATCTGAGGAAGCTATTTTGGATCTAGATCAGTGTCTGTTATCAGTAATGGAATGGGTGCGTTCGAATAAACTGAAACTTAATTTAGGCAAGATGGGGTTCTCCTGTTTATTTGAAAGGAAGATCAAGGAATAGGGATTCAACCTGTGCTGGATGGGGTTAAACTCCCTCTGAAAGCACAGATACGCAGCTTAGGAATGCTTCTGGATTCATCTCTGGGCCTGGATGCCCAAGTTTTGATGGTGGCCAGAAGCGTCTTTTCACAGTTGAAACTAGAATGCCAGCTGTGCTTGTTCTTGGAGAGGTCTGATCTGGTCATGGTGACAGATGTCCTAGTTACTGTATTTTTCCATGTATAAGATGATACTTTTGTCTAAAATCTTTAGACTAAAAATTGAGGATCGTCTTATACATGGAAATAAGGTGAGGACAGAACAAAAACAAGTGGAGGGGAAAGCAGGGATCAAAGCAATCCTGTGGCTGCACGGAGCAGAGGGAGAGATCAAAATGATTGTGCAGCCGTAGGATAGCTTTGATCCCTTTCCCCCCTCCATTTGCTAAGCCCTGCTTAGATTTCTTAATTTTGGGTTAGAAAAGGGGGGGGGGTGAGGAAATCTTATACATGGCGGTGTCTTATACACAGAAAAATATGGTACCTCCCAGGTGGATTACTGTAATGTGCTGTATATCAGGCTGCCTCTGGAAAGTGCCAGGAATAGAGATGGGACATTTGTATTCATCTCTCAGGGAAAATGCATACAAACATCACCTCCACAGGTGACCAGGCCAATTGAACACCAACCCCCAGAACCAGGCTGTCCACTTACCTCTTGCAGTGTGTGAGGCTGTTGTCATTCACATTGAGCCAATCATGGAAATAGCCTGGTGAGGGCTTCCCCACCTCCCTGTGCTGCTGACGAGTCTGGCGAGGTGGTGAGGTGACAAGTTTCCCTGCTCAGCTGCTGAGTGGTTAGCAGTACGGGGAGGCGGGGAAGCCCTTGCTGGGCTACTTTAAGAGTTGGCATGGTGTGAATGACAACATCCCCACATGCTGCACTGCAAGTAGTAAGTGGATGGTCTGGTTCTGGGGAGACAGTCCAATCGGCCCACCACCTGTGGTGGTGATATTCATATTCATCTCCCTGGGAGACAAATACAAATACAGTGGTGCCTCACATAACGAGTGCCCCGTTTAACGAGGAATCCGCATAGCGATGCGGATTTTGTGATAGCTTTTGCGATCGCATTGCGATATTTTGAATGGGGAAAAATCACATTGTGATGATCGGTAAGCGTTTCACTTACCGATCTTCGCATTGCGATGTTTCCCCAACAGCTGATCGGTGGTTCAAAAATGGCCGCCAGGACAAGAAAATGGCCGCCCACAGCATTTTCGCGCCAATTCCTCGCTTACCGAGGCAGCGAAAATGGCGGCCGGATTGAGGATTTCCGCTTAGCAGTGAGTTTCCCCCCATAGGAACGCATTAAACAGGGTTTAATGCGTTCCTAAGGGGTTTTTTGCCCCCGTATAGCGACGTTTCCGGATAGCAACGATTTATGCGGAACAGATTATCATCGCTATGCGGGGCACCACTGTACCAGGAAACTTCAGCAGGCCCAAAATACTGTACAGCAGCCAGATTGCTGACTAGGCTGTTTACAGGGGTCACCTAACCTCCTGTTACAGCAGCTCTACTCACTGTCATTTCTGGGCATAATTCAAAGTCCTTGTTTAAATGTATAAAGCCCTAAACAGCTTGGGTCCAAGCTATCTTAAGGAATCTGTATCCCATTATGAGCCTGCTTGTGTGTCAAGATAATCCAGAGAGAATTTTCTCTCAGTTCTACCACCTTCATAGGCATGTTTAGTGGGCACACAAGGGATGGCTTTCTCTGTTGCTTCTCTCAGACTCTGGAACGCCGTCTCACAGGAAGCCAGGCTGGGTCCATCTTTGCTGTCCTTCCTCAAGCAGGCAAATACCTTTCTCTTCAAGCATTCTTTTCCTTAGTGATTGGCCATCTGAGAGGGGGGTTTGTATGGATTGTTGTGCTCTGTTTTTTTTAAATATTATTTTTAATATTGATTTTATTTGCAGGTTTTAATATACTTGTTTAATTCTTTTTAGTACATATTGTAATTACTGTTTTTAGCTTTTGAATACTATTTAAAATCTATTCCTATGCTGTAAACCTCTGTGGGTCCTTTTAAGGAGAGAGGTGAGATAAAATATTTTGAATAAATATTTTAAGGAAATAAATAAATAAATAATCTGGAACATAGTTTTTTTTTCTCCCAGAGTTCTTAAGCATACAGGCAGTCTGCAGTCCACTAATTCTATGCATATTTTAAGCACAATGTGTGTAACACAGGGGTCATAAAGTCAGACACAATCACGCTTTTTATTGTGCATTTATTATGTATGTAAAACCACATAGGCTCTATCCTGTACATAAAACAATTATTGGGGTTATAAACGTAAAGATTCCCCTTGACATTTAGTCCCGTCATGTCCGACTCTAGGGGATGGTGCTCATCCCCATTTCCAAGCCATAGAGCCAGCGTTTGTCCGAATGTATAATTGGTACCTGTACTGTTTAATCTCCTCTTTATAATTAGACAAACTGTATCAAATTGGGGATTTCTATAGATGAAGCTATCAATGTGCTAGCACTTGTGCTATTTGGCAAGATAACTGTTGTATGGCTGGTTGTACAATTGGTTGTGCACAATCAGATGTGCAACATAAACTTTGCCAAATAACATGACAGCCTGTACAATGTTCAGAGCACAGTTAGAAATCCATAACAGATTGCTGGCCACAATATTTAATGGTCTCATTGTATTTCATTTTAAACTTGGTCTTCAGCATACACAGTGTTCTTTGTGGAGATGTGTAAGGCTTGTATTACTAATATACAGCACAATTGTTTTCTAAAGCAATTAAAAATATTTGTCTTCACAGTATCAGTTTGATGTACCATTTAAAGTTAAAGCAGGACACATTGGTAAGTTAAGGATTGCAATTACCATATTTTTCTGTTTATAAGATGACCCAATATATAAGACAACTCCCCCTTTTCTAAGCCCCAAATTTGAAAATTTGAAAATTTGCACAATCACACCCCTTTGGTCCTAAAACCCTTTCATGGTTGCTTCATGATCAAAGGGGTGCGAGCATCCCGCCCTTTCACAGCTGTATTACTCACTTCCTAAATCCCACAGGGCTTAGGAAGTGGGTAAGGCAGCCATGAAAGGGCAGCACGCTCGCACCCTTTTGATCCTGATGCCTTTTCATGGCTGCTTCAGGATCAAAGGGGTGCGAGCGTGCTACCCTTTCATGGCTGCTTTACGCAGCGGCTTCACAAAAGGCAGGGAAAGCTGCTGCCTTCCATGTATAAAACAACCCTCAATTTTTTGTCTAATTATTTAAGGAAAAAGTGTTGTTTTATACATGGAAAAATATGGTAGAATGATGGATGTTTTGAATTTTTATTTATCATATGTTATAAAATGTGTATGATTGCTTGCTTATCTGACAGCATATCTCAGTGAACAAAATAGCAGTTACTTGAGAAGAAAAAGGTCCACAAGTTCTTTGACTGGGTGACAAACCTGAACCATATGAACAATTACATAGCAGTGTTAGGTGTCCAGAGAATTCTTTTATTTGTTACTTAGCCAATTATTCGAGGTTTTCCCCCCTGGTTTTATTACGGCAGCACGCTGTTTAAATATTGATTCATTATTCCTTTGACTAGGAATGTGCTGCCTTCTGTTGCTAAGTTATATCCATATCTTGCCTGTATATATATTCTATAGAATATATTCTATTCTATAGAACCAAAAATAATTGACACCTGGTTTAAAAATTGCAATTCCCCTCTTTCCAAATTAATTAGGCTTCTTTCCCTACTGTGCTACTTTTTGTACAGCTTGCAATAGATAGTCCCTCACAGTAATCTAGTCTATAATTGGCAGTCTAATAGTGGCATCTAATACATGAGGGAGAGTGTGTGCCCTTATTTTTTTTGCTTTGTTTGGTTTGTCTTTCATATATACGGTACTTTCCCAGATATATCCATAATATTGCTTAAATTCTGATTCACGTATTCTTATTGTTTGTTATACCTTTCATCTTTTATTTTTGTTTTCCTTGATTCACTGTCCATAGATTTTTTACAGTGTTCAGAGAAATATGTATGAGGTTTTATTTGATCTTCTAAACAACCATAGCAATTTTGTCTGAAATATGATTAAAGGATTCTTTTTTGAATCCTGATAGTGATAACCAAATCCTGTGGTGATCCAAGACACTTCTGCCTAGTGAGATGTCTGGGGGGTCACAACTGGACATAGCTTAATCTGTTGCAAGCCTGATGCATTGGCAGTGCATGGATATGGACTGAAATCTTGTAACCCACCTGTTGCCAGAAGCACAATCCCACCCACTGGATGAAACAGGGAAGTGAGGTGCAAAGGTTACAAATCATGTAAAACATATGTAGTTTCTTGCAGCCTTGCTTGCAGTGATCAAAGGCAACACACTACTGACTAGACGTTATGAGGCTTGTGCATTCTGAGCTCCAGGAAGTCATACCCTGATGATATATGTAGGAAATTGATCCTATATGCCATTGAGAAAATGGCCTCTGCCAGTCAACTAAGATCAACTGTGACAAAACAAAGGAAATTTTGAAATGTAAAAGGATGATATTTTCCAGGGACTAGCAGTATTAGCAAACAGACTCCATTGTTTATGTGGTACTGCCTCTTCCATTTGTTTCAGCCTGAGAGCTTGCCAGACCTCAAAGAGAACCATGTTTATCATCAGTGTGCTGTTTTCTAAAGAAAAGTTTACCGTTTGTAGACATAAACATTGTAGGTTGAAATTCATTACTTAGTAATGTAGTGCTTTGAATTGCTCAGCATGTCACCTGTTGAAACCTCATTTTAAGTGATATGTGTTATCCATTTTATTATGTATGTATAAAAAGATGTTTATATGTTTTGTTTCATTGGTCATGAAAGTGAAAATATCGCTTTTGGAGATGATTTTGTGATATGAAATGAAAAGACTGTAATATAAAAGGGCTAATTAATTTTATTTTCCTTTACCAAAATATGCTGAAGAAGAGTCATTCAGTTATCTTTAAAGTCTGAAGTCCCTGTTTCTGTTTTTGTAATGAGAACCTATGGCTGAATTTGATGCCTAGGTCTTTAGATAGTGAGAATGGCCCTTTCTTTCAGACATGGATCACACCAAAGTGTTTCAAAATAACTCATTTAGATTTTTTTGTTTTAAGTTATGAGGGGTTGAAAAGCAAAACAAAATTTAATAAAGTCAACAGTCAGTAAATTTGCCAAGAATTTTTAGTTCTTTCAATGTCATTATATAAGAGCACAACACAGGATGGAGTGAGTTCAGGATAAGGAAAAAGGAAAAAGAAACCAATTGCACAGTTGCAAGATGAGGGATACCTAGCTCAGCAAAACTACAACCGAGAAGGATCTTGGAATTGTCATAGATCACAAGTTGAATATAAGCCAACAAAAAATATGGCTGCAAAAAGGGACAGTGGTATTTTAGGCCGCATTAACAGAAGTATAGTCTTCACCCCACTCCACCCAACCCTAAACTTGGCACTGGTCAGGCCTCATATTGAGTATGTATGTATGCATGCATGCATGTATTTATTTATTATCTGGCTGCAGAGCCAGAGGTTGGGAGTTTGTTCCCCCACTGTGCCTTCTTGACAGGGGCTGGGTTCAATCCATAGGGTCCTTTCCACCTCTGCAGCGCTAAGAGTGTTATTTATATGCTGCTCCACTAGTGCAGTGCACTATTCTTGGCAGTTTAAAACAATAATGAATAAAACATTTAACTGTTAGTTATATAACTACAGTTCTGGACATTGCACTTTAAGAAGGATGCAAACAATTTGAAACGAGTGTAAAAGAGAGCAGTAAGGATGATCAGGGACTGTAAACTAAGGTCTATGAGGAAAGACTGGTAGAACTGGACATGTTTAGCATTTAGAAAAGAAGACTGAGGTGAGATAGGATAGTATTTTTCAAAAAATTGAAAGAGGTGGGCAGGATCTGTTCTTCATCATCCCAGAGAGTACAGGACACGTACTCAAGTTACAGGAAGCCAGATTTTGGCAGAATATCAGGTAAAACTTTCTGTTAGAGCAGCACAACAAGGGAGCCAATTACCTTGTGAGGTGGTGAGTACTGCAATGCTGGAGGTATTCAAGAGAAAACTGGGCAACCATCTGTCACATCTACTTTGATCTGGATTCCTGTGCTAAGCAGGAGATGTGTCACCTGGAAGTTGTGTGTGTTTTTAAAATAGCTTTGTGGAGGCCTAATTGTGGTTTAGGGCATATGGATGTCTTTCTCTTGACATATTCTTGACAAAAATATGCCCTTCCCAAAAAACCCTCTCAGGAGTGAACCCTCCGGTGGTGTTTCCCAGTTGGAATGGGGTGGCATGCTGGAACCCTGGTATAGAAAAAATAGTTAATTTTCTGGGTACAGTTATCTCATTATTCATCAAACACCTCTCACTTGATGTTTCTGTAAAAAAAATACAGTACCAAGTGACAAATCTGATGGTATGTCTGCTTCAGCCGTGGTTGTGTTTTGAAAACCACAGAAATATCAGGCCATTATATTTCTCACTAATCAAATGCTTACTTTAATAAATCTTACTTTACAGTAGAAAAATATCATTACAGAGGTTAACTAAGATTTGTTGCATATATTTTTAAATTTAATATATTTTTTGTTTATTATATTTATAGGTCAGCTCAATTTGCAGATTCCATGGAAAAATCTTTATACTCAGCCAGTGGAAGCTGTCCTAGATGGAGTTTACTTGCTTATAGTGCCTACAGCTAGTAAGTTCATTAAGAAAGTGGACTGGAACAGTTGTTAAACATAATTTTTTTAAAAGGTTGCGTAAAATTTCTGTCTTTTAAAAAATCATACAGTTATTTTCAGATATATGAGCTATAGTATATCACAGAAGTGAGTACACCCCCTCACATTTCATAAATATTTTAGTATATCCTTTCATGTGACAACACTGAAGAAATGAAACTTGGCTACAATGTAAAGCAGTGAGTATACAGCTTGTATAACAATGTAAATGTGCTGTCCCCTCAAAATAAGGCAACACACAGCCATTAATGTCTAAATTGCTGGCAACAGAAGTTTTCCCATTATAGTGTTCTTATTTGTGGCTAAGTACAAATGCAAAATAGTCAAAGCATATATTGTATTGCATTTTGCTTGAAAAACATTATCAAATTAGCTTCCTCATTGATCTGGGAACATATCTGTAATTGTTCCATTTGTTAGAAAGTTTAAGAAATTGGTTCTTTGTGTTATCATTGTTTTATGGTTTTAAAGATATAATACATTAAATTCATCTGTTTGGTCAGGTATTAAATATGATGCAGAAAAAGAAGAAAAACAACAATTGGAAGCAAAGCAAAGGGAACTACAAAGAATAGAGGATGCAAAACAGAAGATTGCTGACCAAGGTAAAGAGAAATCAGATGCCTTTTTGTTAATTTGGAGCAGGAATTTGGCTAAAACTCATAAGAAAAATGAACTTTAAGTAGAATACTAAATATGCTTACATAGGAATAAGCCCTGTTGAATTCAGTGAGATAAATCTTCTGATAGGAATATTTATACTAGAGATTTAATTTAGCAATGAGTTAAAGCAAACTGGACCCTAGGTAAGATAGCATGATGGTAGGTGAGTAGGGACTGCATTCCTCCTGTTGTGCCTCTGTCACAGGGCAAAACTTTAGTGCCTTTGCTGCTCCTTATGAGATCAGCTCTTCATGTAGGAGTGAAGCCACCGAATTAGTGGGATTCCAGACTACGAAACTGGAGAGTATATTCATAAAGTTGTCATGTTTGATGATGTCAAAAGCTCTTGATATGTCCAAGAAAGTTTGTAAGGCTGTGTCCTCCTTTCAGCCTATGCTATCCATCAGGAAGATATCCACAGTAGTATCTGTACTGAACGCAGGGGTGAAGTCAGACTGAAATAGTCCAGAGAATGAGTCTACATAAATAATCCCAGAGCACCTGAATTTGAGCAGCTGCCTCTTAATATTTGTGGTTATGTATTATTTAACTTAGATTTACTTTAAAGTGTTTATATTTCAAAGTTTTGCTTACAGTTATTTTATAACTGTGGTACATGTTTTTTTCCAAAGATAAATGTGTCATGGTTTGGCCTCTCCTTTGCAAAATCTCGTAAGAGGTATTATTCAGTATGGATTCAGATAAATTGGTTTACCACTTAGTGAATTATTTATGCAATCACAAGCCCTCAAGTAAGATTATAATACTAAATGCAAACTCCACTTTGATGTGCATATTCCTCTTTGTGTGCTTGGTGGTACTTTCAGGATAGCACTAAGCAAAATGGTTAAGTATGTATTTGTTGAGCAGCCCAGTAGCATAGTCCCTTTTCTGGAGGAAGGGCAATCTTGGGGAACTGCCAGCCTGCCATTCCTCTGAGTCACAGCAGTGAGGCAGGGGAGGGATAGCATTGTGTTGCAATTTTTCATTGTTTTTGCTCAGTACAGAAGTCTCATGACATCTTTAGGGGGAATATGTTTTTTTCTCCCAGAGAGGGCTGGCACCTAGACATTCAAGGTTGGCTCTGCCATATTTTTTTCATATGCATTTTAATATGTACTTAGTCTTTTGTATTTTACAATTGGCACCAGTGTTTTCTATGTGAGATATTTAGAAGTTTGTTTCTAAACCTAGAAAGGTATAAATAGCATACAGAGTATGCGTGATTTAGTGTTTTCACATTATTAGGCATGTGGTTAAAATACATAGAATGGAAATGCTACCCTTTTAAAAATCCTATCAGTGTATGCTTACTAACATTAGTTATCCATTTCCTTTTATTTAGATAAACCAGAAGAGAAGCAAGATACCTTCATGGAAAAATTAATTACCCAAGTTATCAGAAATCTTCAGCTGAAAATTTCCAATATCCACATTCGATACGAGGACGATGTAAGTATTTGTGTATGGAATCTTTATAAATAGTTCTAATGGTTGCAGATACAGATAATTTCTATCCTCTTATTTTCTGTAATAGGACTCCTGTATCCATGTGATTGATATCTACAGATTCACTTATCTACAGTTTGCTACAACATACAAGGACACCCCTTATGGTTTTTGTCCAACTCCATTGTGGCCTTTATCCCTCCCTCTAATATCTTGTATATAGAGTTCCCTTGTATCCATGGATTCAGGTATCCAAAGTAGATTGTGAAACTGTTTTGCTGTGGATACAGGGATTCTAATGTTCTCTTATTCACAACTGTAAACTTGGCTGCAGTATTAAGGCTGTAAACATTTTTGTACACACCTGCTGTATGGTTTTGTGTTGGATTCCTTTCTGAAAGCTCTGACCATATGTTTTGAAATCTTCTAGGGAGGTAAAGCAAAAACCTGCTCTTCAGTTTCTTGAAGAAACTGAGCCTTACTAATTTCTACTAGATAATATATCCATGTCAAAATAGATGTAAGTCCTTCTTGAGGTATATGGTCTAAAACAGTGGTCCCCAAACTTTTTGTCACTGCGGACTGGTTGGGGGAGGACGGGGTCTGTGTGCGGGGAAGGTGGGGCTCCGCTCGCGCGCTTGCATGAAGGGGTGGGGGCACTCGTGGGGGCACACACTCGCGCGCATGTGCGAAGGGGCTGTGCGGAGGAGAGTGCATGTGGGGGGAGATGTTGTCAAGCTATTCTGAACACGTTCTTCAATATATATTGAGAAAAGATAACCTTATGTACATATTTTAATTACCTGATCTGATTACCTGATCTTTATATGCCTTTGCTTTTAAATATATATATAAACAAAGGCATATAAAGATCAGGTAATCAGATCTTACCATTAAAAGATGTACATAAGTTTATCTTTTCTCAAAATATATGGATTGCAAAATTGTTAATTCTAAATATAGAAAAATTGTCACCCAGTGACTGGTTAACATCTGATTTTGTTTTGTTTTGTTTTGTTTTTAAGGAGGTATGCTGTGCCACATTTTAACAGTAAAACTTCCACAACTTGTAGACTGTTTTTGTTTACAGTGAATATTTTTGATCTATAGTCTCTTTTTTCAGATCACAAATAAAGATAACCCATTGTCATTTGGTGTCTCGCTGCAGAATCTTAGTTTACAGGTACTTCCACATTATCTTTTTATTAATTTTAGGGAAGAAACCATGCCTTCTACTCAAATATGAACTTTGTCTCTGCGGTTTTTGAAGTTGTAACAGTCATTACATTTGTAGCTCAACTCAGGTGTAAATAATCAACAGATGATGGAAAACGAAATATAAAAACTGTTGGAACCCTGCTTTGGTGACTTATGGTCTCTGAAATTTAGTATTTATAGAAATGTTCTGCCTCACATGCAAAAGATCTATTGAAGAAGACAATTTATTGAATATTTTTAAGGTTCTTTCTGTAAACTTTTGCAGTGTGATCATGGCATGCAGGTGTGTTTGTGACTGAGAACCCTCATAAAAAAATCAAAACAAAACAGAAATGTCTATTTTGAATGCAAAAGGAATTTTAGCATAGCATAATATACGCATTGTATGCAATATATTGAAGGTAGTTGTGCTTCAGGGGAGTTCTTTGGTCATTGTGCACAACCTTGAATAATTTTATTAAGAAAACCAACAGAAAAAATTCATAAAATGGCTGGGTAGTGTGAGAGGAGTGTGTCAGAAGCATAGAAGGTTAAATGAACATCCCTGTTCAGCTGAGGAGATACTTAATATAGTATCAAGTTATATATATTGATATATATTTATCAAGTTACCAAAATATATCTTTTTAAAGGAGGGTATGGGATTTTTTTTCTTATTTTTCACTAGGAATTTTGCAGACTACAATAGATATAGGTGACATGCATGTGTGTTGTTCTTCAGACTAGAGTACATTTGGTAACTGTGAAGTGAGTGGAAATTGCATTTTGTCAGACAAACCATGTTGTAGATCGTTGCTGGAAAAATACCATGCTCATTTGATGCTTGTACATTTATTCCTATTTATTGGGCAAAATCCTCTTGCATAGCTACACAGATATAACTTGGCATTATGCCCATGATAGCTACAGTAGCACCAAAGAGGAAGTGTTATCCATTAAGCACTTCTGCTGATGCATTGTGCAATGGTTGCAATGGAAATTGTATGGCTAGTTGCACAATCAGTTTGTGAAATTCCCTGTAGTTAGCTTCGTGGCTCAGTGGTTAAACTGCAGTACTGCAGCTGAAACTGCTCAGATAGTCAGCTCAAGATTCACTCTGCATTCCATCCTCTTGAGATTGGTACATTGAGTACCCAGCTTGCTAGCAATGTGTAGCCTGCATAATTAAAAATCATAAACTGCTCAGAGAGTGCTTTAAGCATTATGGGGTAATATTATAAGCAGCACACTTTTGCTTTGCTTAATGCCTGGCACATTTGTGCGGGTGTAACTTTAACTTACGCCTCCATGAATAAGATTTTGCCTATTATCTATTTATTTTTAATTAGACTGTAGCTTTATTAGTATTTTTAATGAAAATAATCAAATTGTAGTACTTATTTCAGGATAATTTCTTGCTTGTCTTCTAGACTTCAGATCAGAACTGGAATCCGTGTATACAAGATGCAACAACTAAATTGTTCTATAAGGTAAATTCCGAGGTGGAAATACAACTTGTATGAATATCTGATGCATTAAAGTCTTAGCTACTCTATAGCACCATTACCATTATCCTCAGTTCATCAATTTCAACACTTTATTTTGATGACTGGAATTGTGCCAGCAATTTACAGGTGTGTAAGTGAAATCTTGTAAGTCACAGCAGTGAATTGCCACAGATTAATGAGACTATGCCAACAAAAGTCTGAATAGTCAAAGCTATGGTTTTTCCTGTCGTGATGTATGGTGGTGAGAGCTGGACCATAAAGAAAGCAGACCGCCGAAGAATTGATGCCTTTGAATTGTGGTGCTGGAGGAGGCTCTTGAGAATCCCCTGGACTGCAAGAACAAACCTATTAATTCTAAAGGAAATCGACCCTGAGTGCTCCCTGGAAGGACAGATCCTGAAGCTGAGGCTCCAGTACTTTGGCCATCTCATGAGAAGAGAAGACTCCTTGGAAAAAAACCTTGATGTTAGGAAAGTGTGACGGCAAGAGGAGAAGGGGACGACCAAGGATGAGATGGCTGGACAGTGTCTGCGAAGCAACCAACATGAATTTGACACAACTCCAGGAGGCAGTGGAAGATAGGAGGGCCTGGTGTGCTCTGCTCCATGGGGTCACGAAGAGTCAGACACGACTAAACGACTAAACGACGACGAATAAGATACCAGTACCAGTTGCATTCCTGTTTGTGTGGCTACAACGTGACTGGGTACATGGCCATGAATACTACTAGCACAGGCAGGGATGCAACTTGTGAATAAGAGGAAACATGCTGCTCTCATTTATGCAGTTTCACTTCTGCACACATAGATCACAAGTAGGATTCTGGAATATTTTTTTAGGATCACAGCCTGAAAGTGTCTGAAGAAGTGACTAGTAGTGCATAACAACACATACTATAATAAACATGCAATACTTTATTACTTGTTTGTTTGTTGTACAACCTTAAAGTGAAACAGATTGCCATGCCAAAACAAATTGCATACTGTGAACAGCCTTTACCCAGGCTTGCCACTTTTAAAATAACCTTGGTTTAAAGGGCTTGACTTCTGTAACCACTTGATCTAAACATATTAGGCCAAGTGGTTATAGAATGAAATAAAAATGATATGTTCTTTATTACGAAGTAACAATTCATAAAGAAAAGAGGAGTACAAGCTTCTCTTGAGTTACAGCCCAATTGTCAAAATATACAACCTCCTTCCTTGGTTAAAAATTAAATTCTCCTCTCTCCAGGTCTTCCTCCTTCGAGCACTCCTGGATAGGCTCACCTACATTCCTGCAGCCAAGCAACTTGTTTCTTCTGTTAAATTGGCTAGCGTTCTGTTACACATACAGTGGTGCCCCGCATAGCGACGTTAATCCATTCCGGATTAATCGTTGCTATCCGGAAACATCGCTATACGGATGGAAAAACCCCATAGGAATGCATTAAACTTTGTTTAATGCGTTCCTATGGGGGGAAAACTTGCCGCTAAGCGGGAATCCTCCATCCAGCAGCCATTTTCGCCGCCTCAGTAAGCGAGGAAATTGCGCGAAATGATTGCGGCGGCCATTTTGTGCACCCGGCGGCCATTTTGGAACCGCCGATCAGCTGTTTAAAAAACATCGCAATGCGAAGATCGGTAAGCGAAACGCTTACCGATCATCGCAATGCAATGTTTACCCTATCTAAACATTGCGATCGCAAAAAACAGATCACTATGCGGATTCGTCGTTAAACGGTTATGCGAGGCACCACTGTACATTTAACCCAACATTTTCAATAGCATTTAGATTTAGTGAGGATTTTTCCTCTCAAACATTTACTGATATAAAATATTTTTGTTTGATGATGCAAGATCACTGAAGATGGCAGTTCAGTTGATTTTTACAATTTTTTCTCCCCCCCCCCAGCTTGTTCGACTGGACAATTTTTTTGCTTACTGGAATGTGAAGTCTCAAATGTTCTACCATGGTGATTATAAAGAATCTTTGGTGAGTGTTATATAATTGGTCACATTAAATGTCACAAATTGTTTCAAGGTAAGAGTTTCCATTAGGAAGTTTTGTTTGTTGAATGTGTTTGACTTGGAGTATATAAGATTGAAGCATTGCTATTTTTCTTTCTGTTGCATTCAGATGGACATCTTGTGCTATCTAGTTTGTAAGAACCCCTGTCTGGATAGATACATACTTAATTTGCATTAATTATTGAAGTATTTACTATGCTTTTTAACATACATTTCAATTCAGTGTAGGATCGTATGTAAACGTCTCTCAGCTTCACATCCCATAGCACGAACCGATGCAAATTAAGACTGGGGTCATTTGTCTTTAATATTGGTGTGGGCAACATGCAGCCTTTATGTGGCTGTTGTTGCACATAACAATTGAATTTTGTGGTGCATAAAGCATATGGACGTGGGTTAACACTAGGTATGTTTTCAAAGAGAGTTTGTGCTTTTTAAAACCCAGAAATATACTTTATTTAGCCTCTGCCATCCTGCCAAATTTGGTGGTCAGGGTGTGCAATCTAAGAGAGGCTCTGGAGAAGTACAGTTGGGCCCCCAAACTGCTGAATTTCCCCATCTCCACTTTAACATCCAGTGGAAGTAGAGTTTGGCAGGTCTGGCATACTGTGTCAGGTTCAGAGGTGTTGAATCAGCTAAACTTCCTTCTTTCATGCAACTCGTTAAGGTGTCTTCTGTGTGTCCAGTCATCATAGCAATTACATTCTCATGATAAAGCACTATAATATTTTTTATTTTGTTATGTGGAATAGTGTTTGAGTTCCATCTTCTAACTTTCAAAGTGATTCTTCAGGAAACAATCTTTCTTTGCAGAATGGGGTGGATAGTTTCTACAGATCTAATGAAAAAAATTGGCTTCCCTTCATATGCTGGGGGCTTCTAGAGTTGCTAATTTCTTGTGACATATGCATAAGAAAACTATTATTTCTACTATTTGTTTTTCACCTCAACCAAGATTATTCATTGTATTTTGAGAAGCTCCCCATAAGCATTGTTAGCCTTGAAAACAAGGTATATGTGTCTCTGCATCCTGATTCTAAAGTGAGTATCACTCCTAGAAGCTACTTGAGCAATGCAGATAGCGATTGTGGAAAGCAATGGGAAAAAGTTTTAGAAGACAAAAGAAAAAGAAAGAAGACAAAAATGTTGTCGCACCTTAAAGAGTAACTGCTATATTTTAATGTGAGCTTTCATGAGCAACTCCACTTCCTTAGATGAATGGGAGAAAGTTGAGCATTTGCTGTAATTGCAAATTCAATTCAATCACACATTGAATGGGACATTTGGATAGCAGAGAAGTCAGTTGGGGGACCTCTGTGGGCCATGTGTCATGTATTGTCCATCCCTAGTGTGGACTGACAATAACTATTAGATCAAGAAGAGGAAAATAATTTGATTAGGCAGAGTATTTAGGGAGTATTCATATCATTGCTGAGCAGGAAAGTACAGATTGGTCAGGGAAAAAAAAGCATTAATTGAAGGCTGTGGTTTGGTTTGGACCATCTCCAGAACATTTGATGTCCATGGGTTGGGCAGGAATGACATACATTTAAACAGAGCAAATATAAAGAGCCATGTAATCTGAGTCTCACTTCTGGTTCTTAGTCAAAACTTTATATAGTATGGAGAAATTAACACTCCACACAATCATATCAATTACCTGTTACCACAAGGACATTATTTACCGTATTTTTTGCACCATAAGACGCACTTTTTCCCCACAAAACGGGGGTGGAAAGTCTGTGTGTCTTATGGAGCGAAGAAAACAGATTATATTTTCCTGTTTTCTTCTCCTAAAAAATTGGTGCGTCTTATGGAAAGGTGCGTCTTATGGAGCGAAAAATACGGTATATGTATTACAGATTATCACATTTTTACAATACAGTCCTGTACTTAAACAGTTCTGTAACTTGTTCTGTAGAACTCTAATGATAAAACTACTGCATTTGTACAAGGCATAACCTTGGGTTGAGTGTTGGCTGCTGAAAAAGTATTTCTTAGGAATAGTATTTCTCAATTATATTTTATTTTATAGTGTAATTTTTTTTGCAAGCATGCAGTTTTTAAATTTTAGTTTTACTTTATTTTTTCACCAAAAGAACAACTTACAAAATGGAGTTGCAAGCAGTAACATGATTCCAGAAGGCTACAGTTTTGGTAAGTTCATCATTATATCTGCAGTCGCACATGGATTATAATGTGATTATATCCAGATTTTGGTAAAACTACAACAAGGAGGAAACTGTGGGGCTGAAGATGGTCTTGACACAGTCTGCTGGTAGCCTGAGACGTGGCTTTTGCTAAAGCCCATTTTCTTTCCTGAAATCTTCCTTAGAAGGGCAGTTGGGAAGGCACGCAGTGTATGGAGGAACCCTGCTATTATCTCCAGTCACTAAACGGAGAGAATAGGGTGATGTGAGGATGCAAGGAGATGGATCCCTTAGTTTCCTGATCACTAAATAGAGGGATGAGTGGAATTTCATCTCACCTATTTCCTCTACTATCTGGAAAGGCAAACAGAATGGGGAAAGATCTTCCTGTGATCTCTGATGGGTGCTAGAAGAGAAGAGAAATTTTCTTTAAATGCCTCTGTGACGTTCCACCCAGTGTTCCCTGTTTGTTTTCCCCAAACCAGGCTTCACTCTGGCGACGTTTCTCTTTCATTCGATGCCACCAGTGGATATCCCTTATCCACATTCTCACAATACTTGAATCAGACACTTGCTGCCAACATAACGTGTTTATTTAGACTGAATTTGAATCACAGATTTTCTTTTTAATCATTGTATAGAATCACTCATTAAACTTCTTATCTTTGATTACACGTTCAATTCTTCATTTGTTTTATTCACTTTAACCAACGTATTAATATCAGTTCTCTATCTGTCTATCTTGACTATTCAATTTCTCTCCTCCACACTCTCATTCTCTATTTCGTCTCTCTCTCTAACTCAAACTCTTAACTGTCTAACTGATCCCGCCCCTCCAGTCCTCTCATAGGCTCATGCAAATGAGGTTTCGCTATGAGTGACAGGACAGACGTAAGGCATTCGTCACAAAGCTCTACCCCTAAAATAAGCCCCAGTTAAGTGGAACCACGCCCTCCACCATTGTGCTGCAACCAGAAGAAGATGACATGAATGTAAAATAAAACATCCCCTGAAAATAAGCCCTAATGCATTTTTTTTTTGGAACAAAAATTAATATAAGACCCTGTCTTATTTTTGGGGAAACACTGTCAGATCTTAAACATCCCTGTAGGAATTGATGATCAAAATTTGTAGGAAGTTTGCACAGAGAGTCTGATCAAATACTAAGCTGTGCTAGCAACAAGTTTGTCATGAGTGAAGCCAAAGATCTAGAACCTGAGGGGTTAACTGTAGCTGAGGAGAATGCTGATAGCTCCTTACTATCTTATACCTTGTTCTCTGGACCCTTGGCTTTGGAATCTGACCCTGGACTACATTATGCATTTTGGCTTTGGACGCTGAGCCTGGACTACGTAGTGTGAGTTGGCTTTGGTATTTGGATATCGGCTCTGCATTCTCTGAATTTCTGACATAGGACTGGCTTATCGGACTCTGCTATTGTAAACCCCGGGAACGTGACAGATTGCTTCCACCACCACACTCCCCCCACAAGATGGAGGGAGAAGCAAGCGAAAGCTCGGATCCGCTGAATGCTGTGCTTACTCAAGTGCAGTTTCTCACTCAAACAGTGGCACAGCTTTAGCAGCAACAACTGCAGTCCCAAGCCAACGCTGCTTCCCAGGTCAAGTGCCCTGTGCTTCCTCCTGAAAAGTTTGAAGGAAAGGTGGAGGAGTTTCCAGCATTCCTGGCACAGTGTAAAGTGTATATTGAGCTGTGTGCCAAAGACTTTCCCACGGACAAAACCAAGGTATGCTTCATAGTCAGTCTGCTCAAGGGACAGGCAGCTAAATGGGCTACTCCTTGCTCCTTCACCCGTTACCCAATTACCAGGGCGTTTTTGGAACATATCTCAGCAGCTTTTGCTAATCCCTTGCAAGCTACTACTGATAAGAAGATTTGGACCCTGAAGCAGGGTAAGGGTTCAGTCTCCCAGTATTCCACTGCGTTCAGACTCTTGGATCAAGACTTACTATGGAATGAGGCAGCTCTTATGGACCAATATATGGAGGCTGATGGGATCCTGGATGAGCTGGCACATGTAGATTGACCCAGTACACTGCAAGAACTAATCACTCTATGCCTTCGCATTGATGGCCGCCTGGAGAGCTGATGCCTAGCACAGGGCGGTTCCCGTCCCTTGCAGCCACCCCTGACGTCCACCAACACTAGATAAGAGGATTCTGAGCCCATGCAGTTAGGAGCTGCTCGGCCACGCCTCATCCCGAGGAAAAAAACACGACGACGCTCCCAGAATCTCTGCCTGTACTGTGGGGGAGCAGGACACTTTGCTTCTGGCTGCTTGGTTAAGCGGTGTAACCCTGGCTCTGCGCTACCGCCGTCAGTAAAAGATTTGCCCCATGTCTGAATGGACCCTCAGACGTGGGGCACTTAGCTGGGTCCCCTGAACCCTTCATTAACATCCCGGGTCTATTCCTTCGTACCAGTGAAACTTTGCTTGTTGGATGGACGTTGTTTGTTTGTTTATGCCATGGTCAATTCTGGACCTGATCGCTGTTTCATTGACATGGCCTTTGTGAAACAGCACCAGATCCTTGTACAGGATAAAGAGACACCGACCCTAGTTGAGTCCATAGACGGGCGTCTCCTCCGCTCTGGTCCTGTGACCCAGGAAACCCATCTGGTCATTCTCCAGGTCCAACACCATCAGGAGCAACTACAATTCAACATTGCACATGTGACGGCTGTGATGATGTCACCCGCCTGTCACTGCTATGGCTGGAGTTTATCTACCTATGGCAGGACAGGAGGTGGGACTTCAGTGGGTGGAGTTAATGTATATAAGGGGGGAGTGAATGTGGTGAAGGGAGATTTGGGAGATGGGAAGATTGGGATGAGATAGGGTTCGGTTAGGAACTTGGTTAGGGTGTTAGGGCCTGTTCATGTTATGAGGTACTGTGCTAGTGTAGGTCTGAATGAGAGAGTGATTGAGGGGGATACTTTATCACATTGATTGCCTTATTTAGTTTCCACAGTGATTTACTATTATTTATGTTTTCTCAATAAACAATCCTTTTTATTTTGAAATCCATACCATTGTCTGATAAGTCAGATCAGTAAGTGTGGTTGGTGGCAGCGTGAATAAAGTGTGAATGAGAGTGACGTGACCATTGTGACGTGAAAGGAGGACGTCACAGCACACATGCCCCGTTTCCCACTTATTCTGGTACTTTCCTGGCTCCGAACACATAAGCTCCTAATGGAATGGACACAAGGGGAGTTGCGTTTCAGAGACCCGTGTCTGCATCTGGGTCCACCGGCTACCTTGGCTGCATCAGGGACAACAGATAGTCCCGTGATACCATTGGAATACAAGGACTTTGCTGATGTCTTTGAGGAGAAGGGGGCTGACCAGCTACCCCACGCACCAACCCTTTGATTGTGCTATCAATTTGGTGCCTGGGGCACCCCTTCCTGTGGCACGTATCTACCCCATGTCGGAACCAGAACTCGCGGCCTTGCGGGCCTTTCTTGATAAAAATCTGAAACTGGGATTTATCCGGCTGTCCACGTTGCCCCTGTCTGCACCTGTTATCTTTGTTAAGAAGAGGGGCGGAGAGCTCTGCACCTGGAGTGATTACCAGGCCTTGAATAAAATAACCATTTGAGACCACTACCCTCTGCTGTTGATTGGTGAACTTTTGGATTGCCTTAAGGGGGCACGTATTTATACCGAGTTGGATCTCCGTGGTGCCTATAATTTGGTGCAAATCCGTGCTGGCAACGAGTGGAAGACGGCTTTTGGAACTTGTTACAACACTAAAAACCTGCTTTACCACCAAGCCCATTCTGCACTATCCAGATCCCTGACTACCATTTACTGTGGAGACGGATGCCTCCAGTGTCGCCCTGGGTGCAATACTGTCCCAGCGGGAGGATCCGTCACAGCCACTGCAGCCCTGCGCTTTCTACTCCCGGCAGTTCACACCCCCAGAACGCAACTACACCATCTGGGAGCGGGAACTTTTGGCCATCAAAACCGCTTTCGAGGTCTGGAGGCATTACCTCGAAGGGGCTCGTCACCCTGTCCAATTTTTGATGGATCACTGGAATCTGGAACACTTGCAGACAGCCCGACGCCTTAATCAATGCCAAATCCAGTGGTGTCTCTTCTTCTCCCGGTTTGACTTCCGTATTACCTACATCCCCCATACTCAGAATCGGAAAGCTGATGCCTTGTCCTGCAAACCGGAGTACACTGTTCCAACCTCTGAAGAGCCTCCGATTACACCTATCCTATCCCCTTCAGTTTTTGCAGCCACTACAACTCACTCATCCCTGGCTGAAGAAATTCAAGCCAGCCAAGCTCAAGATCCCTGGGCCAAGCAATGCTTGCAGAAACTCCTAAAGGCCTCTGTTGGAGACTTTACTAACCACCAGGGCCTCCTATTACACCGTGGACGCTTGTACATTCCTCCAGGGCCCCTTTGAACGTGCTCTATCTGACCCATGATTCCAACATGCTCTATCTGACCCATGATTCCCCTCCTGCAGGACACTTTGGTTGGAACAAAACTCTGTACTTACACGGGCAATCTGGTGGCCCCGGGTTCAAGCTGATGTTGCCCGTTATGTTGATTCCTGTGAGGTTTGTCGTCAAGCCAAGGACGTGCCAGCCAAACCTCCAGGTCTGCTACAACCATTACCTGTACCAGCCGTCCCTTTGGACACAGTATCTCTAGACTTCATCACGAATCTCCCACAATCACAAGGGTATATCTGTGTTCTAGTAATAGTGGACCTGTTCACCAAGATGGCTCATTTTGTCCCATGTTCCAAGCCTCCCACAGCTCCTGAAACAGCCTAGATCTACCTTCACCATGTTTTCCGTCTACACGGGCTCTTGACACAATTTCCGATTGTGGTTCCCAATTCACTTCCTGGTTTTGGCAACTCTTACACACCAATTTGGGTACCCAAGTGCACTTGTCATTGGCGTATCATCCCCAAACAGATGGACAGACCAAGCGTACTAACGCCACCCTTGAGCAATATCTCCGTTGCTATACCTGCTATCAGCAAGATGATTGAGCTACCCTGCTACTCCTGGCTGAATTTGCCTACAATAACGCCGTACACTCATCTACAAAACAGACCCCCATTTGTAGCCAACTATGGGTACCATCCTCGCTTTTTCCCAGCTGTCCTGCCGTCAACCGTGGTTCCTGCTGCTGATGCTCATGCACGTGAGTTGCCGGCTCTCCAAGACTTACTCTGAGAGCAGCTTCAGCAAGCTAAGGATGCCTATAAGACAGCAGCTGACTGAAAACGGCAAGAAGGGCCACCTCTGAAACCAGGGGACCAGGTCTGGCTTTCCACCCGTTATCTCCGCCGACTTGGCCGGTCCCGTAAGTTGGACCCTCAGTTTATAGGACCCTATTTAATCACGGATGAAATCAACCCTGTTGCTTTCCAGTTACAACTCCCAGCTACTCTCCGTATTCTCCCAGTTTTCCATCGGTCTCTCCTTGTTGCAGCACCGGACCCTGCCCGACCTCCATCCCTGGCTCCACCTCCACCCATTTTGGTCGATGGTGAGGAAGAATACGAGGTCTGTCAGATCCTGGAATCCCGAATCCACCAGGGAGGTCTTCAGTACTTCGTAGATTGGGAAGGCTACAGCCCTGAGGATCGATCATGGGAACCCGCCAATAAGTTACACCCCCCGACCTTGTACAGCAGTTCCATGCCACCTATTCTGATCGACCCGAACCACCTGAAGGGGGGAGCCCTGGGGAGGGGGATAGTGTCATGAGTGAAGCCGAAGATCCAGAACCTGAGGGGTTAACTGTAGCTGAGGAGAATGCTGAGCGATTAGAAACACAAACAGGTGAATCGCCTCCAGATTCTCCTCCCCCAATAGATAGGCTGAGGGCCAGGCTGAGGTAAGACTCATGATGAAAAGGTGAGAGGATCACTTGAAGGCTGCCCGCAGAAACATCCGATCAACTAGTCCTGAGTTCTGACAGGATGAAAAGGCTTCCAACAGTTCAAGGACTGTTTTACTATATAAACAGCTCTCAGACAGCCGAAAGTCCATGGAAGCAACAAGTCAAACCTCTGGCTTACATCCACGCTCCTGACTATCTTGTACCTTGTTCTCTGGACCCTTAGCTTTGGACTCTGACCCTGGACTACGTTGTGTGAGTTGGCTTTGGTATTTGGATATCGGCTCTGCGTTCTCTGAATTTCTGACATAGGACTGGCTTATCGGATTCTGCTGTTGTAACCCCCGGGAACGTGACAAAGTTTACCAGTTAAATTTAATGCAGCTGTGGAAATAAAATGCTAGAGAATAAGTCTGTAGAAGCTAATCTCTAATTGGCCACAAAGGGCATTAAAATTAATAGCATCAGAACACTGTTTGTTGGGGGTTGAATGGAGAGAAGAAGGAGTTACTCTGCAGGATTGATTTATGAAGCATTAAATGCCAAGAAAGGTTTCAGAACAGAACAGACAGATTTATGAATCATAATATTACTATGAACTCTTCATTTATGCTATGGTAAATGGACTTAAATTGAATGCTGTAATGTGTAAGACCAAAGGACTGAAGAAAGGACACTTCTGTATGTATTACTACTACTACAATACAATTTCTTTACTTTACTGCTCTCAATACCATTGTCTGTCTGATTACTGATACCCTGAATTGGATAACTCTCTGCTGGGACATAGGAAAAGGCACCGCCTCATCCATGAAGCCCCTGTCAAACACAGTACAGTGGTGCCTCACTAGACACTTACCCCGCATGACAGTTTTTTTGCTAGACATTGACTTTTTGCAATCACTATAATGATTCGCAAAACAGTGATTCCTATGGGGAAATTTGGTCTTTGCTTCGCAAATCAATTTTGGTCACTGCTTCGCAAATTGATTTTCATTAGATGACTATTTTGAAAATTTCCTCCGTGCTTGCAAAACAGGTGTTTTCGGGACCTAAGCTTCGCAAGACAGCGATCTAAACAGCTGATCAGCAGTTCGCAAAGCAGCTTTCCTATGGCCAATCTTCGCTAGACAACGACAATTCTTCCCCATTGGAATGCATTAAACAGGTTTCAATGCATTCCAGCGGGGAAATGATTTTCGCTAGACAATGATTTTGCTAAACAGCGATTTCAGTGGAACGGATTATCATCGTCTAGCGAGGCACCACTGTATATGTGCTAGCCATGACTGACAAGGTTGTCAATGGAGACTGGACCTATAGCGTAGTGGATTGCAACAGACCCTCCTGTCTTCTCATATTTTATTCATTTATTTAAAACATTTTAGCCCACCTTTCTCCTTAAAAGGGGGCCTACAGTGGCTTACAACAATTAAAAGCTGTATTTAAGTTAGTAACAATGAGTATACAATACTGAACGGATCAATGAATACAATACCAAAAAACATAAGCAACACCAAAATACATTCAATGCAGTAAAGTACAACAGTCCATTTAAAAAATCCTCTTGGCAGCCAGTCACTCAAAGAAAGCTTGCTTTAAGAGAAAGGTCTTCACCTGCTTTCTGAAAGACAATAAAAATGGGCCCAGTCTAACCTCCTGTGGGAATGAATTCCAGACTCTTGGAGCAATTACAGAGAAGGCTTGTATAGTATCTGAGGAAGCAAAAATCTACCCAACAATTAAGTAATGATTTTGTACCGGTTGTTTCTGGCTAACTTATTCTAAAATTCTATTTTGTAGTATTCCGGCCAATTTCAGCTAAAGCCAAGCTCCGGATGAATCCACGATCTGATGTTGATTTTTCTGCACCAAAGCTAGATCTGGATGTAAATCTTCAGGATATAGGAATAGAACTTAATAAACCACAGGTAATTTTCCATAAATATATTTAATGTGCAGAAATGCTAGCAAGCTGATTATTTTTCCTATTTTGAGACCACAGCTTTCAGTAATTCAAGGAAGAATTTCCCAGTTCAATCCCAAGCAAAGAATAAGGTTGTATCTGAGTTCCTGTTCTCAGCCTCAGTATCTAACACTAAGAACGTAATTTTTCTTCTTTTTCACAGTCTCTGTAACTCACATATATGTGTTTATCTACCAAAACTCAATGTTCAGCTATGTAATGGTCTGGAATATTGTTGCGCAAGTGGAGTAAACACATGAGTGAGTTCACAGATGAAACATAGTTGCAGCTAAGCAACCTCTTGTCTAATTTCGTCTTGTCTAATTTCCATTAAATGTTAACTCCGAGAATAACTGCCTAGGAGCTGAATGAGGTTTTTCTGATTCCATGTCTAGAGATCACATTGTGGTATTTGCATTTTCCTTGCAATATGTTTCCTACCTATCCCCATCCAGGACCTCAGTTGATTGCTAATAATACGGTTGAGAACAGACTATGGGGAGGAAAAACAAATTAAACCTCTTTAAGTACAATTCAGATGAATGAGAGGGAGGGCAGAACAGGACAGTCGAGTAGTATGGAAGAGTGAACTGCCTTTTATTATGTCTTTCCTTTCCTGAATGATGGGAGATATGAGTGGCAAGGCTACCAGCATCTGCTTGAATTTCTGATCTCTCATATCAGTTATATAAAATGAAAGCTTTCTATTTTAAATGTTTTTACCATAAATAAGATTGTTTTTAAGTTATGTCTTTGATTTTTGTTGTAATTATTCCTGTGTACAATTGTAACCTTTATTTTGCATTTTCTTGCAGTATTTTAGTATTATGGAGCTCCTTGAATCAATCGATATGATGACCCGAAATTTGCCTTACCGGAAGTATAGGCCAGATGTTCCTGTTCACAATAATGCTAAAAAATGGTAGCATGTCCAGTTATTTTTCAAAAGTTTTAAAAATCACTTTGGATAGTGTTTATAGAAATGGCAGTGTATGATTTTCGAGATGAAACTTACCATATTTTTCTGTGTAAAAGACAATACTTTTATCTGAAAATTTTAGATTAAATATTGAGGATCATCCTATACACAGAAGGAGGGGGAGGGATCAAAGTGCTTTGATTCCTGCTTTCCCCCTCCATTTTCTTGCAAGGAAAGTGCTTCCCCCCTCACTTTCTTAAGTAGAGGGGGAAAGCAGGAATCAAAGCACTTTGAGGATTCCTGCTTCCCCCCCTCCACTTTCTTGCGAGGAAAGTGCTTTCCCCCTCCACTTTCCTCACAAGAAAGTGAAGAGGGAAATCAGGAATCATCAAAGCACTTCGATCCCTGCATTCCCCTTTAGCTTTCTTGTGAAGAAATTTAGGGTTAGAAAAGTGGGGGGTGTCTTATACATGAGGGTGTCTTATACATGGAAAAAATACGGTAGTCATGAATTCTTTTACAAATACATTTCTCAAAGGCTTCTAACCAGTATCTTGCATACACTTTGAAATTCCCCACATGTGGCACAAAATTCAAATCGGTTCTTTTTTCATTCCAACGTTAACACATACTGTAACGATAAAAAATATTTTGGTGCTTTAAATCTAGTAAATTTGTTTCATTGTAAAAGGCAAAGGATTTATACGATCTGAAGAGAAACCAGAGTTTCTGTAGTCTACGAAAGGTAACATTGATATAAATGTTAGTTTCAGAGTTGCCACATTTTTTTTGTTGTCACTGAAACAGAGTAATTGAACTATCACTCTGAAAACAAAAGTTACATGAAAGTAGACCTACAGCGTTGTGTACAACTTTGCACTCACAGAAAGGTCATTATTTTTTGCCTTTTTTCATTATAGTTTAATTTTATTACAACTTTGGCTTTCTGCATATAGGGATGGGCTTTTCAGAACTCACGGACTTCTAGTCCTATAATCTGACATGAACTCCCAAACCAAATTCTGGGACCAGGAACCATCAAACCAGCAGGAGGCAAAAGAGCCTTCTCACCTCCATGCCATTTCCACACATGCACTCCATACAGAGGCCGCCTCTCTGGAAACACATTCCCGCATGCTCCTTTGTGAGCTGCAGGGAATCCTCACAGTTTCCACAGTTCAGTGGGGCATGTTTCTAACAGTTTGAAGGAGCAAACTTCAAACTGTTAGAAAGGGAACAGTATGCAGATGTGTGGGCTGCTCTACTTCCTGGGTTTAAGAACTCTGGTTCCATAATTTGGCCTGGAGGGAGGATTCTTGCCAAATATTGTGGCTGGGAGTCCATCATTTGCCAAAATCATCTTTCTTCAGAAGGACACTGCCATAACAGTAAGGTTTTTTTAAAGCCTAGTTTCTCTAGGGGGAGGGAATTAAAACTTCAGGACCCATGCATTGTAGCATAGTATAGTATTGCAAAATAATTCCAGTGATTTGCAACTCCAAAATCTCTCAAAATTCAGTAGAGATGAATTCTGTAGGTATTTTCTACTAATACTCTCTTAGGCATTTCTGTCCTTTGGGAGAATGTGAAAATTAGTGTTTGCAGTAACTTAAGACCTTTAAATAAGATACAGTGGTGCCTCGTATAACGAGTGCACCGTTGAATGATGAATCCGCATTGCGATGCGGATTTCCCCATCGCTAATGCGAGGGCATGCTCGCATTACGATGGGGGAACAGCTGTTCAGCGGTTCCAAAATGGCCTCCGGAACACAAAAAATGGGTGCCGGTACACCCAAGATGGCCGCTGGGACTCTCAAAATGGCCACCAGTACAACCAAGGTGGCCACCAGAACACAAAAAATGGCCGCCGGTACACCCAAGATGGCCGCCGGAACACAAAAAATGGCCGCCGGTACAAGGGAAAACATCGGAGAACGGTGAGTTTTGGCTCCATTTGGAACGCATTAAACTTTGTTTAATGAGTTCCAATGAGTTTTTTGGATCCGTTTTACAATGTTTTCCCATAGCGAAGGTTAATCCGGAACGGATTAACCTCGCTATGCGGGGCACCACTGTATATTTAAAGGGAAGTATTTTTAATACAGCTTCAAAAGATTGTTAATTTTCTCTCTTAGGTGGCGATACGTTATATATGGCATTCTTGAAGTAAACATCCAGCCGAAACTACAAATGTGGTCCTGGGAACACATTCATTACCATAGGAATCAAGTAAAGAGCTACAAAGATCTATACAAAACGAAAATAACATCGAAGAAGCCTGCTGAGGAGTGTTTGCATATGCTGGAGGTTAGTAATTCTAATTTGCTGGACAGAATCCTGTAATTTATGCCTGCTGACATAAATTGATTGGTATAAATGACTTCGTGCACAACAGCAAATTCTAAGCTGACTTCTCAACTTGCATGGATTTGCCAGTGAAATTTGCGGCAATTTATGTTGGTGTAATTTTTCAGTTAGATTCACATTTTAAGGTTTACTATAAGATCTAAGACTATTCAAGCATGCTTTTATAATATGGGATTGCATGATTAATTACAGTAATGTTTTCACATTTTAATTGGTACCGATTTCAAACTAGTTAAATAGTTAAAATTAAAGTATTATGCTAACTGAAACCAGAAAAATCAGTGGCTTCATATGGAAGTCTCTTGTGTAAAAGCATGTTCCATTCTAGCTTCCTTCCACCAATGAGCCTCTGAAAACCCATTCCAGGTGGGCAGGAGATATTCCAAAGCAGTTTTCATATAGGACATATAGAATCTTTGGATCTAAGCCAGACATTGTAAGTTACTTACTCTGTTCACAAAAGTTTCTTGTACATGCTCTCTTCTTTCCATCTTTGCTGTCCATCTGCAAGCAGGCAAAGACTTTTCTTTTCAAGCAAGCTCATCCATAATGACTGACAAACTGAGAGGGATTTTTAAATAGATTCTTGTGCTCTGTGGTTTTAAATGTGCTTAGTATTGATTTTACTTACTGTTTTTAATATAATACTTGTTTAATTTCTTTTTAATACTTGTATATGTATAGTTTTTGGGTTTTGAATATTGTCTTTTTAATTATGTAAGCCATCTTGGTCATTTTTAAGGAGAAAGATAGGATAACAATATTTTAAATAAATAAATATTCTTTTGTCTAGTCTGGGAGGCTAGACAAAAGCAGGATTAGTTGCCTGGGGAGGAAATGAGTAGGGAAAAAAAATACCCTGTATATTTTTTTGCCATTATAAAATTGACTCATGGGTATCCTCCAGTTTTCAGACCTCTCACATGTGCAGCTTCACTGTTTGTGTGTGGCTCTGCCCTCCCCCCTCCCACGCACAGGGTTCTTTTACAGCCGGAACCAAAGAGGTTAAAAACAATTGTGTGGAGGGATACTTTTGCTCATGTGTAACAGAAAACTACCATATTTTTCCATTTATAAGATACCCCTGTTTATAAGACACCCCTGCACTTTTCTAACCCCGAAATTAAGAAAACTTTGAGTATTCAGCCTCTAGGCTTAGAACATTGAGACATTAGGAGTCCCTGTTGCATCTGAGCCTATAGGCTCCACCTCCAACGAAATGTGTCCCAGTTGGTTTGTTCAGCATCAGCTGACATCAATTCCACAAGGCTCCTGATTGGGGGAAGCTAAGGCTCCTGACTGTAGGAAACTAAACCTTGTGATTGGAGGCAGCTGAGCCTCATGATTGAAGGAAGCCTGTTTACAGGGGCAAGGTATAGGCAGTTTTGTTCTCTCCATGTTCTCAACTTACTTCTGTGTATAAGATGCCCCACAATTTTTAGTGTAATGATTTTTTTTAAAAAATAGTCTCTTATGCATAGCAAAATATGGTAGTCATTTTCTATTTAAGAGCTCAGCAGTAGTTCTGAGTGTTTCAACTCGTGCAGTAATCTGAAAGGGAAGAGTGGAGTTGAATCTTACTGGCCCTGCTTGTCAAATTCACATCTTCAAACTTCTTGCTAGTAGATGTAACTTCTGGACTAGGGAGTCTGTTGCAACTGTATATATTGTGCAGTGCCTGGAAAGGAGAAGTGATTACTGTTATAGTAAAGAACTTTATTTTGTTGAAAGGTTGTTATTCCAACTTGTTCAGCTTAGTGTACTTGTAAAAGGTGATGGGGGAAAATATTACTGAGCTGCACACTTTTCCTGCCTGCTCCTATATATTTACTCTCTTAGTGTAGATATAGTTCTTCTTCGTGGCCTCTGTGAATGCACACATATGGGTTTAGTCTGTGCCTGCGCTGATGTTCTTGGAATATTGTAGAGCTTAAAGTAACAATTTTATGGGATGATCCCCCATGAGCCACATGCTCCTCCCATTCCCCTCAGTTCTTGCAATTTGTCCGCCGGGCACGAGAGTTATACAATAATTCCTGATGCTTTCCTTTCCTTTCTTATTGTTCATCTTCCATCTTGCTGAAGTTGTTTATCATGTAAAAATCCTTTTATATTTTTATCTGTGTATTTTATGTTGTTAGCCGCCTAGAGTGGTTGTAATTTGACATTTTGGTTCCCCACTTGTAAAGAACTATGAAGAAGATAGTTTGTCTTACCTATTTATATTGTGTATTATATCATTTTCTTTCCCTTTATAGGAACTAGAGAAGACCCTTGATATATTCAGTATCACTCTGGCAAGGCAACAGGCAGAATTTGAGGTATGTGTTTTATAACAGTAAACCAAATTGTAATAGGTTTGCTTCTGTAGAAACCTGAGTTCTCTTGGACCTTTCCAGTTCAGAAAAAAAAATCTATTCTGTCCCATCTCACGTTGCAGAATGAAAAGTAAATCCTTAAAAACAAACTTACATTCCAAGCTTCCATGTTTTAATTGCATGCAGTTTACATATGAAGTTCTATACATACAGTATATCAATTTTGGCATTTCATTTCAGGATATTTGTAGTTTATACTACTAAGGTGCACATGATTCTATGAAAGAAAACAATTAGTTCTCAAAATAAGAGAAATTTGAAATCCCAAGACAAGAGTAGGTTTTACTGATTTTGCCCTTCTAAGGCTCACAGATCCTGGTCATTTCTTAGCTTCCCCACATCCTGCCTGATTTCTGCATATTTGGTCTTTTAAATAAGATATTTGATAATTAATCTAAAATAATACTATGCTTTTGTTTTATGTAATAGGCAACTAAAGCTGGATTAAAGATTTTCAGACCGGGGATGAAACAAGATGATGAACAATCTGATGGCTGGTTTGGTTGGATGTGGGGATGGGTTGGGAAAAAAAGCCCTGAAGCTGCAGAAGAACCAAAAGGTACAGATGTGATTGGATTTAGGAATACCTTGCATGTTTTAACCATATATATTGGTTACAAAGCTGAAACTGCTTCATAATGTGACTGGCTGGATAGCTCAGTCATTTAAATATTTTGCTATGGAACCAGAAGTTGGGAGTTCAATTCCCCACTGTGCCTCCTGTGAATAGAGCCAGCCTATGTAGCCTTCGGCAAGCTATACAGTCCCACGGTGCCCACAGAAGAAGGGAACGGCAAAACACTTCTGAGTATTTTCTACCTGGGAAACCTTGAATTAATTTGACAGCACCTGATAATGATGAAGATATATGAGAAAGTTACTGTATTTACTGAAATATTTATAACATCCTTTCCCATCTTTCAGTGGTGAAATATAATGAAGTTATGAACATGATGAAGCTGCCTTGTCAGAACAGCAGCCCATCTGACCAGTACAATTTACTGTCATACATGAGGGCTTTTAAGTAGAACTGCCATGGATTTATTCTGGAACCTCATACATGCTAATACGTGTACTTTATTGTGGACTTGCAGCTTTGCAGAATAACTCATGAAGCTAGCAGAATTCTCTGAAACTACTTGGAAGAAAGTCTTTTGAGGGATAGAAGAATCTCTAATTTTATACTCTGGAACCTGCCTGATTTTGTTACCAAAGGTTAAAACAAAACTACAAATATGTTTTCATAAACCCACACAGGTGGAAGAAGATTTAACATTTGGTTCTGTTGTTTCCCTAGGATTCCTTTAGTAGTCTAGCATAGAAGAACCATTCTAATAGAATATACTGTACTGCAGACTTAATGTTCTGTGATATCTGACTGAGATTGTAAACCTCTACCCAGTTACCTAGGAACAAGCAACATTAAACTCAGGGACTTCTGGCAAACATACCTAGGATTGAACTATTCTAATAGTACTGTCATCTTAATATATATTTTCTTCTAGTAGAATTTTGGTATTTTTAGCTGAAAATGGGTAAGTGAGCTAAGAGACAGCAGGTGGTTATTCAGGTTTACAGAAGACCACTTGGAAATACACAATTACAGATAAGCAACCTATTTTTTCTTTGTGGTGTCTGTAACAAACATGGAATACTGAACAGGATAGAGGAAAGACCACATGACCAAAAAGATGCATCAGCATGGTGAGAGACATCCAGGCTATAAAGTCTTCCGTAAATAGATAGTTGGGACAAGATAGTAGCATGATACAACTCAGACAAAGCAACACCTTGCAAAAAGGTTAGTGTTCTTGTAGAGACCCTCTGGGTCAAAAAGCTTAGTCTGTTGTCCATTTCCTCCTTCTGGGACAAATATTTTTCTTTTGGTCATTCAGCTGTGATGGAAATTGCAGAGGTTACTTCAACCTTAACTTCCGAATCAGTGGTCTTGGTCACTTTGGTACCAACCATGCTGATATTGATTCTTACAGATTAGATGGTAGGGATTATACTGATGCTCCTAAAAGACAAAATAAATTGTTAAAACTGCCATGTGACTCATTTAAAATGTTCCCTTGCAAAAAAAAGAAACACAAGAAGACCAAACATATTGCTTTGTGGGCAGAGGCTTTGATTGCCCTTAATATGCAAGAGTTTTCTTATCGGTCACCCTCAGTTTCAGCTGTGGAATCTTTTAGGGGGCAGAGGCTTCAATTCCCCTTAATATGCAAAAGTGTCTTGCTTATATACTGCCCCATAGCACTTAAAGCACTCTCTGGATGGTTTACAAGTTAATTGTGCAGGCTACACATTCCCCCCCCCCGCAAGCTGGGTACTCATTTTACTGACCTCAGAAGGATAGAAGGCTGAGTCATCCTTGAGCCGCTACCTGTGATTGAACCCATGAGCAGTTTTGGCTGCAGTACAGCAGTTTAACCACAGCACCACAAGGCTACTTCCAAGTCACCCTCAGTTTCAGCCATGGAATCCTTATCTTTGATAGCTGTATCAATTACACTGATCATGGCTATGTTCCTGGACTTGGTACCAGTTCCCCCACTCATCCGTACTTCTCTGATCCCAGTGCCTCCAAGTCCCATTCCAGAGAGATGGGCCAGAAGGATACCATGGTTGATGGCATCTAAAGCCACTGAGAGGTCCAGCAGAACCAATAGGGACATGCTCCCACTGTCCAGTTCCTGGCATTGGTCAATCACCAAGGCAACCAAACCTATAATTACACCTGAAACCAGATTGAAATGGATCTAGATAATCCATCTCATCCTGGAACCCCTAAAGCTGAGAAGCCACTCAGGGACTTCTGGCAAACGTACCTAGGATTAAATCTAGCTATGAACTCTAGCATCTTGCCCAAGAATGGAATATTACAGACCGGTTGATAATAATTAAGTATTGTGGGATCCAAGGAGGGCTTTTTGAACAACTGTTGCCTCCTTTAAGCATGGTGGGATACTACTTTGTTGCAAGGAGGCATTCATCATTCTTCCTACCACTCAACCAATCACTTTCTGGCAGTTTTTATAAGCCAGAGATGGTTGGGGACAGGCCCTAATGTGACTACTGTAGTCATGACAGCCCTTTCCAGGTTGAAGTAGACCTGTCTCACAGGAGGTGCAGAGCTGGAAGAGAGTGACAGGTGTGATGGCTCTGTGGCTTAGCAGGATTGACTACCAGAGTGGTCACTGGTGGAATCCAGTGGTTGGGGCTTGTTACATCCTCTTCTCTATCTCTCCTAACCTGGCTGTGGTGTTTGTCATGGCAGGCATCATGGTACCGCTGTTGGCCGCACTGTACCAGCACTGTTGCTTTGGGAGGGGTGAGTAGGTCGACCTAATGGGCAGTCCAAAAATTGTGCATCTGTACTGTTTCCCAGCCTTCCTTGTCAATGTCCCCTAAATCCGTCTACCATCTCCTCTTGGGAAGCCTCCCAATCCACAGAGTCCAACCAAAGGTCATCCTCCTCCTATGTTTCTGACTCCTCCAAGAATAGTCCCATCAGGGTTGCCACACTCTTTCCTCCTCCTTGGTGCCCACTACTGCTGTTCCCGTGTCTTTATCAGTTCCCAAGTCTATAGGGGAACTGCAGGTGATGAATGCCGTCTCTGGGGCACCCAAGATGGAAGGCCCACTAGAGATTAGACTAGCTTGAAGGACAGGGTCCTGGCTAGCCTCAAATGGCCACATGGAAAATACACTTTATTCCTCATTATAGGAGGATCTCCAGAATTTGTTGACTGAAGCAACAAAGACCTCTATGATGTCTTTTTGTTTTGGGAAGTTGACACAGTTAAGTTTGGCATTTCTTCTGGCCTTTACTTAGTTCTAGCTTCCTATTATTGTTCTTACCTTATTATATTTCAAAAAAGTAAGGCCTTGACTGTTTATCTCTTTGTGGTTAGTAAATGGCTACCCTACTGAGCATCCCTTCTTTTTTGCCACTACTGTGACGTATTCCTTACATAGCCAACGTAACACGTAGTACAGCATTCTGCATCCTCTTTCAACTCTTTTCCTCTCGTGCTCACCCATCTTTCTGGAAAGCCCTTTGAGTCTAAGTTTATTATGCATATCTAGGCACTAACCATCAAGATGGCTTTCTTAGAAAAGTGACTTCTACTTGAGTATCTAGTGAACTTCACTGACAAAAAGGTGAACCCACCTTTTGTGGTATTCCATGGGGATAAGATGCTGTTGTGTCCCAATATCTACTTCCTACATAAAATGATTTCAGGCTTCTACTATACTTGGAATAGTAACCTCCCAATATCTTTCTGACTCCCTCAGACTTAAGAGGAGACATTTCAGTTTCTTGATAGAAGATGGGCATTGGCCTTCTACACTAGTAAGACTACCATTATTCAGTATTCTTCAAATCTGTTTCTTTGCTGTGATTGACATGAAGGGGTCTGTCCTGAGCTGCAAAATGGATAATAAGAGCCTTTATGCTTGCTTTCTTACTGGCTATGCTCCCTGGTTCACAGGGTCTCTGCAGCCACTTTTCGACATTTGTACAAAATGTTGCTTTGTCTGAGTTTTGCAGTCCGATCACCTGGTCCCAGCTGTGTATGTTCGAAAGAATTTAAAGCTTGGACATATATCCCCATCCTATTACATCTTTTGAATATATGGTTGTTTGCTGAATCCTGTGGTGGTGTCCTCTCAGCTCCTATACATAAGCCGTTCAGCTGTTCATGTGCTCTACAGAGACCACAGAGAAAAAGACTTATTTATTTATTTATTTATTTATTTATTTATTTATTTATTTATTTATTTATTTATTTGCTTTATACCCCGCCCGTCTGGTCTAAAAGACCACTCTATGTTTGTATCTGGTTTCTTATAGCTCTGCTTTTAACACCATTCTACCAAATAGGTTGTTTTTAAAAATGATCAACCTGGGATTACCTCAGGAGATCTGCATGTGGATAAAGGATTTTCTGACAGATAGGCCACAGTCAGTAAGGATGGGATCCCACCATTCTTCTACCCTGGTACTAAGTACAGGAGCTCCCCAGGGCTGCGTGCTAAGTCCCTTCCTCTATTCCCTGTACACACATGATTGCACCCCACTATATAACACTATATAACACCAATGCAATTATTAAATTTGCGGATGATACGACAGTGGTGGGACTCATAAATAAGAACAATGAGTCTGCTTATAGAAAGGAAGTACAAAGATTGATACTATGGTGTAAAGAAAATCATCTCACACTTAACATCAAAAAAACTAAAGAACTCATAATTGATTTTAGGAGGAAGAGAAATGTACATTTACCACTGTACATAAACGGTGAGGAAGTGGAGAGAGTTGGTAGTTTTAAATTTCTGGGTACTTACATCTCAGAGGACCTCTCATGGACTATAAATGCCAACATGCTAATAAAGAAGGCACAGAAGAGGCTGTATTTCCTGAGAATGCTTGGGAAGTTAAATTTATCACAGCATTTACTTCTGTCCTACTACCGTAGCACCATTGAGAGCGTCCTAACTTATGGCATTCTGGCATGGTTTGGGAGTAGCTCTGTAGCGGACAAAAAAGCTCTACAGAGAACCATTAAAATTGCCCAGAATATCATCGGGCTCCAGCTACCAACCCTGGATGACATCTTCACATCCCGCTGTCTGAGGAAGTCACACAGCATCCTGAGAGACTCTTCCCATCCTGCTTATAACTTTTTTGAACTGTTACCGTCTGGCAGAAGATATAGAACAATTAAGACTCGGACCACATGTTTTCTAAATAGTTTTTATCCTAGAGCTATAATTGCAATTAATAATGAGCTTAAAGACCACCAGTAGTGAATAATTAGTTGGACTGTGTTACTTGGCCTGAGGTGTAGATGTTTGTATTTTTAGTGGGGGACTTCTAATGGGTGGGGAATGTTTGGGGAATGTTATGTGTGTGCATGTGTCTGGTCTCTGGGTGTCTGTGAATTTCGTTGTATGGTATACTGTGTATATACTTACAATGACAATAAATTATATTATTATTATTATTATTATTATTATTATTATTATTATTAAGTGATCCTCTGTGAAATCACAAAACCTGTCCACTGTTACCTCAGGACATGCCAATCACTTTTAGGCAGAAGAGGAATTAAGAAGAGGCACTAGGGCATGGCTGCATATGTGCACTACACGAAGAATTGGGTTCTTGACAAAATTTCATTACACACAAACAAGAGTGGCTTTGCACAGGCACAAGATCAATATATGTAACTTCACAGATGCCTGCTCAAACAACCAAAGTTACTACTAAGCAACCTGCTCATTGTAGAAGTTAGTGTTATAATGAATATATGTGAATCCCCATATGCTTTGTGCAGAGATCTAATTGAAGCCAGGGAGTCTCTTTGGATAGAAAGGCTCTCCTTCAGTCTACAAAATCATGGGATTTAACCATTTATGTTGTACAGCTCAGTCTGAATGATCTTACTCTGTGATGAATTGCAACCCTTTAGTTTTATCATGCTGGTCAGGATCCAGTATTGTACTAACATGTTGTTGATACACAACATGTTGTATCAGTGGAACAATATTCCAGACACCTTTTACACCTCTGAAAGATTTTACTTTCAAGAATTTCTTAGCCATCTGGAACAAATTTTGAGGATGCACATGGTTAAGGGTTGTGGAAGGAAGGAGGGATGATCACTCTGTAACACCTGCTCTATCCTGGCTATTGCCAAAAGCTAGAAAACTTCTTCAGTAAAGACAGTAGCTGAAATCCTGTTGGTGCAGCTCTTTATGCATAAGCCTGATGATATAATCAACCATGATCTTTTATTTCTAATTAAAAGTTTCTAGTCCCCCCTCAGGTTCCAAGCCCCCCTCCCAGGATCTCTTTCATCCTGGGGAAGCCTTTGGAGGTCACAGGGTGGGGGAGGGGTCTTAATATCAAAAAATCACCACTCCCTGCCATTGGTTGTGCTCGTTTTCGGCCATTAAAGACTACTGTTCCATCTTGAGCCCCCCAAAGCTTTCTCAGGATGAAGGGGATTCCTGGGGAGCCTTGGAACTTTGGCAGTTGGAAATTTTTAATTAGTGATAAAGGCTATGGCTGATATAACGTCAGGTGTCTGTGCACAGAACTGTGTCTATGTAATGACAAGGAGTATATAATCTTTCTCAATTTATAGTTTTTAAAATCTAGCTTCTTATGAAGTACGGTAAGTTATAATAGAATGTTCATAGAAACCTGAATACTTTAATATTGATTGTTTTAATACGGCAGGTATTGAACAGTTGATGACTCCGCAAGAAAAGGATAAACTCTATGCAGCAATTGGTTATAGTGAAACAGCTGCTGATCCAACATTGCCCAAAACGGTGAGTGTGATTTAGCTTGTAACATAGGTGAGCAAACATTTGACATTACAAGAACTGGCTGTGGTATAGGAGGAAGTGTTAAATGAAGATTTTCAGCTTTTGAAAATCTGTATGATCAGTATACTAGTAAGAATTAAGATTTTATTCATTAGTGGTGCCAGTCTTTGGAGATATCTTAGGTCTTTTAACTATTTTCCATATGTGCAAAATAATTCATCATTTTTTTCATTCCAATCTGACTGAACCAGAAGCAGAACAAAATGTGCTGCTTGCCATGTTTCCTCTATCTAGACCAGAGGTCTCCAAACTTTTTACAGTGAGGGCCACACCGGATATTTTCAGTTTTCGAGGGCTGAAAGAATAGGAATGTGTGTGTGCACGTGTATTCGTGGCTGCACGCGCACACACATCCACCCCCTGCACTCATGCACACCCTTCCTGCCCACCCCCACCCACGTGGACAGACACTGGCCCACCCCACACTCACACGCATGGACGCCCCCTGTGTGCGAGAGAGAGCACAAGTTGAAGGGAATGGGCTGGACAAAATGGCAGTGTGGGCTGGATGTGGCTCGCAGGCTGTAGTTTGGAGACCTCTGGTCTAGACCATCTTTGAATCGTGATGCTGCTTCTATAGTAGGTTTTGTTTTTAATTGCCAAAGAAGTAAAAAAGGCCCTCTTTATCTTCCCTGAAACATTCTGTTCACCATCTAGAAACAAAGGAAAAGGCCAGCTTTTCAAACTGGCAGCTGAGAATGGAGGGCCATATCAATTGAGCCTTAATTTCAAGTTACTCATGATGCTTTATTTTTATTTATATTTTGTAAAAATACTTTGCTGTTCATACTACTTTTTGTCAATTTGTGCAGTATGAAGCTGTAAAACTTTATGTAAAACTGTTGAGCATGACTGTTCTGATAAGGGAAAACAAGGAGAAGCCTGAGCTGATAAAAATTGCATTAATTGATCTGGTTACAACAGTAACACAACGGCCTGGAGCTGAAGCCATAAGGTACATATTTATTACATGCACCTTTATTCCTTGAAACAAGTAATAAATGATGTATAAAAATAGTAGAACTTCAATTATTAAAATTTAATTGTGTTATTTTCTGTTCTTCAGTGTGTTCTCTATGAATCATACATTGGGTACTCTTTACGTAGTTTTTGGCATCTGCTTGGAACCAGTTTCCCCAAGATCCTACTGTATTGCCAAAGCAGTTTGCTGTCACAGTGTTATGGTCCCAGTGTTTGATACACCATCACCTAAGAAACATAAGACAAATCAGAAACTAGGCAGTACTCCTTTTCTCGTTATGCCGTTTATCTCAAGATACAGTCCAAGCTACAGGTGCAATATATCAGGGGTCCATGGTCTGGTACTGGGCCATGGCCTTGGCAGGACTGGGCCACGGAGACAGATCTCCTCCCCCCCCGCATGGACTCCCGCCCATGCGCACCTGCATGCACGGCCTGCCCACCCACATGCACGGGGACTCTGCCCCTGTGCATGCATGCACGGGTGCTCTGCCCACCCATGAGCATGCCCTGCCCACCCGCGCATGTACCCTGCCCTCCCCAACTGGTCCACGGTTTGGAAAACATTGGGAACCATTGCTCTAGACCTTGACAGTTAATGTCTTAGACAGATTTCAATGCTGTTCTTTCCAGAAGGAGCAAGCTCAGGATGTTGGGGCTTTGCTGATGGTAAAGACACATGCTTATGGAATCGCCTTTCTTTTGTTCCAAGATGAATTTGTAAACATACTGTGATACTAGAAACTAGAAAGTCAAATGCTATCATACTGGCTAATGTGTTATCTGCTTCACTAAGCTAAGGAACCAAAAGAGTAAAGCTTTAAAAAAATAACACATTACAATTGTGTTTATATTCATATTTTCACATAATTGTGTAAAGAATTTTACATACTCTTTATATTCTGTTGATACAGATTCGAATCAAGTGTAAGTGCATTTGAAGTGGATGGCATGCCTCAAGGAAAAACAGTGCCCTGCTTGCTGTCTTCTCATACAGTCCATTCAAAGCACAATACATCACTCTTCACTTTAATGTTTGAGACCAATCCATTAGATGAGAGTGCCAATCAGAAAGTAAGAATAGAGTCACAGCCTTTGGAAATAATATATGATGCGGTAAGTAGAAATCTTTTAATCTAGAAAATTAGAAAATAATTAAAATGAAATACTGTGACTATAAAAGAATACCTGTTCTTTTATACTTTTTTCAGATGACTGTGAATAGTTTAGTGGATTTCTTCCGACCGCCAAGCGATGTTCATTTAGAGCAACTAACTTCAGCAACTTTAACAAAATTGGAGGAATTTCGGGAAAAGACAGCTACAGGTAAGAGCTGAATATGTTTGTGGAACAATTTAGTTAGTATTTTATTTAAAGTACACTTTACTGTAGGAACACTCGTGATGTCTCTGTACATTTCAGTGTACAGTTTTCTCTATATAGAGACATTCTTAGAGTAGAAGAGTGTTGGCATGCACCTGCGTATAATGCAATGTAAGGTAAAGGTAAGTGTTCCATCCCTGTCTCCAAGCCATAGAGCCAGCATTTGTCCGTAGACAGTTTCTGTGGTCATGTGGCCAGCACGACTAGACATGGAATGCCGTTACCTTCCCACCGTGGTTATCTATTTATCTACTCACATTTATATGCTTTCGAACTGCTAGGTTGGCAGGAGCTGGGACAAGCGACGGGAGCTCACTCTGTCGTGTGGATTCACTCTTACGATTGCTGGTCTTTTGGCCTTGCAGCACAGAGGCCTCTGTGGGTTAAGCCGCAGCGCCACCATGTCCCTGTTATAATGGAATGTACTTCATTTGTATAGATCTTTGTTCTGCTGAAATTTGTTCTCTCATTAATCAGCAAGGATAAAACACTTTTGTGGCCTTATCAGATGTTTCATTCTGCTGTTTTTTAGGACTCGTGTATATTATAGAAACACAGAAAGTTCTAGATTTAAAAATAAATCTAATGGCTTCCTATATCATTGTTCCACAAAATGGATTCTATGAACCCACAGCAAATAAATTACTTTTGGATCTTGGTCACTTAAAGGTAAAACCCTCAAATACCAATAAGTAATTTAATATCTATTATTATGTATTCTACTTATAATATTTCTCTTGCTGAACCTAGTGCGCAAATAGTAACAGTTTCTCATCTTCTTGGATTCTATTACTTTCCATTGGAAGTTTCATTTTACTGTTGTTACTGAACATTTCCATATGTTGAAATATTTTAAAGACTGGAAGCATCTTTACTTGTAAATATGCTGAAAATAGATAATCCTATAGCCCTTTAAAGTTGAACAAATTATATAGTGGTCTAAGCTTGCATATCTATTGTATCAGATATATCTGACCTAAGTGGGCTTGTGGATCTGAAAGTATATGGGCCCAATGACCATGTTGAGTAACAAAGGATTTCTTGTTTTGCTCCAAGAGACTTAATGTGACTTATCTGTCTGGAATTTTTCACAGTAGTTATTGTTTCAGATGAGTATGCAGAAGAATAAGCTGAGTGAGAAGTAATTCAGCATTTTTAATGGCTCATTGTCTTTCTAAGTTTTTTTAAAATCAGCTTACTTATAATTAAAGCTCAGATCTCATTAGCTGCCTCTAAAAATCTTCCTATTTTCATTTTCTTGGTTTACAATTTGAAAATGTGTCTCATTTGTAAGAAGTACTTGAATATGTATTTAAAATATTGTGGCTGATTATTTCTGTTTATTCTTTTTAAGATGACTAGTAAAAATCGATCTACATTGTCAGATATCAAGGTTGGTGAAAGTGCTCTTGAAGATATCATGTCAAGAGCATATGATAAGTTTGACATTCAGCTAAGCAGCATACAACTCCTTTACAGCAAGCATAGTAAGTATCCATACAAGTGTTTCTTCATACAATTTTTTTCTATGTAGATTTCTTTTTAAAAATTGAGGTTAGTTTTGCAGAAATTATCATTAATCTGATTCCAACAACACAGTCTACTTTCTGCATACTATAGGCTACGTCAGAATTTGTCTGTATTTGTAAATAATTAATCTTAAAATCAACTATACAGTGGTGCCTCGCTTAACGAGTGCCTCATTTAGCGATGAATTCGCATAACGATGTGTTTTTTAAGAAAATAATATGCACCGTATAATGATGTTTTCTATGGGCGATTTTCGCTTAGCGAAATCTGGGACCATGCTTCGCATAACGAATGCGATTTTAGGTCCCCTGCTTCACTTAACGATGTTTCTTTTTTCAATTTAAAAAGTGTCTTAGAAGGGTCAAAAACGGTTCTGAATGTTTGGACTCGTTAGAGGACCCCCTAAGTCGTGTGCAAACCTGATTTGGCTTTGATCTGACTTTTTGTTAATTTATGGTTATTTTTTTTTCCGGCCCATAGGAACCAATGGAGCTGTCAAAATCTGACAGCTCCTTTGGTTCCTATGGGCCAAAAAAAAATTCACCATAAATTAACGAAAGTTCAGATCAAAGCCAAATCAGGTTTGCACACGACTTAGGGGGTCCTCTAACGAATCCAAGCATTTAGAACAGTTGCTGCGTCTTCGTTAATTTTTTGTGAATTTTTTCTTCCCCCATAGGAACCAATGGAGCTGTCAGATTTTGACAGCTGTCAAAAGTCGGGGGGAAAAAAAATTCACCATAAATTAATGAAAAGTCAGATCAAAGCCAAATCAACTTTTGCATCCGTTTTAGAGGGTGCAGAAGCTAATCCAAGCATTTAAAACCATTTTTGACCCTGTTATGACACACTTAAATTTGCAAAAATTGACTTCGCAAAGCCATTGAAATGCATTGAGTCAGCTTCAATACATTCCAATGGAGGAAACATTGTATCATTTAACGATGTTTCCTAGGGGTTTTTTCGCTTAAGGACGGCAATCCGTGCCTATTGGAACAATTAACCGGTTTCCAATGCATTCCTATGGGAAATGGTGTTTCACATAACGATGTTTCACATAACGTTTTTTTTTTGAACCAATTAAAATCGTTATGCGAGGCACCACTGTATATGTATGTGGGTATATATATATCTATTGCATGTTCATGAAGAAGAAAATATTGTTGCTAAGCAATCTCAGTATTTTCTATTACGTATTGATCAGAAGGGACAATAGAAATGATTGAGCTTGAATTCCAACCTTGGTTTGGTATGAGCAGAAGCTGAAGATCTGGCGCCGACGCTGATGACATTTCGGCGCCAAGTCAAAATCTTCCTGTTCCAAATGGCTTTTAACTGAAATAATATCAGCTGTAGGTCTGATGGCAATTTTTAGAATATATATTTTAATTGCATTTTAATTATTTTGCCCTTTTATTTTGCCTTTTTATTGTACTTTAAATGCTGTAAGCCGCCCAGAGACCTTCGGGTAGTGTGGGCGGCATATAAGTTAAATAAATAAATAAATAAATAAATAAATAAATACATACATACATACATACATACATACATACATACATACATACATACATACATACATACATACATACATACATACATACATCTTGGGTTGATTGGCTTTGGTGTGAATTAAGTCATGGGCAGAACCTTTTAGCTTTCTACACTCTGCTGTGAACAGTGACTGTTGATGGCACAGCTGTGAAGTACAAAGACTACAAAGTCGTAGTTAAAATCAGTCTCAGCATTGTGTACATTGCTTGATGCAACTGTCGAGATGCATCTATGCAGTTTGGGTAGAGTGTGTAGAAGTGGTCCTTTATCTTTTAGACGTAATAGGGGTTTTAATATACCCAACATCTAGAAAAACATTGGTTATGAAAGGTACTACATAGCTGTGTAATACCATCAATAATGTTTGAAGATTTCTAGTAACAAATATTTTTCCTCTCTAGATGAAAACTGGGAGAAGGCTCGTAATCTACGATCATCATCCCAACATATATTGCAGCCTTTGGATGTTAAAATGGAACTGAATAGAGCAATGGTTGTAACAGATGCAAGAATGCCCAAGTATGATTTTCTTAGTGTTATGTAAATGTTTACAGAATTGGTTTAATGGGGATCCTGATCATGGTTTCCTGCCATATCCTCTGGTTTTGCATATTTGATACTTAAATATAGTGTGCATGCATGGTCAAATGTGCAAACACCCAATTCTCATGGTTCGTTCCTCTGGTTCCTTCGTAGTTATTGTCCTGAATAGACCTATGTATGCCCTAGTAAAATTGTATCCATGTAGGAATGTCAACCATTGGAATGAAAGAAATACTGAGCATTTTTTTCAGTCCTGACAATTTTTGACATTTGACCCTTTTGGGAAACCACTCCAGCAGTCCATGGGGACCTGATGATTTCTTGGAGCAGCAGAACAGAGAGATGCTGAGCATTGTCTTTTTGTTTGTTTGTTTGTTTGTTTGCCTGCTTGTTTGTTTTTATCCTTCTCATCAGTTTTCCGTGGAAGATTAAATTTGACGTTTCTGTGCTACTTGTATTTAAAATGTTATTCTCTGCAGGATTTTAATATCTTTGTTGTTCTTGTCAGCTTCAGACTCTTATGCTAGTTAGTTTCAAATGGTTGTGTCAGTCCTGCATGATTCCCCAGCCATTTTCATCTGACCGGTGTAAAAGCCTGAAATTGAGAAGAAAAAAAATACAGAAATCCTGTGAGAGATAATACTTCAGATTCGAGCACTGCAGGATTGTCGAACATAATATTGCACAGGAAATCAGAGAGAAGAACAAAAGTGATTCTTTTTTGAAGCTAAGAGTCCAGGAAGATGGGTAGTGTCATTACAAATTCAAAATGCCATGTAATGTAATAATATAACATGAGAATGAACTAAATCCCACAGTGCAGGAAGAGTCAGGAGAAAAGACCCCATGACTATTACCTGGGTGGGCTTGCCTCTGCAAAATGAAGATTATCACAGCCTTCATTGTTTGCTACTCTGTTCTTAATGACTTATGACTTTTGATGCTCAGAGGCATACTAATTAATTTATGATTTACTTGATTCTTCAATCTGATTCTTCAATAGCCTTTCTTAACTCTTGGTTGAATCCAGAGAATATGAATGGGGGAAAGGGCCCTGGAGCAAGGAGTGCTTGAAAGTCCCAAATACAGCATCTACCATATTGCTGCTTTCCATGTTTTTGCCCACATTCCCTTAAAGCCTTTATCCTGTTGTTTTTGTTATTAATGATTTTATGTTAATTATTCTTTTTTACTGTTATGAGCTGGTTTGGAAATACCTGTATTGCGATAAGGGATCGGAATGTATCAAATGGATTTAAATAGTTCAGTTCACTAGTTATGATGGCTCCTTCTTCTTATGAAATAGGTACAAAATGTTTGGTGAACTTCCTTTATTGTCCTTCAACATCTCAGATGAGAAACTAAAATGTATTCTGGAGCTTATTGATAGTATTCCTAAACCAGAAAGTCCTCCTGACACCACTGCTACTGCACAGCCTTCCAAGGCAAGTATAATTGAAAAGGCAGAAACATTATTTACTGTAGCTTGAACAGTTACTATTCTTGCATAAGAAGCATAAGATTGATCATTCTATGTGGTATTTCTGCAGCTGGTAAGACTTAACATTAAGGTTATGATTGAATAAAAGAATTGCAGGAACTGAATGCAAAGACACACATTGCAAGTGCTCAGTGTGTAAGTGTGTACCAAACCCTTCCCTGCCTTTACTACACATAGAAGAGTTGTGCGATTAGGAAAAAAAGAATTCCAAGAATCCACACGTGATGTCAGACCACATTGCACTAATTGCCACATTTTTTGAAAGGTGATACAGTATTCTCTTCTTAGAATCATATCTTGGTTTGTACACTAAAGTTAAACCATAGTTTCTTGAGTTGGAGGTAACAGTATAATATAATTTAAAAAAATGCAAAAAAGCATTGAAAAAAAGTTCATGAATAGAAGAGTGAGTAAGAAATCGGTGAGCACATGTCTTCTTCTTTGTCATATAAACCAGTGGTTCTTAACCTTTTTGAAAGAAACGCCCCCTTGAGCCATTACGGAAGTTATCATCGCCCCCCTCCCCGCGGTGATGATTTCTTTCTTTCTTTCTTTCTTTCTTTCTTTCTTTCTTTCTTTCTTTCTTTCTTTCTTTCTTTATTTATTTATTTATTTATTTATTTATTTATTTATTTATTTATTTATTTATTTATTTATTTATTTATTTAAGACAGTTAAATCCAACGACCCCTGAAAATAAAATTAAATTCCAAGAAAATGAAATGCCCCCCCAAAAAGTAACATTTAATGATTTAGTTGCAAGTGAATTTTAAGACGCAAAAAGAAATATAAAAAGGGCATAAAAACAAATGCAGGAACTAAAAATTTCAAGACAAAAAGTCTGAAACTAAATTAAAATTGGAGGAAAATATATATTCATGCACACTGTAAAAAGGCTGCAGCCATCTTCACAGGTTTGGCTTGCTCCAGCGCCCCCCTACCGCCCCCTTCTGCTCCAGCGCCCCCACGACGCCCCTTTTCGTTCTACCGCCCCCCTGAAAAATGAAATTGCCCACTGGGGGGCATTATCGCCCACGTTAAGAACCACTGATATAAACTATGGTTTATTTGCCCCAAATTATTACATCTATACTTGGAATATTATTCCCTAAGTTCTGCTGCAACAGGAGATGAGAGCTGAATAAGAATGTTTCTCCTGTTGCAGAGTTCTTTTCTTGTCCTCCCTAAGATTCCAGAATAATTCATGGCCTACTGCATTTGCCCACTTGCATATTGAGCATTGAAATAAGGAAATATTTGGCCATTGTTGCACTAGAGAAAAGCCCCCTTGCTTTCTTACGTCTTCTGCTTCCTGTGGAGTTGCGCACTGTGATCACATTACCTATATCCTGTGATAGTGCTTCATACATTTTTAAGTTAAATTATATGTGGTACATTTATCTACACCCCTGCAATGGGGCACATCACTTCCTCCTTTTGTGCTTTTCTCTGCTGCCCCTCTCCCCTTTAAAAAAATGTTTGTAGGTACAGTACATTGGTGTGTCAGCAAAACACTCTTGCAGGCCATGTATTGATCTGGGGCGTTTTTTCTGTTTCTGCACTGTGTTATCCTCAGTAGTGGATAACCCACAGCCCTTTTGACAGAAGCATATCAACACACCACATTCCCATTTGAAAATCTTTTTTAAAAAATTAAGGGAGTTGAATGACAGCCAGTGGTGCGGGTGGGACCGCAAGCCAGATATAAAGGAAATGAATCAGTTTTGTAGTATGCACTCTGTCGAATGCCAGTTGTACTACCGATGAAACACTGAACAGATATAGAAGTAGCCTCCCAGTGGGCTGGATATGATGCAGAGACAGCACAGAGGGGAAACAAAAGAATCAGTAATGTCCATGTCATTTGAATCGCCCCAAAATGGTTGAAACTCACGAGGACACAGAAACTGTTTCCTGGTCTGACCGCAGCCTATGTTTTCTCAGGACTAATTGTACTTTCCGTTTTTCTTTAAGATGCATATTTCTTTGTTTCCTTTTCAGCAGTACAATAATGAACTGGAAGCTAATAAAAACCCTCCTAGAAGTGTTATAGTTTTCAAAGAAGTAGCCATGTTAGTCTATGCAAGCATATGCAGACAAAAACAAAGAAAAAAAGCGTAATGGCACCTTAAAGATTAAATTCTTTAGTAGATATATCCACAAAAGCTCACATTGAACTATAACAGTGTATATTTTTTGTCTTTGTTTGTATATAAACTTGTTAATATTTTATAACAATTCCCACACTTTTCTGAAGTTTGCTTCCAGTCTTTTGTTACTTTTGTTGCTGCTTTTTAACTTTTTAATATTCTTAATGATCTCTGTGAAATAACCCATATGGGTTCATTTTGTTGCCTGTGCGAACATCCTTGGAATCTTCTAGAGCCTAAAGAAGTGTTAGGATATGCTGTCTCCAGTATATGTGTTCCCCAATCTGAGAGCAGTCCTCAGTTCCTTTTATGTTGCTGCCAAGAGAACATCTCAGCAGTTTTTTCTTAGAATCTACTTCACTAGATATTTTCCACAAAACCACCTATATATAGTTATCTTTCTCCCTGTTTTTCACTGCTTTCTTCTCCTCTTTTTGTCATTCCAATCAAGTCTTGTCCCATGATTAATGGCTATTCCAGCCTTTTTAGGACTCAAATGACTCGTTCCAAAGGTTATTTTTAACAATAAAATCCCCTTCACTGGCAGACATTCAGAGTGTTTCTATTGCCTCAGTGAGGGGCATCAGTCACAAAACTGTCAATTCTACCTTCCACCTAAGCTACACATGGTCATTGTTTTTTTATTATTATTATTATTATTATTTTTATTATTATTATTATTATTATTATTATTATTATTATTATTATTATTATTATTATTATTATTATTATTATTATTATTATTATTATTATTATTATTATTATTATTGTTATTGTTATTGTTATTGTTATTGTTATTGTTATTGTTATTGTTATTGTTATTGTTTAATAATAATAATAATAATAATAATAATAATAATAATAATAATAATAATAATAATAATAATAATAATAATAATAATAATAATTCTTAAAGAAAAAAGGACTCAGTCATCTCTAAGTGTGTTTGTCTGCAATCATAGCATACAATCCTTAAGGTTCTGTAGCTTCTTATTTCTTCCGAAATCCAGTGCTCAAAATGTTTTTGAAAGGGCTTAAAAATATATAGTCAGAGATCAGAGCCCTGATGTCACAGTGGTCTCTTACACTGCTACATTTTCTATTTATGAGACCCCCATTTGAACCTATAGCAACCTTGGATCTCAGGTTACTCACTTATAAGATTGTATTCTTGGTTGCACTTAGTTCCACATGCAGGGCTAGTGGACTGGGTGCCCCTCAGTGCAATCCACCTTTTCTGCAGTTGTATAAGGATAAAGTGATATTATTTCAGATCTCTCTTTCTTACCCAAGATGATATCTGAGTTTCATCGAAATTAACCCATAGTAGTTTCTACATTCTTCCTGTCACCTACCTTGGAATTGGAAAACTCACTCCATACACTGGATATCTGCAGAGCATTAACCTATTAACATATCTAGAACTAAAGTTATTCAAAAGTCCTTTAGACATTTAGTTAGTTACCAAGAGCCAAAGAAGGGTCACCACATTGTATCACCGAGACTGCATAGAGAGTTAGCATAATCACTTTATGTTACCAAGTCTTTATATATTTACAGTATGTAGCTTTGATAACATCTTTTAATTATGTAAGGTGACTTAGGACTGAAGGTAAGCGGCCTACAAAGGATTCAAGGCAGCTTACATACTTAAAAATAAACAGTATAAAAGCTAAAAACAATAAATTATTGCAATATTGAAATAGAATTCAGCAAATATATTAAAAACCTATGAATAAAAACAATATTAAAAGCTACAGTTTGTTTACATTTTAATACCTCCTGCTGCTGTTTTTATAAGGGAAACTTAATGGCTGAAATCCTGGTGTGCAGTTATGCAAAAAGTGTAACTTTTGGAAGCAAACTGTCATAAGTTAAGAAATATTTGCAAGTATTATTTGCTGTATGCCGAGTCACATTATCTGTTGCAGAGCAATTCAGTTCCAGAAGTTCACCCTTTGCATAACTGTGCAGCAGGATTTCTATGAATATGTCTCACATTCTATTTCTAGTAACTGTTTTTACGGTTGATATTTTTGTTTTTATGATTATTATTCACTGTTTGGAACTTCCAAGAAATGTCAGGTAATTTGTTATGTAAATCATCATTGTCGTCATCTTAGAGCTGTGGACCTCAAAGGGACCCTATGGATCATTGACCCCAGTCCCTGCCCCCAAGGCACAGTTGGGAATCAGAACTCTTAACTCAAATACGCAAACCACTAAGCTCTCTAGCACTTTATATAAAATATATTAACCAAAATAGAATAATCATTTACATTGAAACAACTTTATGTATTGCTTTCTGTTTCAGCTTCAGGTATCTTCACTGCTAACAACACCGCAAATGTCAGTCTCTGTGCTTCCTTTTCTAGAACCTCATTCCATTGCTGGATCCAGTGGTAAATATTGTCTTCATTTTATTTTTGTTCAAATAGTTCATAAGTCATTATGATCCTCGAATTAAAATTCGGATATACAGTGGTGCCTCGCACAACGATTGCTTCATACAACGATGAATTCACACAGCGATGGGTTTCTTTGAGGAATTTCCCCCATCGTTTAACGATGTTCTCTATGGGGGAATTTCACTTAACGATGTCCCTTTTTCGCTCCTGTAAAAGTGTCTCAAACTGTTAGAAACCTGTTTTAAATGCTTGCAATCGTTAGCCCACCTCCTGAAACCTATGCAAACTTAATTTGGTGTTGTTCTGAGTCGTTGTTAATTTTTGGTGATTTTTTGTTTTTCCCTCATTGAACTCTATTGAACTGTCCGTCCAATGCATTTCAATGAGAGAGAAAACAAAAAATCACCAAAAATTAACGAAGAATCAGAACAACACCAAATTAAGTTTGCGTAGGGTTCAGGAGGTGGGCTAACGATTGCAAGCATTTAAAACAGGCTTCAAACAGTTTAAGACACTTTTACAGGAGCGAAAAGGGAGATCGGAAAGGGCTCTTTGAAATCCGTTTCCCTTTTAAAGCTCTTTCCAATCTCCCTTTTCGCTCCTGTAAAAGTGTCTTAAACTGTTAGAAACCTGTTTTAAATGCTTGCAATCGTTAGGCCACCTCCTGAAACCTATGCAAACTTAATTTGGTGTTGTTCTGAGTCTTCATTAATTTTTGGTGATTTTTTCTCTCTCTCATTGAAAAGCATTGGACGGATGGTCCAATGCTTTTCAATGAGAGAGAAAAAAAATCACCAAAAATTAACGACGACTCAGAACAACACCAAATTAAGTTTGCTTAGGTTTCAGGAGGTGGGCTAATGATTGCAAGCATTAATCTGTTCCAATTGGAATGGATTAACCGGTTTTCAATGCATTCCTATGGGAAATGGTGTTTCACTTAACGATGTTTTCACATAACGATTTTTTATGGAACCAATTAACATAGTTAAGCGAGGCACCACTGTATTTACTGATGCAGTTATTACGACCCCCTAATATCTACATTGATATATTTGAACACTTTTTGCCAGTTGCTTTTTTTCTAGGACAGATTGCAACTTCCTATCTGTATTTTTAAAAATGATCACAAATTCTAAAACAAACACTTAGTTAAAAAGTTAGAAAGTCATCCAACTTAATAAAATAAAACAAACAGACTTGATGAAATAATAATTTTTGCTTTATCATTTTCACATAACCTTTATGTCCAATATAATACTAAAGAGTCAACCAAAAAATAAGGTGGTGTCTCATGATTATATTTGAATAGTTATTTAATAAAATAAATAAACATACCCCACTTTTTAAACTGAACACAGACTTCTATTTAAAAGTAACATTTAAAACTGCAAAATGCAAATATTAAACCAGTAAAAATTGCATAATAAAAACACTGTAGGGCTGCAGGTGCTTTTCCTCCTCTCTTCTCACTTAAGCAGTGTTCCTGTTTTTAGTTGTTACTGCTTCTATTCACATGATTAAACTTAGTGGATGAAATACTGTCTTTCATTTCCATTTCCATAGTCTTGGCTTCCAGAGCTTATGGACAATTTTTCTAGGAAGTCTGGAGTGTCACTACCATCACCATTAAATCCAAATCAGCATTAGTACCTGTGACGTTTAACACGTGGCCCCTGCTTGTTTCCCCAAACAAAGGGCTCACGCTATGTCATCCCACCAGCAGATATCAATTGTGACGTTCCCTCTTTTCTTCACTGCCACCAGTGGATTTCCTTTATCCACGATATATAAAGAACTTTAGTCAGACACTTGTCTGGTTACTGCCAACAGAACTTATTTATTGAAGTGTATCAACTTTAACCAGAATCACAGATGTTCTTTATTCAGTGCATTTAATCAAATCATTAAAATACCATATATCTTCATCGTCGTTTAGTCGTGTCTGACTCTTCGTGACCCCATGGACCACAGCACGCCAGGCCCTCCTATCTTCCACTGCTTCCCGTAGTTGTGTCAATTTCATGTTGGTTGCTTCGCAGACACTGTCCAGCCATCTCATGCTCTGTCTTCCCCTTCTCCTCTTGCTGTCACACTTTCCCAACATCAAGGTCTTTTCCAAGGAGTCTTCTCTTCTCATGAGATGGCCAAAGTACTGGAGCCTCAGCTTCAGGATCTGTCCTTCCAGTGAGCACTCAGGGTTGATTTCCTTTAGAATTGATAGGTTTGTTCTCCTTGCAGTCCAGGGGACTCTCAAGAGACTCCTCCAGCACCACAATTCAAAGGCATCAATTCTTCGGCGGTCTGCTTTCTTTATGGTCCAGCTCTCACTTCCATACATCACGACAGGAAAAACCATAGCTTTGACTATTCAGACTTTTGTTGGCAAGGTGATGTCTCTGCTTTTTAATATGCTGTCAAGGTTTGTCATCGCTTTCCTTCCAAGAAGCAGGGGTCTTTTAATTTCATGGCTGCTGTCTCCATCTTCTGTGATCATGGAGCCCAAGAAAGTAAAATCTGTCACTGCCTCCATATCTTCCCCTTGTATTTGCCAGGAGGTGATGGGACCAGTGGCCATGATCTTAGTTTTTTTGATGTTGAGTTTCCGGCCGTTTTTTGCACTCTCCTCTTTCACTCTCATTACAAGGTTCTTTAATTCCTCCTCACTTTCTTCCATCAGAGTGGTACTATCATCTGCATATTGGAGGTTGTTGATATTTCTTCCGGCAGCCTTAATTGGAATTCCTCCAGTCCAGCCTTCCGCATGATGTATTCTGCATATAAGTTAAATAAGCAGGGAGACAATATACAGCCTTGCCGTACTCCTTTCCCAATTTGAACCAATCAGTTGTTCCATATCCAATTCTAACTGTTGCTTCCTGTCCCACATAGAGATTTCTCAGGAGATAGACAAGGTGGTCAGGCACTTCCATTTCTTTAAGGACTTGCCATAGTTTGCTGTAGTCCACACAGTCAAAGGCTTTTGCATAGTCAATGAAGCAGAAGTAGATGTTTTTCTGGAACTCTCTGGCTTTCTCTATAATTCAGTGCATGTTTGCAATTTGGTCTCTAGTTCCTCTGCCCCTTTGGAATCCAGCTAGTACTTCTGGGAGTTCTTGGTCCACATACTGCTGAAGCCTACCTTGGAGGATTTTGAGCATAACCTTGCTAGCGTGTGAAATGAGTGCAATTGTACGGTAGTTGGAGCATTCTTTGGCACTGCCCTTCTTTGGGATTTGGATGTAGACTGATCTTTTCCACTCCTCTGGCCACTGCTGAGTTTTACAAAAATGCGCTGGCATATTGAATGTAGCACCTTAACAGCATCATCTTTTAAGATTTTAGATAGTTCAACTGGAATGTCATCACCTCCACTGGCCTTGTTGTTAGCCAGGCTTTCTAAGGCCCACTTGACTTCACTCTCCATGATGTCTGGCTCAAGGTCAGCACCTACATTGTCTGGATTGTCCAGGATATCCAAATCTTTCTGATATAATTCCTCTCTTTATTCTTGCCACCTCTTCTTGATGTCTTCTGCTTCTGTTAGGTCCCTCCCATTTTTGTCCTTTATCATGTTCATCTTTGCACAAAATGTTCCTCTAATATCTCCAATTTTCCTGAACAGATCTCTGGTTTTTCCTTTTCTGTTATTTTCCTCTATTTCTTTGCATTGTTCATTTAAGAAGACCCTCCTGTCTCTCCTTGCTATTCTTTGGAAGTCTGCATTCAATTTTCTGTAGCTTTCCCTATCTCCCTTGTATTTTGTTTCCCTTCTCCTCTCTGATATTTCTAAGGTCTCGTTGGACAGCCACTTTGCTTTCTTGCATTTCCTTTTCTTTGGGGTGTTTTTTGTTGCTGCCTCCTGTGCAATGTTACAAGCCTCTATCCAAAGTTCTTCAGGCACTCTGTCCACCAAATCGAGTTCCTTAAATCTGTTCTTTACTTCCACTGTGTATTTATAAGGGATTTGGTTTAGATGATACCTGACTAGCCCAGTGGTTTTGCCTACTCTCTTCAGTTTAAACTTGATTTTTTCTATGAGAAGCTGATGATCAGAGCCGCAGTCAGCTCCAGGTCTTGTTTTTGCTGACTGTATAGAGCTTCTCCATCTTTAGCTGCAGAGAATATAATCAATCTGATTTCGATATTGCCCATCTGGTGATTTCCATGTATAGAGTCGCCTCTTGTGTTGTTGGAAAAGAGTGTTTGTGATGACCAGCTTGTTCTCTTGACAAAACTCTATTAGCCTTTCTCCTGCTTCGTTCTGAACTCCAAGGCCAAACTTCCCTGTTGTTCCTTTTATCTCTTGGCTCCCTACTTTAGCATTCCAGTCCCCTAGAATGAGAAGAACATCTTTCTTTGGTGTTAGTTCTAGAAGATGTTGTAAATCTTCATAAAATTGTTCAATTTCAGTCTCCTCAGCCATAGTGGTTGGTGCATAAACTTGTATTATTGTGATGTTGAAAGGTCTGCCTTGGATTCGTATTGACATCATTCTATCATTTTTGAGATTGTATCCCATTACAGCTTTTCCCACTCTTTTGTTGACTATGAAGGCTACTCCATTCCTTCTACGGGCTCCTTGCCCACAATAGTAGATATGATAATCATCTGAGGTGAATTCGCCCATTCCTGTCCATTTTAGTTCACTGATGCCCAGAATGTCGATGTTTATTCTTGCCATCTCCTGTTTGACCACCTCCAGCTTCCCGAGGTTCATAGATCTTACATCCCAGGTTCCTATGCAGTATTTTTCTATGCAGCATTGGACTTTCCTTTCCCTTCCATCATATATCTTGCCACATATTTAATCACCACCTATTAATCTTGACCAGCTTATCTCTATTAGTACCTCTTATCACTGTCTCCCTGACCATCTATCTCTCTTTCTGCAAATTCACTATCTTCTCTGCCAATTCTCTCCTTTCTCTGCCAAGCCTTCTTATATCTTGTTGACTCACCCCTCCACTCCTCTCATAGGCTCATGCGAATGAGATCCAGACTAAGTGACAGGAGTGACGTGGGGCAATCCTCACAGTACCTTTAATAGGCCAATTCAGAAATGCAAGCTGACACTTCCTGGTCTCTTCATCAGGCTAGATGAGGGGACAAGCTTTGACTAGAGTTAGATGATTTTTTTTTCAAGTTCAATGAAAGCCAAATTAGATATTGTCGCATCCCCCTAGTGTCCCTTGTTTGTTCTCCCCAAACACAGGTCCACCCTCAGGATGTCTTGCCTTTTTCTATGCTGCCACCAGTGGATCTAGTCAACAATATACCAAATATATATCAGGCATGTGCTGCCAATATAACAGATTTATTGATCATTTAGTTGGTATGTAAATCACAGATGTAAATCACAGTTGTTGAGGATCATTCATTAATTGGATTTGATTACATGTTTACCTATATGGGTTTTATTCACAGTAACCTCTTTAAGAATATTCTTTAATCATCTATCTATTCTCTATTCCTTTTAACTCTTTCCTATTCTCTATAATTCTCCAACTTTCCAATATCTGTCTTAACTCTCTCCATTCATTGTCCTCCCTCTCTCACTTTCCTTCCCTATCCCTCTCTCTTTCTCTCTCTATGTCCTTCTAACTCCACAACTGTCACTCTAACTCCACCCCTCTTGTCCTATCATAGGCTCCTGCTCTTGAGCTCCATATGATGGACACAGATCTATTTAGCTGCTGGTAGTGATGAACCCTCAGATGATAAAACCCAGCTTTAATTGATATGAATTTGCTTTCCATCCCATTTTTAAAACCCGTCACTGCATCTAAAACTATCCCCAGTTTTGTTGACTGCCTTGTTTATCTCTGTTTAAGGAGCTCATGCATTCTGAATAAAAGCTGGATTTGTATTTTCAAAATTAGGGGATCAATGTATATGTGTGTTCTTATTCTTAGTAGTTCTAAAGGCAATTCCTCATCCATCTAGAAGGCATCATATCAACTGCTTAATGCTTAATCTGAATTTTTGCAGATCCCTTATCAATCCATCTCAAGACTGATTATGCATATATAATAACTCCAACATCAAGACATTCTATTTTTTCTCCCCTTAGTGTGATAAACATAATCTCACCCAACTTGCTTTTTGTAACATAATGCTTCCTTCATTGGTCTAAACGTCTGGAAGCATTTACATTTCATTTGACTTTAGAGTTTGCCTAATAAAAATAATGCACTACTGTGGATTTCGTTTTAATTCTTTCCTCTTGCAGCTAGCAGATTCGCAAGATTGAGCACAGGCAAATTCAAGATTTTCTGGGTTTGAATGCTAAACCAAGTTTAACATTAGAAAGAACTATCAGTTTATTATTTTGGTTAATATGATACTGGAATATGTACATATAACCGTGAGCATACTAGCTATATTGAGTAAGCTGTTCAGTGAACACCTTGTGGTTTAGTTGCCTAGCATTCTCTTTTGGCTAGTGAGTACCATTTGTTTTTCTTGCACTTTCTGTTTAGCAGCATTGAAAAACTATGTGTGGGTTGCCACTGTGTATGTCTTAAACGCTTAATACTGATGTAGATGTTCTCCTACTTTCATCTCTTCTGAAGACTTCTTCAGTTCTTATTTGACCCTCTCTTATACCCATAAAAACATGCCAGTGTGGGCTGTTCTCACCCTGTGTATTTCAACATGATTTCCTTGGAATTTGTGCTATAAAGAGCTAAGGAGGCTGCTACACATTCTCTTGCAGTAGATATGATAAAGCATTTCAGTGTATGGGCATGCTTAACTTGGTAACTGGTCATACAGTATCACTGAATACACTTCAGAATATGGAATATGGAAGACATTTCTGAGTGCCTTTCTGGTGTCTGGCAAGTATTCATTGATGCATGCAAGGGATCCTGTCCTGTAAAACATTTTTTTCCTGACTGATGAACTGGGATGACAGCTGGTGTGATGATGATGAATGTGAAAGGAATCTTCCATTAGAACAAGTGCAACATTCCTCCGTTGTCTCATCTATGAGTGCTCCTACATTATCCCTTGCCATTAGTCACAGTTCAACAGTACTTACCACAGCACAGGAGCAACAGTGACTAGAAATTTCTCTCTGCATTTCTTTGCTTTCTGTTTGTAGTGTAATAAAGCTACTGTATATAAGCTGTGCATATAGTATCTGTCTTAAGAGTATGTTGTGACACTGCAAAGGGAAAGATAGGAGATATGTTGGCTTCAAGTAATTAAGGACTTTGTAGGCTGGTATGGTAAATAAGAAGATATAGAAGGTAGCATATAGATACAGTACTGTGAGTTTTGGAATTATATTTGGACTGAGAGACAGGCTGGCAGACATTTTGAAATTAATGCATGATCTTGCAGATTACTGCAACAGAATTGGGCATTAAAAATATTATAACTCATTGTACCTAGTTATGAGACCACTGTCAATATTTGGGAGTTATAAAAAAAAGATTAAAACCATTAATAAGTTGTGGAAGTAACCAACCAGTTTGCTTTAGTAAACTCATAAATAATATCTGCATCAGCACTTGCTTGCTTGCTTAATTGGGTTTATTATTTATTTATCTTTCTTTGCCAAAGTGAATTACTGTGCTGCCCCTTGTCTGTTCATGCTCTTCATGTGTAAAGTACAGTATGTGAAATACTTCTGAGTGTTCAGCCTATTGTATTCCACACAGGTGGTTTGTTGTTGTTTAGTCGTTAAATTGTGTTCAGCTCTTCGTGACCCCATGGACTACAGCACGCCAGGCTGTCCTGTCTTCCACTGCCTTCCGGAGTTTGGTCAAATTCATGTTGGTAGCTTTGATCGATGACACTGTCTATCCATCTCGTCCTCTGTTGTCCCCTTCTCCTCTTGCCTTCACACTTTCCCAATATCAGGGGCTTTTCCAGGGAGTCTTCTCATGAAATGGCCAAAGTATTGGAGCCTTAGCTTCAGGATCTGTCAGCACTCAGGGTTGATTTCCTTTAGAATGGATAGGTTTGTTCTCATTGCAGTCCAGGGGACTCTCAAGAGTCTCCGCCAGCATCACAATTCAAAAGCATCAATTCCTTGGCGGTCAGCTTTCTTTATGGTCCAGCTCTCAACTCCATACATCGCTACTGGAAAAACCATAGTTTGATTATGTGGACCTTTGTCAGCAAGGTGAGGTCTCTGTTTTTTAAGATGCTGTCAAGGTTTGTCATTGTTTTCCTCCCAAGATTCAGGCGCCTTTTATTTTCGTGGCTGCTGTCACCATCTGCAGTGATCATGGAGCCCAAGAAAGTAAAATCTGTCACTGCCTTCATATCTTCCCCTTGTATTTGCCAGGAGGTGATGGCACCATTGGCTATGATCTTAGTTTTTTTGATGTTGAGCTTCAGACCATTTTTTGCGCTCTCCTCTTTCACCTTCATTAAGAGCTTCCTGAAGTCCTCCTCACTTTCTGCCATCAGAGTGGTACTATCATCTGCATATTGGAGGTTGTTGATATTTCTTCCAACAATCTTAATTCCGTCTTGGGATTCGTCCAATCCTGCCTTTCGCATGATATATTCTGCATATAAGTTAAATAAGCAGGGAGACAATATACAGTCTTGTCGTACTCCTTTCCCAATTTTGAACCAATCAGTTGTTCCATATCCAGTTCTAACTGTTGCTTCCTGTCCCACATAGAGATTTCTCAGGAGATAGATAAGGTGGTCAGACACTTCCATTTCTTTAAGAACTTGCCATAGTTTGCTGTGGTCCACACAGTCAAAGGCTTTTGCGTAGTGAATGAAGCAGAAGTAGATGTTTTTCTGGAACTCTCTGGCTTTCTCCATAATCCAGCACATGTTAGCAATTTGGTCTGTAGTTCCTCTGCACCTTCGGAATCCAGCTTGTACTTCTGGGAGTTCTCAGTCCACATACTGCTGAAGCCTACCTTGGAGGATTTTGAGCATAATCTTGCTAGCGTGTGAAATGAGTGCAATTGTATGGTAGTTGGAACATTTTTTGTTGCTGCCCTTCTTTGGGATTGGGATGTAGACTGAACTTTTCCAATCCTCTGGCCACTGCTGAGTTTTACAAAAATGCGCTGGCATATTGAGTGTAACACCTTAACATCATCATCTTTTAAGATTTTAAATAGTTTGACTAGAATGCCATCACCCCCACTGGCCTTTTTGTTAGCCATGCTTTCTAAGGCTCACTTGACTTCACTCTCCATGATGTCTGGCTGAAGGTCAGCAACCACACTATCTGGGTTGCCCAGAACATCCAGATCTTTCTGGTATAATTCCTCTGTGTATTCTTGCCACCTCTTCTTGAGGTCTTCTGCTTCTGTTAGGTCCCCATTATTTTTGTCCTTTATCATATCCATCTTTGCACAAAAGGTTCCTTTAATATCTCCAATTTTCTTGAACAGATCTCTGGTTTTTCCTTTTCTGTTATTTTCCTCTATATCTTTGCACTGTTCATTTAAGAAGGCCCTCTTGTCTCTCCTTGCTGTTCTTTGGAAGACACAGGTGGTTAGTCCACTCTATTGGCGTCATATCTTTGGTATTGCATTAGAACATATGCACATACAACTATCTAATTAAAGTAGCACCTTCTGTTTTAGAGAGTGAAAGTATTGATACCCAATACATCAACTATTCCTGATGCAAAAACAGCATAGTGCAGATACATATACATTTTACACAGATGTGTTTGTTGGATTACCATGTGAACATTTTAATAACCATCATTATTTAAACTATTTTCAGAATCTGAAGATGAATTTTTTGATGCCCTGAGTAGTCCTGTGGAAGACTTGCCATTTTTTGAAGCATCTTCAGGTTCCTTAACCAAGATGGGCAGTTTAAAAAAAAAGATCGCAAGACGAGAATCTTTGAAGAATATGATTGATTTCCAGCTAAGATTTGAAATATCTGAGGTAACAGAGATTTTACCATCTTCCACAGTAGTCTTATTTGCATGTCACTTCACGACTGATTCTAAAATAATAGTTTCCATCCTTCAACTATGCTGCATTCTTGTTATGATAGTTGCCTCATTTTCAAAAATAATGTAACTATTCCTGTGGTTGTCCTTACCTGTTCTCCCCATAGTATATATTGAGATTGGGTTCAGAATTTGCTAAGTGGAAGCAAAGTCATCCTACTACTTCCTTGCCACTATAGACAGCGAGTTCTGTGTCATTCAGAAACCTTTTGGGAGAAGGCAACCCTGAGGAAAATGCATTGGAGTACTTGCCATAGCAGTCAATGAAAATTGCTGAGGCACTCTGTTTGTATATACACTTCAGTATCTTCCCCACCCATCCACTAGTATCAGTTCTCTAGGTTTCAGAATGTCTTTCACAACCTTACTTATTCTGGAGTTAACAGAATCAAGGTATACCTAAGAAAATGTGGGTTTTTGTCTTTGCACCAACACATTATTTCATCAGTGTGGAGAAAGACATGCAACTTCACACCTGTTGCACCATATTCTCTCAGTGTGTACCATGAAACTTTTGGTTCTATTTATCCCATGTGTTCTTGATGTTGCCTATTATTGAGAGAAAATATCTGATGTATTTATTGAAGCTTTACAATTTGATTTTTGCAAACCAAACTCTTGCCTAAATTTATATTACATTCTATTCATTGTTTTATGGAGCTTTTGACACAAAGAAAGACAACTTTACTTGGAACTGCCAGAGACTCACCCAACACGTTAAGGGCTTTAAAAGTGACTAACATTTCACACAAGGCCTAGAAAAACACTGGAAATGAGTGGAGCTGGCACAGAATCAGTGTTTGACTCTGCCTCACTGTAACAGACAACTATGCTGTTGTCCCAGAAGTACAAGCTGGATTTTGAAGGGGCAGAGGAACTAGAGACCAAATTGCTAACATGTGCTGAATTATGGAGAAAGCCATAGAGTTCCAGAAAAACATCTACTTCTGCTTCATTGACTATGCAAAAGCCTTTGACTGTATTGACCACAACAAACTATGGCAAGTCCTTAAAGAAATGGGAGTGCCTGACCACCTTATCTATCTCCTGAGAAATCTCTATGTGGGACAGGAAGCAACAGTTAGAACTGGATATGGAGCAACTGATTGGTTCAAAATTGGGAAAGGAGTACGACAAGACTGTATATTGTCCCCCGGCTTATTTAATTTATATGCGGAATACATCATGCCGAAGGCTGGACTGGAGGAATCCCAAGGCAGAATTAAGATTGCCGGAAGAAATATCAACAACCTCCGATATGCAGATGATAGTACCACTCTGATGGCAGAAAGTGAGGAGGACTTCAGGAACCTCTTGATGAGGGTGAAAGAGGAGAGTGCAAAAAATGGTCTGACGCTCAACATAAAAAAAAACCCCTAAGATCATGGCCACTGGTTCGATCACCTCCTGGCCAATAGAAGGGGAAGATATGGAGGCAGTGACAGATTTTACTTTCTTGGTCTCCATGATCACTGCAGATGGTAACAGCTGTCACGAAATTAAAAGACTCCTACTTATTGGGAGGAAAGTGATGACAAACCTAGATAGCATCGTGAAAAGTGGAGATATCACTTGCTGACAAAGGTCTGCATAGTCAAAGCTATGGTTTTTCCAGTGGCGGTGTATGGAAGTGAGAGCTAGACCATAAAGAAGGCTGACCGCTGAAGAATTGATGCTTTTGAATTGTGGTGCTGTAGGAAACTCTTGAAAGTCCCCTGGACTGCAAGGAGAACAAACCTATCAATTCTAAAGGAAATCAACCCTGAGTGCTCCCTGGAAGGACAAATCCTGAAGCTGAGGCTCCAGTACTTTGGCCATCTCATGAGAAGAGAAGACTCCCTGGAAAAGACCTTGATGTTGGGAAAGTGTGAGGGCAAGAGGAGAAGGGGACGACAGAGGACGAGATGGATGGACAGTGTCATTGAAACTATCAACATGAATTTGACCCAACTCTGGCAGGCAGTGGAAGACAGGACGACCTGGCGTGCTGTGGTCCATCGGGTCACAAAGGGTCGGACACAACTTAACGACTAAACAACAACAATACTGTTGTACTGTGCACCATCCTATAAGGTAATCACACAAAGAACGCTTTACAGTAGTCCAGGTTGGAATCAGCCAGAGCAGGAATGACTATTGTAGCATCCACCTTCTCCACATAGAGATTTAGGTAGTGAATTACCTGAAATAGTTACACAGCCATAGATAGTGCTGAGTCCAAGAAAATTCTTAGGTTGTAAACTTGGTACTTCAGAAGAATTGCAACTCCAGTCAACCTTGTTAGCATACCTCCATTCTAATCAGCATGTTTCCCAATCCACAATACTCGCGGCTTTTGCTTAACAGGAGCCAGTTAGCTGACAGGAAATCCATGATGTCTCTACTGTTCCCACCTGATTCTTGGCGAGTCATGCCTGGTATTTATGTTTTTGGTATCTGATGTGTGTGGTGTGTAACATGCCATATATATGTCTCTTGTCTACTTAGATTTATATATCTCTCAGATATTTCCTTCAATTGTTAACAGCTGAATTTTACCAGTGTAGTAAATTGCTGAACTCTATAAATGGACAGAAGAAATGTAATAAACATTTCTATTGCTTTTAGAGAGATTATGAAGTATGAATCCCATTAATTACTAGACTAGCAACTTGTTGCTATGAGAAATAGTTGCTTTTTTTGGTCAGACTGGTGAGATGCTGCCAGTGTAAATTACCGAAACTGTAAGTTCCAGATCAACAATTTGCTGTATCAGCAAATGCTACCCATTGATCATGTTAACACATTTCAGTGTTTCATGGTCTAGGAGCTTTTTCCTCAGTATTTTGTATTTCCTTTTCATTTGTTTAAACACTAGGGAAGACTGATTTAAGAGGTGAAGCTACCCCTTTTCCATTGTGTTACTGAAGAATTGTGTATTACTAGATGATACTGAGAATCAGCTAATCCAAATCCCCCCAAAAATTAGTTTAAGGATTTCCTTATTAAGTGCAGAAGTAGTCAAAACTTCCTTCAAGTAGGTATGAAGCTCCTCTTTAGTTCAGATGGTTAGTGCAGTCTTGGTAGACTTTAATAAAGAAGACATAGATTTGAAAATCTGGTGGTTTCAGGTCACCAAATAACTTCTGAATGTTATTAGGCTGTACATGCTGCAGCCTGTCTATAACAATATTACTGGATAAAACCCTGACTGTATGAAAATGGTGGCATCCAAATCAGAAAGAAAGTGAACAGTTTTCTTTGCAGAATGTAATGCAAATTCTTCATAATGAACTTTTGAGGATTTACTGTAATTTGATTGATGTCATGATCCTCCAAAGAGCAGATTATGTAGCTCTTGGAGAATTCTATTGTGCAAATGCAGTGGTGGCAGAGAAATAAAATTTCTTTGCTGTTATCACAGAGTAAGGCCTAAGATGTTTGTTAGTTGTATTAAAATACACTTATCTCAAAGTTGTTGATATTTGATTTGATTTGATTTAGTTTGGTTTGTTGTGCTGTGGCTGTTGAGTCAGCTTAGTTCCTTGGAATATCAACATTGTAAAACTGCCCGATAATAGGATTTTGGATGCTTGCTAACTATTTCATTGATACCCCAAGGTACTTTCCTATTCTAAGCACATTTTTCTATTATTAAATAAGTCATCAGACCATTTCAAAATTACATAGCAAAATGTATAAATATAAATAAATGTATAAACTGATAATAGACAAGAATACATGCACAAGAAATTACCTTTCAAACAGCTATTTAAAACAAATCCCACTGACGCGGCAGGTAACCTCTTAGTGGTTATACCTAAGTAGTGGCATACCTCAACTAAACAAACCCCTTACCGACTTCTTGTTTCCTCAGGATTGCTGCTTTTACAGCAAAAATTGCCACTTTACAAGTTAAATGGAGGTTGTCCCCTTGTAATAAGTAAGTCATATTACTCTCAGCCCCAGCCCCCCGACGCTCCAAATAGGGTATTAAGTAAAGTTTTGTGATGTTAGCATATCATTGACAATGTGATAAATAATGTGCCAGATCTTCAACTTTTGCTGTCCCACAAATACACAGTCTATCCTGTATGGAAATGCCCTGATATCAGCCTTGTAACATCCTTGTAACCATTAGCTCAAAACGTAGGTGGATAAATACCATATGAAGATCTTTTATCATTGGAAAGAGCATGTATTTTTCTACCTGAAAAATGGTTTTAGACCTCGTTAGGCATTTCATAGATTGCACTGATGATAAAGCAACCATATCTGTTTGAGCTCTGATGTCAAATGCTCAAACACGCCCATTTTAAGCAGAGAACTGAGCTTTCGCAGATTCCCAAGAGACTCAGAAAACCATTCAGATCTATTAGTTTCTGGAGGTGGACTATTGAAATTTTATTCCCTTGAGGTGGGATTCCCACCCCCTGGTCTGAGGCCCAGTAGAGGGCCGTGGCCCTTTCAGGACCAGGCTGCGGAGACAGATCTACCGCCTCCCGCATGCACTCCCCCGTGCATGAGCGTGAGCACACCCCACTCCCGCGAGCACATCCCCTGCCCCTGCACATGCATGCGAGCGCCCACTCCCTGTGAGCACATCCTGCCTACCTGTGAGCACACCCCACACACCCCATGCATGTGCGTGAGTGCACCCCACCCCATGAGCACTTCCCCCACCCCCCATGCATGCGTGCAAGTGCGCTACCCGTGAGCGCTCACCCCACCAACAAGCATGGGAGATACTACACACACACAGCCCCTGGACCCCCAACTGGTCTGTGGATGGGAAAAGGTTGGGGGCCACTGCCCTAAGGGATAAGAGTCACCATTAAGTCAGGCTTGATCTGTTCATTACAACAGAGCTATTTTTAGCTTCCCTGCTAAGAAATGACTGACTGTACAGAAACCAAAAGTCTAGTATGTCCAGTCCTATGGTAGTGAAAAGTACTTATGGATTTCACAGTGGTGACAGAATTCTGGGCTTTTCCGGGCAAAAGGTATGTGTTGACATCTTCGCCTCTGGACCACCTCCATCTGTTCAGGCAGAGAAATTGTTAGATGGTAGGTTAGCTTGTGATGAAGTAGGATCTTTGCCTTATCTCAACTCTCCAGTGGCAGCTACAGATATTAAAAATTAATATTTTGTGTCTGCCTAGAATCTGAGACCACTCTATATGGGTGGTTGCATTACCTATGCACTGGATGTATGATATGCCACTAGATACAATCTGCAGGGTTGCTATCTGGTCCAACCAATGACTTATGTGCACCACTACAGACTTGGGCTTTCCAAGAGTTTCTTTTCAGCACTGCAGTCCTGTCAACAGCAATTTGGTGTGCCCTCTACCTGGTAAGATAGCTTGCTGATCACCCATATGCATGATGAAGAAGGATGTGTTGTCTGCCTCTGAGTTTGGTTCTTTGTGTGGTCATCTGTACATTCTCACATCCTGCCCTCCTCTCCTCTAACTAACCACAGGAAGTTCCTTTCCATTGAGCTGCCCTTTTTTTCACAACAGACTTTGGGACTGAGGCTTGGGTGGAAGGCCCTTATATTTACCGGGCGGGCGGGTGGACGGGGCTCTTACCAAAACAAATTCACATTTCCTTTTGCTCTAGAAGACTCTGAGGTGACTGCTCATGGTCAAGACAGATTATCTGTGTGTGAATGAACATATGACAATTCAAATAACCACAGTTACAGATAGGCAACCTGTCTTTCATTCCTGTGCTCTCATATGATATTTAGAGGCTTTGGGCAAAGAGCCAGAAGACAAAAGTCCTTTGCCAGGCCCTGGGAAATGGGAAGAAAACTGCCTCTGTCAATGTGAGTGCTGCTGCTCCCACCCAAGGCAGAGGTGACAATGAAACCTTCCTCTATTAGAATCTCCATAAATTCCAGACCTCCTGAGTTGCTTGAACATTACTTTATTAAAGTAAGACAGCTGTAGGAGAAATGTAGGGAACAACGACAGCCACTCTATGGCCTTCATAGATCTCACAAAGGCCTTTGATTTGGTTAGCAGCGATGGCCGTTTTAAAATACTTCCCAAGACTGGATGTCCACCTCGACTCCTTAACATCATCAGGTCCTTTCATGAGGAAATGAAGGGCACTGTAGTTTTTGATGGCTCAGCATCAGATCCCTTTGACACCCGAAGTGGCGTGAAACAGGGCTGTGTCCTCACGCCAACCCTGTTCGGGATGTTTTTTTGCTGTCATGCTGAAGCACACCTTTGGAAGTGCAACAGAAGGTGTCTATCTCCGGACTAGATCAGATGGAAAGCTCTTTAATCTCTCTAGATTGAGAGCAAAGACCAAAGTCCAACTGAAATGCATACGGGACCTCCTCTCCACCGATGATGCAGCCATTGTTGCCCACTCTGCTGAAGACCTACAACAACTCATGAATCGTTTTAGAAAGGCCTGCCAAGACATTGGACTAACAATCAGCCTGAAGAAAACACAAGTCATCGGCCAGTGTGTGGACTCGCCTCCCTCTATTACCATCTCCACAGAAGATTTAGAGGTTGTTAATAACTTTGTGTACCTTGGCTCAACAATCTCTGACACTCTCTCCCTAGATGTCGAGCTGGATAAACACATTGGTAAAGCAGTTACCATGTTCTCAAGACTCACAAAGAGAGTATGGCTTAATAAGAAGTTGATGGCCTATACCAAGATCCAGGTCTATAGCACCTATGTCCTGAGCACATTCCTGTACTGCAGTGAGTCCTGGCTTCTTTGTGCACGCCAGGTGAGGAAGCTGAACACGTTCCATATGCATTGTCTCCATTGGATTTTTGGTATCACCTGGCAGGACAAAGTTCCAAATAGAGTAGTCCTAGAACGAGCTCGAATTTTTAGCATTTGTACATTACTGAAACAGCGACGTCTACGTTGGCTTGGGCATGTCATGAAAATGGCTGATGGTCGGATTCCAAAAGATCTCCTGTATGGATAATTAGTGCAGGGAAATTGGCCCAGAGGGACACCACAGCTGCGATACAAGGATATCTGCAAGCAGATTCTGAAGGCCTTAGGAATGGACCTCAACAGATGAGAAACCCTGACATCTGAGCGTTCAGCTTGGAGACAGGCAGTGCATCATGGCCTCTCTCAATTTGAAGAGACCCTTGTCCAGCAGGCCGGGGCAAAGAGGCAGTCCCAAAAGCAGCAAAACCAGGGAGCAGGATAGGGGATAGATTGTATTTGTCTTCAGTGTGGAAGGGATTGGCACTCTCGAATTGGCCTTATCAGCCACACTAGATGCTGTTCCACGTCTTCTATACATAGCACGTTACCATAGTCTTTCGAGACTGAAGGATGCCTAATCTAATCTAATCTAACTTTATTAATGTAAGGTAATGAGCTACAAGAAAATATAGGGTGCCAGTCATGTCTTGCACCATCAATGTGCTGGGGCGGGTGAGTTAGCTCTATTAGCCCCTCAGACAAGTTCAGTCTCTTTCTGATTCTGTGTTTCCATCTGTGCTTCCAGTGCCCACTGTCTTGATGGTCCCATGTCTTCAACACCTTCTCAAGCTATCCTACAGTGAAATCTTATACTGCCAGCTGCTCACCAACAGTTAGATTCTCCAGCATCTCTTGTTGCAGCATCTGGTGCTCTTTTTGGCACCTGTGCCTTCATTGGATAGTAGCTGGGTGCCCTCAAAGGGATAGATGGTGGAGACAGTGCTGCTGTTGGGCTGAAGATGGGAACTCATCTGCTGCATCCTGTCCGCTTAGCAATGGGGACCTCTATCCAGACCCCTGTCCAGGGGTTCTGCACCAGTGTATAGACCACCTTCCCCAAAGCACAAAAATGGGGTCCCACTCTTCTTTTGTGTCTTTCCATTCCTTGATTCAGATACTGTTGTGTCATCCAAGCAGGTGCTTCCTTCTTCCTCCCTCTCTTTTATCCCTGACTCCTGCCCGAGGGACCTGGACCCTACCTCCTTGCCCACGTGGGTCTCATGATCTCCCTCATCCTCTATTTTGTTTGGAGCCTACCTTCCAGGCTCTGTGCCCTCCTGGAGCCCTGGTGCTATAGACTCTAAAGGGGCCTTTTTGGGGGTGGGGGTGACAACAGCCCACTAGTGGCACCTGGAACGACCCCCTCACAATCAGCTTCAGGTGTCCCAGGCCCTCCTCTCTGCAAGCTCCATCCCATTTTTATCAGGCACTAGCTGTAGGTTACAGAGCAGGGGAATGGAAAGGGTGGTATTATTGAGGAGCCATAGCAAATAGAGCTTTAATAGATTGATATAGGAGAATGGATCAGAAGTTGGATGGGGAAAAGGTACAGTATTGGGATAGACCAGAAGCATTCCAAGTTGATTGTACTGTTAAATTTCTGTTGTGTGTATGAATCGATATGATTCAGCCACATATGTTTATTGAGCTTTATAAACATATTTTGAAGGACTTTGCTCTGAAATGAAGGATTGTGTATTTCACATAATAAATTAATGAATAAATACCTGCCTAGCATTGGAATGATTATAAATGACTCACTGTCCCAGTATTGTTTTTATGCACAGGTGTTCCTTCAAGTGTGTCGTCTTATAGAAGGTGTTGAAAAACCGATTCTTCGCCTGGAAATTTTAAAGCTGGGCACTGAGCTTAAGTTAAGGACATATGATATGACTGCTACTGCTTTTCTTAGAGAGATTTGCTTATTATGTCCAGAATATATGGGTAAGTGCATTTCTTTTAAAATAATGGTTTGCTGATGAGAAATATCATTATTTGGGATGGAGGATAAATTCACTTGGTCCTCTTTTTTAAGTGAAAACTAATGTAACTTACATGCCTTGGATTAATTGGCATATGGAACAGTTATCCTTCAGGTAGAGAGACCATTTCTACAAATTTTGCAGTGTGCGTTTTTTACCTCAGAATTTGCATACAAAAATAATGTCTGCCATGGAGAGATATGTGTTAAATTTGTATGTTGTAGAAGTTGTGTATAAAAATAAATATTTTATATTTTGGTTGAGAGTGGAGTTTCAGATTGATGAAAAATAGGTGGAATGGACTTAAGAGTGAATGCACAATACTAATATGTATAGGCATACACTGAATTGTCCGTGCCTGCAAGAAGACCTGCTCTTCAGTATATGCAGTATTAAACTATTAAAAAGCCATTCGTTTGATGTGTTTAATTTCATAATCTAGCTATCTGTGAGAAATAATTCATGTGATCAGAAAGTTGGGTGAAAGTAACTCTCCCAATCTACTTCTGTAAATGACATATTTGTTATGAATGTTGCTATGTAAAAGGCTGAGCTTTACAGTGATTGAGTGCCCTTGAATAGGTTAATATAAAAGTGCAATTAAAAGATTAATGTTCACTTTTATCTTAGGAAGGTTGATTTTAAATCTGAGGAAACTTAATTACTTCTGCACAACTATCATGTTCATAATAGATTCTTTTTGTTGTAGTCTCTGTGCAGTTATACTGATGAGATTGCACCTGTGCAGGGCTACTCCTTTCATATCCTTGATACTGAGAGCTTTTTGACTGTTGGTCCTCCCCCTCCCCCTAAGCACAAACACTAGTGCTTCTTTCTTCAGTTTTACGTCATCTGTCCCAGTGACTGCACCCTGAGCTTTTCTGTCTTGAAAATGATTACCTTCTGTTGTTAGTGGAGCCACTACATTTTTCTTGTACTTGGTTTATTTAAAAGTTACTTACAGTCGCTGTTGTTGTTTATTTTTTAGAAATTTAGTAGTTGAATATTTATTTCTTCCTCAAGATCTATGGGCCCCTGACTTTTTCTTCAAATTATGTTTGGAGTGTTGTGGGGAAAATCACACAGCTGCCTTTTTTGCCTTAGAGACATAGGCAGAGGTAATTTATGTAGAATATGTTTGAGTTTTAATTCCAAAATAAGAATAAATAAAAGTGTTCTGTTGAAGTCTCATCTGTTTGAAAAGCCTTTGTTAACTACAACATCTATAGGTGTTACTATCTCAGGATCCATCACAGAGGCTGTTTGTCAGTCAAGCTGCTCACCAACAGTTAGATTCCTCAGCATCTCTTGTTGCAGCATCTGGTGCTCTTTTTGGCACCTATGCCTTCATTGGATAGTAGCTGGGTGCCCTCGAAAGGATAGATGGTGGAGACAGTGCTGCTGTTGGGCTGAAGATGGGAACTCATCTGCTGCATCCTGTCCGCTTAGCAATGGGGACCTCTATCTAGACCACTGTCCAGGAGTTCTGCACCAGTGTATAGTCCACCTTCTCCAAGACACAAAGTGGGGTCCCACTCTTCTTTTGTGTCTTTCCATTCCTTGCTATCAGATACCGTTGTGTCATCCAAGCAGGTGCTTCCTTCTTCCTCCCTCTCCTTTATCCCTGACTCCTGCCCGAGACTCCTGCCCGAGGGTCCTGAAAGTTCATTTGTTGTTATAGCCACTTCTTTGATAATTCAGTTAGGTCTTGCTTCATCATCAGTGCACTTGACATTGGCTTTGGCTCAGTGAGGCAAACCATCTTCTATTGACTCCATTGTCTTTGAAGAAAAAGGTGGTCTGTCACGGATTTGGCGACAGGAAAAACGCAGAGTTATTGAAGACACGTACAAGTTCTTATGCAAGACGGTTGTATTTACAAGTATTTACAGGTATTTACAGGCAGGCATCACATCAGCATGGCAGGAACTCTTTACACAAACTGACATAGTGGATAGCAGCAAATGGTGAAGAAAGAAGAGAATGATACACAGACACTGTCCACTTATATACATATACATGGCTTTTCTAGTCCAATCAGAAGACACATGACTTCATCTTCTGCACCTGGTGTCTTCTTATTTCCAGACATTGCATCATCTTCAGAGTGACTCAGCATACTCACATCTGTGCACAATGGCAGCTCCTTAATAATACATTTATTCAGGTTCAGGCCTACAAAATTTCTATATTCTGACATGGTTAAGTTAAAGAGAGACCAGCTTTCTGATCTGCCTGTAAAGAAGAGAAAGGAGGATGCTCTTTCACCAATAACTACTTTGGCAGTTCCATCAGTGGAGATGCAAGAAATTATTTCCATGCAACCATACGAAACCCTGCAGCAGCCACTAGTGATTCCTCCTCGTGCCATCCCTGTTGCCTTTCTTGATAGTTCTTCTTTGGGTTAGTAATGGAGGTAGCGCTGGAAGGGCATGCCTTGAAGCAAGTTCTGAGATTTCTTCACCACTCCAAGGACAGAAGAATTCCTGACATTACTGTAATCTGCATTCCTTTCAAATTAGAGACTGGGATGTAGGTACTTCAGTAGCCAGGACAACAGAGGTCTCATGGAGTCTGGCAAAATGAGGTATCAAGACCATGAACATCATGGGCCTATTTCAAGAGATGGACAACTTTGTCTATTGGATGGTCTATAATACTATCTGACAGATTGCCAGTCTGTTACTCTTCCCCTATGAAAATAATTTCCTGAGTAAGTGATGCAGATGACTTATCCTGACTGATTCAGAGGCCCAGATTGTTGAGATATTTCACTATAGTATCAACATGGTTTTATAGGAGCGACTTGGTTTGGGCTACAACTAGCCAGATGTAACCCATCTCTGTGTAATGAAAGAGGATTATAGCTTCTCCCCTCTGGAATGTCATAAGTATTGCCAAGGTCTTGGTGAAGACCCTTGGAACTCTTGAAAGGCCAAATAGGAGCATGTAAGCAGCCCCTTATCTCCAAAGAGATTTATGGGGGTGCCGGAGACTGGGATGAATCCGAAATCCAGACAAACCTCTGACTGCTGAGCAGAGCCCTTAGGTCTCAGCAAGGTCCTGTCTAAACTTCTTCCTCAAAAGCCAATCTCCTTTAGTAAGAAAGCAACACACACAGACAAATCCATGAGTTATACTCAGAATAATCTGGCTCTAAATCTTTGGTAGCAAACACACATGGCCAATTAGACATTCAGCTAGTCTGTACAAGAACCAATGCATGCAGATCAAATCATCACTGCTTTATTGAAAAGAATTGCTTTAGAAAAGGTTTCAGTTGATAATAAAATAGTTCAGTAGGTACATTTTCATATCAAGACAAACGGAATACTCCCCTCCCCACTCCAGCTAGAAAAATAAAGAAATAGAATTATGCTAACTAATAAAAAGCATAACACAGTCCATCTCACGTGTCTTGGGTCTTCACAGGCTGACGCTAGATGAAATCCAGTTGACTTCCATCAGTCCATGGTAGGAAAAATAGTCCATAGCAAAGTTATAATCCATTATGGGAAAAAGCACATGTCTGACCTTTTTCAGTCCAACTCCATCTTTTTCCAACTCTTTACCAACTTCCTTCTTCTTCCCAGAATTCTTCATAAGGAACACCCCCCCCGGGTCTTGTTGTCCCTCCTAACTTTCTCATGAGAGCTTGAGAGTTGTTATCATGTTTTGTGGCAGAATTATTTTGACTACGAAAGTCTCTGCTCTCTACTCATCTTAGCAACGAGATAATCAGAGAGCGAAGCTTCTCTGAAACAGCATGGAAAACTTTCCTACTACAGAGCAGACTTTAAATCAAGATGGATGCTATTGGGACAATCTTAGGACTACATATCCCATTCTAATACACATAAAAACACAAATCATCACATGCCCCCCCTGATATTCGTTAAAATTCAGAGCAGTAAATCTGATCTAATTTTAAGAAATCAAGCAAAAGTAACTAAAAAGTAATTCAAAGTAACTGGTTATATCTCAAACTTCAACTACAGATTAACTATTACAACACTGAAACATAGCACACTGTTGAATACATTGTTTCAACGTTCAGGTTCATAAGAATCTTCACAGTACATTCTAGAAAGACCATCTGCCACAACATTCAATTTTCCAGGAATGTGTTGAACTTCAAAATCAAAATCTTGCAATGTTAGACTCCATCTCAACAATTTTTGGTTGTGAGATTTCATCTTCTGCAACCAAACTAAAGCTCTGTGATCTGTTTGGAGTGTAAACTTACGCCCCCATAAGTAAGGTCTAAGTAAATTTAGAGACCAAAATATAGAAAGAGCCTCTTTTTCAGGTACTGCGTAATTTCTCTCTCTATCCAAGAGTTTTCTAGAGAAGTATGAGATAGGGTAAAGGTTCCCATCTTCTCCTTGCTGTAACAATACTGCTCCAAGGCCTAATTCAGAGGCATCTGTTTGTAAAATGAATGGTTTATCAAAATCAGGGGATTTCAGTATAGGTGCATCCATAATCTTAGCTTTTAAAGCATCAAAGGCACCTTGACACTCTGGTGTCCACTTTACCTTGACAGGCTGTCTCTTCTTAGTGAGCTCTGTCAGAGGTGAAGCCAAATGACTGAAATCAGGAATAAATTTTCTGTAGTAGCCAACTAGGCCCAAAAACGAGCGTACCTGTTTCTTAGTTTTTGGAATAGGCCAATCGTTAATAGATTGTACTTTAGCTTGCAGAGTCTGAATTTCTCCTTGCCCAATCAAATGACCTAAGTACATGACTTTTCCTTGCATCCATTGACATTTGCTGGCTTTGACTGTCAGTCCTGCTTGCTGAAGTCTGGACAAAACAGTTTCAATGTGAGACATGTGAGAATCAAAATCAGAACTGAAAATGGCAACATCATCAAGATAAGCACTTGCAAAAGGTAAACCTTGTAAAAGTTTGTCTATCATCCTTTGAAATGAAGCACCAGCATTCTTCAAACCAAATGGCAATCGTCGGAAACGGAAAGTTCCCACGTGCGTAATGAAAGCGGTCTTATCTCGTGAATCTTCAGCCAAATCGAGCTGCCAATAAGCATTCTTTAGATCGAGAATGCTGATAAACTTAGCCTTTGAAAGATGTTCAATTAAATCATCCATTCTAGGCAATGGGTATGGATCTGGAACAGTAACACTGTTTAACTTTCTGTAATCAACACAAAATCTTACTTCCTCGAGAATTTCACCCAGAGCGTTACGTTTTGGCACCAGTACCACTGGTGAAGCCCAAGGGGAGAATGACGGTTCAATCACCCCCAAAGATAACATCTTTTGTATCTCTTGTTCAATCTGGATAGCATGATTACCAATTGCTCTATATGGGCTAGACCGTATGGGCTGGGCATTGTTCTCAGTAGTTATCACATGACTGATCAATTTGGTGTAACCCGGTTTATCTGAGAACACATCTTGGTGTTGTTCTAAGATCTGGAACAACCTTTCCTTCTGATCAACGGTACCTGTTAAAACAAGATTATCAGACCATGTACTTGCATCTTGCAATTCAGACAACATATCAATAGGTTCATTTGCAGCATGAAAATATTCAGCATGACATTGAAAAACCATTGCAGATCTATCTTTGTACAGTTTCAAACTATTGACATGGTAAAGAACAGGTTTCTTATTAGAATCCAACATTTTGACAAGATAATTGACATTTCCCAGTTTTTGAACAATTTCACCTGGACCTTCCCAGACAACTTCTAGCTTAGAAGGTCTGAGTGGGTTCAGAACAAGTACCAAATCACCCACAGAAAATTCCCTGTGTCTGGATCTCTTGTCATGGAAGAACTTCTGACTTGCTTGAGCGTCTAACAAATTGTCTCTGGCCAACTCCTGGACAGCCAAGAGTTTCTCTTGAAGTTTTCTAACAAAATCAGCAACTGGCACAGTACTACTTTTAACCACACCTTCCCAATCAGATTTCAGGAAGTCCAATGGTCCTTGTAGATTTCTTCCAAACACCACCTCACTTGGAGAAAAGCCACCTAGTGAAGAATGAGCTGAGCTACGGTAAGCAAACAAAGCAAAAGGCAAAAGTTCATCCCAAATGTTTCCATATTCTTGGGTCAAAGTTTTAATCATCCTAAGCAAAGTTTGTTGACCTCTCTCCACCATACCATGAGATTGAGGATGATGGGCCGTGCTAAAACTGATGGTTATTCCACTTATCTCGCATATCTTGCGCATAAGTTCACTTGTAAAGGCTCCTGCTTGATCACAAATTATTTTGGATGGTACTCCAATACGCGAGCACAAGTCCACGATGATTCTAGCTATGGTGGTAGCTGTAAGGTTGCTAATAGCATAGGCTTCGATCCACCTACTGGCTGAACAGATGAAAGAAATGATGTATTTCTTCTTAGATTTAGTAGGAACAAAAGGTCCTAGCACATCCATTTGCAAACACTGGAACACTTGGTCAGGAATCTCCATAATCTGCATTTCGGCCTTTACCTTGTCAGTTTGATGGCCTGTGCGTTGGCAATAGTCACAAGAACTGACATAGTCCTTTACAGTTTTTGAAATACCAGGCCAGTAAAAATGTTGAGAAATCCTCTTTAGGGTTTTTTGTATTCCCTGGTGCCCACTACTCGGATGGTCATGAGCCATTTCTAGTATTCTCAGTCTATATTCAGTAGGCACGACTAACTGTTGAATAGGTTGGGCATCCAAGTTGGATTTGGGAAAATATTCCCTGTACAAAAGTCCATTTTCTCCCCACAGGAAACTAACTTGCTGATGCACAGGACGTTCAGCATAGTTGTCTGCTTGTGACCTCAAAGAAGCTAGAGTGGGATCATTAAGTTGCTTCATTCTAAAGTCCTCCGATCCCATTGGGGTCACATTCTCCATTTTAGTTTCAGTTGTAGCTGCATTATCAGGTTTGGTCACAAGAGGCTGCTGTTGCATAAGGTCTCCATCTGAGCTATCCTCAGTGGATTCCTGCTCCAGTTCAGGACCATGCATCTCCCTACTTTGAGAACGTGTGACTACCTGCATCGAAGCCGCATTTTGACTTTGCATGTGATCCAAAAAGGCAAGATCATTTCCAAGCAGGAAATCAGGTTTTCCCTCATGGGTTAGGATATGTTTTGCAGCTGACCAGGACTTGTAGGTAATTTTTACATATGCCAAAGGAACAAACTTCTGCTCAGTCTCTATGGACCCATAAGTTTTTATTGGACACCTCAGATTGTTCAGAATCAAGGTGGGGTCTAGAAACTGTCGACTTATCGAAGAAATGTCAGCACCCGAGTCACGAAAAGCGCTCAAAGCCATATCGCCTGTTGGTGTGTGCAAGAAGACTACCTCAGTGAACGAGCGGGTCACCCAGTCCCTCTGTGCATCTGGCACTATGCATTCAGGGTCCATAACAGAAAACCTCTCTCCTGATGCCGTCTCTTTTACAATTTCTGAGGAAATTGAAGCAATTTGTAAGTCCAAAATTCTAGGCACATATTGGTTTACTGCTGCCTGCATTCCACTGGCTTGCGAAGGGGTTACAGTTAAGTTAACTCCTTCCTGACTCTGTGAAGGTACAATGCTTGACTGGTGAGGCACAGAAACTGCATTACTGGCAGCTGGCACTTGCTGAGTTCCCGCTGGTCCAGAACTTACATACGCCATCTTGGGAGTGCCTGCTTTAGATCTGCGTGGAGCTGGGACAGGTGTTTTTCTAGCTGGCTCCTTAACTTGGCTAGTTGGCACATTCAACCTTGGGCAATCTCGTCGCAGATGAGAGCCAACACATTCAAAACATTTAAGAGGTGTTTTACTCTGGCTAGGAGCTAGGCTCCTGCGTTGTTCAAATGAACTTTGCCTGGGCTCTTGAGAAAAAGACTTTCTAAACTCAGGCTGACTCTGTCTCTTAGGCACTACTGGTGCAGTCTTTACCCTAACAGCTGGTTCAGGCCTTTTAAAGGAGAGAATTTCATCAGTTTTTAAAGCAAGGGTTTGCAAGTCTTTGTAGTCTCTCTCCAACAAAGTACTCCTTATTTCTGAAGGCACCAAATTAAGAAAATGCTCCTTGTACAACACAGTTCTTAAATCCTCAAAGGTACTGACTCCCAAGGAGCTCAACCACTGATCACCTAGATGTTCTATCTTGTCAGCTAGTGCAGAATAACACTCATTAGGCTGCTTTTTCAGTTTTCTAAAGTTCTGCCTCAGTATTTCCAAAGTAAAACCAAATTTTCTCTTTACTACCTCTTTAAAAATAGGCCAGTCAGTGTCCTCACCAGATAATTTGGCTACAATGTTGGCAAGTTGCCCAGAACACTGCGTACGCATTAACTGGAGGTACCAGGCTTCAGGTATCCTAAGATCTCTACACGCTTGTTCATATATAGATAAAAATGATAAGATATCATCGCCATCATGGTAGTAAGGTAGATTGCTTCTATCAACACTGGCTATTGAGTTCTTAAACTCCTCTTTTTCCTTCAGCTCATAAACCAAATGCTCCACCTTTTTCTCTCTGTACTGCTTCAATAACTGATCAGCAATGTTCTGATTATGAATAGATTGAGTGTGACAAGCAACAAAATCTGCAAACATCATTGTTAACTTATCCACTGGAGATAGACTCTTGTTAGGATCAGGACCCTCAGCACCGGCTGCTGCTGCTGCCGCTCCTGCTGTTCCATCAGAAATGTCCCTGGCTGGCACTCCCCTCCCTACTGGAGTGCTGGCACCCGCCATTTCCTCTGCCTGATCCATCTGTTGCAACCTAGACCAAGTCTGATCTGGATCAGATCCAAGTAGGTCCTGGATGTCCTGTGCTGGGAGTTTAGCCATTATATTGCCCTTTTGTAATTCCCTTCTTAGTTGTGAAGAACCATAAGTAATCCTTTGCTTAGCTCCACTTTGAGTCAAGACGTCGTGTTCAACAGCCTCCAAAAGCTCTTGATGCAAGGCCTTCGTATCTTTACTAACCAAAGGCAGTCTAGCAGATGCACCACCAATCTTAACTTTTCTCTGAGTCACAAACTGCTCTCCATGCAACTCCAAAAATTCTTCTCCTTCTAAGTGTTGCTCCATGCAAGCTGCAACTAACGCAGACGCCAAGTTGACCCAAAAGGAAAATTCTCTCCCTGCCCCTGTAGCCGAAACTGTAGGGCGAGGGCAAAGCCATAAAACACTCTGGCAAAAAACAGCCCTACCCTGGAGCTTCAGAAGGGCGACCGCTTACTTGCATGAAAATGCCCACTCATTAAACAGCCCAATTACATAACCAAAGCATTAGTTCTTAACAGACTTCGCTTGAAAGCTAAGTCTTTCTTTAAGACCCTTAGCTGAAAAGAAAAATGCAATATAGCTGATTTATAGCCCTTCAAAGTAAATAGCGTGGAAGAAATCCCTCTGCCAAGGCTTGGGATTTCCCAGCTGTGAAAAGCACATGCATCGAGATGCTTGCTGCTTTCAACTTAAGCCAAAGTAAACGCAATAAATCAAAGCCCGTGTTTCATGTCACCGCTGCCAACCATGTAAGCAGCCCCTTATCTCCAAAGAGATTTATGGGGGTGCCGGAGACTGGGATGAATCCGAAATCCAGACAAACCTCTGACTGCTGAGCAGAGCCCTTAGGTCTCAGCAAGGTCCTGTCTAAACTTCTTCCTCAAAAGCCAATCTCCTTTAGTAAGAAAGCAACACACACAGACAAATCCATGAGTTATACTCAGAATAATCTGGCTCTAAATCTTTGGTAGCAAACACACATGGCCAATTAGACATTCAGCTAGTCTGTACAAGAACCAATGCATGCAGATCAAATCATCACTGCTTTATTGAAAAGAATTGCTTTAGAAAAGGTTTCAGTTGATAATAAAATAGTTCAGTAGGTACATTTTCATATCAAGACAAACGGAATACTCCCCTCCCCACTCCAGCTAGAAAAATAAAGAAATAGAATTATGCTAACTAATAAAAAGCATAACACAGTCCATCTCACGTGTCTTGGGTCTTCACAGGCTGACGCTAGATGAAATCCAGTTGACTTCCATCAGTCCATGGTAGGAAAAATAGTCCATAGCAAAGTTATAATCCATTATGGGAAAAAGCACATGTCTGACCTTTCTCAGTCCAACTCCATCTTTTTCCAACTCTTTACCAACTTCCTTCTTCTTCCCAGAATTCTTCATAAGGAACACCCCCCCCCGGGTCTTGTTGTCCCTCCTAACTTTCTCATGAGAGCTTGAGAGTTGTTATCATGTTTTGTGGCAGAATTATTTTGACTACGAAAGTCTCTGCTCTCTACTCATCTTAGCAACGAGATAATCAGAGAGCGAAGCTTCTCTGAAACAGCATGAAAAACTTTCCTACTACAGAGCAGACTTTAAATCAAGATGGATGCTATTGGGACAATCTTAGGACTACATATCCCATTCTAATACACATAAAAACACAAATCATCACAGAGCATCTGTTAATGAAATCAGTTTCACTCAGCGAAAACTTGAGGTGTTTCTAATGGGAGAGATGTATGGCAATGTGAAAAAAGCCATCTTTCAATTCTATCGTCACCAATCAAACATTTTCCTTCAGAAGGGGAAGATCAGTGAAGGTCATCATGGAAAAATGTTTTGTAGTGACATTAGCACTGATGCCTCAAATATCTAAAATATGACAAAAACCGTCCAGTCTTCTTCAGTAACATGTAATACCAAGCCAAGTTCCCAGTGGGGCTAGTCAGTACCAGTTCTCCAGCACTCTTTTCGAGACGTTTCACTTTTTCTTGGACAGATATTTCTGGTGCAGTCAAACAAAAAACATCTATTGGCAGATGAAAATCAAGCTCTCTACAACAGCCCTTCTGAATTATAGTAAGGACCCACTGATTTAGTATTGATGTTATTACAGACTTGAAAATGTAGGTGAGCCTGGTACTGGAGGTGGCAGGACTGGCATAGAATGAGGTAGCTTGATGTTGTGGAGCTCCCTCTGGAGTTCAATGGCCTGTAGTTTCCTTGGTATTGATGGTGAACTTTAAGGTGGTAATATGGATGGTGTAGGCTTGTAGAGCATTTCACAGGATTCCTACTGGTTCCATAGTGCAGGTTGCCTCTGATAACTCCTTATGGCATTGGACATAAACAAGGAGATACCAGGTAGACCTAGCATTATGTCTTTGGCTGTTTTGCATATGATCCTCCTTGTGGTACATGTGCCATGGACGTGAACCATCTGGCAGACCAGGGGTGTGCACAAATTGGCTTTATCTCCTTGACAGGATATTCTGCATGTTGGGTCAACCAGGCATTGATGTTTTCACTTCTAGGAGCAATAGAAGACTCTGTGCTACAGCAAATTGAGGATCAGAAGGAGCTTCCTCATGGATAATCTGCTGCAGTCCTACAAGGACAAAAATCTCTGTTTCTGTCATCCCTGTAACTAACCAGTGTGGTAGCAAAGCTCTGAACTGAGAGGCCATGTGGGACCCTGATAGCAGCAGAATCCTTGGTTCCATTTTCTAGTTCAGCTCAGATAGAGAGTCTTCTGCTGGCTTTCTCTCTGCTGAAGATGTCATCTTCAGGGGTGCAGGGTCAGCCCTTCATCCTGACATCAGTACTCCATGCCTCATGCTATGAAGGATTTGACCTGGCCTTTGAAAGGACAATCCATTTCAGCCCAGAGATTTGCTAGATGGATTGCTAAAGCAATTACACTGGCTTACCAACTGGATAAGAAACTTCTTGGCAACTTTAGGAGCCATTCCATAAGAGCTTGACTATTTTGATGGCATTGTTACTCTGTACTTACTGAAATTGTACAGAGTTGCCCTTTGGTCAAAACCATCAACAGTTATACAGCTCTACCAGTTGGACATTAGAGGCCAGAGGGATGCTTCTTTTGGCAAGGCTGTCAGCCATGCTGCAATAACTCCAAGTGCCTTTCTGTCTGCCAGGCACACTTGATGGTTAGCAGTAAGCTCTTGAATGCATATTGACCATGACGAAGAAAACCTGGATACTTCTTGTTTGTTCAAGTAATCTTCTATGGATTGCATGATCCTCCCTCCTCCTGTCTTCACCATCAATGGTTTAATGACAGTGACAGCTGTGTCATCAGATTTTTAAGTGAGGGAAGAAACTCTGGAGCATGAACCAGAGATCCAAAAGGGATAGTTCTGTGCAGGTGCAAACCCATCAGTGTGAATGCATAGAAAACCACTCAAATAAAAAAGATCACAAGAAGCAACCCACTTGTCTCCTGAAACTAGAGTAGTCAGTGTAGATCTCTCTGATCACCATTTTCATTTGAAATTGACATCACCTCACTCTTTTATTATCAGCACTGCTATCTATGAGGTGTTTAGTACAGTATGTGCAAGATAAAGAATTGCCTACCCTACTGCTCACAATGGTTATTTTCTGTGCCCATTAATATCTCTGCAGATACAATCCAATACAAAAAAATTCTTGTTCCATTTTTTCTACAAACTTGCATTTTCTGCTCAATAAAAATATTTGCAGGCAACTTTACCGAAAATATACAAGCAATAAAGTAATTAAAACATATTTTAAAAATAATGGTAATGATAAAAAGAATATTATTATCATAAAAATCAGTCCCATTGAGAGTTAAAAGGCTTGTGAAAATAAAAAGATCCTTTTCTGTGCTCCCAGAAGGGCATCAAAATATGTATCAATCAAGGTTTCTTGGGAAAGAGCCTTTTCTCAACAAAGTGTACCAGGTGACAATTTCTGTTTCCCCAGTCTCTTATGTCACTCAGGGGAGTTGTGGGTGGATGAGAACACTGTAAGTATCATGATTAGTACTCTATTTTGTATTTAAAATCCATGTTTGCATAGGGCGCATGTGATAAAATATTATCTAGTTTTACAGACTCACTTGATAATTCCTGCTTTGGTTGTTTTCCTTGAAGCCTAATGATTTCTACAATAAAAATAATACTTTATTGGCCTGATTTATGCATCTAATCAATTTATTTCAGTTTTTGAAAGAATTTGTAGGGATGTTCTTATCTGTGATTAGCATATTGCTTGTTAAGATGTTGTTTTGCCCTTTGTTGTGCATCATACAACATTATGTGAAATGTTTGTTTTGTTAAGGTCCTAATGTTAAGGTGTTTTTTTAATTAGATGATAAAAACAAGCCAGTTTACATCATTTCAACACTGGATAATATGGTGGATGATCTTCTAGCAATTGAATACATAAAGGTACTGGGAAAGATTTCACACCATTCTTTTAACCATTCTGCTGATGGCTTTTTATATACCCGTATTTGAAAATAGTAAAATTTTATTCTCTAAGAACTTAGTGAACCAGCAAATGAATATTGACACAGACTAATGTCTTTATACCTTTCTGGATAGCTCAGTGAGTTAGGTGTCTGTTTGCAGAGCCAAAGGTTGGGAGTTTGATTCCTCGCTATGACTTGCAGAAGAAGAGCCAGCTTGTGTGCCCCTGGGCAAGCTCCACAATCCCGGGGGGGGGGGGGGGAGAGAGAACACACACACACACAAAGAAGGGGATGATAAACTACTTCTGAGTACTGCATTCTTTTCTTAGAAAACCCTAAAAAGAGTCACCATATGTCAGAATTGACTTGACAGCACATAACAACAACAACAACAACAACAACAACAACAACAACAACTATTATTATTATTATTACATTACCCAGACCTCTGGGTAGTGTGGGCGGCATATAAATTAAATAAATAAAAAAAATAAAAAAATAAATATTCATATTGGAGAGGTGAGAGCAAGTATGTGTGTTGCCAGACTTCTGCCCTTCTTGGTTCATAAAAGCTGCTAGGGATGAATAGCAGAGTGAGTAAAAAGATTAGTGAATTAGTGTTCCAACATTCCTAAAGAGAGCATAAACCATTTGGAGCTTCCTTAGTAGATTATCACCATCCATATTCCAGTACTCCATGTGTGGGCAAAAATGTTGGAACATGTTGTAGCATTCTAGTTTGGGGGTTGCTGATGGGATGGCTTATTAAGATCTTTTTTATTCTGAATTCAGGCCTGTTTACGGGATGGAAACTGCTTTGGTTGCCTTGATCTATAATCTAAATTGAGAACTGAACAAAAGGAATGTGTCCCTTTTGTTTCTGCTAGATCTCTTAGCAGTTTTTTTAAAACCATCAAGCATGATTTTTTTTTCTGGGTTGCCTCTGGGATTTGGAGGTACCATTTTGTGATGTTTGTGATTGTTCCTGGAAGGATGAACTCAAAAGGTGATCCTGGCAGATTCTTGTTCAGTGTTGTGACCACTGGCTTGTAGGGTAGATTTGAAACATGATAGCTAAAAGGTTTTGCCTTCCACATTAATCTGGAAGGCAAAACCACACAGGAGTTTCCTGCTGTTATGCTTTCCCTCAGTTTTTGCCAGGTTGTCACGACAGAAAGTAGGTTGTGGACTGGAGAGACACTTGGGCTAGTTTGTCAGACTGGATATGTTAGGATAAAATACTGTGGATCTGGTTATAAACATGTATCACTAAAGTTTGCACATAGTTCTATATGCATGATGTTTCAAATTTTAATATTTTTTCCCTCTGGTAACAGGCAGACATTAATGCTCCAGAACTGAAAACGACTTACAAGAATGTTCTACAGTTGATAAAGGTAGTACTGATGTTTTCTTCATATAATACTGCTATGTCAAGAATATATATAATTAAAATATATTCTCACTAAAGTTACTTTGTTGTTAGGTGAATTTTTCTTCCATAGATATCCATTTACATACAGAAGCACTTCTCAGCACTATGAATTTTATAAATAATCTTATGCCAGTACAAGAGACAGCTCCAGTAGAGGTTATACAGGAAAAAGAAGAGAAGAGGGAAGTTCTAAAGAAACTGAGTAAGGTTTTTTGTTTGTTTGTTTGTTTCAAGCTTGTGTCAGTGCTAACTACATTTCAGTTTGGTTTTTGCTGAATAGTCATTTGTAGACTGTTCTAAGTACAGTGGTGCCTTGCTTGACGAGGATAATCCGTTCCGTTGAAATCGCTGTTAAGCGAAATCCTCGTCAAGAGAAATTAAAAAACCCATTGAAATGCATTGAAAACCAGTTCAATGCATTCCAATGGGTTAAATACCTCAGTGTCCAGCGAAGATCCTCCATAGGGGGACCATTTTCTGGTGCCTGTAAAGCGAGGAATCTGTCCTAAAGCACAGCGTGGAGCCATTTTGCACAGCGAGTGGCCATTTTAGAGCCGCCGATCAGCTGTTTTAAAATAGTCGTCTAGCGAAAAATGGGTTCCCGAAGCAGGGAACCGATCATTGTTAAGCAATTTTTCCCCATAGGAGCATCATTTTGCGATCGCAATAGTGATCGCAAAAACTTCATCGTAAAGCGGTTTCGTCATTTAACAAGGTAATCTTTAAGCAAGGCACCACTGTAACTGTATAAATGTTTCCTTCAGTACTGGAAATTTTTAATTGCATTCAGCTGCCCAGCTTTCACCTAAAATGATTGTGGTGTATGTATACACAGTGGGGAGTGAAAATAAATTGGAATATTTTTTTTAAGTGATCAATAGTATAGATGTTGATAGATGATGGAGAATATTTGTGGAGAATTTTTTTCCTTTTTATTTCCATGTATGACTTTGTACAAATTGAGGAAATGTCTCGAGTACAAAGCTGCATTTTTTCTAGAGCTGCCATTCACATTTGACACTAGATTCCAAAGTGTGATTTGAGGATTAGAAAGAACAAGTGATTGAAGGGACCGTGTCCCCATTATGAAGCTATGCCTTTGTATAACCTTCCTCAGTACAAGACTTGACAGAGACATTTCTTTGAAATGTTTAGACTTGAGGTTTTGGAAAAATACTCTTGAAAACACTGGTGACTGGAGTTCAATGAGACATGTAAAGAAACAAACGTAATGAAAACAAAAACTATGTGTAGATTTCTACTTTGTTTAATTGCTTTTCTTGTGAAATTGTGCCTTTGTACAAATGTCTACCATAGGAGTAGGCAAAAGTGGCCTGCTAAATATTTTTGGCTTATATCTCACATTAACCATGTCCAGCATAGCCAATGGTGAGAAATTAAAGAAGTTGCAGTGCAGCAGGATCTATAGGGCTACAGTTCCTCAACTCTATATTGAAATTCAGATCTCTAATTGGAAGTATTATTACTATTGTTTCACTTATTTTGCTTTTTACTTCCACATAGCTTCAAAAAAATCAAAATGTGAAGATGTTTGTGACCTCCATGTTTGTGCAGAAATGTCATGTTTACACATTTTTATAAGAGAACAGAAGCGCAGGATATCTGAAATTCGTGTTGAAGGTAAGAGTAAAATGCGTCCCTAGAAGTGCTGAGAAATTGTGTTACATTAGAATAATTAATTGATACTGTTATATTTAGGTCTTGATGGCCAGGTGATGATGAAAAAAGAAACAACTGAAATATCAGCTAAGTTAAAGAATATAATTATTTTGGATTGTGACAAGACAGCACTGTATAAAAAGGTATGAATGGTAATTTTAAAATATTGTCTTTTTCCTAGCTGGCAACAGCCAGTATGTGTTCATTTCTGTTTTTAAAAAGTGCATTTGTGATTTAAATATGTTCTTATTTAAGCATGTCGGTATAGTCTTGTTTAATAACAGATGCTATTCATCAGATAACTACTAATCTCATGCTTCCCCTCTTGCTGAGTGCAGGTCCTGGGTATATGTTTTGCACCAGTGGATATATACAACGGGAGTCCAAAATTCAGTACTTACTTAATTGTGATTACAACACATGTATTAAATTGTACCCTGTGTATAATCATAGTTAAGTGCTCCATGTGTATTAGCTTGTACTGATATACAGTGGACCCTCAGCTTACAGATGGCTCCACTTACAGACTTTTCAAGTTACAGACTTCTCTGGCCGCAAAATTTAGGTTCGACTTGCAGCCAGAAAATCGACCTACAGACCGGAAAAAAAAACAGAATGGAACAAAAATGGCCAGTTACGGATTAATTGGTTTTCAATGCATTGTAGGTCAATGGAGCCTCAAACTACAGACTTTTCGACCTGCAGCCACTGTTCCAGAACGGATTAATTCCGTAAGTCGAGGGTCCACTGTATTAGATTGTACCCTGTGTTACCTTACATCTTATACTCCTTTCCTCTGAGAATGTGCTCTGAAGCGTAGGTGGGAGGTAGCATGGGCCGAACAGGCTTGGGTTAAAATCACCTTACCCAACTGTTCTAATTGTAGAAGCCTCCACTAGTGCCAAGCCATTTTCATTAATAGAAGAACATGCATTGTGAATAGAGTGGCTCCTTTGGGTCTAACTTTGTGTGTAACTATAAAATTATGACACTAACATTAAACACAATTTCCCCCACAAAAGGCACTGTACATTACTGAGAAAGAAGTCTTCAGTTTCAAAATGGTGACATACATGAATGCCACAGATGGTGTTTCTTACACAAATATGAATGCGGTTGATAGCCAGATTTATTTAACCGTTGGATGCATTCAAATTATTTTTGTCAACAAATTTGTCTCTGCTATTTTGGTAAGTTGAAAGTACACTTTCTTCTTTGTTTTAGAGAATATACATATAAGGCAGGAGGGTGGTTTTGTGGTGAAATAGTGAAGAGGGTTTCACTCTAAAACAGAGCTTGCAGAGCAGAACACACCTCTTTTTAACTTTCATTCAACTGAATTTAAAAACTTGCATTGAGTGATTACTGAGGTGTTTTCTTATCACCCCTACCCTATTCCAACACAGACAAAGAAGGAGTCGTCGGCAATTATTTAAAATATATGATTGGTCAGCAAAATATTTCCCTAATTACCACCTCTTCTGTTGCTGATATATTGTTATCACTTTTCCAGGCTTTTGTAAATAATTTTCAGACAGCAAAGGAAGCAATTACTGAAGCCACTGTTCAAGCTGCTGAGAAAGCTGCTACTGGTGTAAAGGAATTGGCTCAGCAGAGTTCCCGAATGGCACTGGATATTAATATTAAAGCACCTGTTGTAATAATTCCACAATCAGCAATATCTACTGATGTTCTGGTTGCTGATTTTGGTTTGATCACCGTAAAGAATGAGTTTCTGCTTGTTAAAACGAAACTTCGATATAATGTCCCACCAATTCTTGACAGTATGCATGTGAAGTTGAGTGAACTAAAGCTGTACAGGTAATGCTATGATGATTTTGTAATTAATGTTCCTGAACTGAATTGGTAAAACAAATAGTGCTGAATGTTTAAGAAGGTAGCATAAAAGACTAGTGTGAGGAGGTTTTCTCTCTCTCTTTTTTCCCTTCCCATCCTTTTTTCACTATCCAGAAGCAGTGTTTGCACAGTACCAGGTTCCACAGCTGATCCCTAGCGCCAAAAGCAGAGCCTCTAAACACTGTACTCTGCTCCAGTCTCCAAGGAAAGAGGAAGCTGCAAAGAAACTGCTCTTGTTGGCCCATTTTTCTTTATATGTTAGATAATAGTGAGGTAACCAGAGGCAGTGGAGAGCTGGGGAATTCCCCTCCACTGCCTCCTTCCATTTGTCCTTCCACTGGCAGGCAAAAACCTGTTATTCATCCAAGTTCCGTGGCTGCTGAGAAAGGGCCTTTTAAACAATAAACACTGTACTTCTTTATTATTTTTTTAAAAATCCATAATTTCATGTTTCATAATTTCAAATTTTAACAACTTGTGTGTTTAACTGTTCCTGTTTTTAATCATGTTCTAAGCTACCTTGAATTCTAGTTATTAGGAAAAGGCAGGATATAAATAAAATAGGCTGCAGTTGCTGATTATGCATGGGTACAAAATATTTGCTGCTTAATGTTTGTTTTAAAGCTGCAGTCTTTGGCCTACCTTACATATATTGCAACTCTATATTTAGCTTTGCAAACTGTACATGGATGCTGAATTTTTCCATTTATAGGTCAAGCATTGTGAGTGGCTTACTACAAAATGAAGTACAGCTTCTACAGCCATTAAATCTTGAAGTTACAGTTGAACGTAATTTAGCTACTCTCTGGTATCATGAAATTCCTGACATTAAAGTATCTGGACGCCTCAAGCCAATGAATGTAAGTACTTGGTGCAGAATGTTTCACTGCATGGGACTTAATATATTTCTAAAATGAAGAGTTAGTTCCATACTAGCTGTTACTGCAACTATATTTAAACAAAAGAGTGAAATTACATTTGGTCCTTACTCAATTGTTTTTCACATTCTTCATCGTGGTCTTCTGTGAATGCACACAAAGGGTTAATACCAGCGCCAGCGTTGGGCCTCTCAGAACATTTTCTAGCTGCAAGAGAAAAGTAACAATGTTTAGGACTACCCCTACTGCGCACGCCCAGCCTAACCGTCCCTCAGTTCCATTTTTCCGCCTAGCGGTTTGGAGCCTCTTGTCTTAGCTGCGTTTATTGCGATCTATTTGATTCTTTGGTTTTGACCTAAGCTTCGCTCACGGACTACCCTAGCGCTTTTTCCCTTCAACTTGACGACTCGGTGTATTTTTTGGCTTTACTCGGACTGATTTTGGACTGCTCTGCCTTATCCCTTGGACTTGTCGTTTCGGTTTGCTTACCGCCCTATGTCCCCTTCCGGGCCATTCAGCAGGTGTGTGGTGTGCGACCGCAAAATTCCCCACCAGGACGGCCACGATACTTGCCTGTATTGTTTGGGGGAATCGCACAATCCCAAAACTTGCCCACACTGCAAAGCCTTCACTAAAGCCGCTCTTAAGGCTCGCCAGCAGCGCCTTAAACTTCATCTGTGGGAGTCAACGTTGTCTTCCACGGCGCCCTCGGAGGGGGAAATGGCTTCCACTTCTCGAGCAGCTCCTGTTCAGTCGGTCGTCTCTAAAGTTTCCAAAATGTCGAAGAAATCCGCGTCGTCGAAATCGGCCGTTCCCGCTTCGAACCCCGAGCCTCCGGCTCCGAAAACTAAGCCGTCGAAGTCATCCAAAGCGAAGGCGGCCGCCCAGCTTAAAATGACATCCATTCGACTTTCTCCGAGCTCGGGTTCCATTCCGTCACCGATTCTTGAGGAGTTGTCGAGACGCTTCGAGGCCTCGTCCGAGGCACCCGCTCCTCCTCCGGCTCGACGTACTGAAGTCATACCACCATCGGGAATGTCTTCCCCGACGCCGAGCCAGTTAGTTGGTGTCACTACTGGTCTCGCTTCCGCCCCACATAGCCCTTTTCCTGCGGGCCAGGGGTCGCCTCCCGTGTCGATCTCGTCCGTGCACTCGGACTCGAGATCTCCTCGAGAGAAGGTACCTCGATCACCTGTGCGTTCCAGGTCGAAATCTCCTCGAGGCAAACGTTCCCGCACGGAGAAGCATCGCTCCCCGAGTTGGTCCCCTTCCTCCGGCCGCTCGAGGTCGAAGTCTCCTCGACGGAAACGGTCGAAGAAGAGACATCGAGCTTCCACTCAGTCCGACTCTTCCCATCGTTCGGACTCGAAATCCTCTAAGCGCAAACGCTCTAAGAAGAAGCGCCGCTCCCATCGACGTCGTAGCAAGCATCGACATCGTTCCTCTTCTTCTTGCTCGGCGGATTCCGACCACGCTAAGCGTCGTAAGCGCCATCGACGCCGACGCGACCGTTCGAGGTCTCTTTCTTCGTCTTCGACGTCCGCATCTCGAGACCGGTACCGCAAAAAGATCCGGTACATCTACTTGTCTTCTTCCTCGGAGTCGAACCGACCTCGACGTCGACGCCGAGCTATTCGAGCCGGGGAACGGCCTCCTACGATACCTGTTGCCCCTCCACCGCAACCGGTTCCTTCCACCTCGGCGCCGACTGCGGTCCCTATTCGACCCCCGACAGCGCATCGAGAAACCCCCTCCAAAAAAGAAGAGGGATGTCTTCTCCTCTGATCCAGATGAGGTGTCCACGGAGCAGCCTTCTGACTCCGACCAGGAACAACCCCCACCCATGCCACCGCACGATTTACCCCCGGGTGATCTGGTGCTTTCAGATACAGGTGATCCTCACGCCCCTTCTCCATCTGAGGATTTTTCTTCCTATTCTCAGATGATGTCCAGACTTGCCAAGACTCTAAAACTGGACTTGAATCTCCCTTCGCCTCCGGGTGAGGACTTGTTCTTCGGGGACATCAAGAAGGACAGTACCGCTCCCCCCAGTATAGCTTTTGTGCCTGTGGTTATGGAGGCCATTAAGGAGTTCTGGGCTCAGCCTGCGACTACACCTAATGTCCCTCGTCGCACAGAGCACTTCTACAAGATTCATGGGGCTGATACTCACTTTTTACTCAAGCACCCCATTCCGAACTCACTCATTGTTGAAACAAGCTGTTCAAGGCCGTCGGCCAAGGCCCACGTTACTCCAGTTGACAAGGAGGGTAAAAAGCTGGAAATCATCGGCAGGAAAATCTACTCCCTTGTCACCTTGCTACTTCGAATCATAAACTATCAGACTGTTCTAGGGGCTTATCACAAACAGCTATGGCTCAAGCTTTTGCCAGGGCTAAAAATGATACCTGAAGACACCCGGCAAGCTTTCCTTAACTCATATGAGGAAGCTCAGACGGTATCCAAGTATGAACGTCTTTCCATCAGACATGCAGCAGAGATCTCTGCCAGAGTTCTCATGTCTGCCATCTCTATCCGGCGCCACGCTTGGCTCCGTTCTGCAGACATAATGGAGGACGTCAAGTCAAAGGTTGAAAGCCTCGCCTTCGACGCTACCGGGCTGTTCAACGAAAAGACCGACTCCCATTTAGAAGACCTTCACAAGGCTAAGAGGACTGCCAAGTCCTATTCTGTTCAGACTCAATCTAGACAGCGACGCCCCCAATGGCGTAAATCTTATGGTCAATATCAATCTTCTCAACAGTACCGCCTGTGACGAACACGGGTTCGAAAACACACGTGTACGCTTGGACAGAGAGCAAACAGGAGTTTGCACATGCTAAAATGGGCTGAAGAGTCCAAATTCAGCCAGCCATGCTACAATACTCCTTCTCGCAGGTCTGCCCACATAAGAACACCCTGGTACTCTCAGATATTATTGTGAAAAGGTCAAGTGGGCTTTGTAGTCCTTAGACTTAACTTGCACCACTGACAGGACTCTAAGTAAGCTAGGCCGAGGCAGCACTCTCAGATGACCCTATGACAAGTGTACTGTTCAGGAAACCAAATGAGTTTTATAATCTTTATTTTATTAAAGAAAAAGCATGTTACTAAGCCAAATTAAACCAAAACAAATAAACTAGCATTGTGCTGTTTAGTTACACAGATGTAGTGAGGCAAAGAAAACATGAAAAATAGAATAGTATTCAAAAACCCAAAAAAGCCATTAAAATGAATAAAAACAGTTCCAGTCCAGGAAATCATTAGTAAACAAAATAATCCAAGTTGGTTATAACAAGGCTATAGTCCTCAGTGATACTATAGAGTAAAAATCCCTAAACAAAAGTAAAAATCCATTATATGTCCCATAGTCCTTAGAAAAGAAAAATCCAGTAAATATACCATAGTCCTTACTAAATTACAAGAGCATAGTCCATATGGAGTATTCCAAGAAAAGAAGTCCATAAAGAATATTCCATAGGTAACAGTCCATAGTAAATAGTCAATGCACAGTCCTTAGGAAAATCCCATAAGTCCAAAAGTAATCCAGCAAAGCATAGAAACCAGTCCATGTAGGTAGGCCACCACACTCTCTCTCAAGACATCAGGGTAAGTCCCATATGGCTGAAATGTAGGTCACGAATCACTGAAAGGTCGGTCTTGGAAAGACAATGTCCATAGGTAAAAAGTTCCTTTTTCAAGAGTAACTGGCAAGGGGCCTAATGCACCTTCCCACGATGTCATCCAATCAGAGTTCGTTACTAGGCAAACAGTCCTGTTACATCACATGAATTCTTTCTCATACACACCAGATGTTATTTGGGTTACGGTGGTTTCTCAAAGAGTCACAACAATTTCCATCTATCTTATCACACAGAGTCCTTCTCAGGCCTTCAGAATAACATTCCTCTGCTCGCCTAGAAAACAACTTGTCAGCATAGCACAGATACTATATACAAAGAAACAAAATGGAACCTCTCTGGCTCACTTCATAATTACAAAACCCATATGCCTTTAAAAGATTTTAACTTAAAAACCCATCTCATCACAAGCCCCCTGAAGATTAACAAAATTCCTAAACAATTTAAGTTTTAATTTTGATAACTGAATAAGATGAGATGTCATAATGAAGCAGTAACTAAATAGAGAAAGATATTAACTTGAACATAAAGTAATACATTTCAAATATGATTCTAAAATAGCAAAACAATTGATACATGAGAACTATCATAATTACAGTATTTACCATACATGAGAGAAAATTGCGTTAGACACTTCTACTAGTCTGAAAAACAGAAGAATAAACAAGTTAGTATACTTAATCAAGTACATCACTCTGCATATGCTCAGATAATACTCTAGCCATCAAACAGTAAAATAGTGAAACCAGGATTAACATCATAATAAATTGACAATCTAATATACTGATATGTAGTAATAATAGTGAAAACACTCTATGTATGCTCAGGAACATAGTCATACAGAATACCAAGAAAACTAAACATCAGAGCTTTAGCAATTCTAGCCATTTTCTCCCCTTGCATCTGCACTAAACACTCGAGATAAGCAATGGGGAATTAAAGCCTCTTTTACTGGTGGATGTTCAACATCAAAATCATATGTTTGCAATCTGAAATACCACTGCATTAATCTTGGGCTTCGATGTCTCTGCTTCTCTAAGAATGACAAAGCATTTTGGTCTGCTTGAATTGGATCAGGGCTGTAAATTACAAGGTTGCCTACATAGCCATTCACATAATAGAAATCACCAAACAATTCATCAACCAATTTCTGAAAAGTAACATAGGTATTTTCCATTCCAGGCGCTAGTTTTCTGAGTTGGTAAATTCCCTGAGGGCAATTAAATGATGTATAAGGGCGATGTTCCTCTTTAATTAAAATCTGATAAAGCCTTTCAACAGTTCCAGACACTAAATTGCCCTTAGACCCTTCTAGATCTATAGGAACAGAAATAGCAGTAAATCCTTCATTGACTGTAATAAAAAGTTTCACCATATCAGTTTCTCCCGGTGAATTCGAGAAGACGTTTTGGGGTTTAGCTAACACAGGCTCCAATATCTGTCCTGGGCCAAATTGATCAATGCTTTCCACACCTTGGTCCAGAAATGCCACACCCCTGGACACATGTATCACTGAATTAGCTGTGCTATCAGGTTTGGTCACAAGAGGCCGCTGTTGCAACAAAGTTCCCTCGGGAGTACTCTGCATAGCCTCAGAAACAGTATCAGCATTCTCACCACTTCCTTGGAAAATAGGCTGTTGAAAATAAGTATTGTCCCAAACCTCTGCTTTTCTTTCTAAAGATCTTTCTGAGAAGATTAACTGTGGTACTGGGCCAAATTTTTCAGATATGATTTCCGTCTCTGGAGAAACATCAGTACTTTGTAATCCCAAAAAGTTAGCGCTTCCCCCATCATTGGTTGTGTTATAAACAGTCTCACAATGTGAAAGTCCATGCTGCAAAACTGCTCCACCATCACCTCCTATGGCACTGGGCAAAGACTCTGAGAAGACCTTCACCCCTCCAGCTTCCTCAGCTGACTTTTCCGGTACCTTGAGTAGGCCACCCCCTTGGTATTTTTCTTTACTTCCGAACTGCCATGAATTACATGGGGTCTCTGCCAACCTAACAGGGTCTGCTTTCGCTGTTCCCTCTGGGCTAAGAGAAGGGGGGTTGGTTGAGATCTGACATGCATCAAGATCTGCTGACACAAGTCCTGTTGCTTCTAAGCTCTCAGTCCCAGCAATTGCTTTATTACTTTGGAAAATCCCTTGCTCTCCTTCTTCTAGCAAACCCATAGTCTCATCCCGAATTATTTCAGAACTTCTCACCTGTCCTGTGCTCTGAGAAAGAGCTGAGGTTGGTGCTGAGCTGAATTCCAATGCACGGCAGTTTTCCCTTGCGTCGTTCGATGCTGATTTCCTCAAGTTCCCTTCGCGGCAAAATTTTTCCTGCATTCCTCCCTCTGCGCGCGTCTCCAGGGCCTGTAAATCCTTTGTTTGGACGGACGATGAATCGCTGTCTTCTCTGGAATGCTCCTTAGCATTCCACTGGGCCTCGTTAACTCTTTCCACACAAACATCTTGCATCTCAGGGTTGCTTCCAATTGTATGAAGCGTCTCATTGCAGTAATCCCCAAAGGAACCCTGCTGAACTTGGAAAAACCTTTGCATCAAGCCAGGTTCTGTGCTAAGAAAACGTTTTAAAAGGATGTTTTCCTGATAAAGCTCACGTATCAGGAAATCTCTTTCCCTAATTTTCTGCTTGGCTTGCTCGAAAAATCCAGAAGCCATTTCTAAGAGTAAATCCACGGTCTGTTTTTCCTCCTCCATCTCTGCTGGCACTCTAGCCTAGGCTAGGCCAGCGAAAACAAACAAAAAGGAGAGAAAAAAAATTTAAAAATCTCCTCTACACTTTCGACCAACTGCTGTCCCTGTGACCCTAAGGTCTGTGAGAAGACAGACAGCTGCCAAAACCAAAATAAAATTAAAAATCTCTTCTGCACTTCTGACCAACTGCTGTCCCTGTGACCCTAAGGTCTGTGAGAAGACAGACAGCTGCCAAACCAGAATACTGAAAAATCCAAAAGGAAGAGAAAAGAAAAACTGTGATCACTCTGTGGACCCTAGAGTTACAGAGATGATCCTTGACTGAACTGTGTGCAGATAGATACCTCCAAGATCATAGGGCATGACTCTAGGCCAAGCCAGATGCAACTAGGTACTCCTGACAGATCCTAAGATCGTAGTGGGGAGACCCAGAGCTAGTCTGGAACACGGCCAGGTGCTCCGGCAAATCCTAAGATTATAGGAGTACGCTTAGGCCAAAACAAAAAAGAAAAAACCTGGATGCAAGGTCCAAAACAATGTAGTCAGAACAAAGTGGCCAGAGTCATTTATGCAATCCTAAGATTGTGAAATGACCTGCTCAACTTGGGTGCAAGCACTCCAAGAATAAAGGACATGCATCTTGGAATTTCTTCACTACAACGTTGTAACAACCTGCACATGCCTACTGCTTAAATTCAATTGTTTCCTAACAGTTTGCTTGTCCCACTGGGAATCTCTTTCTTAAAAGAGCACCCCAGATTCTAACACACATTACCACAGCCTGAAGAGTTAACACCTCTCACCACAGCCTTTAGATCTAACTGCTGGCAAACAGCGTTTCCTAGGAAATTACTGTTTACACCCAGGGAAGCACCTAGCTCCTTGAAGCCTCAGTGTCCCACTGCAATCAAAACTTAGCTTGTGGATCAGAGTCACTCAAGCTGTTAGATAGAACAAAAATTGGTCATCTTGAGGTACTACAAAACCCAGCACGTGGTCCATCCCGCCGCTGCCACCATGTGACGAACACGGGTTCGAAAACACACGTGTACGCTTGGACAGAGAGCAAACAGGAGTTTGCACATGCTAAAATGGGCTGAAGAGTCCAAATTCAGCCAGCCATGCTACAATACTCCTTCTCGCAGGTCTGCCCACATAAGAACACCCTGGTACTCTCAGATATTATTGTGAAAAGGTCAAGTGGGCTTTGTAGTCCTTAGACTTAACTTGCACCACTGACAGGACTCTAAGTAAGCTAGGCCGAGGCAGCACTCTCAGATGACCCTATGACAAGTGTACTGTTCAGGAAACCAAATGAGTTTTATAATCTTTATTTTATTAAAGAAAAAGCATGTTACTAAGCCAAATTAAACCAAAACAAATAAACTAGCATTGTGCTGTTTAGTTACACAGATGTAGTGAGGCAAAGAAAACATGAAAAATAGAATAGTATTCAAAAACCCAAAAAAGCCATTAAAATGAATAAAAACAGTTCCAGTCCAGGAAATCATTAGTAAACAAAATAATCCAAGTTGGTTATAACAAGGCTATAGTCCTCAGTGATACTATAGAGTAAAAATCCCTAAACAAAAGTAAAAATCCATTATATGTCCCATAGTCCTTAGAAAAGAAAAATCCAGTAAATATACCATAGTCCTTACTAAATTACAAGAGCATAGTCCATATGGAGTATTCCAAGAAAAGAAGTCCATAAAGAATATTCCATAGGTAACAGTCCATAGTAAATAGTCAATGCACAGTCCTTAGGAAAATCCCATAAGTCCAAAAGTAATCCAGCAAAGCATAGAAACCAGTCCATGTAGGTAGGCCACCACACTCTCTCTCAAGACATCAGGGTAAGTCCCATATGGCTGAAATGTAGGTCACGAATCACTGAAAGGTCGGTCTTGGAAAGACAATGTCCATAGGTAAAAAGTTCCTTTTTCAAGAGTAACTGGCAAGGGGCCTAATGCACCTTCCCACGATGTCATCCAATCAGAGTTCGTTACTAGGCAAACAGTCCTGTTACATCACATGAATTCTTTCTCATACACACCAGATGTTATTTGGGTTACGGTGGTTTCTCAAAGAGTCACAACAATTTCCATCTATCTTATCACACAGAGTCCTTCTCAGGCCTTCAGAATAACATTCCTCTGCTCGCCTAGAAAACAACTTGTCAGCATAGCACAGATACTATATACAAAGAAACAAAATGGAACCTCTCTGGCTCACTTCATAATTACAAAACCCATATGCCTTTAAAAGATTTTAACTTAAAAACCCATCTCATCACACCGCCCTTACAAACACCTACCTCAGCAGCGCTCTGGCCAGTCCTCTTCTTCTGTCCAGGGCTATCAAGGATACCGGCCTCGTCCGCCCCATCGCCGCCAACCCTTTAAGCCACCTGGCAGGAAACAAAAACAGTATCTTTGACTTTCGGCCCCCCATTTTTACCCGTTCACCTCCTGCCACCCGTCTTCAACCGTTTCTCCACAACTGGTCTGCCATCACAACCGACGCTTGGGCTCTAAAAATTATTCAGCACGGTTACCAGCTGGAATTTATAAGATCTCCTCCGCTCGGGTTCATAAATCATTCCCCATTCGACTCCTCGCTCGAAGAAGAAATATTATCTCTATTACAAAAAGATGCCATCTCTACAGTACCACCCCGCGACATACACTGCGGTTGTTACTCCCGCTACTTTGCGGTGTCAAAAAGAGGAGGAGGCATAAGGCCCATCCTCGATCTAAGACTCCTAAACACTTACCTGCGACCCAGACGTTTTCGGATGCTCACCTTAGAGTCCATCATGCACCTGCTGAAGAAAAACAATTGGTTCGTCCTCATAGATCTAAAGGACGCATACTTTCACATCACTATCCACCCCGACCACCGCAAGTTTCTTCGGTTCATCTTTCAGGACACAATCTACGAATTCCAGGCCCTGCCATTCGGCCTGTCCACAGCTCCCCGGACCTTCACCAAGGTCATGGCCCCAGTGGCAGCTTACCTTCGTCTCAGGGGCATCCACGTTTACCCTTACCTGGACGATTGGCTCGTAGTCTCCACCTCACGAAACCGATCTCTGAAGGACACAAAATTTATCCTGTATCTCCTTCACAATCTCGGTCTCACTGTCAACAAACAGAAGTCTCAGCTCATCCCCTCCAAAACAGTTCAATACATAGGGGTCTGTTTGGACGCCGTAAAGGGTCGAGTCTTTCTCCCCCCAGAGAGGGGGATTCAACGAGCCATCAGGAAATTTCTTCCCCGTGCTCGGGTGACAGCCCATCACGCCCAACACCTTCTCGGCCTGATGTCTTCTACAACACCGGCGCTAGCTCACGCTCGCCTCAAACTCCGGTCGCTCCAATCATGGTTCCTCACCCTTTTCGACCCTATGATGGACAGCCAGAGGAAGCGCCTTCGTGTCACCCCGGAGCTCACCAGACAGCTCCAGTGGTGGATGTACACACCCCATCTCACGGTTGGCCGGCCCTTTCGTCCACTCCGTCTCACCGTTCAGGTCACAACGGACGCCAGTCCGTCCGGCTGGGGGGCGCACTGCGGCCGTCACACCATTCACGCCCTCTGGACACCACAGGAAGCCATGTTCCACATCAATCACCTGGAACTGCTTGCAGTTATCAAGGCCTTCAGGTCCTTCCTTCCTCTGCTACGCGGCCGCGGAATTCAGCTGGTGACGGACAACACTACCACAATGCACTATGTCAACAAGCAGGGAGGAACCCGCTCTCATTCACTCCTGTATCTCTCCATCCTCCTTTGGGAGTGGTGTTACCGTCATCATATCTACCCGGTGGCCATCCATGTAGCCACAGAGGACAACACAGTTGCGGACACTCTGAGCAGGCTTCAACATCAGACACACGAATGGGAGTTGAACCCTCTGGTCTTCCAGGACCTTTGCCGCCAATGGGGGACCCCAGTGCTGGACTTGTTCGCATCCCCTCACAACGCGAAATGCTCCCGGTACGCGTCCCGGGCAGGTCTCGGTCTCCACTCGCTCGGCGACGCATTCATGATCCCCTGGAACCAGGGTCTCTTGTACATATTTCCACCAATTCCGTTGATACAGAGGTCCCTGATCAAACTCCAACGTTCAATGACTCCGGCCATTTTCTTTGCACCTTTTTGGCCTCGCCAAGTGTGGTTCCCCACTCTAGTCAGCATGGCTGTGGACTCCGTAACCCTTCCGTTGTGGCCGGACCTGCTGACCCAGGAAGCAGGCAAAGTCCTTCACCCCGACCTCGACACGCTCCATCTGACGGCGTGGAGGATCGTCCAGAAATCCAAGAGGTCTTGACCAACGCCATCAAGCCATCCACGTCTCGCTTGTATGCCTACAAGTGGAAAAGCTTTTTGAAATTTACCCAGCAGAGGGATCTCGTCTCCTCCCCTGTATCTCTTTCTACGCTTCTGCAGTATCTTCGTTACCTGTTTGATTTCCACCTGTCTATCTCTACTATCAAGGTGTACCTTGCTGCGGTTGTCTTCTTCCAGCCCAGAGCTTCTCCCTCTTCCCGCTTTTTCTCCCATCCTACCGTCAGGATGTTTTTGAGGGGTCTCTCTAACCTCCGACCTCCCGTTCGTCCTCCACTCCCTCAGTGGTCCCTCCACTTGGTTCTGCATGCCCTATCCAGACCCCCATTTGAACCCATGGCTACCTGTGACCTTAAGATGCTTTCTTTAAAAACGCTGTTCCTAGTGGCTATCACCTCTGCTCGTCGAGCTAGCGAGTTGGCAGCTCTCCGCCATGACCAACCTTTTCTTCAATTCTTTAAGGACAAGGTTATGCTTTACCTGGACGTGTCCTTTCTTCCGAAGGTGGTCTCCGACTTCCATGTCAATCAGCCACTTATTCTGCCAACCTTGTTTCCGTCTCCGGCTACTGATGTTGAACGCATGCTCCACATGCTCGATGTTCGACGGTCCTTAGCTTTTTATGTGTCCAGGACCAAGGACTTTCGCCTGGCCAACAGACTCTTTCTTTGTTACTTTGGCCCAAAGAAGGGCTGCCCGGCCTCGCCGTCCACACTCTCTCGGTGGCTCGTATCTACCATCGCCCTTGTCTACGAGCTCAACCACAGAGATCCTCCACAGGGACTTAAAGCCCATTCCACCCGGGCTGTTGCCTCATCGACTGCCTTACTCCGTGGCGTTGACCTGCCCGACATCTGCCGGTCCGCTACATGGTCCAATGCCTCTACCTTCATAACCCACTACAGATTGGACGTGAGGGCAAAAGAGGAGACCAGATTCGGGAGGGCAGTGCTAGCATCGGCTCTTCAGTGACAGCCCACCATCCGGTTAGTAAGCGTGCTAATCACCCTTTGTGTGCATTCACAGAAGACCACGATGAAGAAAGAAAGGTTACTTACCTGTAACGATGGTTCTTCAAGTGGTCATTCTGTGAATTCACACAATCCCGCCCGGCCTCCCCTCTGTCTGTCTGTCACTGGCATCTCTATGACTCGAGGGCCTATGGCGGACAAATGGAACTGAGGGACGGTTAGGCTGGGCGTGCGCAGTAGGGGTAGTCCTAAACATTGTTACTTTTCTCTTGCAGCTAGAAAATGTTCCGAGAGGCCCAACGCTGGCGCTGGTATTAACCCTTTGTGTGCATTCACAGAATGACCACTTGAAGAACCATCGTTACAGGTAAGTAACCTTTCTTTTTGTAACTGTTGCTGCTTCCCCTGTGAGTCCTGGCTGGCCCTGTCTTTGCTGTCCTTCTGCAAAGACCTTTCTCTTCAGGCACACATCCACTCCCTAGTAGTGATTGCTTTTAAGAGGGGACTTTAAAAATGAAGCTGTTAAGTCTTTTCATTTTTTAAAATATCCTTTAAAATTGTTTTAAACCATTTTTATGTACTAGTCTTAATTAGATATTGGTTCAATCTCTCTTTAATGTTCTAATAATATATTGTATTTTAGAGTTTAATATTGTCTGGTTTAAAACTGTAAGCCACCTTGGGGAGAAATGCAGAGTGCAGATAATAAAAGTGAATGAAATGGATGAATCCAATCAACATTGTTTCAGCTTGCTGGCACGCTGTTGCTTTAAAGTGGTCATTCAGGAGCAAGATACATTAAAGGCAGACTACAATAAGGAACTACTGAATTATAATTCATCAAGAGGATTAGTTCTGTGGCTTAAATTGGGATAAAGGTATAGCATTGTATTACTTGACAACTCATCATTGACAAACTTATAACAATTATGCCCCCTTAGTAGCCACCTTTAAGGTCAGTTTCTTATGGAAGGCTGAAACACTGTGAATTGGATTAAAATCTTCAGTGTATAGAAGGTGTCCCCTGTTGTTTTAGGATCATGATGTTTAGATCCAACCTCTTGTTTATATAGCACAAATACAGTGGTGCCTCACAAGACGATTGCTTCGTATGATGACGAATTCTCTTTACAATGAGGTTTTCAGAGCGATCTTGTGCTTCGTTTAACAATGTTTCCTATGGGCGATTTTTGCTTTACGATGTTAGGGACCTAGCCTCGCAAGAAGGTTAAATTTTAGGTCCCTGTTTTTCACTTTACAATGTTTTTGACAGCTTGGTCTTGCTTCGCTATACGAGTCTTTTAATGGTCTCTGTTTTGTTAAACGGCTGTCTTCGCTTGGGAACCGCGTTTCACTTAACGATGTTTCCTATGGCAATTTTCGCTTTACAATGACAATCCCTTCCCATTGGAACAGATTATCAGGTTTTCATTGCATTTCAGTGGGAAAACGTGTTTTGCAAGACGATGTTTTTGCTTAACAGCGATTTTCACGGAACGAGTTAATATTGTCTTGCGAGGCACCACTGTAAAAGTTAACTGCAGTCAGTATATGTTTTCATGTTTGTCTTTAGTTAGTCATGTTCCTGTACAGTGAGAGAGAATATACAGTACTTTCCTTATAGCATCAGGGAGACTGAACATCAAATTAATTTGTTGGTCTTCTCAAGCTGGCACTTTTAATGGGTTTTATCCTCTATTACCAGTTTACCATTTTGAGAAGGAAATGTACCAAGAGTCTCAAAGTTTTGGGGAACTCCCAGAAAAACTCAGTGATGCAGGCAATATTCAGTGACTAAGAGACAAGCACTGACAAGTGGGAGGGGTTAGAACAAAGCAAACAAAAGAGCAAAAGATATTTTGAGAAAACCATCACATTGTTGGGACAGATCATTTTCACAGTTCATACTGAAAAGGTTGTTTTTAATGTTCTTAGGAAGTGAAAGCTGCACTGATAATCAGTGGAAAATCTTAGTGTAGCTGGGATTGGGCAGAACTATGTGGTCTCTCTGTTCTAAAGAATCATAGGAGTGAAGAAAAAAGGTCCCATTCTTAAACATCAGTGCAGTATAAAGTGAACATACATAGGCACAATATGTTGAAAAAATTAGAAAGGAATTGTGAGGGAGGAAGAGGAATGGAATGGCCAAAACTCTGGATGTTCCACCTTATTTATTTATTTAGTAGATGATTATCCTATTGGTGTTTGTGTTAAGCTTGCATAACTTGTCACAGGTCATTTACCTGGTACCAGCATGTATCTTGGTTATATGCCTGATCACATGACCAATAGCACAATCAAGATGTACTCTGGCACCTTGCTTGATTAACTGGAAATAACCACAGCAAGTTACACAACTCCCACATGAACACTAGTAGGATCCTCACCTATAAATGTTTACAAGAACTAATTATGCTTTATAGGAGGCCTATACAGCATAAATACTTTCATATATAATATTGTCACAAGCTTAAATAATATTTAAAATCATAAAATAATGTTTGGTGTGTTAATACTTGTTGTTTTTTCAATTTTTTCAAAGCTGATTCTCAGTCAGGAGGACATTACTACTATCTTGAGGACCCTGAATGAAAATTTAGGAGATAGTTCTGGGCCTCCACCACCTGCACCAGAAAAGAAAGATCTGCTAAGTATCCATAGTGGAGCAGCAAGTTTTTCCCAGCATTCTGGGGGTATGTGTTTATTTAAAAGCTTAAGCTACTACTACCTGTCCAGCGGGGGGAGAGGGGGATTAAGTTAATAATTATAGAAGCCATTAACATTTGTATAAGAAAAGCAAATCTAAAAGAGTATCGTAGACTACTGTATAATCAATGTGCAGTGGTTGGTCTTAATGTACATTCTGTAGTTTCTTTCATAATGATTATAGTTAATTCTTTTCAGCCTGAAGGATTTTGTAAATATGTTAGTATCAACTAGAGTTATTTCTCTCATAGGAAAATAATACCTATTTTCCCGTATCAGAATACATTCCTATTATATTTCATATCTCAGCAAACTTCTGTTTGACTTGAATGGTTTTGTAAACATTGATCCTTGCTTTCATTTTTAATTAATAAATAATTTTGTTTAATGTAGACAAGTCACTTCAGGGACTTTTTAATTTTCAAATTACTCCAAAAGTCTGCCAGTTTACTTTTCTTTTTTAAAAAATGTCTGAATATCCAGATATATTTTTATCTTAGCAGTTTTTGGCAAACTGCATGCTCTTGTGAAAATGCCATAACTGCATGACTTAATTAAATGTATTCAGTGGGACAGTAATCGCTTTCAAAATTCAGTACATTAGGAAAAAAGCTTCTTTTTTTGTATTATAGTAAATATTTTTGTGTCTTATATTTTTAAAGCTGGAGTTACAGTGGTTACTTCTGCTGTGGTGGAAATGCATTCTTCAGTAAAGGTTAAAACCACACTAAAATTGGACTTCCAGTTTGATTCCCTGACTCTTGCTTTGTATAGTCCAAATTCCAATCAGGTAAGGAAAAATCATGCAAAATGAAGTCAGTGACTAGAAACCTTCTCCTTACATATGCCATTGTAAGTCCAGTGGCATGGATTTGCAGCAGCAAAATATTGCCAGTGAAGAAGTCAGAGGTTGTGTTCCCTGTTGCATACTGGTCACACTCCTTAATCTTTTAGTAGGAGCTGTTTGATGCTGCATTTTATGCTAGTGGGCATAAATAATAGGATTCTGACAGTATACTTACATATTTTTTTTACCAGGCTATTATTCCTCAGTATTATATTATGAATAGTTAGACATAGGGGACATCATCTATATGATTAAACTGTCTCAGGTCCTGAAAAAAGATTGTTTTTCTTTGTGGTACCTGTGACTCACACCCCAGGATTTAGCATCTGTATAAAGCCATCTTTCAAATTTCTAGTGCTTAATAGCTTTCTCTGTTGGCACCACTCTGCTACTCCAGGCCTATCCTTCAGCAACCAACAGTTGGCTCTTCAGTTGCATCTTTTCCAGGTCAGTAGCTGAATGGGGAAAATTCTGAAGTATTTTTCCTTCCCAGTGCCTCATTCTCTCTCATCATTTTTTCAAAATGCATTTTCATTGTTTCTATGTAAAACAAGAATTGGTTAGTTTGTTATTTTGACAGTCAATGCAGTGTATGTAGAAGTTTCTCTGAGATATGCCTCAAAATCTGAGTCTCTGCCTTAAATGTTACTTTTGGGAACAGTGCCAAACAACCATTCTAGGGCACCAGACTGACCACTTCAAGGCCCTGTCTTTGGGTGTATCCCTAGCCCTGAAAGTCTTCCCAAAATGTATGACCCCCCCCCCAAGACTGTGTACCAAAGGAACAGTCATGTATCCATACACGGATGACTGGTTGTTGGTTGTACCTGTCCAAAATAAATTTTGGGATACTCTCCAATTTATTGTATGTCTTTTCACAGAATTGGTGCATAGCTCAGTGGTTTAGGTATCTGGCTGTGGAGACAGGGGTTGGGAATTTGATACCCCACTGTGCCTCCCTGATGGGGGTTGGGCTTAATGATCCATAGGTTTCTTCCAGTACTGCAGTTCTAACTAAAGGGGCACCAAAGGATACATGTGAAGGAGGGGCCTGAGTCAATGGAGAAAGCTATTAGGCTGTGGGAGTTTCTGGAGATGTTTTTGTGCAGATGTGACTACTTGATGAGCCACAGCTACAGGTAACAGCTGGTCCATTCCAGAACTCTAAAGTGGGGAGCAGCTGTTAGCCAGTGGATGTTTTAAAAAACTTTGGCTCCTACTCATTCATCTAACCAGTTCATTAGTTAAAAACTTCATGTGAGTGAGTATGCCTGTTTAAAAAGAAGCTGTAGTATGGTTTTAAAAGCAAAAAAAGTATTCTTTGGACATACTTATTAGATAGCACCACTCTCATGTGAATGAACATCCAACCCATTCTGAGTGGGTGGTGGTGTTAATAGTTATTGACACTTTAGCCAGGCTTGAGGAAGGTAACAAAACATGAAGCAATAAAGTTACCTAATCATTTCCAAAGATCTGCCTTGATAGGAAACATTTTACTTGTCTTCTAAAGTTAAGGATATCTGAAACTTATAAAAGGAGTTGCCAATGCAGGAGTGCCATGACAGAAAATGTTTTAAGAATTATAAGTGTTTAATTCTAAGAATGTATAGGCTCTTATTCCATGCCATACATGAAATTGCTCCTGAAGAATTAATGTTTTGAATGGTCCGATGGCAATTTTATATATATTTTAATTGTATTTTAATTGCTACATAACTTTATTGTATTTTAAATGCTGTAAGCTGCCCAGAGACCTTTGGGTAGTGTGGGCGGCATATAAATTAAATAAATAAATAAATAAATAAAATATATAGAGTTATTTTTTTTGAAACTGTAATATAGGCAATTGTTGATTCAAATGTTAATGGCACAATAAAACTTTAAAAATTAATGGCTGGAATATGCTTTGTATTTGTGACTGGCTGTAAAAGGAATGTACTGTGTTGAACTATTTCTATACTGATTTTTAGCTTGCTAAATTCTGTATGTAAAAACAATTTGATTCTCTTAAGCAGTAGAGAACTATGCTACTTCCCATCACTATGCTAGCTCTCTCTGTGTGAAAGATTAATACTAATTCTTTCTTAGTAATTACATACATTCTTTCAAAGTAGTAAAGCTTTATACAACTTGAGTCCTCATAAATAAGCCTTTTTCATTTAGTAGTCTTTAGATCTAATCCATGATATGGCTTTCTAAGTCTGAAAAGTGGTAGAGATTATAGTATGCATTGGGGAAACATTTTATTTATTGAATTAATTTAGATTAATTTAAACTATGTGTTCTCTTTTTGTAACAGCTCACACTTCAGGATGAACGAGATGGTCGTCTGAAACTTGCAGAATTTAAATTGTTATTAATATCAACAGCTGTCAAAATGTTGTCAGATGGGTCAATGAATGCCTCGGTCAGGTTAACAAATTGTACTTTAGATGATAAACGAGAGACAGTCCAGAAAGCTACACCAAGGTAGTTATTTTTAAAAACTAAACATTTGAATTATTGATGGAGTGGTAATGCTGGCAGTACAACCAAGACTATGGGTAAATGCTGAGTGCAATCTGAAGTGGCTGCTTTAAGCATGTATATGAGCTTTATACATATTCAGAACTTCCCTTGCAGTTGTTATAGCTGTTAGATTCTGAGGTAGATAAGGCAAGCAGATGTAAAAGTACTTTAGTTCATTGGGGGTAGCAGTAAAAACTGTCCTTACATATTTACTCACCTTAACACATATATACAGGCTTATGCTGGTTCTGAGTCTTTGATTGGGGAACAGTTCTTTTATGCACATGGACATTTAGGTGTACAATTCAATTGTTTGTACAATAGCTATTGAAGTTATGACATCTTTAGGTAAGTTAATGAGATTGTATGTGGACTACTACAGTGGTGCATAGCAAGACGATTTTAATTTGTTCCGCGAAAATTGTCTTATTGTGAAAAATTTGTCTTGCGAGGTTCCCTGTGCATCAGTCTAAAAAAAAAAGTCTTGCAAAGCATTGGTCTTTTAAAAAAAAGTCTTGCGAAGCATCATCTAAAAAAAAGTCTTGCAAAGCACATTTATTATTTATTTATTTTATTTTATTTTATTTTATTTTATTTTATTTTATTTATATCCCGCCTATCTGGTCGGGTCAGGACCACTCTAGGCGGCTAACAACATAAAATTATACAAGAGGTATATATATGTATAAACAATTTTTAAATAGCAAAACATTAAACAAGGTAGGGGAGACAATATGAGGGAAGAAAAGGACAATCATAGAGATCGCAAGAACCAATCGTCTTGCGGGTTTTTCATCCCGCAAGGCGATCGTCTAGCGAGGCACCACTGTATTTCTGTGAATGGAAGAACTTCCTCATTTATGATTGAATGGTGATGTTTTGCTGTCCCTCTGCCTGCCTCATCATCATTACAAAAGTTCCTGTTCTTTCAGAAAGTTGTCAAGGGAAGAAAAAAGGGGGAAAAATCCCTTGTGTATCTATATCATTTTGTGAATGCTGTATGTGTACCTGTGTGCGGTGGTGCTATATTACTTAAAAACACACTGAAAAGTCAAAAACATACATTTTTTCTTATGAAGACATTTAGTGTTAGTTTCAAATTTTGAGTCATATTTAGGATTTAAGTAATTATTTAAATTATATTTCAACATATCTCTCTCTCCTCCTCCTTCCCAGTCCCTTTTCTTTTTTATTCATGTTCCTTTCTTTTGCCCCCTTCTCTTCACTGTTTCTTCCAGAAACTTTCTGATAACACAGTGAGGTAATATGATTTTGACAATATTATCCCATTTGATTATTTCAAATTTTTAATAACAACATTCCTTTTTTCTGATATATTTGTTGTACAGTGAGCTGCCAATCAGCATCATTCATTGTACTGCCACATATTTTATCTGTTAATGCCATCTAAATACATTTCATTGTTCAGACGTCTATGAGAGCTTTCTTCATCATTAATATGCATCTTAATCCATTTTCTTATAATGTGAATCAGCACTTCTCATGTTATAATAAATGCATCAAACGTGGTGTAGTTGCCGAGTAGTATAAAGAAAAACAGAAAGCAGGTTTGCAGTTAGTTGAAAACCTTCTGCCAGTCCTATTCTTTCCTTCAATTTTGTAATATTAGTATAAATGCAGCAGCCCTTAAATTAGTTGTAAGCTGCTTATCAGAGGAAATCAAAAGTGTATCTAATGATACATATACTTGCAAGCAAATATCATAAAAGTTATGGTAGTCTCCCCAGAATTCCTCTGGAGTTTATACAGGTTAGCTGGAATCTCATTGGCGTGATTACATGAGCTTAAATGGCAATGCTGTCATCAACCTGTGACATTAATCTTTAAATTAATTTAATTTAAAGCTTCCTATTCTCCCCTCCACATTTCAAGGATTTCTAGCAAAGCATTTGGAGTCCTTAGGATGTGGAGGGGGGGAGGAGTCTGGGAGTCTTTAATATCCAAAAATCATAACTGGATCACCACCAATGGTCCCAATCCTGCCACCAGCAACCTGCAGGTTAATTTTTGGATATTAGAAGCTCCCTCGCTTCCACCACATCCTGAGTCTTTCAAAGGCTTCATCAGATCAAAGGGGGATCTGAGGAACTTCAGAATTTGAGGGAGCAGGGGGAGGATAGGAAGCTTTGGTCATTGCTTGTCCATTTTGGACAGGAAACCAGCAAATTCTGCACAACTCCATGGCCTTTTTGTAAATCCTGGACAGGAAGGGTGCTTATATGCACAAATATTTTTTATAATCCTGTCCAGCTTGTTTCTTTTGGCCCTTTCCTGGTGACCTCTGCACGGGAATGATGTCATTCTGCTCAGGCATTGTAATGATAATGTGCAGTGAGCACTTCTTCCAGAAGAAAATAAACACTTGCAAGAAATCTCATGAAATTCCCTGGGAGATTACAGGATGAGGGGGTGTACCGAAGAAATCCTACTGCAAGACAAAAAGAATGCTTCTTCTTCGTGGCCTCTCTGAATACACACTAATGGGTTAAATCTGCACCTGCGCAGAGATTTCTGGAATATTCTAGAGCTTTAAGCTGTTTAAGCAATGGACCACTCCCTTAGCCCACAAGGTCTGCCTACCCTCAAAGTTACCTCAGTTCTTTTTTGCCGCCGCTGCATGAGGTCTCCTCTTCTGAGCTGCTGCTTCCTTGTCGTTTCGACTCCTAAAAAGAGCAATTTCAACTTCATTATCTTTCATCAATCATAAGACTATTGCTACCCCCCCTTCTCCAATCCCCACTCCCCTGTTTTTAGCTTCTTCCCGCATTTATGGCACCCCCCTTTCAAAAAAGTGTACCGTGCCCTAATAAGATCGCTGTTACTGATGGCCACAAATCCTGCTTGTTTTGCCTGGGGGAATTGCATCAACCCTTCTCCTGCCTGATCTGTAAAAACTTCAGCAAACAAGCTCTAAAACGTGGAGAGCAACACCTTAGATTCTTCCTCTGGGAAAAGTCTCTCCAGCCTCCTCTAACCATGGAAGCTGTGTCTAATTTAGAGACTCCAAATCTACCTCCACCTCTGGTTGTTGCCTCCCCACCCCTTCTAAGGCATCCCAACGATCTAAACATAGATCCAAAGTAACTTCATCTGGGAAAGCAGTTTCTACTGCTAAATCTTCTCCAGTCTCTATACAGCCTAAGCCTAAGAAAAAGAAAAAAACTTTTTGAGGCTTGCCCACAACCAGCGGTACTAGATTTGCCAGTACAAGAACAGCCTACCATCCAAATCTACTCCTCAGAGGACACACTTACCATCCCCTCTGCCCAACCAGAGTTTCCTATCCTGACTCAGTTCCTGATTTCACCGGGCATTGCTGACGTGACTCTGGTACAGACATTGTTACATTCAAGCCCAGTCTCTACTGCTTACTTGGTCTCACCCAGCGACCATGACTCTGTACCAGCTCCTCACCCCTCTGCTCTCAGGAAGAGGTCAAGAAAGGAACGATACCTAACGGATCAAGATGACAACATTGATAGACCCATGAGTCTATCATCTCTAGGGTCCTTCATCTCTAGAGAGCCGTCAGAAAAGCATAGACATGCAAAACGGGTCAGGCTCTACGATTCACCAGACTACCCTGAACCCATTTATGGACGGTCTCAATATTGAGCACATCGGTACCATCCCTCCGAGCTCGATTATTACCGGAACCATTGCCGGCATTGCTACTGTTATGATTATGGCACTTCGGACTTGTCTTTTTCTCCTCGATACCATCATCGGTACCAGGATGACCCTAGATCTCGATCTCAGAATCTGCCTCGATACTATCATCTCCAGTACCGAAACAGATCTCCCATAAGAGGCGTGCTGATTCAGCCAATGCTCACTTGACAATATCTAAGAAACCCCGAGCGTCAGTAGCGGCACCTTAATCCCATCCATGCTCGACACAGACGCACGTCCCACCTACTTCAACTCAACCATCAGATACCAGACATAAAGATCATTCTAAACATCATGCTTCTTCAGTACCACAGCATATCCCTCTGGTACCACAACCTACCCTGGTACCAATTCAGCAAATAGCATCAAAATCAAAGCATACTGTACTACTTCTGTACTGACGGCCCCATGATAGTATCCAACATCTCCAGCACCCTTTCTCCAATCCTCAACATCAAATTCTTCTCACTCCTCCCATCTGCAGGAGTCCCCACCTAACTTGCCTACATCTGATTTGGACTCTTAACACCCATAATCCACCATCACCGTCTGATGATTTTTCTGCTTACTCACAACTAATTCTCAAGATAGCAAAGGCAATGGAATTTGACATTCAACAGCCTTCACAATCTCAGTCAGATAAGGTCTACAAGGACATTAATACACAACAATCTCTACCTCTTAGCATGAGTTTCATCCCTTCCTTGCTGGAATTGGCTAATCAAACCTGGACAAAACCTTCATCCATCCCTCAGATGTCACTCAAGGTAGAAAACTTCTATAAAACACATGGAGATAATACCAACTTCCTCTTTAAACACCCATTACCCAATTCTCTCATGGTGGGCGCTAGAGTCCACAACAGGTTTTCTACAACACCTAATAACAAGGAGAGTAGAAAACTTGACATTGCAGGACGCAGGGTCTATTCCCTTGCATCATTCAATCTCCATGCCACAAACTACATGGCTGCAGTCGGAGGATATCACCATTACCTTTGGAATAAAACATCCCATCCCTCCAATCAGCTATGGGGGAATATAAAACACGCAGACTTGCTTTCCACCAAGAAGCCATGGTGTTCGCTAGGCAGGAAATAATCACTGCCAGACACATCATCGATGCCTCCTCTCAACAACTAATGGTGGCAGTAGCCTTATGAAGGTATGCATGGCTCTGATCTGCCCAAATCCTAGACAATGTTAGGCTCAGAATTGAAGACTTACCTTTCAGTGGTTCTGGCCTCTTTGACGACAAAACAGATGATATTATTGAAAACCTACAAAAATTAAAGAAAACGTCACGTTCATATAATACCCAACCATACTATAGGCCACAGCGCTCTCAATGGTGTCGCCCACATCAGTACTACCCACCTAAACTATATTATGATAGGAACAAATATTCTGCCCAACCAACCACATCCCATCAACCCAGGAATACCTTCCAACGCCATCAGCCAAAGCAGTCTTTTCACCGCCTGGGGAAGAAGCAAAACCAGAGCCTTTGACTCTTACACCCCTCAAATCACCAATAGCCACCTTCTCCCAGTACCTTCAACATGTCTTGCTGCTCATCTACCTTCATGGTCATTAATCATAACAGACAAATGGGTGCTTACTATCATCGCAACAGGGTACGCCATCGGGTTCATCCGCAAACCACCTCCACGATCCCGTATCCTTCAACAAGAAATCCAATTCCTTCTCTCTAAGAACGCCATCTCTCCAGTTGATCCTGTAGACCAACACACAGGATTTTCCCCCTGGTACTTCACAGTTCCAAAATGAGGTGGAGGGCTAAGACCTATCCTAGACCTTCAAGATCTAAACTATTACCTAACTGCCAGAAGGTTCCGGATGGTAACCCTCGAACGAATCCTTCCCATTCTCCAACAAGGCCACTGGCTTACATCCATAGATCTAAGCAACACATATTTTCATATAACCATACACCGGGATCATCACAAATTCCTCCGCTTCACTGTCGGAGAACAAGCCTACAAGTTTACAGCCCTGCCATTTGTTCTTTCCACAGCCCCAAGAGTCTTTACAAAATGTATGGTACCCGTGGCAGCCCACCTCCGCACCCTGGGAATCTCAGTCTTCCCTTATTTAAACAACTGGCTCCTGGTATTGTCATCTCCCAGACAAGCAGCCATAGATGTCCAGATCACTCTCTCTGTCCTCGCAGATTTAGGCTTACAGGTAAATGCGTGCAAATCAGTCCTCATTCCCACCCAACGGATCAAGTACATAGGGGCTGTATTAGACTCCATCTAAGCGAGAGTGTTCCTCCCACACGAAAGGATATTGAAATTTCAATCCCTCATCAACCACTTTCGCCCAGACTCCTATGTCACCGCTCATTCCACACAGTATCTCCTAGGCCTCATGGCCTCGACAACGTCAACCATATTGCATGCCAGACTGAAACATGGTCCCTCCAATCTTGGTATCTCACCCTGTTCGACCCAATGATGGACCTTCAAATAAAACCCCCTCAAAGTCACCCGAGAGCTTGCATCTCAGTTCCTCTGGTGGAGCAATCTGTCGAACTTACTCATGGGTCATCCTTTCGCCCCTCTCCAACCCTCAATCCAAATAACTACAGATGTGAGTACCACAGGATGGGGTGCACACTGCAACAGCCACTCCATTCACAACACCTGGTCCAAAACAGAAGCTACCCTCCATATAAAGAACCTGGAACTCCTTGCCATCTTCAAAGCTTGCAGAGCATTTGAGCCAATCATCACGGGCAACATGGTTCAAATAACAATGAACAGTTTTGGGAGTGGCGCATGGAGTGTCACATTTTTCCAGTGGCAGTCTACACAGCCACACATGACAACCTTGTAGCAGACTGTCTCAGTCGCATATGAACTCAGACTCACAAGTGGTCCCTAGATCAGTCCACTTTTCTACACCTTTGCAATTTCTGGGGACAACCCAAGGTAGTCATATTTGCTACCCCACTAAACACCAAATGCAACCTGTTTTATTCCAAAGCAGGCAGAGGTCACGGATCATTGGGAGACGGCCTTATGGCAGACTAGTCCATGAATCTCCTATACTTATTCCCGCCCATTCCGCTAATACTTTGGATTATATCCAAAATCATGAAAGAATGGGTAGACGTAATCCTCATTGCCCGCTGGTGGCCAAAACAACCATGGTTCACAACCCTATGCTCCATCAGTAGAGGAGGCAGAGCTTGATCGCAGTGAAGCCAGCAGCCCCTGGCAACAGCTCCTGGGGAAAGTTGGAACCGTGCAGTCCGTGATCCCTCCAGAAAGGAGGGGACAGAAGGGGAGGCCAGGAGAGGTCACCCCCAGATCTCCATACTCTACAATGACTGCCTGGAGAATAATTCCTTAGTAGCGAACATCTTAGCGCATGCCCACAAACCTTCCACTACAAAACTGTACTCGTACAAGTGGTCTGCATTCCTCCAATTCACCAATCAACGTAATCTAAACCAACTACTTTGCAAGCTGTTCTGCAATTCCTCTCACAGCTGTTCGATCAACAATTGTCTCTATCCCACCTTAAAGGTCTACCTCTCTGCTATCATAGCTAATCAACCGCAGGACTCAGAAGCTGCCATCTTTTTCCACCATCCATTACTCAAACAATTTCTTCGGGGTGTCACCAACCTGCGACCTCCACCTCCACCACCTACCCCACAATGGTCGCTGTCCCTCGTCCTGCACTATCTCTCATGACCTCCCTTTGAGCCACTACAGTACGTCGGAACACCTCCTATGCCTCAAAACTCTATTCCTGGTGACCATCACTTCCACAAGAAGGGCTTCCGAACTAGCAGCCCTAAGAATCAATAAGCCATTCCTACAGTTTCACCCAGACAAAGTTACCCTGTTCCCGGATGTTTCCTTCTTGCCCAAGGTAATCTCCAACTTCCATCTTTCGCAACCCATTGTACTCCCCACATTTTTTCTGGCACCTACAACTCATCTGGAATGATCACTCCTTGGACACTAAAAGAGCCCTAGCATTTTACTTGTCTAGGACGGCCTCTTTCCGAAAATCAAAGAGACTTTTCGTGTCACCCCATCCACCTCATAGAGGATCATACGTGTCCTGTTAGACATTATCTCGGTGGATGGTATCACCTATTAAATTGGCATATCAGCTAGCCAAAAAGCCTCTCCCTGATGAAATCCGAGCACACTCTACTAGAGCAACTGCTTCCTCTGCAGCTTTTCTCCGAAGGGTCTCTATCCCGGACATCTGTAAGGCCGCCACATGGTCCACACCATGTACCTTCACTGCACATTACAGACTGGACCTGAGAGCGAGAGCATATGCATCCTTCGGGAGAGCTGTGTTGTCATCCATCCTCCAGTGATGTCCCTTCACCTATAAGGTAAGCTTGTCAGTCACCCATTAGTGTGCATTCATAGAGGCCATGAAGAAGAAAGAGAGGTTACCTACCTGTAACTCTGGTTCTTTGAGTGGTCCTCTGTGAATTCACACTTCCTGCCCATCCTCCCCTCTGTCCGTCACTTCTATATCTACTGATGCAGCAGTGGGTTGTTACCAGAACCGAGGTAACTTCAAGGGCGGGCGGACCTCTTGGGCTAAGGGGGCAGTGCATTGCCTAAACAGCTTAAAGCTATAGAATATTCTGGAGATCTCTGCGCAGGCGCAGATTTAACCCATTAGTGTGAATTCACAGAGGACCACTCGAAGAACCAGAGTTACAGGTAAGTAACTTCTCTTTTTTCTTGATTTCTCTCTGTGGTTGACACCCTGCAAGATACAGATTTCCACTCATACATCAGATCTGGGCCTGCACAAAGTAGGACATTGGAAACATCAGTGCCTTTAGAAACTATTCTAGTCCATGCCCTCAGGTTGGGTAACATTGTGCTGAGTCATAGTAGTAACAACTCAGTCCACCCTTCTTTGTACTTTAATGAATGTTGTTTTATATATAAAATTATATGAATTTGTGACATTCTGCAAGGGATAGGAAATTGGTATTTTTTCCTTCCTTAAAGGCAGCACTATCACATCAGGTTTGTCAACTGAAGGATCACTCAGTTCTAAATGTTTCTGAAATGCTACATGGGTGTAGATACATACTGTGTCTATGTGCATTTGTATGTGAGTACAGATAATCATTTCAAATTGTTAGTTATTTTTCATCTATGTTTCTGAAGAGAGCTGAGCTATATACTTTTTCACTAGGTATGATCTCTGAGCAGTCCTTTTAGGTGCAATCCTATGTGAACCTTTTCCAATAATTAATCTTGAAATTACTGAAACAAGGATCGCCAACTTCCCTGAATTGGACCCAAGGAATAGTAAAAATAATTGTGTTTATTTAAGGGCCCTTGGAACTGAGTTTCTCGCACTGTTACAGGTGTGGCCAGAATCCTGTTAATGCTTGTGTAGGGTTTAGATATCTCACTGTAGCTAACTGATTAGGAGCTGGGGTGTACCTGCAACAGAGATATATCTCAGCACCTCATCAGTTAGCCACAACAGGTTACACAAGCCTTATGTGAACACCAACAGGATTCTGGTCTTTCTATTAAAAAAAGTTATCCAAAGAAAAGTACCATTAGGCATGCTTAATTCACATGTTTAGATCTTGGCCAAATTGTTTGAATTTGTTTTTACTATTATATATAAACATGATGTACTGTATTACAGGGATTTAAAGGAAAATTTTGAATTGCAAAAGAAAATTGTAGATTGTAAACAAATTTTAAAAAAAACTACTAAGAGAGGAGGAAAACCACAAGAGATGTTTTAAGAATTTTTTATTTTGAAATATTTGTAGAATAATTGGCCTAACTCTGTAAAAATATATGTATTGAAGACAAATACATCATCATAAAGATAAAATGAGGGCACATGATTTGTAATGTTTTTCACATTGAGTTACTTGTCCTGCTAATCTGTCTTTCAGAATGGTTGAAATGAAGCATGGATCTGAAAAGAAAGTAATGTTGGACATAAGTTATAAACAAGGGAGAGATGGGAACACCATTATTGACACAGTTATTCAGGATACATACCTCTGTGCTAGTGTAGAGTTTCTTCTGACTGTAGCAGATGTTTTTCTAAAAGCCACTGCTGAAAGTGCTGCTGCAGAGAGAAACTTCAAGCAAACTTTGGCTGTAAAGGAGCAAGGTTAGTAATTGGTGTCAGCACATTGCAATAGACAATTAGTAGATATAAACTGAAAACTATAGCTTCTTTGTGCTCTTCATGAATCACACCTATCAGTGTTTCTGTGCCTGTTACAAAACCCGTCAGAATGTTCTAGAGCTTAAACAGAGCTGTGAGAAAAGCCCGCTTCCCCCGCTGTGCACGTCCCATTACCAGTGACCATCTCTTGGTTCCTTTGAGCTGTCACTGAGTAAATTCTGAGGAATGTTTGTTACAGCCTATGCTGTGTCTTTTTATTTTTATTTTTGGAGAGTTATCTGACATCGTCTCCTCCTTTGTCTCCAATCTTCCATTTGTGAATCTCCCCCTTAAAAAAATCTTTGTTACTTTAGTCGTGTTCTCTTACTCCTTCCCTCCCTCCTGCTTGAACTTCTTAACCTTGTTGTGGTGAGGCCTCCTCACTTTTTTATGATCCCAATGGGGACCTTTCAAAAAGTATGCTTCTTCCAGCAATAAAATCCCCCTCACTGATGGACATTTGAACCACTTATGCTCCTCTTGGTGAAGACTGCCAACAAGCTTTCCAGCATTGGTTCAAGTTCACAAAGATTGCTCCAAAGTCTACTGTGACAAACCCAGACCTACTGGGATATGCCACAGTTTCACTAAGCTGCCACCAACCATTCCCTATAAGAAGTCACACAGACCAGGGATGGATTTTTAACAAATAAAAGAACAAGGTTTATTAAATAACACACAGGAAAAATAAAAGGATCAAGTGAATAAGATACAGTAACGTGGCTTAGTCTCAATCATACATACACACAGTTTGGTTCACACAGAACACTTAACTTGAAGCACAGACCCTGAACCTATCAGTTCTGGCTAACCATACAGACACCTGAACCTATCAGGTTGGTACTGACTGACACACAGTAGTACCCTGTCTGACACACAGACTCCCACTCAAGCTTCTTCTCTCAGCTCCTCTCCAGCTCTCTTCCTTCTCCACACACGCTCCACATATATATACAGTACAGCCCCTCCTCCTGATGTCCCGCCTTCCACTCCCCATAGGATGGAACTTTCCCTCCAAACCCATGACAGACAGGTAACATCAGTGCTGTATGTAACACCTCCCCTCTTTATAAGTTGTTTTGTAGGGGGAAAGCTAAGGTGCTTTTCACCAAAAAACAACCTGGACCCAAAACAAACAAAAACCATCATATAATAACATACAATACCATACTTACTTATACTTACACTCTATTAGGCATTTAAACATTTACCATTAACAATACATCAAGTTACCTTTATTCATACAAACCAACATGTTTAATAAACAGACACATTTGACTTTTTGTCATCAAAATATATACATAGTCCATGTTTCTTTCGCCGTCTTCATTCTTCAGGTCTTCTTGACAAGGCGTCAGCAACACAGTTCACTGACCCTCTGACCACCTTCACTTCAAAGTCATAGTCTTGCAGATTTAAAGCCCACCTCATAAGTTTACTATTGTGGGTTTTCATTGTATTTAACCATTGCAGTGGTGAATGGTCAGTGCACAGAATAAAATGTCTTCCCCAGATGTAAGGCTTGGCCTTCTGGATCGCGTAGACTATGGCCAGGCACTCCTTTTCCATGGTTGCCAAATGTCTCTCACCTTTCTGGAGTTTCCTACTCAGGTAGGACACTGGATGCTGGTCACCATTCTCATCCTCCTGGCAAAGAACTGCTCCTACCCCGCTGTTAGACGCATCGGTGTAGATGATGAACTCCCGGTCGAAGTCTGGAGCACGCAGCACTGGATAGTTGATGAGCGCCTCCTTCAACCTCCGGAACGCCTCCTCACAGTCGCTGGTCCACGGGATGCGGTCATCAGCCTTCTTCCTCATCAGATCGGTCAGCGGAGCCGCAATCTCGCTAAACCTCGGGATGAACTTTCTGTAGTAGCCCACCAACCCAAGAAATGATTTGACTTTTTTCTTGGTGTTGGGTCTGGGCCAATCACGAACTGCTTCTATCTTGGCCTCGAGGGGTTTTATCACTCCTCCCCCTACTATGTGACCCAAGTATTTTATTTCTGGGCTACCCAGCTGCAGTTTGTTCTCTTTGCAGGGCCTAGGCCAAAGCACTTCCTCCCCTGGGTCAAAGTGCCTCTCCCTGCCTTCCTGGTCATCCCAAGCTTTCTTTCTGACCTTTTGAGCTTGCAGGGTCTCTGCTGCTAGCTCTAGGTTTCTCTTTAGGTCATTCCTTAAAGGGTCTATATACGTCACAACATCTTGTGGGTCATCCTGGGTGATCTGCTCCCAATTTTGTTTGATCAAATCAAGGGGCCCTTTCACCCTTCTCCCAAATAAAAGTTCAAACGGACTGAACCCGGTACTGGCTTGTGGCACTGATCGATAAGCAAACAAAAGGGATTGCAGCTTCTGGTCCCAATTGTTTGGATTCTCTGCCAAGTAAGCCCTAATCATGCGCATTAGAGTCCCATTGAACTTCTCAGTTAACCCATTACTTTCAGGGTGATAGGCAGTGGTTTCCTTGTGTTTAATTCCACAGATTTGCCATAACCGTTTCATGAGCTTCGATGTGAACGATGCGCCCAAATCTGTGATTATTTCTGAGGCAAATCCCATCCTGGACATATACCCCACCAAGGCATCTGCCACTGTGTTAGTTTCAATGTTAGTCAAGGGTATGGCTTCAGGGTACCTCGTGGCATGGTCCACAATGGTGAGAATGAACCTGTTCCCCCTCTTTGTGGCCTTGGGCAAAGGTCCCACAATATCCACCCCTATGCATTTGAACGGAGTGTCAATCACAGGCAAAGGGCACAACTTTGCTTTGGTCCTGTCGCGGTTATTCCCCTGCCTTTGACACACATCACATTGTTTACAGAACTCCCTGATCTGCTTCCCTATGTCAGGCCAGTAAAAATTCTGTGTGATTCTCTGCTGTGTTTTGTTCACCCCTAAGTGCGCAGCAAACATGTCAGAGTGCCCCCTTTGTAAGATCATGGGGCGATACTTTTCAGGTACCACTAGCTGACTTCGGATCCCATCTCCCCCTTTTGAGATATTCCTCAGGGTCTCTCTATACAAAATCCCCTTTTTCTCTAGAAATCTCACTGGGGTTTCAGGTGTTAGCTGGGCGTCAGTCACCTGTTCAAAACACTTTTGGAGAGTGGCGTCTGCCTTTTGCTCTTGGCCAAATCGGCTGTCTGTGGTTAAGGTTTCCACCACAGCTTCTGAACTCCCCTCTGCTTCCGTCTCTGGCTCATCATTACCCCCCTGAACTGTCCCCGTGGTGGCTTGTGAACGTGTACTCACTAGCACCCGTTTCACATGTTCAGCCAGGTCATTTCCCACGAGCACGGCTGCTGGCAGAGTCGATGAAATCGCTAGCCGCCAAACTCCCCTCCAGCCTTGAAAGTTCACAGGTACCTCCGCTACTGGCAGTGAGATCACCTGCCCCTCAATCCCTGCCACCTTCATGCTCTCATTTGGGATTATATATTCCCTAGGAATAATATCTGGATGGCACAGGGTCACCTGGGAACAAGTGTCCCTCAACCCCCGATACTGATGGTCAAGTATTCCTACGTCCACCCCTGCTGTTTCAAACAACTGAGAATCTGTTCTCACGAGCAAGCAGCGCTTGACCTCCACAAGAGGACCATTTTCCTCAGCCTGATCAGCAGATGTAACTGTTCCAGATTGAGTAGCCATGGCAACAGGCTCCCTCAGTGACAAGGAGCTTTGCTCTTTCTGGACACAGAACACAGCTTTTGGCTTGGTTCCACTCGAATCCTGAGGCACAATTCCTTTTAGCTGCTTTAATTTCTCACACTCTGAGATTAGATGGCCCTTTCCCTGACAGAAATAACATTTTCTGCTATATTTTGAGTCTTTCTCATCTTGTTTTGGTTTTCCCTCCAAAATCTGAGGTCTTGGTTTCATGTCTGAGGGCTTCCCTTCACCATGGGCCCCTCCCCCTTGCTGGCTTTTCCCTGGTCCCTGAGAGTACTTGCTGTAGGTTTCTTTAGGTTTCCCCATCGATTTCCCCTCACCCAAGGGCTTTCTTATTTGGGAAATAAAATCTGCGATCTCGGCTGCTTCTGCCACAGATTTCGGTTTCCTTTCCCTCACCTGGAATTTCAGTTCCCCATGCAGGACTGAATAGAACTGTTCCAGCGCTATCAAGTCTTTGAGCTGCTGAAAGGTCTCTGTCCCCTCCTGAGATAGCCATTTCTCTAGCAGCCTCACCAATTGGGCCCCCACTTGGGTAAAAGTCTGCTCTGGTTTCTTGGTGATTGACCTGAATCTTTGCCTCAGCTGTTCCGCATTTATCCCATGTCTGGCAAACACCAGTTTTTTAAACTCTGCAAAATCTTTCATCAGTTCCTCTGGCATCTCTGCATAGACTTCTGCAAGGCTGCCACTGATTAAAGATCGCATGATGGTCATCTTCTCAGTTTCCCTTACTGAGAAGTCCACAAACGCTCTTTCCACTAGGGAAAAGAACACTTCAGGACAATCTCCCTTGTGGTACACAGGGAATTTCTTCAGGTCAGCTTTAGACAATTGGCCTCCCTCAGAATCCCTATTGTTATTATTGTTCTGATTCATCAGTTCCAATTTTCTCAACTCAAACGCCATTTTCTCTCTTTCCAATCTTTCTTCTCTTTCCATTCTCTCTATTTCAAATTGCCTTCTTTCTCTCTCTAATCTTTCCTCCTTTTCCATTCTCTCTCTCTCTAATCTTTCCTCCATTTCCCTCACCCTCAGTTCATGCTGTTGGGCTATGAGCAATTTTCTGAGTTCTGGGTTCTGTTCTCCCGTGCTGTCACCTTGCACTGAGCCAAATTCATCCTCAGAACCTTGGTCAACCTGGGGGTCTTTCACTTCACCCATTTCTGCCATTTGGCTTCGAGTCAAGGGCATAATCCCCCCCCCAGAACAGGCTGCTTTCAAAAGCCAAGCCTCAAAATAAAGCGACCACTTTTTTTTTTCTTTTGCCTCAGAACCAGCTTTCTACAGATTACTGCTGTTCTTCAGCACTAACTTGCAACAGTTGCGAGCCAGAGTCTACCCCCCTCTGCTAGGCCTCTCAGCAGGCAGGCTAGATCACTGCTACTACACAGTTTTGCCTCAGCTTTTTTCCCGCCAAAACAGGCTGCCTCAGAGCTCCCTAATCTAGTCCCCAATCTGAGGTTACACGTTCTTCTACTAGCGCACCTCCCCGTGAGGTACACCTAGAAGATTACCTACGTGCTCTCAGATTGTCCCTGACTAGACCCCCCTTGCTCTGGGCTCACTTGCCAAGGCTTTGCTGTACCACTGGACAACTGGACCAGTCGTATCCCACACGCTGGACACCAATCAATGTGACAAACCCAGACCTACTGGGATATGCCACAGTTTCACTAAGCTGCCACCAACCATTCCCTATAAGAAGTCACACAGACCAGGGATGGATTTTTAACAAATAAAAGAACAAGGTTTATTAAATAACACACAGGAAAAATAAAAGGATCAAGTGAATAAGATACAGTAACGTGGCTTAGTCTCAATCATACATACACACAGTTTGGTTCACACAGAACACTTAACTTGAAGCACAGACCCTGAACCTATCAGTTCTGGCTAACCATACAGACACCTGAACCTATCAGGTTGGTACTGACTGACACACAGTAGTACCCTGTCTGACACACAGACTCCCACTCAAGCTTCTTCTCTCAGCTCCTCTCCAGCTCTCTTCCTTCTCCACACACGCTCCACATATATATACAGTACAGCCCCTCCTCCTGATGTCCCGCCTTCCACTCCCCATAGGATGGAACTTTCCCTCCAAACCCATGACAGACAGGTAACATCAGTGCTGTATGTAACATCTACTTCCACTTCTGGCTCTGAAATATACTTCTTAAGGGCACAACACAATCAAGAACCAACAGTCCCACTTGAAATTTCACTGATGGGAAAAATCTCTCCAAGCTCTCGGTTCGTTGTCTCAACAGTTTTCTTCAGTTCCAACAATTCAGTGCAAGGAATATCTATCTCCTAAAAAGTGTGTTATGAAACCATCTCATTCTGAGTTCACTGCAGCCCGTGCACTGACAAAAACTGAGACAGTACCTCCTCCCGGAACCAACAATGTACCGTTGATTTCAAGAATATTGTCAGCTCCAAAATCTATTTCTTTTAAGGGCACAGCACAATCTGTGTCAAACCCAACTTCAGCAAAAATTTCAAACAAAACTAAAAAGGCATCTGACCTGGACATAGTTTCTATTAAGAAATTCAAACAGAAACACAAGACTAAATTATGTAAGTGACATTAATTGTTTTTGAAGCCATCCAAGCAGTCTAGGGAAGCCAACCCCTCTTCATGGCCATCGAATAAAGAGTGAGATGACCTATTCTGTTTTGGCTCAACCTCAGATGAGGAATTGAGTCATGTCCACCATCATCTCCAGCTTTTAGCCTGTCCCCAGATTGGAGCCAATCTATTCAACAATCCTCACCACTGTAACAAAGCCCAAGGCAAGAACACCCCCTCATAGATCTGGAGCATTCATATGATTCATTACTGCAGTCTTTGTCCACAGTTTGATAGAGAAGCCCTCCTCACCCATAAATGCTTACATAAAACCCATCATCATCACAAAATCAAGGGGTCCTGCACTATTCTGTTCTGGCACAATGCCTTAATTCGATCATGGGCCATACTCAGGATCAGATTGGCACTTTCCACTGCCATTATTGACTTCCCGGCAATGTTAAAGAGAAACATCAGGGCTCTTTCAGGGATATACCATGGTGTTTCCCTATGCCCTATTGATATGGAGACTTAGCACTGAGGTTGCTGGAGCATGGCCATGGGGCTGCAGTCCAAGTCCAACTGTCCCTCTCTTGTCTATCTGTAGACATCATTTTCATCTTAATTATTATTTTTTTCTTTCAGCTGTCATTTCATTGTACAAATTAGACATATGATTCATTATTAGGCATCTTTCAGTCTCGAAAGACTATGGTAACGTGCTCTGTACGGAGGACTTGGAACAGCGTCTAGTGTGGCTGAGGAGGCCAATTCGAGAGTGACAATCCCTTCCACATTGAAGACAAATCCAATCTGTCCCCTGTCCAGCTCCCTGATTTTGCTGCTTTTGTGACTTCCTCTTTGCCTCAGCCTGCTGGACAAGGGTCTCTTCAAATTGGGAGAGGCCGTGATGCAACGCCTGCCTCCAGGCTGAATGCTCAAATGTCAGGGTTTCCCATCTGTTCAGGTCCATTCCTAAGGCCTTCAGGTCCCGCTTGCAGATGTCCTTGTATCGCAGCTGTGGTCTCCCTCTGGGGTGATGTCCCTGCACTAATTCTCCATAGAGAATGGAGACATAGGATAAACTTCAGTGGAGTATTGCTTCATGATTATTCCCGTCTCGTTATTTTCATGTACTTCTGCTTGTAAATTTCAATGGCTAGTATCCTCTTGTGGAGCTCTGGCACAGCAGGGTGATGTCATGGGCAGTGCCAGTTAGCTCCTAATTAAAGAGTTCTTTTTTCAGTTTCAGGGTCTGTGTGATTTATAGACTGTGAGATAGCTTGCTGCCATTGGTGACGTTATTCCCATTGTACTAAGAGAGCTTTGCTAGAGGATACTTGCCAATATATCCTACTTCTTTGAAAGAAACATAATCCTTTATTGTTAAAATTCAGTTTATTTTGTGTGATAAAGCTTACATGAAACTTAAAGAATAAACTTTAGTACAAAAAGTGAGCTAGGGGATATTGATTTCTTGTCTTTGCAGGACAATCATGCTATAAATTAAAATAATTTAAGTCAAGTTTAACTTAAAGTTTTAAAATTTGCTATAGTTGACTTTGAGAAAGCTGTAAAATAGTTATTTATAATTTTTTTTGTTCCTGTAATTATGTGTGTGATCCAGCAAATGGTTCAGAAACCACACTCATGGAATTGAGTGAAACTGGCTAAAAGTCAGATGCAGCAATCCTTTAAAAAGTGATTGAAATCCTGTTATATAGTTACGCAAAGGCATAACTTTTAGTGACAAATAGTGTTAAAAATCTATTGGTATTGACTCTTGCATGTTCAATATGGAACAGATAATGCAACAGAAATTTCTTAACTTATAGCAATTCACGGCTAAAAGTTATATCTTTTGCATACATGCAGATTAAGATTTCAGCCAATTTTTCCTAAAATTATAGGGCTCTGAGAGCTAACAATTGATCCTTATCTAGATTGCTTTCTTTTTATGAGATGATATTAGTCTGAGTAGATTCAAAACATTTGAGATCTGTTTATAGTGCTAATTCCATTTCTCTGAGGACAGTACACTTGCCTAAATGAAACGTTTTAATGTCCCAATAGTGGATTATATGGATGTGGGGAGGGAGATTATGTGGAACCATCTAGAACATAACATTTACATTTGTTACCAGAAGTTGAGTTTTAGTTTCAGTGGAAAATGTGCCCAGAGCCCAATTTGTGTTTTATCCTGTTTATTTTCCACCACGGTTGAATGATAACAGTCCTACTATAACATTGTTGAGATCCACACTTTTACTTAAAGGCAAAAGCTACAGAGATTATTGATTATTCTGTTCTAATGTTAATTTTGTTTAAAATGCTTAACAAGTAAAAACATCCCATTTTCAGTTCCTATACAGACAGCATCTACCATGGAAATAAATGTTGTAGTTAAGAATCCTGAGATTGTATTTGTAGCTGATTTGACAAGAAGTGATGCTCCTGCACTGGTGGCTACAGCACAGTGTGAAGTCTCTATGAAAAACGGCCCTGAAATGTCCAAAATGACAGCTGCTGTTAAAGATATAAATGTGAATGCCTGCCCATTTCTTCCAGATATGAGAAAAGGCAATGTTACTACGGTAAGATTTAAAATATGTCTTCTAGAATTGTTATCCTACATAATACTGTGCAAGTGACAATCTAACCTGTGTGATTTGTAGCAGGAGGCAGTGTAAATGAAATAATGTTAGAGACAGTAAGTATGGTCACATGGAAGAGCAGTACTTAGAGGAGACATATAGAAGAGCAATACTTCTAAGATTTATACAGAGGTGTCAAATGTTTGTTGGAAGTGTGAAGCACAAGAGGGAAGCTTTTACCATATGTGGTGGACTTGTAGAGTGGCGAAACAGTATTGAATAGCAATACATACTCTGTTACAAAAAAACACTGCTTTGTAATGTTCCACTAACCCCAGAATTGTTTTTACTGAGCATTATACCAGACAATATAGATAAGACAAAGGACTACCTAGTTATATATATAGTCACTGCAGCCAGAATTCTTTATGCTAAGAATTGGAAGATATTGGAGATACAGAAACAAGAGGAACTCATTGGGAAGATATGGGAAGCAGCAGAAATGGATATTCTATCAGAAGTGTTGAAAGACTGTCCAATACAAAAGGCAACTGGACGATGGGATTTATTATATAAATGGTCTGAGTCACCAGATAGTGCTTGAATAACATAGAATTAAACTAAGATGTAACTGTAAGTTGAAACCTGGAGGGCAATCAGATTGTAGAAAGAATAGAATTAAACTAAGATCTAACTGTAAGTTGAAACCTGGAGGGCAATCAGATTGTAGAAAGGCAGAAAGTTGACTTGATATCACAACATGAACAGATTGGATGACAGTACCATTTTGTATTCTCCTTCCCCCTCTTTCCCCCCCATCCCCTCTACCTTTTGTACTCCTTACTTTATCCCTAGTTGTTAAAAATAAAAAATAAATTTAAAAAAGAAGAGCAGTACTTATAGGAGTTCAGTGTTGGTCACATGCAGGCACTGGTATAATTGTAAATTTGGAAATGCAGATGTTCACCATAACAGGTCTCATAGCCAGTTGTTTCCTGGAAGAGTCCAAATATACAGCTAGCTGAATTGATATGGATCAGTTAATGAGGGGCAGTTTAAAAGATATTTAAATTACCTGTTCAAGACCAAATCACATTCAAATACTTCATAATATTACAAGGATTGCTTGCAAAAAGACACTTTTCTTGAGAAAATCTGAGGGCCAACCAGGACCAGCCCTAATTTATTGTTAATTAGATCCCATCTGGTTCTACTGCTTTGTGAGGTACATTTCCTAAATGCCACATCATCTTCAATGGCTGGCGCATCAACCAAAAGTGACCATGCTCAGAGCACATTGTCCATGAGATTAGTCAAGTGCCAGCTCCTTTCCGAATATACAGACGTCACCGTTCCCATAAAGATCACATACTAATCAAAGGGTAAATGAAAGTCAGCTTTATCCCTTTTCCTTTTTCCCTTCTCTTTTCTCATATTGCCATGTCCTCCCTTACTCTCCCTCTGCTTTCAGTAATTTAAACATGTTCACATAACATAATGTTCAAGCCTTTCTCCAGCCACTGTTTTGGGAGGTAGATGCCGGGGCGGGGAGTGGGTGGGTTCTCTTTGTCATTAAACTTGCCTATCTGGGCAGGAGGGATGCACTGCATGGACACTGCCTGGGGCCCATACTACGTCTGGCCCTGTCACAGCCCTTTTGCCCCACTCATTCCTACACAAGGCCCAGTCAAGAGGACCTGGACCATGGGGCTGCTGCCTGTCAATAACCCTCATCCTGTTCCCTTTTCCAATGAAGGCTCATCTGATGTTCCTGCGCTGTTTGAGTGTTGTTGTTTCTTCTGCACCTCCTCCTCCCTCAGTTGTTCCTGGATTGTGGTGCCCAGTGTCCTCCTTTCCTCTGCCTCCTTCCAGCTCAGTCTTTGCTGTTGTCACTGAACTCTTTCTTCATTTAACCTGTGCCGGCCTCTGCCTGCTGCTGGACCCTGACCCTCTTGGCCAGACTGTTGTGGCCTACTGCCTGCATGCCAGTACTTCAGGCTTCAGCTGGGAGGTCTTCATAGAAGTCTTCGTAAGCTTCTCTTTCTAAGGCCCTGTGCTTTTTGTTCCCCTTCAGCTCTCTTCTGTGAAGCCATTTCTGAAAACAGACCCCCCCCCCCTCTCTCTCTCTCTCTCTCACACACACACACACACACACACACACACACACAATTGTTGGCTTGTATGTCACACCTGCAAATTCCCCAATGCCACTGCCAGCCTGCCTCCCCTCTTTGCAGGTCTTTCTGCCTGAACCCCTGGCAAGCTCCCAAAGAATCTACACAGATTCTTCACCCCTAGCTAACTTTTTAATTTATTTAAGAGAGAGAGAGAGAGATTACAAAGAGGAGCTGAAAGGTTTGGGGCTGGCCACCCCACTCCTTAAAGTACAGTAGGTCCACTGTATCCTTGGGGGACTGGTTTCAAGCCCGCCTCCATGGATGCCAAAACCCACGGATATTAGTGAACACTGCTTTTAAGGATAAGATATGTTAGAATGATCAGATCCTTCAAATGATTCTTCTGAAACTTTCTGTGTTGCAGGCTCTCTCTAGGGTTACACCCTCTCTGTTTGCAGATTGGTTCTCCTCCCAATTGTCCCCTTTGCCTCTCCCCCTGTGCTTGGCACAGAACCTTAACCCTAACCTTTCCAGTGATCATTTTACAATACATCAGAAGGTTGAGCTGCCTCAGGTGATCCTGGTTCATTGAGCGAATATATAGTGTACACTCTGCTTTTAAAGTTTAATGTATATATTTTCCACAGTAAGGCATTAACAGAAATAACTAATAATGAAAGTAAAGTTGAACAATAAAAGTTATGAGAATTTGGTCTATTGAGATGATGGCTCAGCGCATACGTGATGCAATGAAGTGAGGTGTTGCGATTTAGAGCTAGGTGTATTGATCATCTGAAGGATCAGCTGCTTTGGGTGATCCTGGTTCATTGAGCAATGACAGTATTGATGGTTGGATTTCATTAGCAGACTATGCTGATTGTTGGGGCGCCTCAATAGTTGGACATTTTTTTGCTGAAACTTTTTTGAAGAACATTGTGATTGGAAGTTGTTTTTCCTTTCTTTGTAACTCATCAAAATGTTGCTACATGCTTTGGTGATCATACAAGTACCTTTAATGCTGTGTTCCATCCAAGGATTTTATTCCATAACTCTGGCCTTTAAAGTCTGTGCAATTCAAAACATTTCAGCATTTTTTTTTCAACTGTGCACATTGCTGGTTCTTCAACAGTTTCTGCTTCATCTCCCTCCTTCTTTGTAGATGATTTAACTAGTTCTTCATTTATTAGCACTTGTTGATGGCTTTTTCTGGTTTTAATCCATCCACTGCAGCTTTTATGGATGTTATTGTGTCAGCAATAGTGAAAGATTTTCAGTATTGCAGTATGTCCAGATTAGAGTTTACATCAATTGCTGATTGAATGCAGTCAAATATCAGGCAAGTGTGTGTTGCCTTGACACACCAAATAATCTCTTCATCAGGTGGCTGAAGCAGTGAGGTTGTATTTGGAGATAAAAATACAACCTCAACATTTTCATTGTCAAAGCAAACAGATTCAGGATGGTCGGTGCATTGTCTAATAATTATAGGGCTTTAAATGACAACACTTCTTGTTCAAAATATTTTTTTCATTTCTCAGATGAAGTATTAGTGGAACCATTCATAAAGAAAACAGCTTTCACTCAAGCTTTCTTGTTATATTCCCAGAATAGAGGCAGATAATTTTTCTTTTTGTTTTTAAGAGCACATGGGTTCTTCGCTCGCTTTATCATATGACCTGCAACATTTGTACATAGTGTCAGAGTTAATCTGTCCTTCCAAACTTTATGTCATTTGTTCCCAACCTTTTTTCTCCACCAAAAGTCTTGTTTGTCATACATACACACATATGCTAACTTTAATCTCTGGCTCTGAAATGTAAAGGAATAAATTATTTTACAAGAGCTACAACACATGTAAAGTGACTCACAACTTCCCAGAAAACACTCTGTAACCCCTTGGGGGCCATGAGTTCCAGGCTGGGAAATACTGCTTTATGCTCTGGTGCCTGCTTTGGACTTTTATAGATGTAGGTTCTGATGGGCATCTTCTTTCAGAACAGCCCCACTTCATTGCAATTGAAAACTAGCTTTGGATGGTATCTTTTCTCATTGAACATCTCCTTAAACTGTGCTTGCAGTGTGGCAGCAGCTTTCACATCAGCAGATGCAGCCTCTCTAGTAAGTTTTACATTTCTCAGTCAAATCCTATTCCTAAATCTGTGTAACTATCCCCTACTTTCAGTAACTGACTTGGTGTCACTCGTTTTAGGAGATCCCTTGCTAAATTCTTTGTATAGGCCCATTGCTTTCTGACGCAACGCATTACCATCAACTGGATCATGTTTTCTGTTCATGTCTTTCCCCCACAAATTTTCCACCTCAGATAAGCCCTTGTCACACACTTTTACTGTAGCTTTTGCAGTCTGAGGTGTAATGACAAGAGTGGCACAAATTTTTTCCACAGTTTCACAGATTCATTCATATCATAAATTCTAGCAACCTCAGCATCCTTCTCTCCCCCACCCCCACCCCTCTCCCTATCAAATCAGCTTTTCCCATAAAGGAAGCACAACTTCTCCTTGGCACTTTGGTTTTGCCAGCATTATTGTGCTTGAGACCATTACATACATTATTAAGCTAAATGAGAGATAAGTACTTGAACACAAGCATTGTAGTATCATAAGGGCTTAGCTGAGTAATGAGAACAGTGAACAGCTGAATAGTGTATACATCATGGGCTAAACCTAAAGGATTATTAGCATCCTTGGTGTCTTCTTCCACTGCACAAGATTTTGTGACATTACTCAGAACAACAAACACAATTTTATTAATGAATTTACAGGTACTATACTGTATTTCTGCAATTTTTATTACATTTTTTCTGAATGCAGTCAACTGTGGTTAAGTGAAATCATGTATATTGACCCCGTGGATATGGCAGTCTTACTGTGTTTGTTTTTTCCTTATCTTTATAAGTCTGCACTCTTTTTTATGTACTGCCTCACTTGCTTGCTTCCAGCTGTCCCCCTGTTTCCTCTGCTTTTTTATATTACTGTTTCTGCAGCTTCTTGCCCCTCCTCTTTTTTTCTTTTTGTTTTCTTTCTTTTTCTTTCCACAACTTTCTGTGGTGTTTCACTACTTTTCCCTTGTGGGCTTTTCCCCCTTCTGTGCACTCCCACATACGTATTATGCTGCTGCTGCTGCCTGTTCAGTCATTGTCACTGCTGCTTCTCTGTTTGTCCATTGTGTAGTCTGTCCCTTTTGTGTGCTCCACACATCACCGCTCCTCACCGCTGCCTGTTGCCTTGGAGGCATGCACTGCCCTCAGCTTTTGCCATTGCCAGGTTCTCACCAGGGAAGCTCAGGAACAAAAGAGAGCTCTTGAGTTGGTGGCAGTTTTAAATTGCCCAGTGGGCTGGCCATGACAGCCCAGCACCTCTGGGCCATTCTTATTGGCCTGGGCAGGAAGAGGTCATTACAGTCCGATGAATCCCAGGAAGAAGGAGCCCGGCCAGAGATGGCACCCACCACTCTGGCTTGGCCCCAGAGCTACCACCACTGACAAAATGCAACCCCAGAAGTGAGTTCAGGACCAGCATTCTTGTCAGACATACTTATTCAACCAGGAAATCTGCAAAAACAACAGTGCAGCATACGTACATGAATTTTCCTTGTTTCCATACAGATGTTAATTGATGAAGCCAAGAGTTTTGGGAAACACTTCACTAATTGAAATAGCTTCATCTCTTTGGCAGTATATACTTATGTTCTTTGTGGGAGGTTTGCATGATTTTTTTTGCTGCATTTTGATATAGTTTTTAAATTTGATTCCTTTTTATTTATATCCAGATATTGCAGCCCTGTGATCTGTTTTTTGATATGATGCAATCAGGTGAAGAACCTCAGAAAGCTGATCTCTCCATTAAATCCATAATGATTAAGGTATGTCAAACATTTATGTGTCTGCATTAATCTCAAGAATGAATGTGATGATACTAATAGCTGCATCAACTATCTAAGCTTGGTATATTTCTTTATATTTTGCAATTGATGGATTTCTCCTTAGACTGTGCCTGAAAAATAGGCACTTATGGTGTCAGTGCGCAAGAAGACTTTCTCTTTGGAAGCGGAATATGCCTAAAGAAGCTATGTCCCCTTGTTTTCTATCCCTGTTTCCTCATTATTTGAACACTTCTCTTTTAAAACAAGCCTTTGATTATGTTGCCTTCTAATATAATTGTTAATAGCTGTAGTTCCATGTGTGTCTGTCTTTGAGTCACAGGCGTTTTATAGACTTAAAATTCTTGTTTGGAAGAATTTTATTAAAAAAAGAGAAATAAATGCAATTTTAAAAAACTCAGGAAAACAAGATAATTAATTAAGATAGAATTTTGTTTTAAATAATGCCTACTTCACATATTCATACCTGCGTGCTGCTGCTTCTAATATGCAGTAGTTTTGGATTCATAATGCAGTAAATTTTTGGTACATAGTCTTCTTTCCTTTTAACCACAGGTGTCACCCATTATTTTGAATACAGTCATGACAATTACCTCAGCACTTTTCCCAGCAGGAGAGACCTCAGAGAAAGACATTAGCCCAGTACCACCTGATCTTTGGGACAAGAAGGATATTAAAAATTTAAATATGTGGTTTCTTGAAGAGTCAAGTGAAAATAAAGATCCTGTTTCTGTGACTGAGTTGGTTCCTACAGGAGAGACCTTGAAAATGAGAATAGAAACTGTTGTTATAACTCTTGAAGCTGGTGTCGGTCATAAAACAGTACCAATGCTTTTAGCAAAATCCTCATTTTCTGGAGAAGTGAAAAACTGGAGCAGTTTGATAAATCTTTGTTCTCGTCTTGAACTAGAGGTGAGCATATGTTTCTGTTACTGTGGTGGAAAATTGTAGATTTTTAATGAATTGTAGCCAACATGTGGTAGGTATTCAAAATGATCTTTTCACATTGGATATAATTGTTATCTGTCATGGGGTGAGGAGTGCAGCTTTACCTCAACAAATATGATGCATTTTTTCTATTGCCAGCGGATGATTTCAAAATGATCTGTGCCAAAGCATAGTGTTCAAATCAGCATTTTCAAAGAGTAAATATAGCATTGCATTGAACCAATCAAAATGGTGTTAGAAGCAGAAATGTAGAAGGATGTCCTGTATATGTACACATCAGGAGTAACCAGTTTTGGAGGGTCTGGCAACCATTGTCATCACACTGGACCTGCCATGGGCCTTCCCAGCCCTTTCCATGAAGCCAAAAATGACTGGAGAAATTCACTTCCATCTTCCCCCCCCCCCCCCAAAAAAAGTATGATACAGGAGGTGTAACTTAATTCCACTATTCTACTTTAAGCATTGTTATTAATAAAGGTAATGGCAGAACAATTTTCTCATTGTATTTTAGGTACATTATTACAATGAGCTGTTTGGTGTTTGGGAGCCATTGCTTGAACCACTTGAAATTGAAAGCAGCGATGAGTTCAGACCATGGGTTCTAGAACTGAAGGTAAATTTTAGATGTATAAACTGGCTTGTGTTCAAGATAAATAGACTTAATAGATTTAACGGATATTCCATCATAAAAATTTGAATATATGCTCTTGCCACAATGTATATGTCTTCATTATTTGAGAAGGATAATGTTTTGCCTATTGAGTAGAAATCTATCATCAATGAAGAAGGAGAACATGGAAGATGTGTTTATGTTTTTTCATCTTTGAAGACAGATTTAAAAATGGATCCAGGCACATCTACTTTATCTTCTGCCCAAAGATGATTGTGTTCTGGGATAAAAAGAAAGACATTGGGAAATCCCTTCATTCCAAAGTGGACAAACCTAGGAGTAAGAGGCACGCCTGCCCGCAAGGGCTATGGAGGGTCACAGCCATCATACAGTCACCACTTTTGGTTCTCCCATTAGTACCCAGACTTTCATTTTTAAAAAATGAAAGTGACTTCAAAAAAGCACCTTACCTTACCTTTACCTTTACCTTCAGCTAGGCCATCATGGGAAAAAATTCTCAGAATGTTCCGTTATATATTCTAAAGGTATAGTTTGTCATTTTAATGGCCCAAATATGTCTTTCCATTTGAGATGGGTGCCACCTACACTGCCCTATCCTGTTCTGTATTAACACAAGATGGCTTAGAAGTGCGAACAATGTTCTTTTGTGTGGAGTATATGGGAACACATTAAAGGGTTTATATGTGTCTCTGCTCTGCGCACATCTCACCATTTATTTGCTAGTGAAATGTGAATCGAACAATAGCCAGTATTCTATTGAGTTTCCAATGAGTGGATATTTCCACTAAAAATACTTGTCAGGGGTTCTTTGTAGAAGAATAAACACATGGGTTTATACTGCGTCTGCACAGAACATTCTGAAAATTCTAGAGCTTGGGAAAAAAAGAGCCCCCCCCCCCGCAGAGTCAATTAGTTCCCCTCCGCCTCCTCAACCTTCCTTTCAGTTTCCTTTTTTCCGCTCTTTGAGTAGGACGTTAGGAGACTAGAGTGCTAAGGGAAATGATTTTAGCTTTGCTAAATCAATCTTTAATATTTTTTCTATATTGTTCTTTGTTATTCTCAGTATTCTACTTGTTTTCTCAGAACCTACAGCTTGCATTTTTCTGTTCTATCATTGTTTCCCCCCTTCCCTCAACGGGTTCCCCCCTTTTTCTTTTGTTTTATGGCCCCTCGGGGCTTCAAGAAGTGCTCAGTTTGTCTTCAACAAATTCCACTTAGAGACGGGCACGATCTTTATCTTTTTTGTTTAGGGGAACCCACCTCACCCAGTCGTGCACTGCGTGCAGGAGTTTTTCCAACGACTCAAATCTTTTCTTTACAAAAAAAAATACTCTCAACCCTGCTATAGAGGCTACAGCCCTCTCTTCCTCCAATCCTCCTCGCCAGGAGGTTGCTAAATCAACCACTAACCCTGCTGCCCAGTCTCTATCCAGCACAACTTCTTTACCTGTGAAATCCAAGAAATCTAAAAAACTGCCTAAGCCGGCTTCTTCCAAGGCTCAGCCACAGTCTGCTGATCCTGTAAATAAGAAAAAGGACAAGGAAAAGCCTAAGAGGCAAAAGGACTTAGCCAAATTGGCTACCGTACCTCTTGCTATACCTCCTATACCGGTACAGGAGTCTTCAAGGGATGATATTGGGTTTTCTGACAGGAAGGAATGCGCTATACCTCCAGCCTAAGCTCATGATATCCTGACCATGTCTTTGAGTTCAGGCCGATTTGGAGCTGTTGCACCATCCAGCCTGGCCATAGCCCCTTCTAGCCCTCGTTCCTCAGGGCGGGCAGATACCGAGACTGAGTCGGAACAGAAGTCTGCTCCTTGCACTCCTAGGAAAAGTAAGGAGAAATGCAAACATGCCTCTCTGTACCAGCCATCCGGGCTTGAGGAGCAATATTACAATCCTGAGGGTTTACCTCCTTATGGTCACCTGTAACCTGAGTGGTACCATCCCTAGCCATACCAGAACTATGGATATACAGATCAATACAGAGGACTGGACTACCAGCTACCACCCTGGTACCCTTCCATAGCTCCTCCACAACAATCATCGTTGCAGTACCAAGGGGATGTCTCTACTCCTCAAGCTGCACCATCCCGGAAGAGACCAATGATACTGACACCTTCCGCGCCACCTAAATGACTCAAACTTCATAAGGGCCGTTCCTCGGTACAGGCTACCACAATGTACTCTGGTCCCCACGACAATGATACAGAACCCTTCTCTGTATCTACTCAATCGGATGCTGACCCTATACTGTCAGCCCCAGTACCACGTCCACCACCATCGACTTCCCAGTCGTCTATGGGTGCCAACTCATCATCATCTGACGAATCTGAAACTCCTGATGCTGGTGCCACTGGCAATATCTTGCAGTCCCCTCTCGAGGACTATACGTCTTATGCACAACTTATCTTGCGCATGACAAAGACACTAAAACTTGATGCACAAATTCCTCAACAAGAACTGGACTTGATTTTTCATGATATGGAGCAGGACAAAACGCCTCCTCCTAGTTTGAGCCTCATACCGGCACTCCTTACTTTGGTTAAGGACTCTTGGGAAAAGTCTCCTTCAATTCTCCAGATCCTGCGCAAAATTGAACACCATTATAAAACGCATGGTTCAGACTCAGATTTTCTATTGAAACATCCCATTCCCAACTCCATTGTGTTTGAGGCTACTCAATACAAGTCTCGCAGTAGATCTACCACCACACCGGTCAATAAGGAGGGCAGAAAAATTGACTCCTTTGGTAAAAAGCTTTACTCATTGGCAGCTTTGCTTATTAGGATTTTGAATTACCAAAACGCAATGGGTGCTTACCAAAAGCATTTGTGGGATAGGATTCTCCCCTTGCTTCAAACCCTTTCAAATCCATTGAAGACCGAAGCTCTCAACATCTATGCAGAGGTCAATACCCTCGCTAGACAACAAAGGCACACAGCAAAGCATACCGCTGATACTGCCTCCAAATCTTTACGTACTTCAATAGCACTCAGAAGACACGCGTGGCTTCGAGCGGCCAACATCCTGGAGGATACCAAGACTAAGATCGAAGATCTTCCTTTCGACACAGTTAGGCTGTTCAATTCTAGGACAGATGACATAATGGAGAATATCCACAAAATGAGAAAGACTGCTAAATCCTACGTCCCGTACCAGCCTTATCGGTACCCGAAACCTTCCTATAAGAAGCCATTCTACCAACAACTCCCTCAGTACCAGTCCTTTTGGTACAGCAGGCAACAACACCATGAGCGTGCCTACCAGCCGCCTCAATCCACCATGTTGCAATCTGAGCAGCAACAATATCAAAGCTCCAGGCAGCCCTTTCAGAAATCCCAACACAGGGGTAAGCCCTATTCTTAATTGCCCTGATATTTCCACTAGACTATTTCCGTTCCTTCCCCAGTGGAAGAAAATTACATCAGACAAATGGGTTCTGACTATCATTGAGAGGGGCTATTCCATAGAATTCTTGCACATTCCCCCGACAAATTCCATCAAGCCCACCCCATTCTCCTTACCTTTACAGGAGGAAATTTCGGCTCTCCTCAGTAAAAGAGTGATAGTCATAGTCCCACCTAATGACTCAGACGGGTTTCTTTTTCTCCCAGTTCTTTGCTGTCCCTAAGAAAGATGGAGGCATCAGGCCTATTATGGACCTCTGGCAACTCAATGAATACATTTTCTACAAAAAATTCTGTGTGCTAACCCTGGACTCCATTCTCCCTCTTCTGTCACAGGGAAACTGGTACACTACCATCGATCTCAAGGACGCTTACTTTCATATTTCAATTCAACCGTCCCATCAAAGATTCCTTTGGTTCAGGTTCCAGCATACCACTTACCAATTTCCCACTCCCCCCTTTGGGTTTTCTACATCTCCCAGGACATTTACAAAATGCATGGCCCCTTTTATGGCTTACCTCCGTACCATGGGGATAAAACTCTTCCCACACATCGACAATTGGCTCCTTGTCACCAGGACTTATCAGGAGGCCATCATAGCCACAAGAGCTACCCTTCAGGTCCTACACAAATTAGGCCTACAAATAAATTCAGAGAAATCCCACCTAGTACTGTCACAACTAGTGACTTACATAGGAGTGTGATTGGATACCCATACCCATCGGGCGAAAGCATTCCTACCACTCAACCAAGTAGAGAAAATCTGTCAAGCACTGCATCCTTTCTGACCCCTCAGTACCGTCACCGCTCTCAGTGTTCAACACCTGCTGAGCCTTATGGCTTCCACAGGTCGGTGGTCTCATACACCAGACTCAAACTCCGTTCACTCCAATCCTGGTTCATGTCACAATTCGACCCTGAAATAGACTCCCAGCTAAAAAAGCTCGTGGTACAGCCACTACTGGCAACCCAGCTCATGTGGTGGGTGTCCCCCCACAACCTGCTGATCGGCAGACCATTCTGGCCGCCGCCCCTATCAATCCAGGTGATGACAGATGCCAGCCCCTCTGGTTGGGGAGCTCACTGGCAGGAACTGCAGATGCATGGACTATGGTCGAGGGGTGAAAGACCGCTCCACATAAATCAGCTGAAAATGCTAGCCATCATAAAGGCCTTTCAGGCCTTCCTACCCAGAATCATGGGAAAATCAATACAGCTTGTGACCGACAATACCATGGTCATGTACTACATAAACAGACAAGGAGGAACTTGATCACTTCCTCTGTTTCATCTCACCATAAAGTTCTGAGAGTGGTGTCGTACCCATCGTATTTCCCCACAGGCAATACACATTTCATCGGAAGAGAACTACCTGGCAGACTGCCTAAGCAGACTTCCCACCAGGACGCACAAATAGTCCTTCAACGACACTGTCTTCCTGGGCATCTGCCATAGATGGGGTCAGCCAACATTAGACCTTTTTGCTTCCCGTACCAATGCCAAGTGCCCCAGGTACAGCTCAAGAGCAAGCAGGGACAGAGCATCTCTTGGAGATGCGTTCATGGTACTGTGGTCCGGGGAACTTACTTGCCTCTCTCCTCCAATACCAATGTTACTCAAAACGGCAGCCGGGATCATCCAATACCAGACAGACGCGATTCTCATCGCCCCATGGTGGCTGTGACAACCCTGGTTCACCCACCTGAGGGAGATAACACGAGAACTATTCCACTTACCTCCGATACCATCTCTCCTCTCCCAGAACGACGGGGCAATCTTTCATCCCGATGTCTCATCCAAGACTTTGGACTAACAATCAGCCTGAAGAAAACACAAGTCATGGGCCAGGGCATGGACTCACCTCCCTCTATTACCATCTCCACACAAGAATTGGAGGTTGTTCATGACTTTGTGTACCTCGGCTCAACCATCTCTGACACCCTCTCTCTAGATGTCGAGCTGGATAAACACATTGGCAAAGCAGCCACCATGTTCTCTAGACTCACAAAGAGAGTATGGCTCAATAAGAAGCTGACGACACATACGAAGATCCAGGTTTATAGAGCCTGTGTTCTGTACTTGAGTGAGTCGTGGACCCTTTGTGCACGGCAGGAGAGGAAGCTGAACACCTTCCATATGCGTTGCCTCTGACGGATTTTTGGCATCACCTGGCAGGACAACATTCCAAACAGAGCAGTCCTAGAACGAGCTCGAATTTTCAGCATGAACACATTACTGAAACAGCGACGTCTACGTTGGCTCGGGCACGTCGTGAGAATGGCTGATGGTCGGATTCCAAAGGATCTTCTCTATGGAGAATTAGTGCAGGGAAAGCGCCCCAGAGGGAGACCACAACTGTGATACAAGGACATCTGCAAGCGAGATCTGAAGGCCTTAGGAATAGACCTCAACAGATGGGAAAACCTGACATCTGAGCGTTCAGCCTGGAGGCAGGCGGTGCATCACGGCCTCTCCCAATTTGAAGAGACCCTTGCCCAGCAGGCCGAGGCAAAGAGGAAGTCGCAAAAGCAGCAAAACCAGGGAGCCGGACAGGGGACAGACTGGATTTGTCTTCAGTGTGGAAGGGACTGTCACTCTCGAATTGGCCTTCTCAGCCACACTAGGCGCTGTTCCAAGCCCTCCATACAGAGCACGCTACCATAGTCTTTCGAGACTGAAGGATGCCTAACTAACATCTGGCGGCATGGAGGATAACCCCGAATTCCATGCAATCTTAGACCAGGCCAGGAAACCATCCACTTCTCACCTGTATAGTTCCAAACGGAAATCTTTCCTCATATTCACCGCATCTAAGGGACGTACCCCACCCCCTTCGTCTCTTATGACTCTACTTACCTTTATCATGTGTCTCTTTAACCTTGGACTGACACACTCCACTATTAAGGTTTATATTGCATCAATAGTCGCTCACCAACCTCCTGGGTCTAGCTCTGCTACACTTTTTTCACACCCCATGCTCAAGAGATTCCTTAGGGGTTTAAAGAACGTTCAGCCTCCATCACAGAGAATTGTGCCTCAATGGTCTCTGCAGCTTGTTCTTGAGGCTCTTACAAAACCACCATTCGAACCGCTGGCTACCTGTAATGAAAAGTTACTCTCTCTGAAGGTGGCATTCCTCGTGGCAATTACATCTGCCAGGAGAGCTAGTGAGTAGGCTGCTCTCAGATCGGACTCTCCCTGTGGCGATCTACCTTGTTGCCCCTATTTATTTGGCCCTCACAAGGGATCACACCCTTTTCCTTCACGCTGCCACCAGGTATTCTCCTAATACCAATTATGTTATACATGTGTGCTACCAAAACTGAGGGTTATTGAACTTAGGAATCAGAGGTTTAATTAACAAATATTCTTTTATTGTCAAGTAAATCATAAAGGTAAATCAAGTATGAACTCTATCAGGTTTTAACACGGATTGGATTATGTATACAATCACTTTTATTCCAAACTACTATGTACTTTTAATCACTATCTCTCTTACAGTACTTGTAACTTCATTCCTGCTTGTTCAATATTGTTTAACCTCCTCAATTCCCTCTCCTAACACTCCCAGCTCAATTCTCTAACCCTCTTCTTCTCTCTTCTCAACCCTAACTGCCATTCCACATCTCAAACTGTCTCTCTAACTGTCCAGCTGTCTGTCTAACTCCGGCCTTCCTGCCCTCTCCTTGGCTCCTCCCCCTTGAGCTTCTGTGATGGACAGACAGGAACGACATCACCTTTTGGAATTTCGCTACATATCTTCCCCCTTAGAAAGTTTGTTCCATGGAGTAAAACCTATAGTGGTTTGCTCCATGAACAACATAGAACCAGTTTAGTAAATTTTTTTCCACATACCCTCTAATAATATTACACGTTTTAAATCATTTTAATACTTACTCAACACCATTAAACTCATTGATTATCATTATTTCACCTAAAGGCAAGTTACATTTGCAATTACTTATTTTTCTTTATACATATTTGAACCATATTGTTACATTTTACATTTGCTTTCAGTAGTCCATTTATTCTTCATTAGGTCTTCGCGCCCAGGCTTCAAGGTATGTAGCGAAATGGCAGTTAGGGTTTAGGAGAAAGAAGGAGAGGGTTAGTGAATTGAGCTGAGAGTGTTAGGAAAGGAAATTGAAACGTTTAAACAATATTGTACAAGCAGGAATGAAAGTATAAGCACTACAAGAGAAATATTGATTGAAAGTATATCTCCAGATGCACCCTGAGAAGGTCACCCTGTACCTAGATGTGTCCTTCCTGCCCAAGGTGGTGTCAGAATTCCATGTAAACCAACCCATCGTGCCTCCGACCCTATTTCCATCTCCATCCACACCAATTGAGCATAAGCTCCATACTCTTGATGTGAGAAGAGCTCTTGCCTTCTGCCTCCACAGAACCAAACCTTTCAGACGTTCCCCACATCTTTTTTGTGCTACCATGGGATTAACAAGGGTGCACCTGCCTCTCCACAAACATTATCAAGGTGGATAGTGCAATCGATACAGCTGGCATACCAACTTACCAACAAGCCGGTACCGGAACATCTTAAAGCTCATTCTACCCGAGCTGACTCTACATCGACTGCTTTACATCGCGGCATTCAACTTCACAACATCTGCAAAGCGGCCACTTGGTCCCTCTGACCTTCGCCAGGCACTACCACCTCAATGTCAGAGCCAAGAATGATGCCACATTTGGAAGGGTGATCCTGTCATCCCTCTTGCCATGATGGCCCTCCATCCGGTGAGTCAGCTTGCTAATCACCCATTTGTGTGTATTCACAGAGACCACTATGAAGAAAGTTAGGTTACCTGCTTGTAACCATGATTCTTCTAGTGGACCTCTGTGAATTCACACATCTTTCCCTTCCACCCCTCTGTCCGTCATGGTACTGTTCTATCTATCTACTCCATATGGTAACAGCAGACCAGGGAAACTGAAAGGAAGGTTGAGGAGGTGGAGCTCATACCCTGTGGGGGACTAATTGACTCTTTTTTCCCAAGCTCTAGAATCTTCCGAACGTCCTGTGCAGGCACAGGATAAACCCATTTGTGTGAATTCACAGAGGTCCACTAGAAGAACCATGATTACAGGTAGGTAACCTAACTTTTCATTGCCTATGCAAATATTTCTGTTGCCAAGCAGAAGATATTTTCTTTATGGAGAGCACCTCTTACACAGTGCCAGTGTTTGTGCAGATGTGCTCTTGACTTACAAAGCAGGTGACACAGGAGCTGTTGTGAGTACAATATTTATTTTATTCATGTTGTTTATTGTATGTAGCTTTCTTTATGATGCTATTGTTTCACTATCTTTTGGTTATACCTCAGTTTTTAGGATTCAGAGGTACTTAAGAAGCAATTTTGAAAAGTTATGTTACTGTTTCAAATATTCTAAATATTCTATATACAGTAAGAGTCTTCTGTATATGGTACTAACCTCTCTTTTCTTTCTTTAAAGATGAAGAAGAAGGCCAAAAAATCTTTAGTTGAATCAGTTGATGAAGAAGAACACTACAAGGTGCCAGACTACAAAACAGTGATAACGATTTACTCCCAAGATCAGCTGAACATTACATTGTCCAAATGTGGGCTGCTAATGTTGAGTAACCTGGGCACGGTAAGAGGAACTTTAGTTTGGGCCACTGTCCTGAATGAAGAAACTTGTATGTAGGCTGCTCTTACTTTTTTACTTAGGTGTCAATATCCATTAATTTTTTTATCTTTTATACCCTGCTGGATTAGGCATTTGCAGAAGCAGCTACACAAACTTCAGAAATCTTCAAAAAAGATCGAGCTCCCTTTGTGTTAAGGAATTCTTTAGGAGTCTCAACAATAGTCTTGCCTAGTGATTCCTTTAGTGTCATTAACATTGAGCCAAAGGGAAATTCATTTCATCTTGAAGATGGAGAAAGTCTAAGTATGGAGTATGTCAGAAGTAAAAGTGATCAAGACCAGTTCACAGCAATGACTACCCTGAGCAGCAAAATATTCTACATTTGGCTCAGTAAGTTGACATAAAATGATTCTATATAAATATCTGAAGATTTGCTTACTAATGGGTATACTGATGGAATAAGCTTAAACATTCCTATTATTTTAAGAATTAAGTTCTGTTTAAGTAATTTAGTCTTGCCTAGGCAATTTGCCTATTTTCAGATATTTTGGTATAATTTGTTTAATCTAGTGCATAAAAATCACTTTTTTGTATTCAAATTTCTCCTAAATTTCACCATAATATCTATCTTTTTAAATCAGGAAATATCCAAATTAGCATTCAGTCACATTCACATGAGCCCATAGTAGAAGACTTGTGATTGACTCTCCTGATTTATACTCCTCTAAAAGCAGTTGACAGTCCGATTTGAATAAAAGTGAATGGGAACTCATAGCAGCTGTGGGTGGGGCATTTGTTTTGAAAAATAAACAGAGAGAAAAATGGTTCTTCGTGGCCTCTGTGAATTGCATTCTGGGTGATACGCGCCTGCACGGAACCTCTTCGGAATATTCTAGAGCTTCTGTGGTAGCAAAAAACACATTAGAATAGACCCCTCCCCCTCGGTATAAATACCTTGGTACCAGGACTCTCCCTTCAGTTTCTTTCAACTGCCGCTTTGATGAGCCTCTTACTTCTATCTTCAGTGAGTCAGAAAGTGAAACAAGTCATTTTTACTGCTGAACTTAAAAAATCTTTTTCTCTTTATTAGTAATCAAAGATACATATACTGTTTTTAGTTTTTCTCCTCCATGCCTCAGCCTCTGGCCATTGCACCCTCCCGTCCCTCCAATTTTTCTTTTTCTTCCCTTTATTGTTCATGGCCCCTTTGGGCCTGTTCAAGCACTGCGTGATTTGCGATAACAGGATCCCGCTATCGGATGGTCATGCAAAGTGCCTTTTTTGTTTAGGCGAGGTGCATCAAACCTTGTTCCCTCACTGTAAAAATTTCGAATGAGGAGTCCTCTGTTCCCGCCTATCTCGACTCAGAACTCAGCCTCTGGGAACAGTCTTTGCAACTGGCAAAACCTATGGCTCAATCTGTGTGTAAAACCACCTCACAAGCCAAAGCCATGGAAAAAGCCATTGCAGAATCATCGAAAAATCATTTCTCTGCTACTGCATCTCACTCTGATGCTCCTTCCACTTCATCGAAAACTTCTAAGACACACACATCTAAACAGCTGACATCAAAAACTTTGACATCAAAGCCTTCCAAAAAGTATAGGCCTCCTTCCAGTCCAATTCCCAGTCCTCCGCAACTGAACCGATCTAAACAAACCAAATCAGAGACCTCGGCAGTCCCTCCACAGCAGGTTTCCGAACCTGGGGATTTAATTTCTGTAGCTTCACCCTCTGATGATGATGGACTTCCATCTCATCAACCGGTTTCTCAGTCACAGACATGGGGCGAGCGACTAGACTGTCTTACTTCCTCGCCTAATAGTCCCCAGCACTCTATCTCTCCTCCTAATCCATCCACTGATGTCTCCCCAGAGGGAGAGGAACCTGAACGTCATCTGGACACAGTGCCCTATTCTATGTCATTGGGACGGCCTCTAAGGACACCAGCGTGCTGTCAGGCGCATCCATCATATGAGGCAATTTGCCCCAATCAGTGCTTCTCTGACCTGCCAGCTGCGGTTACTCAATTGGCCACCTCTTCCAGCCCAGTATTAGCATCGCGTCACAAACCTCCATTTCAACAACCTTTGTGTTGAAGAGGTCTTTTCACTTAGAGGCACGCAGCCATCATATGACTATCAACCACTGGCAAAAATCAGGGCAGTCAAGAAACACGCTTCCACCTGCAAAGCATTTGCAGCCCCCGTGACTAATTATTTTACAACTCACAATCATGGAAATCACTCCTCTCGCTCAGCATCCCCACCCTTGATTTACTCTACAGACCTACCTATGTGTCCACCAAATCGGCCTCAGCCGCCTTTTCAACACCATAGAGACACTGGTTCCAATATTGATGACCTTTTATATCCATCCTGGTCCATGGATGCTCCACTTTGATCTTTTTTGGTTGCTAGCCCTCAACAACTGCACTAGCCGAGACATGTCCGTCAATATTGAGACTCAGACCTCGACACCGAGATCCCATTTCATTTACCTCCATCTATGGACACACTTTCGACATTGATACTGGTTGACAACTCTCGACGTTGACAAATGTTCATGGACATGCTACACTCTTCAGTGGCAGACCACCATCAACATTACTATGATCAACATCCTCTGACACTGAAGTTGATCAACGTTCTATCGACTCCAGGCTTGATCCTTACATCACAGAACATGGTTCTTGACCACAAACACCATCTGTGCTTCTCACATTGCCAGATTCTGACCTCGCAGATGTTGATCCTCCATCCTGAGCAGAAGATTTTCAAACTTACATTCAACTCATGATCTGCATGGCTAAGTCACTGGATCTTCAAATCCATTGCCCCACAGCCGAACCGGCGGATCAGCTTTATGATCCTATTTCCAGCAACACAACTTACCCCAGTACATATTTCCATACTACAATCTCTTCTTAGCACCGCTCAGCGATCTTGGACTAAACCAGCCTTCTCTCATTCAGTCTCAAAAAGAATCAATAATCTCTATCAGATACACGACCCTGGAGCACTTGTTCTCCAGAAACAGCTGGCCCCAAATTTGATATTTGTCAAGGCCTCACAATCCCGACCTTGAAACCGACAGTCCCTTATGCCACATAACAAAGACAGTCGAAGAATCGACTCTATGGGCAGGTGGCTTTACTCATCAGCGGCTTTTACTATGAGGGTAGCTAACTACCAAGGAGCTATTGGAGCATATCAGTGCTTCCTTTGGGATAACATGGCCACTTTTCTTGATTCTTTACCAGAAGACAAAAAAGTATTAGCACAAACCTTCCAACAGGAGGGTCTCTCTGTTGCCAAACAGCAAATGTTCTCTGCTAAACACACGGTAGACACCACGGCTAAATCCATGGCTATTTCTGTCGCGCTTGGATGTTTCTCCTGCCTAAAAACAGCTGGCCTCACGGAAGATGCCCAAGAACGTATTGTAGTGAGGAGCTCCCATTTGATGGCACCGGTCTCTTTAATGCTGAAACTGATGACATCCTAGAAAACATTCAGAAGAAGCATTCCGCTGCCAAAAGATGAGGTGTTTATCAACAGTGCCCCCAATGCAATCAATGGATGCGACCTTACAATTCCTACCAGAGGTTCCAATACAAATCCCAACATCAGAACCTCTACAACCTTAAACAACAATACAAACAAAAACCTTGCCAGCAACCTATCCAAAGGTGCAATGACTGCAAATCCAAACATCATATTTGACATTTTTCCAACTGAGATTGCAAATCAACCCCCTTTCCTCTGGAAACACTTACCTGCCTGGCAGTCCATCACCATGAACACCTGGGTTCTTTCCATTGTCCAAAACAGATACTGCATCCATTTCCATCAACTCCCTCTGTCGCATCACATCATCACTCCACCGTCCCAAACTCCACAAGAAGAGATTTAAAAAATTGCTAATCAAGGATGCAATAGAATCTATACAACAAAAAGCAACTGTTTTTTCTCTCGTTATTTCATAGTCACCAAAAAAGATGGAGGTTTAAGACCTATTCTAGACCTCAGAGAACTCAATCAATATGCCATCACCACAAAATTCCATATGGTAACCCTCAATTCCGTTCTATCTCTTCTCAGAAAAGACTGGTTCATAGTCATAGATCTACGAGATGCATGCTTCCATATCTCCATCCACCCCTCCCACAGACAGTTTCTTCGATTCCAACTCAGGCCCCAAGCTTACCAATTCAAAAGACTTCCTTTCGGACTTGCAACAGCTCCCAGAGTCTTCACCAAGTGCATGGCCCAGTGGCTGCCTTCCTCAGATGTCAAAAGATCCTCGTCTTCCCATACATAGACTACTGGCTCGTTGTAGCTTGTTCCCGCCATAAGGCTCTCCGAGACACCCTTTTCACCTTATCCCTCCTTTGCAATCTCGATCTCACAGTCAACATGAAAAAATCCAAAATGAGCCCTACAAGGGTTATTAATTACATTGGAGCTTCCATAGACTCCACCCAAGCTTGCGTATTCCTCCTGCTTGAGAAACAACAAAACCTCATCTCCGTCCTCCAGGGTTTCACCCCCCCCCCCATGCCTTGGTTCCTGCCATCCTCATCCAATGTGTACTAGGTACCATGGCCTCCATGACCTCAGGCGTACAACACGTACACCTGAAGATAAGGTCTCTACTGTCGTGGTTCCTCACATTTTTAGACCCACTGACAGATCCTCCCAACACTCTTTTAAGAGTTACTCCTGAACTCGCCTCACAATTCCAATGGCGGTGCTTCGTCCCAAATCTCGCTATGGGACGCCATTTCCAACAACCACATCCTCAAATACAGATCACAACCAACACCAGCCTTACCGGCTGGAGAGCACATTACAGCTGTCTCAAAATACATGCCAATTGGTGCCACAGAGAACGTTCATTCCACATCTACAAGTTGGAACTTTTAGTGATGATAAAGGCATGCAAAGCATTCAGAAACGTCCTAGCTGGCAAGGTGGTCCAGATTGCCACCGACAACACCACAGCCATGTACTATATTCTCAAACAAGGAGGCACACATTCCCCAATCCTCCTCTATTTGGTGGTCGACCTATGTGGATGGTGCCTCTTGTACCACATCTGCCTCACAGCTCTGCACATCGCAAGTCAGGACAAAAACCTAGCCAATTCTCTCAGTCACACAAACTCACAACCCCACAAGTGGGAATTAGATCACATAAAATTCCTCCACCTGTGCAAAAGAATTCCTCCACCTGTGCAAAAGATGGGGGAAACCAACTCGACCTTTTTACTTAGTGCAACAATAAGAAATGTAAGTGCTATTGCTCTCGTACCAGGATCGGCAAACACTCCCAAGGAGACGTGTTCGTTGTCCCCTGGCCCAAGACCCTCACATAACTCTTCCCACCATTCCTGCTCCTCCACATGGTAATTGTCCGAATACAACAGGACAAACCCAACACCATCCTCATTGCTCCTTGATGGCCGAGGCACCTATCCTCTGACGTCTTATCACCTCCCCCACCTACCTCACTCCCTCATGCAAAACAGTTCCCGGATCCTTCATCCCAACTTACCTGCTCTGCATCTGGCAGCGTGGATGATTCTCCCTCCTTGATGGATTTCTCCGTCAAGCAAATAAGTCCTCCACTAGGAAAGCTTACCTGTATAAATTGTAAAAGATTTCAGTCTTTTACTGCAGCACTTTCCCTTCCTGCCGTCATCCCATATCTCTCCACGGTTCTTCGATATTTGCTCCATCTCAAATCTTCTGGTCTTTCTCTCTCGTCTGTCAGAGGCTATCTCTCGGCAGTCGTTTCGTACCAACCAATGACTTTTCCAGCAGCTCGATTTTTCAGACATCCCACGCTCAAGCGTTTTCTTAAGTAGATTGTCACATGCTTACCCAGATGTTCACTTGCCCTCTCCACAATGGTCCTTGACTTTAGTCTTGCGACAACTCACTAAACCTCCGTTCGAGCCTCTAGCCTCAGTGGATCTCCGTCTATTTCCCTTCAAAACGGCCTTGCTTGTTGCAATTACTTCAGCTTGCCAAGCAAGTAACCTTAGGGCCCTACACCATGATTGTCCTTATATACAGTTCTATCCTGACAAAGTAAAGCTGTCCCTCGATGTCTCCTTCCCCCCTAAAGTGGTGTCTCAATTTCATCTCTCTCAACCACTGGTCCTCCTATCTTTCTTTCCATCACCATCCACAACCCATGAATGACTTCTTCATACTTTGGACATCAGGAGGACCCTCTCCATTTATTTTGTCACGAACGCAACCCTTTTGACGTTCCTCATGCCTTTTTGTCAGTTATCAACTTCCTAACAAAGGCCTACAAGTCATCTCCCAGACGATCTCTTGCTGGGTTGCCTCTACTGTTCGGCTTGCATACCAGTTTGCTCAACAGCCGGTCTCTCAAGCTATTCGCCCTCAATTCACCAGGGCGTTGATAGCCTCTACAGCATTCCTTCATGGCGTGCCTCTCCCTGACATCTGTGTCTGTGGGCACAACCATCTACCCTTGTCCGACATTATAGACTAGATGTTCGATGTTCTGATGTGCCATTTGGACGTGCTGTTTTGGCTTCCCCTTGGCATGACACCCCACCTACGGGTAAGACAGCTTGCTAGTCACCCACAGTGTGATTCACAGAGGTCCACTTGAAGAACTACAATTACAGGTGAGTAAACTGATGTTCAACTCTAGTTCTCTTTATCACAGCCAGGATTCAAATTTAATAAACCTAGCCCTTCTTCTTAGAGAAAAAAAATTTCATTGAGTTTTTTGCACTTAAATGTCTAACAATTTGAAAGCAGTGCACACTTCTCTCAAGAGCAGGTGTGGATGTACCCTATTGCTTTTAATAGACATGCATGCACACAGAGAGGAATATAGCAGAGCTGCTCTCTTTTCATTGATAAGGATATCACATAAATTGTATAGAACTAGAACTGCTGTAAATATTTTCTTAGCAAATGCAGTGGTAAAAAGGGCATTTGATATGATAAGATGGGTAGGTAGTTCACTTTTTAAAATTCAATGTCTTTGATTTCTAGCTCCTCAAAATCATTCTAGTACTGACAAAATACCACTGACGAAAGTGGGACGAAGTCTCTACAGAGTAAGACACAATGACTCAGGTGTTGTGAGATCTATAGTTTGTCAAATAGATACCCTTGAAGGGAGCAAGATAATAACAGTACGTTCTCCTATTCAGGTAAGGTATTTTGCTTAAAGTGTTACTGATTCATAAGTGGATGTTACATAAAATACAGTATCTTGCTGCTGTTTTGGTTATTTGAAGACCAGTACTTTTTTCTCCCTTTATTTATTTATTTATTTATTTTATTTATATCCCGCCTATCTAGTCGCAAAGGACTACTCTAGGCGGCTTACAACAGGGAAGAATACAATAAAAATAGAACAACAAATTACAAAACAGATAAAAGTAAAAAACAATAAAAGATAAGAAAATCAGAAATAATCTGGTGAGAAGGCCTGCCGAAACATCCAGAAAAAGAAAAAGCTCATTCTTTTTGTATATGCACATACACAACATGTTGGGAAATTATTGATTTTACTAATTAAAGAGCACTATAGTATAACTAAAAAAAGGGAGACTTTCTTAAACTACATCTTGCTTCTGGAAAGATAAGGAATAAAAATATAATCTACCAAAAAACTGGAGTAGGGGTGGGGGGAGAGACAGCAAGTTGGAAGCCTAATCCAAGCTTGATTCCCCACTGTGCCTCCTGCAAGTAGAGCCAGCCAGTGTGGTCATGGGCAAGCTGCATAGTCCCAGCGCCCCCCCCCAAGGAAACAGTAAATCACTTCTGAGTACAGTGGTGCCTCGCTTGACAACGATAATCCGTTCCAGCAAAATCGCTGTAGAACGAAATTGTCATCAAGCGAAAGTAAAAAAACCCATTGAAATGCTTTGAAAACCAGTTCAATACTTTACTTTATTTAGACTTACACCCTGCCCCTCTAGACAAAGTCTACTTGGGGCGGCTTACATAGGTAATAAAATATAATAAAATAACATACATAATAATACATTATAAAAAACCTACTAACTTATACATATATACATTAGCAAGATGGAATAATTGAAAAACACAGATCAATTAATTGACTAGAGGGAAGGCCTGCCTAAAGAGCCAAGTTTTTTAATGGCTTTTAAAAACGCCCAGCGAGGGAGCCAGGCGGATTTGGTAAAGTATTCCACAGCCGAGGGGCCACTGCCGAGAAGGCCCGGTTTCTTGTTCTTTCCTTCCAGGCCTTTCTCGGCGTAAGGCCCCTCAGCCATCCCTGCTGGTTTTGTCGGGTGATTCGAGTAGACCTGGGTGGGAGAAGGCGATTTGCCAGGTATCGAGGTCCCAAACCGTTTAGGGCTTTATACATCATGATTAGAACTTTGAAATCAATGCGAAAACGAATGGGCAACCAGTGCAAAGCAGCCAGGGTGGTGCTGATATTTCCTCACCCCACTAAGGAGCCTGGCTGCCACATTTTGCACCATTTGGAGTTTCTGCATCAATCCCAAAGGCAGCCCCACATAGAGTGCATTACAATGGTCTAATCTCGAGATTACGAGCGCATGGACAAGAGTAGTGACCCCCCCCCATCAAGATATGGTCACAGCTGGGCAATCCACCACAGGTGAAAATAGGCGGAACGGACCACGGACGCTATATGAGTTTCCATGGTAAGCGCCGGGTCCAGATGTATCCCCAAGCTGCGAACCATGCTGTTTGCGATGAGGGTCGACCCCCCAAAAGAAATTGAATCACCCAAACCGATGATGGAAGGACCATCCACCCTCAAGACCTCCGTCTTGTCCGGGTTCAGCCTCAACACATTCAACTGCATCCATTCCAGTACAGTCTCCAGGCAGCGCTGAAGGGATGGAACGGCATCCACTGAAGTAGGTGAAAAAGAGATGTAGAGCTGTGTGTAATCAGCATACTGATGACACGATGCCCCACACCCCCTGATGGCCCCTCCCAGCAGCTTCATGTAGATGTTAAACACCATTGGAGAGATGATCGACCCATGCAGAACCCCACGATTGAGGTTCCATAAGGTCGAAACATTCTCGCCAAGCTGTACTCTCTGGGGACGGTCCTCCAAGAAGGATGGGAGCCAGGCAAGTGCCAGGCCACCGATACCCAACTCAGAGAGCCTCCCCAGGAAGACCGTGGTCGACGATCAGGCACTTTGTTCACCAAATCTGGCGTCACAGGCTGAAAGAAGTCAAGGATTACCAGGCAAGGTGGAGCGCTGGACATCTCTGCTCAATCCATTGTATCCATTGAGAGGTCACGGCGGATGGTCTCCACTTTAGATTTTTAAAATGCTGCAAATTGGTCAGGTGAGATATTAGTTGGAGGCCTATCACCCAGATCAATTCTGGATAGATCGCGAACTATGCGGAAGAGCTTCGCCTGCTGATTAGAAGCTTCGCTTATCTGGTCAGTGAAGTGAGATCATTTCGCAGCCCTTACCTTAGCTAGGTTAATGGTTAGTTGCGATCCTGACAGCTATCTTGTTATAATCCATCGGTTCCACCCTCCAAATGCACTCTAGCCATCTCCTGATTCGCTTCATTGCTCGTAGGTCCCGGTTATACCAAGACCCTGGCTGAGCTCTGCAACAGAGAGGGCGTTTGGAAGCAATCATGTCTACGGCCCAATGCGTTCCAATGGGTGAAATACCTCATCGTGCAGCGAAGATCCTCCATAGGGCGGCCATTTTCCAGTGCCTGTTAATCGAGGAATCCGTCCTAAACACAGCAGGGAGCCATTTTGTACAGCGGGCGGTCATTTTGAGAGCCGCCAATTAGCTGTTTTAAAATCATCATTTGGCGAAGAATCGGTTCCCAAAGCAGGGAACCGATCATCGTAAAGTGAATTTTCCCCATTTAAACATTGTTTTGCGATCGCAATAGTGATCGCAAAAACCTCATCGTAAAGTGGATTTGTCGTGGAGCGGGATAATGGTCAAGCGGGGCACCACTGTATTCTCTACCTTGAATACCCTGAAAAGGGTCACCATAGGTCAGAGTTGACTTGATGGCACATAATTATTATTAATCTATTTAATATCTTTCTCTTGGAGTAGTGTCTGAACATCAAGAACCATATGCAGGAATACTTAATATGTAATTTTCTAAATATAATTTTTATGGGTCCTCCATTTGAGGACTGGACAGGAAGGAGCTGCATGTAAAGGGTAACTATGCCAGATGTGAGAAAAACTTCAGAATTAAAGCCAATATAAGAACACAAGTAAATAATTAGAAATCTCAGTCTTTCATACCAGATACTTTGTGTAAATAGCCCACAAGTTTCCAGTCAGGTCAATTCATATTTGTTGTTAAAATAGTCCAAGCATTTGATGGCAATATCCTGCGCCATCTTCGTCAGGGAATGCAAGATACCAACTTAAACAAAGATAACCTTAAATACCCCCAGATGCAATCAAAACTAGCTGTGTGGACATTCAGACCAAACTCAGGCAAGTTAACATTAGAGAGCAAGCCCCCTATGTTGACCAGCAATCTGCCAAGTCAATCGAGTTTACAAAACAAAGGCTTCCAGCAAGCACTAAAAGTAACACCACTATCTCTGTTGATGAAATGTGGCTCAGGTTTTATCAAGAGAGCCTCAATAACAATTCTGTCCCTGAATTGTCTGGTTTTGGCCAATACTTGTACCCCATTCCATTGGGGCTGATGACCATTTCTGATACAATGCTCTGCCAGTCCAGATTTTTCAAGCTGTAATAATCTAATTTATAATGAATATTCTGATGTTCTCTCTGTAACAGATCTTCCAGTCTGGCCAATATAACCTGGAAGATCTGTTACAGAGAGAATATCAGAATATTAATTATATATGAGATCTGAACATAATGGGATTTTTTCCTGCTTATAGTGTGAAAATGTGTAAGATTTTAAATTTTTTGTTGCTGTATATCTGTAGACATTTTTATGTTTTTATGATTATGAATGTCGTTTACTTTGATTGTCATGTTTTATTGTCATTTTATGATATTTTATGATTTTGTAAGCCGCCCCGAGTAGACACTGTCTAGGGGATGGGGTAGAAATCGCTGAATAATTAAATAAATTTGATTTTTCCACATAGATAAAGAATCACTTCTCAATACCGCTGAGTGTATTTGAAGATGGAAAATGTTTAGGAACAGCTTTACCAGAGGATGAATTTAGCATACCGCTGACTTCTTACAGGTGATACTTCTTTTCTTGTTTAAAAAATTCTTTATGATGTGTTTCATAAACAGTGAAAGACCATAATTACCGTATTTTTCGCTCCATAAGACGCACCTTTCCATAAGACGCACCAATTTTTTAGGAGAAGAAAACAGGAAAATATAATCTGTTTTCTTTGCTCCATAAGACGCACAGACTTTCCACACCCCTGTTTTGTGGGAAAAAAGTGAGTCTTATGGTGCAAAAAATACAGTAAATGAAGTTTGTAAATTGATACAGTTGTGAGCTTTTCTTAAATAATCTGCAGGTAGATTAAATGTTTATTGTTACATTGTCTCACATATTATTTCATTTAAAATTAAAACTAAAAGTTCATTACTTCCAAACACAGCGTGCCTGAACTGTGTGTTTCTCCTGAACTTTATTACACTTTCATGTTGTTCTCCTTTTTTTCATTTTTTCAATCTGTCAGAGTGTTTTCTGAGTGCATACCAGTGGAGTATTTGGAATGGGTTACTTAACTTATGCTAGAACAGTTATGTGGGTGAATGTAACTTGAACTAATAAAGGAAAAGCAACATGACAAGAAGTGACATCTGTTCTGCCAGCTGTAACATACAGTGGTGCCCCACTTGATGATGACCCCATTAGACGACGAAATCGCTTTACAATGAGTTTTTTGCGATCGCTATTGCAATCACAAAACGATGGTTCCAATGGGTTTTTTCACTTGACGTCGATTAGGAGCCCGCTTTGTGAACCGTTTGTTCGCTAAACGATGATTTTTCTGGCTCCACAAAATGGCTTCCCTTCATAAAATGGCTTCCCTCCCTTAGCAAAATGGCTGTTTCCGGACTCCTGCTTTGGAAGATAGCGATTTTAAACAGCTGATCAGCGGTTCTCTATGGGTGATCTTTGCTGGACGATGAGTTATTTCCCCATTGGAATGCATTGACCGGTTTTCAATGCATTCCAGTAGTTTTTTTCCCCCACTTAACGACGATTTCGCTTAACAGCGATTTTCCTGGAATGGATTATCGTCATCAAGCGGGACACCACTGTACTCTGATGGAACAAATATAACAAAAAGAACTGCTCCTGTGAATGAGAATTGTCTTCCATTTAGCAATCATTTTTTCTATTTATACGGAGTTCCTCATAAGGCTGGGTGATTTGAGCAATTCCTATACCACTTCTTTCCATTTCTTCGGAATTCCTAATGGCACTGTTTTTTTTTCCCCTGTACATCCATGCCAGGGCACTCCAGAGCCCCTATCCAATCAAAGCAAAGCAAAAAGCGTGCTGCTTTTTGCTCACAATGTGAGGGGCTCACAATGTCCCTCATCCCCCCAATCCTTGTCATGTTTCCTCTTCTTCCACCAATTTCTCTGTCCTATTCATTGCCTTTTCACTGTCTTTGAGACCATTTTACTTTGCTTCTCTGTACCTCAGCCCTGACTCATAAATCACTTCATATTACAGTTTTGGGAATAATCAGTATTTTTTTGTCATTGCATATCATTATTTACAGCAAGTCCTTTTTAAAAAAAAATACTTTCTGACCAATCTAATTGCTAAACGATTCATTCCTTGTAGTCTACCAAGTTAGTGTTACAATTACAAATAGTGGGCAACAGGTTTGCCAGTGAATCTTAAAAAAAAAAGAGTCCCTTTCGTTCTTGCTCCATTCTGTGCTTAGACAAGCCTCTTTCTGTGCTTCCAATTTTTTTAAAAAATGTAAAATTGTTTTGACAGCCAATTGGAGGTGTGTGTGATGTTCTGTTATAACAAAAACCGTGTTAGTTAAGTAAGAATTAACAGTTCAACACTAAATCACTTCATTCTGTGCTGTCTAACAATCTCACAGCAAAAAAAATAACATTAAATGTAAATTTTAAAAGTACATAGTTAAACTTTAGGAAATAATACTACTGGGAGGCAAAAGAGGATAGATTGTCCCCCATTTCATGTCACTGGAAACCTCATTAGCTATTTGCCTATCAAAGATATTGCAGTATACTGTATAATATCAGTATAAAATGTATCGCTACATCTGTGTAATCCTAACCACCAGGCTGAATGAAAAGATCTGTGGGCAGTCAGGACAAATGTTTTAAGCTGCAGTTTGGATGAGCCCCTAGATTTCAAAATCAGCAACATATTTAGCACAGTGCTTTATGACAAATGCAATATTGCAACCCTTATAAGTCCCTCCAGTCTTTCATCAGTGATACTGTAGGGTTTCCACTCTTTTTCAGTGCATAAGTATACAGTGGTGCCTCGCACAACGATTGCTTCATACAACGATGAATTCACACAGCAATGGGTTTCTTTGAGGAATTTCCCCCATCGTTTAACGATGTTCTCTGTGGGGGAATTTCACTTAACGATGTCCCTTTTTCGCTCCTGTAAAAGTGTCTTAAACTGTTAGAAACCTGTTTTAAATGCTTGCAATCGTTAGCCCACCTCCTGAACCCTATGCAAACTTAATTTGGTGTTGTTCTGAGTCGTTGTTAATTTTTGGTGATTTTTTAAATTCTCCATTGAAAGCCTTTGAATGGTCCGTTCAAAGGCTTTCAATGGAGAATAAAAATATCACCAAAAATTAACGACGACTCAGAACAACACCAAATTAAGTTTGCATAGGTTTCAGGAGGTGGGCTAATGATTGCAAGCGTTAATCTGTTCCAATTGGAATGGATTAACCGGTTTTCAGTGCATTCCTATGGGAAATGGTGTTTCACTTAACGATGTTTTCACATAACGATTTTTTTTATGGAACCAATTAACATCGTTAAGTGAGGCACCACTGTATTTGAATGGATAGAATCAAGCTATCCAAAGAGTAACTAAAGTAATCTTGAAATTACAAGTAAGGTAGCAGCTGCACAGGGCCACAATATTGTATCTATAAAGAGTTGTTTTGTTTTGTTTCACTAACAGCTAAGGTTACAAAAAAGCATGAGAATTGCACGATTAGATAAAGGTGTTGGATGAATCTGTTCAGAATCCCAGTGTAGGATATTGTGAGTTGAAATCTAAAATTTTAGAGAGCTACAGGTTGGAGACGAATGAAACTCCAGTTATGTAGCTTGGCTCTCCTGACTCCTGAAACTCTTTGTGGCTTGTCTCCAAACCACTCCTAAGGATTGATGGATCCTCTAGAATAGCATCTGATGGGACACAGAAAGTTCCAGTACATTTGGGAAATGAGAAAAATTAAATAGGGGTCACTTTCTGTATGTGCAAGACTTGTTTTGGATAAAGCCTCTCCAACACCAGCAAACCAACATATATTTCAGTGTCTGGCTATATAGTCAAGACTTGTTTAACAGACTTCTAATGGGAGACATTTTGCTGTGTTTGTGGATTTTATATTGAATATTTTTGACCAAACAAAAGCAAGATACAGATTGTAGTGACTGGTGTGTTCATTTACAGGTCACTACTGTTTTTTCGACCAGTAACGGATGAAAATGAAATTTCTGGAGAGTATGCAGCAAGTGGAGGAATCAGCTTTGATGAAATGGCTAAGAATTTTGACAAAGTGTTGCAAAAGCAATGTCAGCCCCTCAAATCAGCTAAACATCCACTTATCATCAACATCGTTCCAATGCAAGATACTTTGATATCTTCAGCTTGCACTGATGATCAGTGGGATTTACCATATGTTGTTCATTTATGGCCTTCCATTCTTCTCCGTAATCTTCTTCCATATCAGATCACCTATTCTTTAGAGGTACGTTTGGGGATCTGGGTTCAAATTTTATTGTAAATATAAAATAAAAATATAAATTTATCATTGTAAATATACTTATGCTGTGCATTCCATAAATATTACACATGCTGATGGTCCTCAAAATGGTGGTGACGTCACAATCAGAATATATTTAGTGTATTCTGTTTAGGTTTTAAATTGCAGAAGGCACAAAACTGATCTTGGAATTAGTTTCTCAGTTGGCTCTGCTATCTAGCCAGATTGTTCCTATCCTATATTTACATATTTAATCATTATTAGCTATTAGTATGCCATCCTGGAGTTTGACTTCATTTCCAAAATGAGTCTGTTGCAAACCTTGTTTTTTAACCTATAGGACAAGTATTTGAATTTATTTCCAGTTGTAAAAATATATTGGAATACGCTCACATTGATAAAATTGGAGGACCAGGAAAGTTTATATTTAAAATCTTTTTATTGGGGGGGAAATAGTGGGCAAAATTCTCTTGCTTAGTGTACAGTAGTAAATCACACTAGAGTAGTGCCTCACCAAATGGGGATTTGGGGAGGCATTTCCTCCATATGTACTACTGATTCAAACGGGCCTACTCTAACAGCAACCTACTGCATTAAGCATCAGTGTGTTCACTGAATTTGGAGGCATTTATGTGTGAGTCAATGAGTAAATGATTAGTTGTAAATCCTCATTTGTTCAGTGGGCCTACTGTAGTGCAATTTACTATGCTGACAACAGGATTTGGCCATTGTGATCCAAATGTTAGTCCTGGATATAGCCACAAGCATGGACACCATATCATTGAGATTATTGTTCTTAATAATAGTTGCATTGCTTGATAAATGATTTATCACTTCCATATTTGTTTTGTTTCTTGAACTACGGGTTGCATTGATTGTAAATTTTGATTGTGCGAAATCTTTCCTTCAAAGGGAGACAGTACAACAGCCAAAACTCTAGAAGATGGATGTTCAGCTCAAATTCATAGTGCAGTACTGGATCAGAGCAAACTGCAACTACATTTACATAATTATCTTGAGAAAGATTGGACTGCTGAGTATCACATTCAAACAAATCAGCAAGAAATTAGTTTCATCACATTTTCATGCACTACAGACGTTGACAGAACAGATTTGGATATTGCTGTACATGTAACCTATACCACAGGACAATTGATTATAGCAGTTCACAGTCCATATTGGATGATAAATAAGACTGGTCGAATGTTACAGTACAAGGCTGATGGCATCCACCGCAAACATCCACCTGATTGCAAAATGCCACTTCTATTTTCGTTCCAGCCGAAACACTTTTACCATGATAACAAGGTATGTCTCAGAAAATTAAATATCAATGGAATCAGAATTAATTTCGCTATTGGTTTGTGCAAAATCTGTTAATTGTTTATGTGTCTAACTGTTCATGGAAGTATGAGCATTTTTGCTTATAATTTTGATTAAACAATGTATTGGAGGTAATAGCTGATTGAATAACTCAGTGGTTTAGGTTTGTGGCTGTAGAGGCTGGGCGTTTTATTCCTCACTTTGCCTCATGGGAGAATATCCAGCCTGTGTGGCCTTGAGCAAGCTATACAGTACCAGGGTACCCACAGAGGAAGGGAATGGTAAATTATTTTTTGTACTGTCTATCTAGAAAACTCTGGAAATGGTCGGAATCAATGTGGTGGGATGTTGCGGTTGTTGGCGTAATATAATGTATTTCTCCAAACAATTATTATTAGATCTTTGTAACAATTGGTGTGGGGAGGCTTTTACAAGATAGTAAGCTAAAGGTAAAGGTTCCCCTTGACAATTTTTGTCCAGTCGTGTTCGACTCTAGGGGGCAGTGCTCATCCCCGTTTCTAAGCCATAGAGCCAGGGTTTTGTCCGAAGACAATCTTCCGTGGTCACATGGCCAGTGCGACTTAGACACGGAACGCTGTTACCTTCCCACCAAGGTGGTCCCTATTTATCTACTTGCATTTGCATGCTTTCGAACCGCTAGACAAGATAGTAGGAATATTGAAAATAATATCATTAGTTAATGCATTATTATTCTATCCCACATTGCTCTGAGTGAAATAAAGTTTGTTCATTAACTATAATATGATGTTGAAGACAGCATTTTTCTTGTCTTGCATTTGGTAGATAGTAATTATGCATAATAAACAGATAGTGACAGCTAAAACAGAGCTAATGAGAAGCAAGGTTTGCAGAAGTACACAAAAATTGTAAAAAACTGAAAGCCCCCCCCCCAGCAGCCCAATAAAGACTGCCCATGTTCAGTAGTTACAAAATGCTGAATTTCTGTGTATATGAAGGGTAGATAGAACCTTATTAAGCAGCAGGTGGATGCCTGGAGCATGGAACAAGGGTTTTCCCATTTGCTTCATGGGTCTCATTTATTGCTGTTTATTGTTCATCTCCCACATGATGGTCAATATTTCTTTGTTTTTAATTTTGCTAGTAATGAAAACAACATAACAGTTTTCTTCTTACAGGTTCAGCTTATGGTGACAGACAGCGACCTTTCTGATCAGTTTTCTCTGGATACTGTTGGCAGTCATGGTTTTGTTAAATGTAAGAGCCACAAAAAGGAATACCAAGTGAGTTCAGTTCTCTAATACACGTATATGTTTTGTGAGATAATTCTGACATGTCTACCTGCAGTATTAAGGTACAGCCAAATCAATACATTCTCTGCACTTCATTTCATTCTATTATTGTTTCTAAGTATTCCAGACCAAATTGTAATTAAAAATAACTTAGTTGTACAATGTTTTAAGTTTTCCTAATAAACACAACTGAGCAACTATCCATTATGTCCAAGCAAGAGTAGCCTGTTTGCTGAAAAGGAGATAAAAGATTTTGAGAATTAGCCAATAAAATAGCTGACAAAGTCAATAGTTTATAGGTGAATTATGAGACAAGAACAACATTCATTTGTTTTTCAAACACTAGTAATGGAAGAGTCACTGTAAAGTGGGATAGCCATAAAATTATTGTCCAGAACATGCAGAAGCATGTTTTAATGAATAAGAAAGTTGCTACTTAGACATTTTAACTACATAGTAGTTACCGATCTATGTGGAAAGGAAGTTTAAAGGAATCATTTGCTGTGGATGATAACATACATTTGATGCAGAGTGTCTGAGATCTGATTTTTAGCATAATCAGAAATCACTAGAAATGGCATCTTTTCAAAATCCTGGGTAGCTACTGCCAACCAGTGTAGACAGCAATGTAGGACCCCCATATCCGCAGGATCAGTATCTGCAGTTTGAAAATACTAAAAATGTTTAAAGAAAAAATCCAGAAAAACTATTTTCACATTCATTATCAGATGCAGCCACTAGAGGAAGCCAGAGACTACGCTATGAATAATTGTTAGTGAAAAACACATAGCATGGTCTCTTGTGCCAGTTCTAGCAATACATTTGAAAATAATATTTCTGGGTCTTTCCCTTTTACCATTATTTTTATATTTTTGTATATATACTAGTAATAGATAGACAGACAGACAGACAGAATTTGCTATTATCTGGGCTTGGAACTAGCTTGGTGTATAAGTTTCTTATATTTATATTCAAGTAAACTCATGTAGAAACAGAGATGTTCGCATGGGTCTTCTGTACAGATACAAAGTATTTTATAAATGTGAATTACACTTTCTGTAACTCTTCTTGAACAAATGTCAACACATGTTAAAGGTAGTGAGATTGATCCACTCTAAACAATTTTTGTCTTTCCTAGGTTGGTGTCAAAATAGATAACAGCAGTTTTAACCTCACTAGATTAGTGACTTTCACACCTTTTTTTATGATCACAAACAGAAGTACATATACTTTAGAAGTAGCAGAGGAAGGAAGTGAAAATTGGATGCCAATATATCTGCAACAGGTAAGCTTATTGAGATCTATCTGCATTGGTGCTCTCACAAAGAAATAATGTGCATCTTGCTTCACAAATGACAGTTGCTGTATATTAAATCCTTAGAACTTCCATTACTGCTTTGTGGTTGTTGCTTTATCATTTTATTTATTTCAAACCAAAAGAAAGATAAGAAAGGGTTAGGAGAATAAATAAAAAAAATACAAAAAAGATAAGGAAAGAAAAAAGATGGGGGATAAACAACATTTCATAATGGGGTAGGCATATAAATTAATGTAAGCTGACAAAGTGTCAAAAAAAAGATGTGGTGTGAAGCTGGCAGAATAAATGTTCATGTGTAGCTAAAGGAGCAATTGAATCTACCTTCCAACAATGGCAATTCCATCTTCTTCAGTGAAAAATGAAGAGATGAAGCCTCTCATATAAATACAATTAATTTTCTGAAAATAATTTTGCAAAATATAGAATGGCACAAAGAATATTGTTGTTGTTGTTGCTGCTGTTGCTGTTGCTGTTGCTATTGTTTGTTATTGTTATTGTTATTAATTTAACTTATATGCCGCCCACTCTACCCAAAGGTTTCTGGGTAGCTTACAACAATTAAATTACAATTAAAATACAATAAAAGATAAAACAATTAAAATACAATTAAAATAGATACTCTAAAATTGCCATCAGGACCCACAGTTGATGTTATTTCAATTAAAAGCCTTCTGGAACAGGAAGGTTTTCACCTGACGCCGAAATGTCATCAGCGTCAGCGCCAGATGAATCTCAGTTGGGAGAGCAATCCATAGTCTGGGGGCAGCTGCCGAAAAGGCCCTTTGTCAACAAGCTGTCACTCTTACCTCCTTGAGGGATGGCTCTTTCAAAAGGGCCCCCTGGCTAGATCTTAACTGTCAGGTAGGCTCATATGGAAGGAGGCAGTCCCTCAGGTATCCAGGGCCCAAGCCATTTAGGGCTTTATATGTCAAAACAAGCACTTTGAATTGGGCGTGTTTGATCGGACTCCCAGCAGGACTTCCTCCACCTGCGCTCCAGCCGTCTCCCCTCTCGCTTCATCGCCTGCAGTTCAGGAGTATACTAAGGAACTGTCTGGGCTCGGCGTGCAGGGAGAGGATGCTTAGGTGCAATCATGTCAACCGCCTGGGTCATCTCCCTATTCCAGGAGCGCCGACCATATCAGACGGATAACCCCCCCAGAGCATTCAGAAAACCATTCGGATCCATTAGTCTCCAAGGGTGGATCATCTTAATGGATCCCCCACCCTTGCAGAGGGAAGAAGAAGCTAATAGACTAAACTTGACCAGGAAGTGATCTGACCATGACAGTGGCATCACAATGGCCTTTCTCATGTGTCGGGCCGATGACACATTGGTTGTCATGGTGGCCATGAAGTCCTGAGCTGCCCCAGTCAAGGCAGCCTCAGCAGGGATGTTGAGGTCCCCCAGCACCAACAGCCTGGGAATCCTCAACATCAGGTCCAAGACAGCTCAGGCAGGGAGAGTGTTGGTGCGCAGCAGAGTGGGCGGTACACCAACAGAATCCCTAATCTGTCTTGTAAGCCCAACATACAATACAGGCCCTCAAGACCTCCAAACATAAATTGAATATTAGAGGAAAAATACTTATTTTAGGTCAGTGTTTCTTGACCTAAAAGAGAAATATTGCATTTCAGAATTGAGGTGGAAAATCCAATTCTTTCAAAATAATAAAAAATAAACTGCCAATTAGTTTTATCAAATGCTTTTTCATCATCAGGTGAGATTATAAGAGCAGGATCAGAGCTTTTAGTTCTCACTGAAGTCAAATCTAATAAATCTTGAATAATCTGCTCCCTGCTTTTGTTGTGTAAAACCATCTTGGTCTGGATGAATCAATGTTCTTATAATGTTTGAGGATGTGCTAAATGATATTACACTTAGTGTTTTAATGTCAACATTAGTAGGAAGATAGGTCTATAGTTTGCACACCTATGACAGAATGGAAGACTTCAGAAAGAAATTGGGGAAAAGTGTGCTTTGAAACATTTTTGATACAAACAAGAAGGTCTTGGAATCAGAATTTCTGAATATATTTTATATCATTGGACAGAAGAGCTGTCTATGCCTGGGGCTTTTCCATTCTTCATAGTTTCAATAATTGTGTTATCTCTTCTATTCTTAGAAGAGCAACCAAGTTTCCATTTTGTTCTATATCCAGCTATAGCCAGGTTCGGGGGAAAATTTCTTTAAGATTCTTTAATAAGGTCTTCACATTTTGTGTATAGTGTTGAATAAAACCTTATTCTGCAATGAATGGAATATAATTACATGTTGTTTTAATCCATTTGCTAACAATTAGCCAAGCTTCTTGCCACTCTATCTGTATCTCTATTGCAAACATGCAAATTCTGCTCTAGATGTTGCAATTTAGGGCTGCGTTCTAGAAAAGAATGAGCTGCAAATCAAATTTGGGTTTTGACTGTATTTTCCAGATCTTGTTTTTGCTGCATTTTAAGCTCCTTCTTTTTAAAGAAATTGAATAGAATTGTTCATCATACATATGCTTTACGTACTTTCTTTGATATCATATGAAGCAGCAGACTATTCATTCTGTATATAATAGCATATACACCCTCTGTTAATGTTATTGCATGCTGTCAAGTTCCCTCTGATTTATGATGACCCTATGAATGAGCAGTCTCCAACTGTCCGGTCCTCAACAAACTTGCTCAGCTGTTGTAAAGTGAAGCATGTAGCTTCCTTTAGTGAGTCAATCCACCTTTCATTTGGTCTTCCTTTTTTCCCAGCTGCCTTCCACCTTCCCATTATTACTATCCTTTCCAAAAAGTCTTGCATTCTCCTGACGTACCCAAAGTATGATATTATTCATCATTTTGTCCAGTTTCATCATTTTTGTTCCCAAAGGCGTGACTTGCTCTAGGACCCACTTGTTCATCTTTCTGGGAATCCGAGGTGTTTGCAAAGCTCTCTCCTTTTCATTTCTCTCCCTTGTGTCAGAAGAAAGTTAATGCTAACAAAGGGGGAAAGAAAGGAAATGTATTTCAGTTTAAAACTTCCACCACAAAAATAAAGCCTAGAGGAATTCAGAAAGAAGCCTTGAAACCTAGAGGATTCAGAAAGAAATGTAGACATGGACAACAAAAGACAAGGAAGGTGGCAAAAATGGAGCAAATCCAATGTGCCACCCCCCATCATCATTGGAACTCTCCATTCTCTTCTACTGATGTGCCATTACCCTTATTTGAGCAATAGAGATGACCGTTTCTGTTAATTCTCTTGTCCATTTTTTTGTTTCAACCTGCACTAAAGAGGCAGTAACACTTGGTATATACATTGCTGTATAACAGTGGTTCCCAACCTTGGGTAACCCAGGTGTTCTCAGACTGCAATTCCCAGAAACTCTGTTCAGCAGAGCTAGTGGTAAAGACTTCTCGGAATTACAGTCCAAGAACATCTGGGCTACCTAAGGTTGGGAACCACTGCTATGTAATAATAAAAAACTTTGATATTTTTCATACCCCCATTATCTTCTTAATAACAGGGTAATGGAGATTTCTGGAGCTCAAAATGCATTTGACTGTTAACATTTATGTTTTGTTCCTTTGCATTCAAATGATACTAAATTACTGGTTCACAATATTTATTGCTCTGTATTAATCAAAAGAGGTTGGGTTGCTTGTCTAAGATTACAATTCAATCTCAATTATGTGTTTCATTTACTAATACATATCATTCTCCTCCCCCCAGTGTATACCTTTTTGGCCTGAAAATAATGAAAGCAAGTTACAGGTTAGAGTACAAGATTCTGACATTCCACCAAAAATTATACAGTATGATAAGCAAGAAAACAGTTTACTGTTACACTTAGACAACAGGGTGAGTAATATCATTTACTTGGATGAGCTTTAAATACATATTCTACCTTCTTCTTTCCTTCTGCTACTTAAAATTCAGAAACCTAGAAAAGATTCAGGTAAAAAATGAATATTTTAAAATATTCTACCAAGCTATTTGAGCTTTTGAAATTAATTTGCTATGCTGACAAGTTAAACTAATAATAGAGTAAAATTTAATATACTATTTTCATATTTATTAGCTTGGAGGCATTACTGTGGATGTTACACTAGCTGAACATTCATCAACAATTACATTTTTGAATTATCATGATGGTGCAGCTCCATTCCTGATAATTAATCATACAAAAGGAGAAATAATTGAATATGGGCAAAGGTATGTATATAGATTTTTTTCAAGTTCTGTAGAATGAACATTACTGTAGGATTCAGTACTTTGAGTGAGTACTGATTAAACTTATGTTAATACTGTACGTAGATAGGGGTTTTTAGTGCATTACTTGTTCTTCATCATTGAACAGATATGAGTTTATCTTACGAAAAAGCATTAGTTATTTGCCTTTAGCAAAGCATTGTAACTACTCATAACAGAAGATCAGGAAGTATTTCAAATGAGAAAAAAGCTCTGCCCATAATGGTTTTTGTCTTTTGAACCAACTCTGCAGTCTTTCTTATACAATCACTCATGTGTCCTAGAATTCCAAAAGCAGGAGAAAGGTGAAAGTTGAAGCAAGTGCTAGGAAGAACTGCATTCTGAAGGGGAGGGTCAGTTTTGAATTAAACAGTGGAAACTTAATTACAAAAATCTAACTGTGAAAAACAATTGAAATGGGAAAATTTTAAAAATTCAGTACTTGATGAACTTTATATTGTGTTAATCCTGGGATTTATGACATTTTTGTATATTTTTGTTTGCAGTTCTCTCCATGTAATGGAAGATATTCTACCACCAAATAAAGCAGTACTTTACACATGGGTTGACCCAGCAGGCTCTAGAAAATTGAAATGGAAATGTGGAAAGACCAATGGGGAACTAACTCAGAAAGATGTATGTATACTTCTTGTAATAAACTCAGACCGGAGTAATGTGATACTTAACAATGAATTTAATGAATTATTTAAGCTGTCTAAAGGTTTTTAGACAAATAAATTAGTATTGAGATCAATATTTTCAAACAACTAGCAGGAAAAATCCATCAAGGGGAGACAAGAAAGAAATTTAAATAAACTAGATTTGGACTAAAGGGAGCTAAAGAGCGCTTTTTTGATTAGCAGATTTTCCGTAAGAAAACTCTTAGCTAATTGGCAGATTGGGTTGGTAACTATTTAAGGCCAATATGCATCTGTTTGACAGTATGGAACCTCAAAAGATCTAGGTTTCAGTTGTGTCCAAATTGGTCTTGAGCCATTCCAGACCAAACACCCACAGGCGGAAATCCTATTGCTGGCAGTGATTTTTGGAAATTAGACTCATTCACCCTCCGACCTCCAAGTCCTGTTGCCCTCAGTGGCTTCAATAGGGTGAAGGGGGTACTCAGGACTTATGGGGAGAATTTCTCAAAATCTTGAATTTCTGAGAAATTGCTGCAGCTGATGACATCACCATTATGTGGCTTAAGTTGTGCAACGATGTTTCAATCATTATGTGTCAGCCATAATAATAATAGGTATAGTGGTCAGATAGATACAAGCCAAGAGCCAACATGTTACATTGTATTAAAGTTTTTTGGGTTTTTTTTAAAAGCTTATAGGTCTAATTTATATAGCAATTTTTATAACTTGTGAGTTATAAAAAGTGCTACAAAATATTCTGGTCAAGGCTTCAACCAACCTAGAACATGAGTCTTTTCAGGCTTGTGGATTGTATGCATGTGACTCTTTATTATCGGGGAAAAGAAAAAAGATTACACTTTTTCTTTTCCTCCTCTCCTAAAACTTTTATCTTCTTATATAAATCACAGTGTCAGGTGCAAATCTGCCTTTTATAGAATAGAAATGAAAAGGATGAGAATGTGCCCCTTCCCCCCACTTCTTTTATAAAAATTTCTTTTTATGGGAATAATACATTTTAAACTATATTTTAATACTAATTCTAGTTTGATACTCCACATCAGCTTTTCATGCATAGATTTCCTCTCCTTGAATATGGACCCTGGATTGAGTTATTCAAAATTTGATTTTTAATACTTTTCTTAACACAACTATAAAAAACCAAGAAGGTCCTGTGTAGCTGTTAAACTTACAACAGCAAAAGCAAGGATTATGCTATTCGAGATAATTCACTAATGCTTGGGAGCATGTTTAATTTATTTAGGTAACAGTACTATGCCTTCTTATTTGTTAGTAAGCTCCTTTGAAACGGGTGTGGAGGGTTGACTTTTTGGGTAATACATAGAATTTCCTTGCTAGGGTATTTACATCTACATTTACAAACTGTAAACCTGACTATTCAGAAAGTGAGGTTTATTCAGAATGTAGTGGTGAGATACTGCTGAGTTCTTACTTACGTAATCATATTATACCCATAGTGGATCAACTGCACTGGTAATCCAACCTGTTTACAGTTCATAGGATGGATGATAACTGGCCTAGTCCTAAATGGCTTAGCTCCAGAAAATATGAGGGACTCCTTTCTCTGTTACAAGTTTGTCAGTGCCCTAATATCTGTCTGATACTTAAAAAAATATTTGTATACTTACTGTTTTTAGTAGTAACTGTTTACTGTCTTTTATATAGTTTACCTTGGGTTCTCTTTAAGGAGAAAGGCAGAGTAAAAATTTTTTAAATAAAATACTACAGGTACAGTTGATGGAAATGAGAGAAAAGGCATTCTCAGTGTCCACATGTAAACTGTGAAATTCTGTTCTTAGGGAGGCAAGGTTGATACCTTCCTTAGCAGATGCTCTTATTTAGGCAGGGATTTATTTATCACATGATTAAGTTTTATCTAGTATGTTTATTTTAGTTGCTGCATCTCTCTCTCTCTCTCTCTTCATTGTTGTTTCTGGAATTTCGCATTATTATTTGTTTTTAGTTATCCTGAGCAGTGCATAATCAGCAGAAGGGCAGATAGCTACCTACTTTTTTTTTTTTTTTGAAGCTGCTCAGAGTGGTCTATTAGATCAGATGGGCGGGATACAAATCAAATAAATAAATAAATAAATAAATACTGATCTAGCTATCGAAAATAAGAATATAAATAATTAATAATTGGTTTCATTGTCTGCTTATTTTAGAGTAAACTGATTAAAATAGGACTGTAGGTATGGTTGAGATAGTTGAAATTGTGAAAATGAATATTTTCTTATTTTTGTTTCTAGGATTTGATGACATGTATCCAAGTGGGAAGCAAGAGCATTTATTTAGTTTCATTTTTTGAAGGTTTGCAGCGTATTATCTTGTTCACTGAAGATGAAAAAGTTTTCAAAGTCACATATGAAAGTGAAAAAGTTGAATTAGCAGAGCAAGAAATTATCATTTCATTACAAGATGTTGGAATCTCTTTAGTAAATAATTATGTAAAACAGGAAGTTGCTTACATTGGAATCACAAGGTAAAATGTCAAAATATTATCACTTCAGCTACATAAACCTAAAATAGTACAAGACAAACCAATATGCTGGGCAGACAAGTTATCACCTGAATAAAATTTCTCTTTAAACTGGCCAGAATTCTATTGGTAATTTATGTTTGTGTAATAGTGTAAAAATGGCTTTAGTCACTTGTTAATGAGGTGCTGCATGTATTCTTCATCATGTAGTGGTCATATGACTTCACATGTGATGAGGAATAATACTAGTAGGAATTTAATAAGCAGTGACTGTTGCTATGGTTTATGCCATTGCACTTACACATCAGAAATAACCAGTAGGATTCTGGACTATGCATTATTTTCTTGAAATGAGTGAGAATAAAAACACAGCTCTTTTAATATTCCATTCCTGTGAATGTGTGCTCAGAACTAAGTCTTAGTGAATTCAGTGGAACATACTTACTGATAAGTACTGCATCCAGTTCCATTCATTTCAGTGCTTGAAATAAAGAGAATTTCTTTTTCATGGCCTCTGTGAATCACACCGTGGGTAATCCGCGCCAGCACGCAGCCTCATCGGAAGATTCTAGAGCTTCTGCAGTAGGAAAAAAACACATCAGAGTAGACCCCTCCCCCTCCATATAAGTACCTTGGTGCCAAGACTCTCCAGTTTCTTTCAGCTGCCGCGTTGAGAGCCTCGTATGTTTCTGTGAGTTACTAAAGTGAAAGAGTTTAATCTGGATTCTTTAATGACTTTTTTAAAAAAGAGTATCTCGCTCCAGCCTCAGGGTTGAAGCGCCCCCCCATTTCTTCATTTTGTCTTTTTTTCACTATTTCATGGCCGCCGTGGGCCCATTTAAGACAGCCATGATAAATGTCTTTTTTGCCTTGGTGAGGCACACCAAACCTCCTCGTGTCCTCACTGTAAGAACTTTAAGCACGGAGTTCTTCGCAGTCACATTTCCAGCCTTAAGCTTATACTTCATCCACACCATCACACTCTGATGCTCCCTCAACGTCGTCCAAAACTACTAAGAGACACAAGACCAAGCAGTCGATTTCAAAACCTTCAACATTGAAGATGTCCACAAAGAGAAAACTGTCCACCGACGTTCCTTCGGCTTTGGAGCCCTGACCACGAAAGAAATCTAAATCTGCTATGGTGAAATATCCAGGGATTATTTCGCTGCAGCTCCTGGAGTCCCTCAACTTAATTTGCATGGGCTTGCCCTCAGACAACGAAGGGCTTCCATCCCATCAACCATACTCACAATCACCAGAACGGGAAGAGAGAATGGACCAACTTACATCCTTCTGTGCTAGTCCCCAGCGATCTGGCTCCCCCAGCAAGCCTTACGTGGCTGCTTCGCCTGATATGCAACAGCCAGAAATGCAGCCTGATGTGCCCTACTCCGTTCCTTCAGGCCTACCATCTTGGCCTCCAATGAATCATCAGGGGCACCAATTATGCGAGACGGGTCATCTGCCTTCCTGTGTGGCATCGACCCACACTCAGCACTATCATCAGGTAGCCTTTTGCCCTGATCAGTGCTTGACCAGAAAGTCTGCCAGGCACTATCAATCAGTTACTCTCCCCGGTTCGGTGGCAGTGCTACACCAGAATCCCCATTCACAGCAGCGCTCAATGTCGAAGCAATCTCACCATCAGTATTGTCAGGGACTATAGGCTGCCCATCATTTGGTGCCTAAAAAGTCCAAGAGTGGCCAATCAGTATTCTTTGGCTCAGGGTGTTTTTGTAGCCCCAGTAAGCTGTTATTCCCCAACTCACCAAGAGGATCAGGGCCGATCCTCCCGCTCAGCATCACTGTGGTCCACTGATGCATTTACCACTTAGACAACAACCTCCATTTCGTCGCCACCAAGATACTGGCTCCGATATCAACAGTCCTCGATACTGACCCTTATCCATGGACATTCCTTCAACATCGTTACCAATAGATGATCCTCAATATGACTATTAATTACATAAGCCTCAATTTTGTCACCATCGAGACACCAGCTCCGATATCAAAGATCCTTGATATCGACCCTTGTCCTTGGACGTCCCATCGATGCCACTGCCGATGGACGATCCTCGATACCGACAGATGTCCATGGACGCACCTTCAATATCAACATCTAGACGTCAACACCAATACTTTGAGGTGCAGTCCCTCAACATTGATGTCAATCAACAATCCATGGATTCCTGATATGATGCTGAACATTCTGAACAGGGTTCCAGACCACAAACACTATCTATCTTACTGAATTTGCCTGAGTCTGACTTAGCAGGTGCCAACCCTTCATGTCCGGCTAAGGATTTTCAGACTTACACACAATTGATGGTGCATAAGGCTAAGTCCCTGGATCTCCAAATACACCTACAACTGAGCCTGCGGATCATCTTTATGATACAATCTCCAAAAACAACTACCTCAGTACACATTTCCATGTTGCCATCACTAATTAGCACTGCTCAACGTTCATGGACAAAACCAGCTCCTTCCCATTCCATGTTGAAACGCATCGACAACTTTTATCGAGTCCATGATCTGGGAGTGGTTTTTCTCCAAAATCAACCAGCTCCAAACTCGATCTTTGTGGAAGCCTCCCAGTCTCGATCTTGACATCACCAAATTCTCATACCACCCAATAAGGACAGCAGGAGAATCGACTGCATAGGAAGATGGCTTTATTCCTCCGCTGCCTTCATCGTGAGAGTTGCTAATTACCAGGGAGCCACGGGTATTTACCAGCATTTCCTCTGAGACAATATGTCCACCTTCATTGACACGCTTCCTGAGTATAAGAAAATTCCGGCTCAAGCGTTCCAACAAGAAGGACTTTTGGTTGTCAAACAACAAATGCTGTCGCCCAGACATACTGTTGATGCCACAGCTAAATACATGGCTACTGCTGTCATCCTTTGGCATTTTTCCTGGTTGAGAACAGCTGGCCTCGCTGAGGATGCAAGAGCATGCATTGAAGACCTCCCCTTTGACGGGACAGAGCTTTTTAATGCGGAGACAGATGAAATTCTGGAAAATGTTCAAAAGAAAAGATCAGCTGCTAGACGTTGGGGAGTCTACCCTTCATACCAACATTGTCCCCAATGTACTCAATGGTGGCGCCCCTACAACTCCTACCAGACGTTTCCTCAGGAAACTCAGAGGCAAACTTCTTATACACCTTACTTCAAACAGCAACCTTACAGAGTCAAACCACATCAACAGACCACGACTAGGCACAATGATCGTAAAACCAAACAGCACATTTGACACCCAGCCGGCTGAGATCACAACACATTAAACTTCTCCTCCTGCCCTTTGGAAACACTTACCTACCTGGAAGATCATCACCATGGATGCTTGGGTCCTCTGTGTCATCCAAAATGGGTACCGCATTCAGTTCCACCAATTCCCTCCGCCATCACATACTGTCATACCTCCATCACAAACCCTGCAAGATGAAATACAGCCCTTACTTCTCAAAGACACCATAGAACCAGTATACCAAACAAAGAGGTTTTTTGTCTCATTATTTCACGGTCCCCAAAAACGACAAAGGTCTTTACCCCATCCTAGACCTCAGAGAGCTAAATCACTACATCATTACCACCAAATTCCATATGGTTACGCTCGAGTCTGTCCTTCCTCTGCTCTGAAAGAATGACTGGTTCACAGTCATAGATTTAAGAAACACTTCCATGTCTCCATCCATCCATCTCACAGGCCTTACCTTTGCTTCCAGCTTGGAACCCATGCCTATCAATTCAAAAGACTCCTTTTCGGACTCACAACAGCTCCCAGAGTCTTCACCAAATGCATGGCTCCTGCAGCAGCTTATCTCAGTCTTCACAATATCCTGATTTTTCCATACATCGACAACTAGCTCCTGGTAGCTTGCTCCTGTCACAGGGCACAACAAGACACACATTTTGCCTTGTCTCTTCTCCGCGATCTCGGCCTTGCTGTAAACCTACAAAAATCCATGTTACAGCCTAGAAAAGTTGTTCAGTACATAGGGGCACGCATAGCCTACTCATGCCCGTGCATTCCTTCCAATTACAATTACAGGTGTGGTTCACAGAGGCCATGAAGAAGAACGACAGGTTATTCACCTGTAATTGTAGTTCTTCAAGTGGATCTCTGTGATTCACACATCCTGACCCGACATCTCCACTGTCACACCATGCAGCTCTATTATGCAGCGGTTGACATAACTGAAGGGAGAGACTTGGTGCCAAGGTGGGGGGGGGTCTATTCTAATGTGTGTTTTTGCTACCACAGAAGTTCTAGAATCTTCCGATGAGACTCCGCACAGACACGGATTACCCAGAGTGTGAATCACAGAGGTCCACTCAAACTACAATTATAGGTGAATAACGTGTCATTATAAATGTAATTCTAGCTGGATGATTTGCAGTACTGTATAAATAAAATAAAGCTTCAGTTATGAGCAAATTAGTAAATTGTTTTAACTGAAAATTGTAAACAATAAACTAGAAATAGTATTTCACGTTCCAAAGACATTAGTGGACATGAAAGATACAATTTTGGAACAAAAGTCTCCCACTTCTAGCAAAAATCTAAATACTGAAGAATAACAAAACCTCAGAGGCATAATGAAACTGTTACATCATAGTTCTTTGTATATAGAGAGTTTATACTGTGATAAATAATCTTATTTTTAATCTTCTGCTTTGTTTGCAAGTTCTGATGTAATTTGGGAAACAAAACCCAAAAAGAAGTCAAGATGGAGACCACTGAGTGTCAAGCAAACTGAAAAGCTGGAAAAAGAGTTCAATGAATACTGTGATCACTCCCCAACAGAAAATAAAATTGTGGAGTTGGATGATAATGTTCCGGTAATTCTGAGAGGATTCTTCTTTTTGTTACCGCATAGAATTCAGGTGTAAAGTGAAAATTAATATAATGTTTGTTCTTGTTGCTGTGGGCTGCCAAGTCATTTTCAACTTATGGCAATTTTATGAATGAATGGCCACCAGAATCTTCTATTATTACTGTGTTTCCCTGAAAATACGACAGGGTCTTATATTATTTTTTGCTCCAAAAATGCATTAGGGCTTATTTTCAGAAGATGTTTTATTTTTTTCATGTACAACAATCTACATTTATTCAAATGTCTTGTCATCTTCTGGTTGCTGCACAATGGTGGAGAGCAGGGTTTCACTTAACTGGGGCTTATTTTTGGGGTAGAGCTTATATTACAAGCATCCTGAAAATCATACTAGGACTTATCTTCAGATTAGATCTTATTTGTGGGGAAACTGAGTAATATCTCTGCTCAGCTCTTGTAAACTCAAGACTCTGGCTTCCTTTTTGGAGTCAGTCCATCTCATATTTGGTCTTCCTCATCCTTTTTTGTCTTCTACTTTTCCTAGCATTATTATCTTTCCAGTGAATCTTGTCTTTTTGTGATGTTTGTGATATTTGCTTCTAGAGAGAATTCATGCTCAAGTTGATCTAGGACCCACTTGTTCATCTTTCTGGCAGTCCAGGATATCCACAAAGCTTATCTCCAGTACTGTATTTTAAATGAATCATTTTTTCCTTGTTGGCTTTCTTTATTGTCCAGCCTTCACGCTCATACATGGTGATCAGAAATACAAGGGGATGCATGACCTCGAGTGACTCTTCCTTTTTTGAATCCAGCTTGAAAATCAGGCATTTCTCACTCCATATATGGTAAAAGTCTTTGTTGCATCACTTTCAGTATCACTTTGCTTGCAAGGAATTCAGCAGTGGCCCTATAATTACTGCATTCTATGGCATCTCCTTTCTTGGTGATTGGAATGTATAGTGAACATTTCTAGTCTGTGGATCATTGTTTGGTTTTTCATATCTATTGGTGTATTCTTGTTAGAATATTGAGAGATAGCTTGGAATAATTCTATCATTATTCCAGATACTCCTGGTGATTTACTTCTTCCAGGTTCTTTCAAAGCAGCTTTCACTTCACTTTCTAGAATTCAGGTTCTTCTTCATCAGATTCATCATCAAAGAAATCCATAATCCTTTAATCTCTTTTGTATATTTTGCATTATTTCAACTCTCCATTTTATCCTGGTCAGATATATTCCCTCATTGCTCTTTCAACATCCCTAATCTAGATTTAAATTTCCCTGCCATTTCTTGGATCCTTAAAAACAGATCTCTTGTCTTTTCTATTTTTGTTATTCTCTTCTACTTCTTTGCATCAATTATTGTAATATATTCGCGAAGGCTTTCACGGCTGGGATCTAATGGTTGTTGTGGGTTTTTCGGACTCTTTGGCCATGTTCTGAAGGTTGTTCTTCCTAACATTTCGCCAGTCTCTGTGGCCGGCATCTTCAGAGGATAGCACTCTGTGCTCTGGTGTAGTTGGCTTGGGAGTGGAGTATTTATGGCTGTGAGACAGGCTTTTGTCCTTTTCAGGAGATGGGTGATTAGTGTGTCTTGTTGTGAGTGTATTGTTGTGATAAAGAGGAGAGATTATCTGTCACTGTGATTGATGGGTGTCATTAGCTGGTCTTTTGTGTGTAGTGATCCCCGGTCCTTGTGGCTGGATAGAGTTCGTTGACGTTTTGCACGCTGTATTTTTGAGAGCTGGGAGCCAAGTTTTGTTGAGTTTCAAACTTTACTCATTTTGTTGTTCTGCTGGTGCTTGTGGATTTCAATGGCTTCCCTGTGCAGTCTAACGTAATGATTGCTGGTGTTGTCCAGTATTTCGGTATTTTGAAATAGAATTACATGTCCAGTTTGTTTTAGGGCATGTTCAGCTACTGCAGATTTTTCTGGTTGTTTTAGTCTGCAGTGTCTCTCATGTTCTTTGATTCTGGTGTGGATGCTTCATTTCGTGGTTCCAATATATACCTGTCCACAACTGCAAAGTATCCGGTATACTCCTGCAGTGGTGAGGGGTCCCTTCTGTCCTTTGCTGACCGTACGTAACATTTGTTGTATTTTTTGTGGTGGGCTAGAATACTGTTTGTAGGTTGTGTTTTTTCAAAAGTTTCCCCATGCGGTCCGTGACCCCTTTGATGTATGGCAGAAATACTTTATTTGTGGGTGGCTGTTTTTATTCTTCAGTTTGGTGTTGTTTTCTTGGTTTGATGGCTCTTGTGATTTCATTTTTGGAGTAGCCATTTGCCTGTAGGGCCCAATTCAGATTGCTGAGTTCAGTGCTGAGAAACTGAGCTTCACAGTTCCGATTTGCACCAGTGTTTTGATTATGCCTCTTTTTTGCTGTGGGTGGTGGTTGGAGTTTTTGTGTAGGTACCGGTCTGTGTGGGTGGGTTTTCAGATGGCGGCTGGCGACAGGCCCCGGCTGGTGCGTAGGACAGCCAAGGCAGGGACGGGGGGCATTACTCATGAATAGACCTGCGCTGGGGATGGGCAGGGAGCGTACCAGCTTCCTGTGCCTGGCAGCGAACTGGAGCCACCCCGCTTCTCCTTCCTCCTCCTGCGCTGCTGCTGCATGCCCCATCCATGGAGGAGCCCCTCTGATCTGCGTGCCCCAGCCCAGGGACTTTGGGGGCCCTTACTCATGAGTAGACCTGCACCTTTTGCAGGGCTTACTCATGAGTAGACCCACGCCAGGTATGGGCAGGGAGTGCACTGGCTTCTTGCGCCTAGCGGCTATCCAGACCTGCGCCCACCTCTCCTTCCTCCTCCTACCCCACAGGAGTAAAAAAGGTCCCTGACCCCCCTGCTCTAACTCTTGGGGGCGAGAGAGCTACAAAGAACAGCCTCTTCTCCACCAACAGTTTGAATTTCCTGCCTTTTCCCCCTGCCTATTTCGGATCTTAGGTCGAAGCTCTGCTCAGAAGTCGAAGCAAAATTTTGCGAGCGGAGCTGTTCATAAGTCAAATGTTTGTAGGTAGGGGCGTTAGTTAGTTGAGGCACCACTGTATAGGAAAACATAAAAACACAACATTTACTGTAACTGAAGTTCTTGAAATGATAATCCATGAACCCGTGTACATAATTCTTGCACTTGCACACAGCCTTGCTCAAAATCTTCTAAAGCTAAGTAGTTCCTGTGAGAACCTTGTCCTCACTCCTCCGTCATGCATGTCAGACCACACTGACAGGTTAGCCACCTGCAATTGTAGTTCTTTGAGTGAACCTCTGTGATTCACACCATGGGTGGCCCGCACCTGTGCGGAGCCTCATCGGAAAGTTCTAGAGCTTCTGCGGTAGCAAAAACCACATTAGAATAAAGCCCCTCCCCCCTCGTATAAGTACCTTGGCACCAAGGCTCCCCTTGTGTCAACCACCACTACTTTAAGCTGAATGGCACGACAGTGGGGAAGACAGACAGGATGTGTGAATCACAGAGGTCCACTCGAAAAACTACAATTACAGGTGGGTAACCTGTCATTCTCCAAGTGATCTATGTAGGCATATGTTACATACAGCACTGATGGTACCTGTCTGTCATGGGTTTGGAGGGAAAGTTCCATCCTATGGGGAGTGGAAGGCGGGACATCAGGGGGAGGAGCTGTACTGTATATATATGTGGAGCTTGTGTGGAGAAGTTAGGAGAAGCTGGAGTTGGAGTCTGTGTGTCAGACTGAGTACAACTGTGTGTCAGTTTGTACATACCTGATAGGTTCAGGTTTCTATATAGGTAGCCAGAACTGATAGGTTCAGGGTCTGTGCTTTACTTTTAAAGTGTTCTGTGTGAACCAAACTGTTATATGTGTATGGTTGGGACTATGCCACGTTACAGTATCTTATTTACTTGATCTTTTTATTTACCCTGATTGTTATTTAAATAAACCTTGTTCTTTGTTTAGTAAAATCCATTCCTGGTCTGTGTGACTCCTTATAGGGAATGGTTGGTGGCAGCTTAGTTATAGTGTGGCATACTCCAGTAGGTCTGGGGTTGTCACATTGATTGGTGTCCAGCGTGTGGGATACGACTGGTCCAGTTGTCCAGTGGTCCAGCAAAGCCTTGGCAAGTGTGCCCAGAGCAAGGGGGGGTCTAGTCAGGGACAATCTGAGGGCGCGTAGGTAATCTTCTAGGCTTACCTCACGGGGAGGTGCGCTAGTGGAAGAACGTGCACACTCAGATTGGGGACTAGATTAGGGAGCTCTGAGGCAACCCGTTTTGGCGGGAAAGAGCTGAGGCAAAGCTGTGTGAAGTAACAGTGATCTAGCCTGTCTGCTAAGAGGCCTAGCAGAGGGGGTGGATTCTGCCTGGCAACAGTTGCAAGTTAGTGCTGAAGGAACAGCAGCAATCTATAGAAGGCTGTTTCTGAGGCAAAAGGAAAAAAGTCGTCGCTTTATTTTGAGGCTTGACTTTTGAAGGCAGCCTGTTCTGGGGGAGATTATGCCCTTGACTCGAAGCCAAATGGCAGAAATGGGGGATGAGAGCACGGGAGAACTGACCCCAGAACTCAGAAAAATGCTCCGAGCCCAACTGCATGAACTGAGGGAGAGGGAACTGGCGTTTGAAAGGGAAGTGAAACAGAGACTGTTGGAAGTAGACAAAATGGTGTTTGAGCTGAAGAAGAAGGAAATAATGAGTAGAAATAGGAATAACAATAATGGTGAAGGGAAGCCCTCAGACATGAAACCACAAAGACCTCAGATTTTGGAGGGAAAACCAAAACCAGAGGAGAAAGACTCCAAGTACAGCAGAAAATGTTATTTCTGTCAGGGAAAGGGCCATCTAATCTCAGGGTGTGAGAAATGGAAGCAGATAAAGGGAAATTTGCCTCATGATGTGAGTGGAACCAAGCCAAAAGCTGTGTTCTGTGTCCAGACAGAGCAAAGCTCCTTGCCATTGAGGGAGCCTGTTACCATGGCTACTCAATCTGGAACAGTTACATCTGCTGATCAGGCTGGGGAAAATGGTCCTCTTGTGGAGGTCAAGCGCTGCTTACTAGTGAGAACAGATTCACAGTTGTTTGAGACCGCAGGGGTGGACGTAGGAATACTTGACCATCAGTATAGGGGGCTGAGGGATACTTGTTCCCAGGTGACCCTGTGCCATCCAGACATTATTCCTAGGGAGTATATAATCCCAAATGAGAGCTTGAAGGTGGCAGGGATTGAGGGGCAGGTGATCTCACTGCCAGTAGCTGAGGTACCTGTGAGCTTTCAAGGCTGGAGGGGAGTTTGGCGGCTTGGTGGCAGCTTAGTTATAGTGTGGCATACTCCAGTAGGTCTGGGGTTGTCACAGCATACAACTTGTATATTTTGGTTTGCTGCAGATGGTTGTGCAATCTACTCTTATCCTGGTAGTTCCTATGTAGCAGTTGTACTGATCCATTAGGAACTGAACAGGAAAGCAGGATCTATGGTGCTTAGGTTTATGAGCACTGATTGAATGAACCTTCCATCAAAATATTATCTTCATTCTAGAACTAGATTTCCCAATGTGGTATAGTTCAGGTATTTTTTATTATTTTTCTCAGGCTAAACCAAGATGTTAAGTGGAATGTGATGGTTGGAATTATAATTCAGAATATCTCAAGAATGTCATGTGGAGGAAATCCATGTTAGAATTTTCCAAACAATGCTATAGACACAGAATGTACCTATATGGCAACATCTGTTTTTTAGGTATCTGGCTTTACAGCCAGAGGTTGGAGCTTCGATTACCCACTCAATGATCCATAGGGTTCCTTCCAGCTCCACATTATTAAGATTACTATTAATAATGACTATTTGAGAAACCAGTTACAGATTAGAAGCCTGTTTTTAATTTCTGAGAAGAGACTGTAATATGCTCCAACTAACAGTGGTGCAGTCTACTAAAACTTCTTGCATAGTTAGTGTTGATGCAACTGCTGAGGGGGTGAACAGCAGCTTTTCCCCTCAGAAATAGTACACAGTAAGCAAAGGTTGTTTGTATAATTATGGAATAAACACCATCAATCTCAGTAGTTTATACCTGTGTGTGTGTGTGTGTGTGTGTGATTGACTAAAACCAAATCCTTGTGTATCCTAATCTCTAGGCCTCTTCTTTTTCCTCTTCTACTGTTTTTAAAGCTTGTGAGAATGATACAATGATAGGTGATTTCAAATACAGTGGTGCCCCGCACAGCAACGATAATCCGTTCCGAAAAAATAATCGCTATACGAATTCGTCGCTATACAGGGCAAAAAAGTCCATAGGAACGCATTAAAACACGTTTAATGTGTTCCTATGGGGAAAAAACTCACCTGTAAGCGAAAATCTTCCATCCGGCCACCATTTTTGCTGCCCGGTAAGTGAGGAAAGGGCGCAAAAACACTGCGAGTGGCCATTTTGGAACCACCGATCAGCTGTTAGAAAATGGGCCGTTTGCGATGATTGCTTCCGCGCGATCATCGCAGACGCCCCATTTTCGCGCAGCTGATCGGCGGGGCTGGGATGATGGGGGGAAGCGCTTCCCCCTGATCATCCCGAAGCCTGCATTTTTACCCAGCTGATCGGCGGGGCTTCGGGATGATGGGGGGAAGCGCTCCCCCCCATCATCCCGAAGCCCGCATTTTCACCCAGCTGATCAGCGGGGCTTCGGGATGATGGGGCGGAAGCGCTTCCCCGCGATCATCCCGAAGCCCTGCCGATCAGCTGCGCAAAAGTGGGGCATAGGGAACATCGCAATGCGATCGCAAAAGCGATCGCAAAATCTTCATCGCTATGCGGATTCGTCATCAGACGGGGCGCCCGTTAAGTGAGGCACCACTGTAAAAGGTTGGCTGTATTCTTAAACATTTCCTTTAGAAAATGGCAGAACATAGAGATGCTTAAATTAAGTAAGCTGTATTTTCCTCTAATGTTGTGTAGATTTATAGTATATGAGATTTAGATTTGAATGTTTTTAAATGACAGGTTTGCTTGACTCCTACTGGTAATAACATGAAAATACTTCAGCCGACTGAAATCCCTGTGAGGAGAAGCTTTTTGCCAGCTTTGAAAGTACAATATAGTACCTCAGAACATCAGTCATCCTTTCGAGTCCAGATTTATAGAATACAGGTATGTTTTAGGATTATCAACAGTTATTAATAAAACAATCTTTAGGATATTGACCTCAAGATAAAATAATAAAGTAGGTCAGGATAGATTTTTTTGAAAATGAATCTTGTTTAATCCATGCAGCTAAATTCTCAGGCTTTTCGTGTAATATCTACAGTAATTGAATTTCCTGGACATACTCCTAAAATTAAAGACATTTTAAATGGGAATTTTTAAATAGCAAAGAACCTGCACTGATATGGAAGTTTGTGAAATGTATTTTGTGTTGTATGTATAAAATATAGAACCAGTAAACAATAAAGAACCAATATATTCATGAACATCAAAATGATGTTTAATGTATCTTCAAATAATGTATTTCAGTTCAAACTTCAAAATACGAATGTTGTTTAATGGAGAATCCAAAAGAAAGTTAGCCATTGTTTTTCATAGATAAAAGATTTTTATTTGTGCTTCCCCCCCTTCAATTCAAAATCCTTATGATTTGCAAGCTAGGAGGTTTGTTGAAACTTTTAGGTAAAAACAAACATTTGCAAATGGACATCTAACATGCATCATATTGTCCTTCATTGCCCTTGTCAGATACAAAACCAGATTCCTGGAGCCATATTTCCCTTTGTGTTCTATCCTATTAAACCTCCCAAGTCCATCTCCTTGGATTCAGGTTTGTCAATACAGTTTAATGCATTGTTGTTATATTTCTGCATCTATAATAGTTAAGGATAAAACAATCTATTAACAGGTTAAAACATTTTTAAATAAATTACAAAATAAAGTAGATTTTACTGGAAAGTGTATATATTTCTTCCTAAATTGCTTGAAGTTGGTCCCTTCGTAGTACTGTAGAAAGATTCATGAACTTTCCCTTGCATTTGTTCGGTATAGATCATTTTTATTGCCAAACTTGTATTTGTTTGCAGTTATCTTGTCCATTGGACTTAGTAAGGGACTCAGTATCCCAAGCCCATTTATCTTAGAAACACCTAAACAACCAGACACTCATTGCATCTGAAATCTGACAATATCTAAAATTTCACTGAACTGATCATTTAGTTTGCATCTACTAGATTTAATATAGAACATACTTTTGAGTGTACATTTCATATTTTAATTATAGTTTCATTTCCTCTCATTTATGCTTCCATATATACTTAACACCTTTGATCATGGTTGTCTAACACTTTCATTATATCCTTTGCAAATGATTTTATTTTTATATATTAGTCTACATGTCAGAACAAATTAAATTCTTCGTGAATGTGTCTCAAATCTGTGCTGACATACTTTTTATTTGAAATGTTCATAGAACCCAAACCATTTACTGATGTCAGTATTGTCATGAGAACTGCAGGACATTCTCAGATTTCACGTATAAAGTAAGTATATTTTCTTTATCCAGTATTAAATCAAGACTCCAAGAATTTTTACTTCACTTGTATTCACTAGGAGTGACTTCAGAATGTAGGACTGATCTATGTATCTCTAGGTCTGAACTTCACTATTGCTTATATGGATGTAAACCCTGTTGAAAACCATTCTGACATTTTTTCTGATTTAAATATGGTTTGGAGGGGCTGCAATTAATAACAGGTTATATGGTGATTTCCAATATTAATTTTATTAACCCTAAACACAGATGCATAGAAATGTCACTTTGTGCATAAGAGGGTTTTTTTTACCTCCAATTGTCAATTGCACAAAATTTTTATTTGCAAAAGGTGATTGATCCAGAGAGTTATTCTCTGCAGTTTGAAATGAAATGTTCCTGAAAATGGAGTAATTGAAAGATGAAAACTAAATATTGCCACTCCACTTTCTTTACTATGGGAAGGCAGATATTAGGATACAGAGCTATTGCTTCCTCTGTAGTACTCTAGACATTTTAGATGCAAAGAACAGCATCTTCATAGTAATAGATGTCCTGTGTAGTAGTAGACTTCCTGTGCTAGATGATTAAGTTGCAGACACACATTGTTAAAGAGGGGTCCAGGGGCTTCACTGCCCTCTTCTTCCACACATCCTGGACACTTAGATGTCACTTTCATTTTCTAAAATATTCTTTGGGGAGCCAGAAACTCTACAGAGCACCAGATGAAGGGCGCCTTCTAGGGGCACATATCTCCAGCTTTTTCTTTTTGCTCCAGCAATGACAGAGGGAGGCTTCAAGGGCCAGTACAAAGGGCCTTGATTGACATCAGGGAACTCTCAAGCTGAACAATTCCAATCCCTACTCTACATTCACTGCTGCTTCTGTCTCAAGACTCCTTAATTCTTTAACTTATCTATACTGATACCATGTTTTAATAAGACAACAAATGTTTTCTTTAATTTGTTAAATATAATTCTCAGAATTCCTATGAGTGTGATGCTGACAGTGTCTCAGACATAGTCACACAGACTTCTGGGTAAACATACATTTAATTGTGTTGTGAGAAAATTATTGATGTGAAATTGATGTAAATTTTGAAGATATGTCTTGAAACAGACTGTCTTTAGAAACACTTGTATTTAGACAGTTTTTAAATCATTTGCAGGTATTTCAAAGTTCTAATTCAAGAGATGGATCTCCGATTAGATCTAGGTTTCCTCTATGCTTTGGCTGATTTCTTTACATTTCAAGATGAAGTGCCAAAAGACCAAGAGGTATAAACTGCTATTATGTCAAGAATACTTTCAGCAATGAACTATGATGCATGCCAGTTTCCAGACACTGAATTGAATTTTATGTAGCACATGTTAAATAATGGCATAATGATTCCAGAATATATACTGTATAAACAAGATCTGCAAAAATATTAATGCTATAAATAGGACATGATGTTTGCATAGGTTTACATCAAGTCTGAGTCATTTTACATGTTATAGTAGGCATCCTTCAGTCTCGAAAGACTATGGTAGCGTGCTCTGTATGGAGGACTTGGAACAGCGTCTAGTGTGGCTGAGGAGGCCAATTCGAGAGTTACAATCTCTTCCACACTGAAGACAAATCCAATCTGTCCCCTGTCCAGCTCCCTGGTTTTGCTTCCTTTGTGACTTCCTCTTTGCCTCAGCCTGCTGGACAAGGGTCTCTTCAAATTGGGAGAGGCCGTGATGTACTGCCTGCCTCCAGGCTGAACGATCAAATGTCAGAGTTTCCCATCTGTTGAGGTCTATTCCTAAGGCCTTCAGATCCCGCTTGCAGATATCCTTGTATCGCAGCTGTGGTCTCCCTCTGGGGCGATTTCCCTGCACTAATTCTCCATATAGGAGATCCTTTGGAATCCGACCATCAGCCATTCTCACAACGTGCCCAAGCCAGCGTAGACATATATCCAGCACTATAGGCATCATGTTATGTAACTACATTAGGTTAACAGAACAACATTTCATTACATTAAATGTCGTAATGGCTGAAACCCAATACTAAGTTGCAACCAGAGTACGCCATGTATGAGGGGCTTTTTTGCTGACAGCTGTGCCATCAGAACTCATTATTTGTTCTTTTCCATCTATAACATTTTTGGACCAAAGATCAATACTAGTAAGACAGAGGTCATATATCAGCCATGCTCAGGTGTACCTAGTGAAGAACCAGTTATATACCACTGGAACTTATCCACTGAGTACCCCTTACTGCAGTGGATAAGTTCATGCCAGCACTGTCTCCCGCTACATTCTCATGAATCTTTAAAGCCAGCATTGCCTTCAGAAAATTTAAATACTCTGTGGAACTGATATGCAATCAATCTTACTTTTAAACTGAAGATGTACAAAGCTGTTGTACTATACTCTCTGATTTATGGAGTTGGTACTATCTATCAATGCTGTGCAAGAAAGCTCAGTCATTTTCTTCTTACCTGCCTTAGAAGATATTTGACATCAAATGGCAAGATAAAGTTCATGATACTGAAATCTTAGAGCAAATACAAATGAGAAGAATTTTCATAGTCTTGAAACAGCAACTACTTCAGTGGACGGACTATGTCTTCAAGATGCTGGATAACCATATTTCAAACTGTATTTTCTATGGAGAGCTTGTTGCAGCTGCTTCATTGTACGCTGGACAAAAGAAATGACTCAAGGATATCTGATGAAATACTGTGAAAAAAGAGCCAAAAGAATTTGAAATAAAAAGAATCAAAGATGCACAAAGGAACAGAGAAGTGAGAAAGCAATTATGTAACACACCAACCACCCAGCTAATCTGTCCCCACTCTTTCTGTATCTTCCAGACTCATAGTGAACTAGTTAGTGGTGTGTCCATCAACATGCTACTGCTCAATCTTAACCTCTAACTTATTTTCTTCCCACACCATGGTGAATCCAATGGTTTTCTTTGAAAATAAGGGATGGACTATATATGTAAAATCCATTGATTCAATAGGCCTACTTTAGTTGCAACTTAGTACAGGCTTTCAGCTAGTATAATGTCTGAAATCCTGTTACTTAACATAGTAAGTTGTACTAGAGTAGGCCCATTTGAGGCACTTGAACTTATGGAGGAGTTGAAATCAAATCCACAATGATTTAGTGGGTCTGCTGTAGTGTAACTTGCTAGGCAAAGCAACAGGATTTCAGTAAATACATAATAGCTGAAATAATTAGCCCACAGCGCCACCACGTCCCTATAATAGCTGAAATCCTGTTCTGCAACTTGAAGTGTAAAGCTGATAATATTGTAACCTTTGTACAGCAGGATTTCCAGCAATGGGATTTCAGAATATTGTATTTCAGCCAATACAATAGCCTCCTTGTGAGAAATTCTAGTAATTTAATAAAGATACCATCCATCCTTGTCTATGGATTTATGTAATGTGTGGGAAACTAAACTGTTGATCTGAGGTTTGTTTGTTTGTTTGATGCTATGTATTTACAGCTAGAACTTTTCAGAAAGGATGTAGAAGCTGTACAGGAGGAACTGAAGGATGTATCATCAACAGATACTTCGGCCATCAGCTTATATGAGTATTTTCATATTTCTCCAATCAAGGTACGTGTACATGTACAGGCTACCATGTCCTCCTTGTTGAGACATAAAAGCCAGAGTCAAAGCTGTTTTTGTGAATCAGGTTTAATCGCCACACCAACAAGATAATTACAAACTAGTCCAACTGGACAAATCTTTTTTCAGACTGCTTCTGCCATTCTTGGGCTGTCCTTTAGTACAACGATGGGTCACATCTCATTCTCTTCTTCTTCTCTCTCCTCCCCCTACGTGACCTACTTCCACCAGTCCTACCCCTTACTACTTTCTCTATTCCTTCTTACAACCTCAGGATCTCCATCCTGCCTTCTAGATTTTTGGACAATCATTTTTCTCCCTGGATTTCACACTTTTCAAAAGGTTCCCACCCTCTGGACCTTCTGGATAAGTCTCTCCTGCCTTCTCCTTTTCTACCTCCATTGGTGATTCTGGCAAAGCTGGTAGCTTTGCAGGGTACAGTGGATAAGGTGGCCTAGGAAAAATCAGCAAGGACATGACTGAGGTAGAAGGCATGGGGATGGCCCAACTCTAGGACCTTTTCACAGCATTCTACAGATAAAATGTTTGCAGTGAATGCAGCCATGAAGCAAGAACCAGGATGAAGAAATGTTTATGCCTTCGTTCCCAGTTCCCATAAGCAGCAGATTTTTGTAGTGGTTTTACAGCTTGGGTGAATTACAGTATCTATGGGAAGAAAGATGTATGGTAAATCTAATCTGTACAGGGTCCCTTAAGTCACAACCTTTTGTTTTATTTGTATGTGGAAGTTACTCTAAGTATAGCAGAGACCGACAAATGAAAACCTTTCCTCAGACGTATTTATCACAGCTGTGGGGCATACATGGACTGTAACAGGTTAGATTTCAGGAAGGATCAGAGTTTGTACCATGTTCAGTGCTAAGCACCTTGCCATAGGAAGACATTTTTCTCAATGTGTGGCTGGAGAGGCAGATTGTCTCACATTGGATCAAGCTAAATAGGGTTGGTTGCAAGTATATTCTGGAATTTAATTCAGTTTTTCTATTCATACATTCTCTGGGAAAACAGCATTGTTGATAGTCCTCTAATATGTGCTATTCCCAATTTCCCCCTCACCTTGTTCTTCCCACCAATTAGACAAGGCCAAAGAGGTGTGGTGTTGAAGCACTTCAGGAAACAAGTGTCCTTGACTCTCTTATGAAAAAGATGCCCTGCAGCATATGCCCTGTACCTCTAATCTCACTTTTGGTGATTTAGAAAAAATCTGCTCTATTTCTGAAACTCCAGTGAAAATGTGGCAAACATCAGTGGATTGGGAAATATGTTCTGTGAATCAGTGAGTGACTTGTGAGCCAAAGTTTATAGTAATGATTAGGGACGGGACCTTCAGTTAACTTGAGTGGGAAGGGGAAAACATAAAAGAGGCCCTCTCTTTTAGCCATTGACACTTGATACTTTTGTCTTCCCAAAAGAGAAGGTCCTGAAAAGACCAGGTTTCCTCTATCAGGTTACTTCCATTTGATCCATGTGTATAAAAGCCTATCCCTATCTTGTTTCCCCAGCTGTTTCAGGATATTAAGATACCTTAAAATATTTCTGTATTAGTTAACATTCTGTGTTTTTAATGTCAGGCAAAAGCAAAACAAAAATAAAAAAGAAGACAAAAAAGTTGTGGCACTTTAAAAACTAACATCTTAATGTGAGCACAGACTAATGTGGCTACCCCTTTAAAACTACAGCTAAGGAAGGCACTGTGTTTTTCAGGTTAGTTTAGATTTTAGATAAATTTTATGATTTAAAAATAAGTGATGTTGGTCAGGAAAGGTAAGTTACCAAAACAACAACAACAAAACTTTTAAACACAAGCATTTAAGACACTGAATGTTCTCCAGCTTTTCCATTTTTTTTGTTTTTCAGTTACATTTAAGTTTTTCACTCAGCGCTGGTGGAGAAGATAGTAACAAGGAAGAGAGACGCAAAGAATTGATTCCAGTTCAGTCCTTGAATCTTTTATTAAAGAGCATTGGGGCGACACTTACAGATGTGCAAGATGTTGTTCTTAAGTATGTGACATATATGAATGAATGAATTTATTTATTACAGTCAGGTGACCAGCTCATAAAACATATTTATGGGTAAAATATACAAAATGCAGTTTAAAATTAAACAACCAATTCATAAAACATATTATGTGTTTAAAACATGCAAAATGCAACTGTGTAACATATATTGACTCAAGTTTAATGTAATGGCATATAGTTGATTTTTTAATGCTTTAACTTATGTAATTTATTATAGATTGGCGTTCTTTGAGCTCAACTATCACTTCTGTACTAGGCAACAGCTGCAATGGGCAGTTATTATGCATTACTCAAAGCAGGTTAGTATAAATAAGTATGAATTAATTGTTCAGTATCTGATAAACAAGTTGCTATTCTTGCACAGTTAATTATATAACTAAAAATATTGCAATAGATGATGAAATCTGTATTGCAGAGATTATAGTGTCCTTTTAAAATATGCAACCATACTTCCATATTACATTCACATTTTTGTCTTTTTAGCTTAGATATGTTTCTGAGAATTTTATGACCAAAATATTTCTTTAAAAGTGACTGCTTCTATTGAAGGAGGTAGAACATTCTCTGTAGGAAGAGTTTATCCAACAATTTAATGTAGATTATGCTATACTATTTTTAACAAAAAGAATGAACATAAAAAGAGTCACTGTGTTTCAGATCACATAAAGTCCAGCTTTCTATTTTTCATATACCATCTGTGGGGAACTCAAGAGCAGGAACCATAGTCCTTTGCTTTTGGTTCACAGCAGCTGGTTTTAAGAGACGATTTGTTGTAGTGACTGGTAGCTCTCCTGATAGCTTTATCCTTCATGAATTTCATTAAACCCTTTTAAAAAATTGTCCAGACTTGTAGTTGTCACTGTGTCTTGAAGTGTTCAGTTTGAAGTGCTTCATTTCATGTGTCCTAAGGCTCCGATCATTCAGCTTTCATAAATGAACCCAGGTCATAGTAAAGGGAGGGGAAAAAAGATTTTCCCTATACTCTTACCACGTCTGTCACGTCTCCCTTTTTTATTAACCTCTTTTCTAAGATAAATAGTTCTAATCTTTCCTCACAGGGGAGTTGGTCCAGAAGACAAATAGTTAGGGAAAATAATAACAATTATTTTTATGTGGAAGGGAGTGTAATTCAACAGTTTTTCAAGATCAGTAACTAGTGATTGTGTGACTTTAAAAAAATAATTATGTCTCTTCAGAGGACGTTTTTCTGTGTTGCTTTCCTACCTACTTCTTTCTCTGGAATCTAAAGGAAATAGTATCTAACAGACATTTTATTATTATTCATCCTTCTTGGATGGTTCTTACTCAGACTGGTTTTGATCTTTTTAAATCCCACATAGACCACCAGGTGGTGGTAGATGACAGCATCTGTTTTCTCACTAGCTCCCTACTCCTGTAAAATTAAGTTAGTTGGGGTCTGGCACCATATTGCATGTTAAGTTTATGTGTTTAGAGATGTAAAATTTCCAAAATGTTCTATTTGAAATAAATAGGGAAAAACTTTTTTCTGCAAGAAATTGAGATTTTTGGAAATTTTACATCTCTAGCTAGATCATGACTTCAGACTGTGAGGCTCAATACTGAAAGTATTTTTTAAAATGTATTTTTTCAGAAAAAAATGAAATTTTCAGAAATTTTACATCTCTAGGTCACTGTAGCTTTTGAGTTGCAAAATTCACTCTCTCCATGATGAAACAAACACAAAGATCATCACACTTTTTTCATATCCTTGCCTAGAAGACCTCTTCCATACGAGCAGAGGAACCACCAAACCACCACCACCTTGTTTTCTGTCAATAGCCTCTGCATGATCCAAGTGATTTCAGCAAATAGGGGCCATTGCAGAGGGTCATGCCTGGATTGAACCCAGTGCAATTAAACATCAGCTTTGTGGACAGATTCATGTAACTTGTATGTTGTTTTTTTTAAAGTGTCATGCTAAAGTTAAACTCATTTTCATTTTAGGCTATTAGGCAAATGTATGTTCTTATTCTTGGCCTGGATGTTTTGGGTAATCCATTTGGATTTATAAGAGATTTGTCTGAAGGAGTTGAAGCATTCTTCTATGAACCTTACCAGGTGAGTGCAGCGTCTAGTTTTCAGAACTTCTTGTGCCTGCATGTGAATAATGTCTAGAAAATGCAACATAAACTTACAGGATCATAAAATAATGAAGTTGGAAGGGCAACCTCCCAAGATAATTGGTGCCATTGTCATACTGTTCTAACAGTTAAGAGGTTTTTCCTGATATTCAGCCAAAATCTGGTTTCCTGCAACTTGAGTCCATTTTCGCATATCCTGCACTCTGGGATGATGATGAACAGGACCTGCTCCTCCTCTGTATGAGTCTTTCAAGTATTTGAAAGTGCTGTCATATCTCCAGTGCTGTCATATCTAAGTTTCCTTTTCTCAAGGCTAAGCATGCCCTGTTCTTACTGTCTTGCTTCATAGGCTTGGTTTCAAATCTGCTGATCATTCTTGTTGCCCTCCTCTGAATTTGTTCCAGTTTGTCAGCATCCTTCTTAAAGTGTAGTGTCCAGAACTGGACACAGTACTCAAAATGAGATCTAACCAGTTCTGAATAGGTGGGAACTAGTACTTCATAACAGACGTGGTGGCACTGTGGGCTAAACTGCAGAAGCCTGTGCTGCAGGGTCAGAAGACCAACAGTCGTAAGATCAAATCCACGCGACGGAGTGAGCACCTGTCGCTTGTCCCAGCTCCTGCCAACCTAGCGGTTCGAAAGCATGCAAATGCAAGTAGATAAATAGGGACCACCTTGGTGGGAAGGTAACAGCGTTCCGTGTCTAAATCGCACTAGCCATGTGACCATGGAAGATTGTCTTCGGACAAAACGCTGGCTCTATGGCTTGGAAACGGGGATGAGCACTGCCCCCCTAGAGTCGAACACGACTGGACAAAAATTGTCAAGGGGAACCTTTACCTTTACCTAGTACTTCATGTAATCTGGAGACTATACTTCTGCTAATGCAGCCTAAAGTAGCTTTTGCCTCTTTTTTTGCAGCCACATCACCCTGTTGGCTCATATTCAACTTGTGATCTACAACAATTCCACGATCCTTCTAACTTAATAGTATTAATGAGATGCTTATCCCCCTTCTTGTCAGTGTGCATTTGGATTTTCTCTCTTAGGTTTAGAACTTGGCACTTATCCCTGTAAAATATAATTCTGTTGTTTTCAGTCCTGTGCTCAAGCCTAACAAGATCTTTTGAATTTTATTCCTGTCTTCTAGATATTCCACCCAATTCTGTGTCATCCACAAGTCTAATAAGTGTTCCTTGCACTCCCTTATCCAAGTGATTAATAAATGTGTTGATAAGCACTGGGCCCAAGACTGAGCCTTGTGGTATCCCACTTGTTCCATCCTCCCAGTTTGAAAAGGAGCAATTGTTAAAGGCTTTTCTGAGGTCAAAATATATTACATTTACAGCATTCCCACTGTACACCAGGGAGGCTATCCAATGAAAAAAAAGTGTTAAGATTAGTTTGGTGGGGTTTATTCTTGACAAATCCATGTTGGCTTCTAGTTGCTACTGCATTGATTTCAATGTATTTGCAGAGTTACTGCTTTATAATCCATTCCAGAATTTTGCCTGGGATTGATATCAGACTGACTGGTCTTTAGTTCCCAGATTCCTCCTTTTTACCCCTTTTGAAGATAAGAACTCTGTTAGCCTTCCTTCAGTCTTCTGACATTGCAGCCATCCTCTATGTTTTCAAGAAAGTAATAGACAGTGGTTTTGAGAGTTCTCCAGTCAGTTCCTTAAATACTCTTGGATGCATTTCATCTGGCCCTGGAGATTTGAACTCCTTCAGCAAGGTCAGTTGTTCCTAACTTTGGACTAAAATTTCACTACTACCTGTGCTGGCCGGGAGCTGTAATTCAAGAACATCTGAGGACTCAAGGTTGGGAACCACTGTAATACAATATTCCCTGGCCATCTGTTTATCAGTCTCAAGCTACTGCCCCCTCCTTTTGTACTTCACATTTGCCTTAAAAGTGGTAGACCATCTTTAGGTAAAAGACTGAGCTAAAATAGGAATTGAGCAGTTCTGCCTTTTCTTTGTCATCTGTTACCATTTTCCCCCACTGAGTAGCTGAGCCATTGCTTCTTTACTCTATCGTTTGCTAGTCTTTACTCTTCCTTTGTGTGACCTGGACTTCTACTCTCTATATGTGTCCTTCTTTGTTTTCATGTCCTCTCTGATCTTTTTGTGTCTTCCACCTTTTTTTCTTGTTTGAATTTTTTCTTTAGAATGTCCTTTTTAAGAAACTCCCATCCATCTTGGAATCTCTTTCTTGTCAGGATCACCTGCCATGAGACCTTAGTTAATCATTCCACTGAGTTTATTAAAGTTGTCTTTCCTAAAATGCAGAGTACATGTGTGGCTGCTTTTGTTTCCTTTGAAGTCAAGAACTCAAGTAGGAAATCGTCCATTTCCCTCAGAAGTGTTACTGCTACTTCATCCCCCATCCTTATAGGTTAGAATCAAGTCATGGATAGTTAATCCTCCAGTTTCTTCCTCTACTTTTTGTAAGAGAAAATTATCAGCAACACAAGTCAGGAGTTTCTTGAAAGGGCCATATCTGTTAGAATTTACCTCCCAGCAGATACCATGATAATTAAAATCTCCCATTACTATTATATTGTGTCTCTTCAAAATGTTTGCAATCTGTTTTTCAAAGGTTTCATTCATATCTCCTTGATTGGGCAGTCAGCAGAAAATTTCAACCACCACATTCCATTTGTTTTTCATTTCAATTATATTAATCCAGATGCTCTTGATGGAACAACAAAGCTCATTCTCCTGTATTTCTGTGCAGGAATATGCAATTTTTTAACATTTCTTCCAGCTCCACCTCCCTTTCTATTATTTCTTTTCTTTTTGAACAATTTATAACTTCATTTGCTGTATTCCAGATATGGGAGTTCTCCCACCAAGTTTTATTTATCTTATCAAGTCCTGAACTAAGATTTCTAGTTCTTCCTGTTTGTTTTCCATACTCCTGGCATTCGTATATTGACACCGGAGATTGTCTGATTTCACCTGATATGCTGTTGAAAGCATTAAAATATACTGGATTTTTCTAGTTCTGCTCTTATTTTAGAGGAGAATATGTGATAGATTTTTCTTCAGAATTTCACTAAGGTTCAGTCAGGTTTGTTTAGCCGTATAAGACTTTAGATCCACTCATGGACAGATGTATCTAAGTTTTGCATCTCCAGTTTTTTAGAAGCAAACCATATCACAGTTAACCTGAGGAGTGTACACGTATCATGATTTTTTTTTGGACAAATTAGTCCTAGGGTTCCTGTCTGCCCTTTCTAAGGCAGCAGTGAGAGCTCTTCAAGCTTTTAATTCTACAGCGTACTTTAGGGAAAGTAGCAACACACCCTAAGAACTGATTTACTACTCCAGCGGTTGAAGGCAACAGTTCATTTTGCTCATGAGCAGAAGGACATTCCATCGTAACCTTTCCAATTCTATCTTTGGCTTCTGAGATGGGTTTTCCTTCCTTGTCTGGAAAAAAATATAAGTAAGGAAAAAAACTTTCTATAATCTTACTATCTTCTTATTTATTTATTTATTTATTTATTTATTTATTTATTTATTTATTTATTTATTTATTTATTTATTTATTTATTTAAATTATCCTGCCTTTTTAAAAAGAACCCAAGTCCAAGGTTTTTAATCATCATCATCATCTTAGAACTGCAGAGCTGGAAGGGGTCATCAAGTCCCTCATCTGTCCAGAAGGCACAGTGAGGAATCAAATACTTTCTGGCTCTGCAGCCAGAGGCCTAAACAACTGAGCTGGTTCCCCTTATTTGCCACAGTTCAAGCCTAGAGTACTTTCCCCCTTCCACAAGGACACAGTCTCATTTCCTAGAAGAGCATTTCCCATTTATATTGATATGAATCAGAAATTCCCCCTCATAATTACCTTTTGTCTTCTGTCCAGGGAGCTATCCAAGGCCCAGAAGAATTTGTTGAAGGAATGGCACTGGGACTTAAAGCCCTAGTTGGTGGGGCTGTTGGTAAGGAGAGGTTTCATTTAAACATAGGCAAAATTTTCACATAATCTTGATATTTTAGTGTTAGAATGATTGAATATTTTCTATGGAAATCTCTTACAATAATAGGTGGATTAGCTGGAGCTGCATCAAGAATAACTGGTGCTATGGCTAAAGGAGTGGCAGCAATAACAATGGATGAAGATTACCAGCAGAAGCGACGGGAGGCCATGAATAGGCAACCTGCTGGTCTCAAAGAGGGTATCACTCGTGGAGGAAAAGGCTTAGTATCTGTAAGAAATGCTGCCTTAAATATTCTAAGTAGTGGAACCAAGAGTACAATATCTGACCGAGCTGACTGTAACAGCTTTTTACTTGCTTATTTTGTTTTCCTTCATTTACACTGCTATACATGCCAACACTTTAAATGTTGATCAGGATTTGGAATAGTATTTTATGTATCTCTGTGGAGTGATAAAGCTAATTTTATAAGATAATTATAAAAAAATTATATTTATGTTCCTGTATTAACTTTGGCATGTAAAGGGGCTGGGCTGGGGGTTGCCAATAACCTGCCCAGTGGAGCTCCGACTGTAGAAGTTTCCACAATCATATGACAAAGTGCCAGTTTTGTCTGGTCACTTGCCTAATTGCACAGCAGGCTCACATGATCAGATGTGTAACCAGCACCTTGTGTGATGGTTATGGCAGCTTCCACTGTTGGAGCTCTGCACATGTACATTTTGAAGAGGAACCGACCTTTATGTTTAAAATCTTAAAATCAATTTGAAGAATTGCACTGAGATTTTTCTGTTTTTCATTTATAGGGTTTTGTCAGTGGAATAACAGGAATAGTAACAAAGCCAATAAGAGGTACGTTCAATCTGTGCTGGCTGTTATCCAAACATAAAGCTGCTATTTCTTGAGAACTACAAACTGCTTTTTATCCTCTGCTTTGGGTTACTGTAGGCACATGGAACTTTCTTCTCCAAAGTTATCATTTATTTGTTTGCTCATTAGTAAATGACCTTGGTGGAATAAAGTCATTTATTTTGCACTGGCAAAGATCCATCATCCTACATATTCATTCATTTTTTCCTCAAGGTAAAAAAAAAAGATGTAGGACATAAAGACAAGGGGATGGGAGGAGGGGCAAGTACTGTATTTTTCTGTGTATAAGACACCCCCACCTTTCTAACCCAAAATTAAGAAATCAATATTTTAAACATAAAACAACATATTTTAATTTAATAATTAGGTAACATTTACATACCAGAACTGTCATATCACACATCACACTTTAACTTTATTCAGCCTTTGGGCTCAGAACGTTTGGACATTATGAGTCCCTGTTGCATCTGAGCACTGTTGCGGTTGGTTTGTTCAGCATCAGCTGACATCAGTTACATAAGGCTCATCGCTGGAGGAAGCTAAGTCTTCTGACTGTAGGAAGCTAAGCCTTGTGATTGGAGGCAACTAAGCCTCGGGACTGAAGGAAGCCTGTTTGCAGAGGGAAGTTATGGGCCATTTTGTTCTCTCCTCAGCTTACTTCTGTGTATAACATGACCCTTAATTTTTAGTCTAACAATTTTCGGAAAAAGTAGCATCTTATACACAGAAATATATGGTACTTTTCTCTGTGGACACCCATGTTTGTAGGGCATTTGCGTAAAATTTATTTACATTGTCTTTGATGTTCTTTATAGTCAATTTGAATTTCAAACCATTTTAGTATTTTATTTAGTCCCAGTATTGATATTAATGAAGTAGTTCAGAACAGTAGGACACCATCTGCATATAGATTTACTTTTTGGATTCATCATTAACTGTTGGCCGCTGTACCTTTGGGTTGGTATTGATCCGGATTGCAAGGGGTTCTGTTACTATAGCAAATAATATAGATGATAAGGAGCAAACTTGACTACTTCTATTAGATAATGCTGTAAGTACAGAAACCAGCTTGTTAGGGTGTATATAAGACTTTTTAAATTTAATTGTGATGTTTTCTTCTTTTTCTTATTACTTTTTAATAGGAGCCCAGAAAGAAGGAGCAGCAGGTTTCTTCAAAGGTGTTGGAAAAGGATTAGTAGGAGCTGTGGCAAGACCCACTGGAGGAATAATTGACATGGCTAGCAGCACTTTTCAGGGGATTAAAAGGCAAGAACACACTGATTGCTAGTGAGCTCTGATTTAAAATTTCTTTCCAAGTTATAATCCGTTTCCACTTCAAATGATTTTAGGAAGGGAGTAAAAGCACATCTTTTTAGACTGGTTTATGATTTCTGACCTGCTTTATGGTATTATTTTAACTGCATCCTTTGTGAATTTTATTTAGTTTCCTTATCTGTTTACTTATTTTAATGGCTTATTGTGGGATTGGCTGTATGATTTTAAGATTTATCTAAAATATGGGTTTATCTGTTGTTGTTTTGTTTTGTTTTTTGTAGTTTGTAAACCATCCTATATTTTAGCAGAAATGCAGGGTAAAATTTAGTTGAGGGAGGGAGTGACCGACCGACCGACAGACAGACAGACTGATTGATTGATTGATTGATTGATTGATTCAGGAGAAAATTATTCTTCTGCCAGTCCTATTTTTAATAGAACTAGTTATCACGACAAGTAAAATTGCATTGCACTGCTACATTGCAGTGCTCCACATTTTTCAGCAACTACTCAGGTCTGAATAATATTGTCAGTTTTAATAACACAGGTAATTCAAATAAAATAAAGTGACTTTTTAAAGCCAATAGCACAATATACTGTATAATAATTTTAATTTTAAAGTGCAGCTTTGTGGAAGCCATTTTTCGTAAACATCAAATACTTCATTAACTTGGACAAAAACAAGGGAAACATTTAAAAATATGTATTTTTTATATTTGTTACTGTCTTTTTGGCTATCAATACTGTGTTTCAGGAAGAAAAGCTGCACAGGAAAGCAATTTGCATTGGGACTGAATTGTGTGCAGGAAGGAGTTAACACTTTCTCCCCACTAAAAATTCACCTGTTTTACTCATCTCTTTCCCCTTCAGTTAGAAGTTAGCAAGGTGTTTTTCAGACAGGAAAATAATATATAGGTCATGCTACCCAGTCTTGTAAATAACCAGTGTGGTATAGTGGATAGGATGATGGACTGGGATTCAGGGTTCAAATTAAAATTAACTGGGAGAATAGAATTGGTAAAACTCCTCCTTCAGTATCTCTCAATAGGGTCGCTATAACTTGGTTCTGACTTGGCAGGACATAACAAACCCAATCTTAACTGATGTGGAAGTATTTTTGCAGAATTCGTATTTATCTTTCTAATGTAACTATGCATTTGGAAGCTTTTCAATGTTCTGTTTTGTTAAATATAAAAGTTTTAACCTTTTTTTCAGAGCTACACATGCTTCGGAAGATGTCATGAGCTTGCGCCCGCCCCGCTTCTTCGGTGAAGATGGAGTTATCCGACCATACAGATTGAGAGATGGGGCTGGAAGTCAGATGTTACAGGTGAAAGACATAAACTCTCAAGTAGATGTGATATAAAAGTATGTGTGTGTACATAAAATACACATGCATGTGTACACACATACAGAAGTAATTAGCATAATTCTTTGTTTTTTTAGTCTTATTTCAATTTAAACATTACAAGCTATATTTAATAAGTGGAAACCATTTTTTGATTTTGTATTCTAAGGATATAGTTGGTCATTTGTACCAAGAATAAAGATTTTATTTTTAGGTTTGATCATTCTTTAAAATAACTGTTATCAATAGAGATGTTATGTATTGTATGAGACCTTATACAGCTTCAGAGACATGATTGGTCCGTCCTTTTCTCTTCATCCTGTGTAAGGGCTCATTCAGATAAGTATTTGTCCTGGTTTGGTGTGCTGTGGGAGCAGATAGGTTTACTCTTTTTTTGACCAACCACACAAGCAAACCAGTTTGCCCCCAGAGCACCCCCCTGCACCTTTTTTAGCCCCTGTCAGGAGCTTCTATTTTTATTTTATTTTATTGGTGCAGGTTAATACACTGTAATTTAGTCTGTTTCCAGCACATGCAATTGCTGAGAACAGACTAAAATCAAGTCTTGCAGCTCTCAAAGCTGTCACAGCTCCTTCCAGTTTCAGTTTCTGAGGGGCAGGTGAAGTGATGGCAGGATGGAATCTCTTAGGCCGTTGCTGATGTGCAATGACCTCAAGTGATTCTATTTACACCACACCAGCCCTCTTCAAAAGTTGCTTCGCATAGGGATCCATTTGAATTACTTTCATGACTACATCTGCACAACCACTTCTCTGTGCCTAAAACTGGGGTGCACATTTTGCATGCTACAGAAGGACTGCATGGATTTTATGTGATAACATGTTCCACATAACAAATCTGTTTATTGAGTGAAAGAAAGGTCTTCCTTTCAGGATATAAAACATACCTTGGTGTGTATTTCAAAACCTGAATTATAATATCATAAAAATACAGTTTAGATACTCAACTGAACAGTTGAAATAGTTTTCCTCACATGGAAATAATGAAAAACATTTGTTTTAATCCTCCTGTGCACAGTTCTTAGTATTAAAGGATAAACTATTTTGAAATTAACTTGGAAATAGCTTAATTCTTAAGGATAGTTCTAAGTAAAAGTTTTATAAAGCAGGATTTTAAAAATATCCACAATAAGATGTAAGCATATGTAAGAAAACTAATGAATTTTTTCTAGAAATTGTGAAAAGCAAAAACAAAATGTCTTTTAAAATATTTTAGTGCCTTAGCTGTGTAATAAATGCAAGTGCCTTAATCTGAAGAGAAATAATAAAGGCAGATACAGTAGTGTTGAATAACTGCTTTTAACTAAATATTTTTAAAACATTGAACTAATGGTTTTTAAATTTCATATCAAGAGTTTCTTTACATGTATAAATATTTTAGTTGAATTGTTTAACTTATGTTTACTTTTCCTCTATACTATAAAATGATTCTGTTTTGAATACTACTTATTGCTTGGTACCATTTTTACATTGCTGACTTCTATTTCTTTGGAATAATTCCAAAAGAAGAACTGTAGGAAATTTATTCTAATAATCTAGTTTTCCACTTGAGGGTGGTTAATGGGTGTGTCACATCAGTTTTCCCTGTCAGGAGCTATGATTCTACTCAGTTCACTGCTCTTTAGTCCTTTATTCTTAACAGCTTGTTTCCCCTATTAAACATCTCAATTGTGGTTTGAGCTTTGAGTGTGAAATGAGAAAGAAGTTTACTGGTAACGTGAAAGTGTAGTAATGCCATTTTTTCTTCTTTCCTCATTGAATTAGAAGAAACATTTTAAGAACAGTACACAAATTCTTTAAGTAGTTTTAGTGCAATCAGAAAGTTGAGATGAAATCAAACTTAGTTATTTTGTCATCAAATTGAATCTGAATAGATGTCAAAGTATTTGCACAACTACTATTGCTAGAGAAGATATTACTGTCACACATTTCGTATCTGCTATTTAGAACTGGTTGAGCAAATCAGATTAGAAGTGTTAGTTATGTGAATGCATTTTGCACCCTCAACTAGTGTTAATGGCATTGATCTAGGCAATTCATGATCTAGACATTTCCATGAGGCAGATTAACTGTGTAGTTGGTGATGCAGCATGTTAGAAGGGGAAAATGCATTATAAAACCAATCTGTATTTGTGACACAGCTTGTAGAAGTTGGTGATGAACAGCAGTCGTGGCATTTTGATCCACAGTAGTAAATGTACTTTGAAGAGTACAGTATATGCATTTAGTGACTTGAAAATACTTCTGCATGACAAGTGATCACTCAGCATTTGTGGGGGGGGGGAGAGCCTGCTCTGTAGCTGTAGTCATTGGGGTAGTTACAGCTGTCTACTCATCTCACTCTGGGAAACATTTAGCAAAAGGGGACTCTGATCACTTAATGAGGCGAATCTCATAATCTTTTTTTCCCCTGGAAGGTAAATGCATCATGAATGTAAATTATACATTCAAAAAGATTACCAACTGGTACATCTGAAAGAAATTAGTATTCTCTGGTAGGTCATTTATCACAGAATACTGATTAAAATACAAGGTATTTCATCATGGGGTTAATTCATGGAAGCATTCCCCATTCCAGTGATACTTTTTTCCTTCCAGAAAACAATATTATTTACATGGACCTATTATTTCTGAGGAAACAAATGTAACACATTTCTTAAACATCTCAGTTTGGGTTGATAAGAAATTACCAAGAATTTCAAATGCATCACATTGTTTATTTACAAGTTTCAGTTCTGATCCCAAAAAATGTCAAATTCATACTATTTTATAAGAATTTATGGTTAATGTAATTAGATGTTTGGTTCTCTGCCTCCATTAACATGTGTTCCAAGGAAGGATACAGATCTGTATGCAGATCAATGCAAAACTGTTCTAATCGCACTCCACACACACCCTGATTCTTATGTTATATAGTAGTTTACAAAGGCCAACATTCTTTTCAGAAAGTTGATGGGCTTATGTAAGGGCAGTTGCTTAGCAGTGTTTCTGTTTGGATTGCCATTCAGCATGCAGTTGAGTGCACAACTGAGGGTATGACTGTTTCCTCAACCTAAGGAAGCAGAGGAGTGCCATGGATGAACCACAGTGTCAGTAGGCTTATTTGCATAATTTTCTACTTATGCTGGGCAAATCAACAAGGATGCTAAATTCACTTGATCTACAAACATTCTTCAAAAAAATGTAATATAACAGCGATCCACTTGTACCTATCCTTTGTAAATTCTAACTAATTAAGGGGTCTTTGTGACATTTTTGTAGAGTGAAGATGTTGCAGGATTTGCATAAATTTTAGAGTCAATACACGTGGACTTATTTGGCTGTGAGGTGTAATACAGGATTACAGTTGCTGTCATCAGAGACCTTCTCCGACATACTAGAACTCAATAATTGCAGTCATCTTTCATTTTTATTTTCATGTTTTGCTTTTTTTTCAAAAACTAACTAAATTTGCTGCCTTCAACTAACACTTCTGCTTCTTTCTTCTCTTATCATGCTTGCAGAAAATACAGGCCTTCAGAAAATGGACTATGTGTCATATTAGTGAAAGTGATGATTATTATTATGGTGATGATGATGATAATGATAATGATAGTAGCTGGGATAATACGCACTGTTGAACTGTCAACAGTTGAACATTGCTGCTACTTTCGATGTGATACCCCAAAAAAGTAAACATTACAGTAATTATTATAACATTGCATCTAAAATATAACTTTAAAATATACAGTAATTAAAATTGAGCAAAAATGCAAACCAGTATGTTTAAATTTGACTTTACTTGACCATTATTGAATTTAAGCACTGCTTCATGTTTGTCATTACCTTGTGACAGTGCCTGTTTCAGTCAACATTACATATAACTTCTTAAATACTATATTTACACTCTTATTTTAATTTCATACTTTAATGTTTGTGCTTCTTTTTAAAGAATGCCTTTTTAATGTGAGGAGGTGTTTATTGTTGTCCTGCAGGCTGTATTTATTGATGTTGTTACATTTAGATTTTATTTAGATATTGAAAATATTGTCTGAATATTCTGTAATAACAATAAATGAATCATTAAGAAAAGAATGATTTCTTCTGTTCAAACATCCATATTTGTATACAAAGTCATTTTTTTACTCCCATATCTTTTGCAGAAAAGCTTGTTTATCAAAATTAATTTAATTTTTACGGACATACTCATACTTCACAACCTTCCATTCTCAGGAATATTTTTAACTTTTTTTAAAAAAAAACTTCTATTTCTTTAGACTTTTATAGATCGTATTTTTTCTGTGTATGATGATACTTTTGTCTAAAATCTTTATACTAAAAATTTAGGGTAGTCTTATACACCGAAGTAAACTGAGGAGAGAACAAAAACAAGTGGAGGGGGAAAAAGATCGAAGCAATTGAGCCGCCGCAGAATTGCTTTGATCCGTTTCCCCCTCCTTTTGCTAAGCCCCGCAGGGCTTAGCAAGTGGAGGGGAAAGCAGGGTGCTTTGATCCCCCCTTTCCCCCCTTCATCATGCATCTGTAGGATCCCTTTCCCCATCCACTTGCCAGGGCTTAGCAAGTGGAAGGGAAAAGGGATCAAAGTGCTTTGATCCCTGCTCCCCCCTTGATAAATCCCATGGGGCTTAGCAAGAGGAGAGGGAAAGGAATTAAAGCAATCCCGTGGCTGCACAATCGCTTTGATCCCTTTCCACTTCCAGTTGCTAAGCCCCGCTTAGATTACAAAAATACGGTATATATCCTACAAAGTGCAAGTTGAAATGTGATTATTTTTATTATAGCCCTGTAGTTCAAATGGAAACTCCAGTAGAGATTTGATTTCTAGGCAAAAGTTGGGGGTTGGAGCTGCAGCCACTGCCATTTCTGAGGGGTGTTGCAGACTTGTTAAACAGGCCAATATGGGAAGAATAGAAATTCAAACTGAGGTGTTCAGTTAGTCAGACAATATTCCAAAGAACTGCTAACCAATCAGTGTGCAAGAAGAAAATAAGATTCAAAGGCTTTTCTTCATGTTCAGGAAATTTGCATCAGAGACTGTCAATGACTATCTCTCTTCTGATTTGCCTACAACTGGAAAATATACAGAAGAGTTAAAATGGGGAACCAGTGTTATCTTGACTGAAATCTTACATGTCTGAATCTTGGAAGAGAACTGAATTGTGTGCTTCCTGTTGCTGTAAAATATCACAAGTAGGTGATGAGAACCTTAGGTAGAGGACGATACAGCTCAGTCTAGATCAGTGTTTACCAACCTGGGGGGTTGGACCCCCAGTTGGGGTCATAAAGTGTTTTCTGCGGGGGTGTTGCAGGTCACCTTATATGTGTTGTAGCCCTTGTTAAATAATTTCTTCTTTGACCTTTTGGAGCAGGATCTCAAAGTTAGCATGTATGTGTATGTATGAGAAACAGGTTCTTTGAGGGGACAAAGTAGTGTCTACTTTCTGAGAAGCAATGACTTTACCCCATTAAAAATACCTTTTTATGGAAACGTGGCAAGATAGCATGCAGGTTACTTGGCTATTATAAAAGGTGGTTGCAACTTGGGAAAAGGTTGGGAACCACTGGTCTAGATCTACTGTAACTACAACACTGCCCCATTCTAGTTATATATTTAGTACATTGATATGTCGTGATATCTTCTTATATGTACTAAAGGTGTTCTTGTAATTGCAGTGGTATGAGAACCTGACTTCTCTCCCTGAGAATACATAATTCTGAAATATTAAAGAATTTTAGGGGGAAAAGCAGAGGAAGCCACGTTGCTCTTAAGAAAAATTAAAAATCCAAATTATTTGATTTCTTAGTATCTTGTAAACAGTAATTATGTGTCATTAAGTTCATTTTGATTTATGGCAACTCTCCCAGAACTTTCTCTATCCTGTACAAAGCTCACAGACTCCTTTGCTGGTGCAGTCAATGTCTGATACATTATTTGCATAGTTACATCATGTAAATTGATGATGTCATAAGCCATGAGTATTTTTTGGAAGTAAAATATTTCTTTCCCCCCAAGAAGTCCCCATGGAATCTCTTTTGACATCAGCAGGAAATCTTTGAGTGCCCAGGGACTGGATGGGTGTGTCTTTAATTTTTAAAAAAGAATGAAGTCATCCAGGTGGCAGTGATTGTGGTAATTAAAGACTTCCCCTAACTGGCCTACATTGGCTTCCCTGTGAAAAAAGAGATTTTTGTGAGGGGTGCAGAAATGGCTTATTTTTAAAAATCACCATAGCTGATAACTATCACATCATCTAGATGCTTTTGGTGGTGGCACAGGTGGCCACGTAAAGACTTGAATAATATTAAATTTAACTGTGCAGCAGTAGGAACCTACACTGGGGAAAGAAGCTGGGACTTCAGTGAATGTATGCAAGTTCAGCCTCTCCACACAATCTAGGTAAATCTATCCAATTTCTTTAGCTAATCTTGTGTCTAAAATTATCTTCAGCTTTATCAATATATAGGCTTATATTATGTTGCTGTACACTGTAAGATGATGTTTTCATACAATTTTTTCCCCTATTGATGGGCTAGGTGCTTTTAACCCACTCCTATTGTTGCAACTTCATTTTATTCAGTTAACAGGTGTCAGGGTTTAACTGAAACAATTTTAACAGATAATTTAAATTCAGCTAAGAGGCAAGGAATACTAAGGCTTATGCTTGTCAGAAAATTTTTGCCATTGTTTTGATTCCTTGAAGCTGACAAATTTGAGATTTGCAAATAGTTGGGGAGTGTTGACAAGGGTACCAGCCTTGAACACTGGTGCTATTGCTGCATGCAAATACTTCTTTATGGAGCAGTAGAGATTCAGACTTCTTAGGATATGGTAAATCCACGCTGAGAAATAGTTCTCAACAATACTGAGGAGAGCAGATTGACTATGACCAGCCATCCAAGACCTACCAACTGCACAAAAAAAGGCTCACTCTTTTGAAGGTCTGTCTTGTTATACATGAAGACCTGGAGATCTACTTGCAGCCTTATGAAATTTTACTGCATCGTGTGGGATGTATCACAGCAACTGGCTTCTTGCAGCCAAGGCAGGCAAAGGGCAGCCCAATCAGTTGGACTACAACCCTCTGCCATCCATCATGGGTGTGTCACCTTGTACTGATGGCAGTTGCAGTCTAGCAACCTCTGGGAAATGGCACTTCAGGGAGCCCAATCTTACAGGAAGAAATTATGAGGTCGCTGTGTACCTATTTGAATTATTTGTGGTAAAATAATGCATGCTTAATTTCCAAAATAATGTTATTGCAGATAAATGTTTATTCAAATACAAAAGTATTAAAAAAAGAGAAAGGAATCTATTTAAAAAACAACAACAGTGAGCAACTCCACAGGTTCCAGTTAAGCCGTTGTAGTGTCAGCCGCCTGTTCCATTTCCCATTGCTCGCTATTCTCCAGTGTGATCATCAACTTTCTTTTGCTGGGAGTCTTCTTCCAGAAGAACCACCACGGTCTCAATGCAAAGAATGCAGTACAGAAAGAGTGAGGTTGGTAGACTGCAGACAGGGCTGACGCAACACCTGCCACTGCCACAGGTAGAGGAGCAAATGGTACACGTAGCACCATCCTTCCCACACCTAATCAAGTACATGTTACCAAAATTGGATTACATTTTCTGAAGGCGAAGTGGGGAGAAAGAGAGCCATATGCATTCCTTATAATAATTGGAGGAAAGGAAAGATATAAATGTATTAGTGTTTTATTTGATGTTAAATTGTATCCAAGTTGTAACAATACTAATAAGGTTTTCAAGGTAAGTGAGATGTTTAAGATTGGTTTCTACCAGTGCCACCACCACTCCTGTGAGTTTCCATGGCAATAGCAGGGCTTCAGATGCACCTTTTATGAGTCCTAGTCTGTTACTATCTACTATGCCACACTGAGCACCCCATATAAATGTACAGTGGGGTCTTGACTTACGAACGGTTCGACATACGAACATTTTGACTTACGAACCGCTCTCATAGGAATATATGGACTCGACTTGCGAACTTAGATTTGAGTTACGAACTCTTTTCTTTCCTTTTTTTAAAAGCTAAGTCATCTTAGGTTAAAAGGAAAAAAGAAAAATATCCCCCTCTAGTGGCAGAAGGCAGAATAGCAGCTTTCCATTAGTTTCTATGGACGAAAAGAGCAGATACGGATTAAATGGTTTTCATTGCATTCCTATGGGAAATGCAGATTTGACATAAGAACTTTTCGACCTAAGAACCACCTTCCAATACGGATTAAGTTCTTAAGTCAAGACCCCACTGTAGTTAGTAAGTAAAGGCTGGATGGATGTGGCTCAGTTAGTTGGGTATTTGGCTGCAGAGTCAGATTAATTTGGAAGGGGACTATAAGGACATTGAGTTGAACCTCCTGCTCAGTGCAAGAATCCAAATCCAAACAGATCTGACAGATGGTTGCCCAGTTTGTTCTTGAAGTGCTCAGCACCTCTTGAGATAATTGGTTCCATTGTTGTATTACTCCAACCATTAGGAAATATTTCCTAATATTCAGCCTAAATCTGTCTTCCTGTAACTAGAGCCTATAAGTGATGGGCATGAAACAAACTATGAACTAGAAAAAAAACTGATGAACGGGGCTGGTTTGTTTCATGACCTAGTTTGGGGATCCTGTTTTGCTGAAGCAAAACTAAATGCTGAACTTTTTTCCCTTTGGCATTTCATTTGCTTTGGTGAAATAGGATGCTCGGCCATGTCCTTCCCACTGCCCTTGTTGCCTCTGCCTACCTGCTTTTGTTTTCTGCCACTTCCACATGTGCCATCCTCAAAGGCAGCAGGTCTAGCGTAACTGCCAAGAGCTGGCTACTGCCTCTGAGCATCCGCCCACCACCCAGCTGATAGGTGGGTGCATGCTGGGTTCACCACCAGTTTTCCAGTTCACGCCCATCTCTACTAAACATGCCCAGTTCTTTCAGTCTTTGCTGATAAGGCTTGATTTTCAGTTTCCTCATCATCCTTGTTGTCCTTCATTGAATGTTTTCTAATTTGTTGGCATTCCTCTTAAAGTGCAATGTCCAGAACTGGGCACAATAGTCAAAATGAGACCTAACCAGTGCCAAATAAAGAGGGATTGCTACTTCACAGGATTTAGAGACCATACTTCTGTTATTACACTTCTGTTGAATGCATCCCTAAAATCTCATTTGCCTTTTTTGCAGCCACATCACACTGTTGGCTCATATTCAGCTTGTGATCTACAACAATTCCAAGATCCTTCTCACTCATAGTAATATTGAGCCAAATATCCCCCATCTTGTCACTGTGCATTTGGTTTTTCTCCCTAGGTATAGAACTTCCCACTTAACCCGGTTAAATTCATTCTGTTGTTTTCAGCCCAGTGTTCAAGCCTATCAATATATTTTTGAATTTTGTTTCTGTCTTCAATAGTATTAGCTATTTCAACCAATTTTGTGTCATCCCCAAATTTGATAAGTATTCCCTGCACTGCCTCATCCAAGTCATTAAAAAAATTGTAGACAGGCACAGGACCTAGGACTGAGCTTTGCAGTACCCATGCTGCTCCTTCCAGTTTGAGAAGGAGCCATTGATCAGCACTGAGTACAATTCTGTAACCAACTACCCCTTTTCCCTGAAAATCAGACCTAACCTGAAAATAAGCCCTAGTATGATTTTTCAGGATGCTCATAATACAAGCCCTACCCCCAAATAAGCCCCAGTTAAGTGACCCCCCCTTCTGGTTGCTGCACCATTGTGCAGCAACCAGAAGAAGATGACATGACTGTAAAATAAAACATCCCCTGAAAATAAGCCCTAAGGCAATTTTTGGAGCAAAGATTAATTTAAGACCTTGTCATATTTTCAGGGAAACATGGCATGTAGCCACCTGAAACCTGTGCTATCCAGCACATACCTAGTCAGCTAGCTAATCAGCGTATAGGCCACTTTGTCAATGTCTTTGCTGAAATCAAGATATATGACATATATCTTGATAGAGCTTTATAATGAAAGAGTGAACCTGAATAAATCTTTCTGATTGCCTTAGAGTGTGTGGTTGACACTACTAATCAAACTAATGCTGTCACAGAGCTCGTTGGAAATTTTTCTCAAGTGATTGACTAGGACAGCTGATCAGCTAACTAAGACCACTGTAGGGAAAGGAAGTTGAATGCTTTGCAGGTGCCTTTAAATGTATTAAAAGACAAAAACAAGTGTTAAAGTTGTGAAAGCTTAGCAAAAATGGTCAGGACAAGTAGTAAAAGAGTAGAAATTACTGTACCTAAAAATGAATGATGAAAGTGAGAGTAAGACACCGCATTGCAAAGGAATGCTAATAATAAGTAGTAGGGAGCTTTTGGCAGTAAGTGCGCATAGCCTATAGGAAGAAAAGTGAAGTGTAAAGCAGGACTTTTTAAAACTTAACCTCATTACAGCTAGCTTTCTGCATACTTTTCTTAATTATGCCCCATTTTCATACACCAAGAAGTCATAGATTTGGAATGGATCTCCTAGGGCCTTCGACATCCTAATCAGCATCAAGAGTCATTACACACAGCTCTTTGAAGATCATCTTTTCATGAGAAGGAGATTCTGTCCATCTGCCACAAATGGTTTCCTGTATCTACACATACATGTCTGTGCACACACGCATGCACGTGTGCACGTGCGCACACACACATGCACACATACACACAAGAGGCTTCTGTGCTCATCTACAGTTAAAACAAGTTGGGCAATGTTGCAATTAAGGGAGTATCAATTGAGTTGGGAGTATCCAGTTCCTGTCTCACCACAGTATCAGCTCACGTGGGGGCTTTAGTCAAGCCAGTATTTCTCTCCTCCATTTTCATGTGCAAGGTGAGGATATGTTAAAACCATGTTCTGAAGATTACTAAGATCTTATTTCTAAAGCCATTTGAACACTTGAAAATACTACATACAATAAGGAGAAACAAGCTGAAACATCATCTAGAAAAAAAGAGCTACTCTGATTGGGAAAATGTGCTCATCTGAATGGAGGTGTGCAACTAAGTTCCGAATGGAATTACAGTCCTCACGTTCAGTGTCTAGAGGTGCTCCTGGACGCAAGCCTATTAAAAACAAAACAAGGTAGCATCGGTTACTAAGAATGCCATCTAGCAACTTTGATTCACAGGCTGTAGCCGTACCTAGAAAATGCATTTTGCCATAGCCATATGTGCCCCACTTACATCTAGATTAGCCTGTTGTGGAGTTGGCTTTAAAAACTGCTTGAAAGCTCCAGTATGCAGCCTTAACAGTTCAGGGGTAAGTGAGGTCTGGGAATCGGAATATATCATGTCTGTTTTGTGTTATGTGCACTGGTTGCTGGTCTGCTTCTGGACACTGGTGGCTTAAAATCCTAAACCTTAGAGCCACAGAGATCACAAACAAAATCACTGCTAATGCAGAGAGATGAATCCTCTCCCAGTCCCCAGTGATCTAGCTGTTGAGATTATTCTTGCCCTTTGCTAATAGCAGCAGGAAAGCAGTAATCTCAATGAAGATGGCTGTCAAGGTGCTTTTCTCCACACACTGCAGCAGCCTCTACAGAAGCCACTGCTTCTGAGCTACTAACAGGAAAACAAAAACTACCATAAAGATTCCTATATGAGGAAGGTATCATGTTACTACAATAATGCAGACAAACAAAATCTAAAAGCATTGTAATACATTGTGAAATATCATTTTACTATATTGTGAGATGCTTCAGGAATGTTAACTATGAAGGTGACCTGCAAATGCCAGAAAAAACATCTAGCAAAGTCTAAGATCTCTGTATGTAACCAGAAAGGATTGGGTCTGTTTTGAAACTAACAGGTTTATCTAAGTATGGGATTTTGTGGATTACAGTCTTCATAGACATGAACTATACACATATATTGTAGTTTTCATGGTAACATTCTCTACAATAAATTGTTCTGTAGTGTTCAGTACCCACACTTTAGGATACATTATAGTTAGCAAGAGTGTAGAATCTTCTGTTTCAATTGCAGTGGAAATTAGCATTTTTGTACATTATTTTGTCATCTCACACGATTCCACTTATTTTTAAAATGGATTATATTTTCCAAAATAATTTGTGTGCTCTTATTAAAACGCTCTCAGTGTTGTTAACTATGTAACTGAAAAATCTAAATAAATATATTCCTCCTTTCCAGCTAACTCCTAATTATTCTTTTTTCCTTTTCGTCTACAACATACCCTGTTTCTTGCCATCTTTGGGAAAAATTTTATTTCTTTTTATTTATGCAAGCTATGTTTTGTTGTATGTTATATGTTTAATTGTTTTATAATGTTTGTTGTAAGCCGCCTAGAGTGGTCACAATTGACCAGATAGGCGGGGTATTAAATCAATCAATCAATCAATCAGCCTGGGGAGGAGGGTTTTATTTAGGGCATGGCTATAATTGCATTTTGATGTTACATGCAGCTCTTTGATACCAGCACTGTTTAAATTGGGGGTTGGATCATATGCCCACTGGTAATAAAAGTGTTTAATGTTTACTTTTGAGTTTTTTTAAAAAATGGATGTTTTGTACAGTTCAGGAACCTGTTCAAGATGAAGGGCACCATGAGCAAATTTGATGTGTGTATAATGCAGCCTATTTTATTTGTTCTCCAATTGTTTGTGAATGTGGTAGATAAATTATGATACCATCTATTTCTTCTTTGTGGCCTCTGTGAATGCACACTAATGGGTTAAGTCTGCGCATGCGCAGAGGCCTCAGAATATTCTGGAGCTAAAGATCGCCCCCTGGGCCCATGTGGCCCGCCCGTCCTAGCGGTTGCCTCGATTCCATTTTTTCCACTGCTGCAGTAGGTCTCCTTTCTCTGGAGCTCTGTTGCATGGGACTTTGGAAGTGACTGATTGAGCGTTCCTTCACAGAAGGAATCCTTCACTACCATTCGTATTTTCCTCTTGTCTTCTCCCTTTTAAAAAAAGGGGGGTTTAGTATAGTCAAGTCCCCCCCCCGGTTTTCCCTTTCCCGCATTTCATGGGCCCTAAAATCTCCTTCAAGAGTTGCGTCTCCTGCCATTAAAAGATCCCTATGACCAACGGCCATAGACTTTGCCTTTTTTGCTTGGGTGAAACACACTTGCCTCAATCCTGTGCCCATTGCAGGAGTATCAGCAAACAGGCATTAAGAGAGCTGCGTTTACGCGCTTCTTTGTGGGAGAGGTCCTTTAAGCCTCCAGACATGGACACTCCATCGCTACCCAGATCCATCGCGTCTCCTTCTGGGACTTTTATCCAGTCTCCAAGGACTAAGGCTCCTGTATTCAAGCCTACCTCTCATACCTCCAAATCCAAATCAAAGCCTTCTTCTTCTAAGCCTAAGAAAAGTGCCTCCATGCCTCTGCTACAATCGACACTGCAACGGCCATCTTTCCGCTCTCTGACTTACATCGAACCGGTTAAAGTCTCTCCTCCCCCGGTTCGTGAGGACCCATTTTCTTCACGGCTCCTCCTATCACCACGGTACCATCCCGAGAATCATTGGTATCAATGAGCCCCGGTTCACCTCCGCCAGTACCATTGCAGTCAGGCTGAAGATCACCATGTCTTCCGGACCCAGTGATGGTGAAGAAAAAGAAGGACAAGACAAAGCATGTGGCACCGGCTTCCGGAGATTCCCAGCCTTTGAAGCACTTGAGGCTGAAGGTCTCCCAAAAATCTGGGGTTCGTAAATATCACCCCAAACACAAGAGGAGTCGCAACTCATCTCACGATTGGCCACGCATGCCATTTCGCCACAAGCACTTTAAACGCTGGCGCAAGCAGTTGGAACAGTGGTACAACCCCCACGTGCATTACGGGTTCAACCCCTCCAGTTCTTCCTCTTCATCATCAGCATCCTTCGATACTGACACTTTGGATGTCAACTCTTCATCTTCTCCTGCCAGAAACACTGATACCAGAGGTCGTAAGCGGGCCTGGTCCTCACTAGACCCCTCAGTACTGACCTCTCACAAGAAAGATTTTAGGTCGGTACCATCGGCTGCGAAGAGAGCCAAGGTGAGTGAACTCAAGAACAGCCAAGGCAAGACTCGCAACCATAATCTCCGTACCACCAGTGTGGATACTGTTGGTACCGTGTCCTCTCCAAAGCGTAGGGCTAAGACTTCTGCTGCGGTACCGATCAAACCCAGGAAACCCGTGAAACACCACCGACACCGCTTCCCATCTGCTGAGTCAGACTCATCATTCGGGACTCCGGTATCAAACACAGTACTGCACGCAAATGAAAGAGATTGTTGGCCACTTCGGCCCACTCTACACAATATACTCGTCACCACAGGGGTCTTTCTCCTTCTGACACATCGATGTCTTCAGAACCTGACCATTATGATTCGAATTCGACGGACTTTTCTCCTCGGGAGTCCTCGCCTAACACTAATACACTGGACTCGGACATTGACGATGCTAATCCTACCTCACCAGCGGCTGACTTCTCATCGTATTCCAACTTGATACAGCAAATAGCCAAGGCTCTAGATCTCTCAGTCCCATCAACTGCCTCAAGTCAAAACTGATAAGGTCTACGAAGACATCAATGAGGACTAGACTCCTCTACGTATGGCCTTTATCCCTTCGTTGCTACGTCCGCTTAAGCAAGTCTGGGACAAACCCTGCTCGGCACCTCAGATGTCACACCACATCGAGAATCTATATAAAACGCTCGGTACCGAGATGGACTTTCTGGCTAAACACTCTCCTCCTAACTCAGTAGTGGTGGATGTTACCCAGGCTAAGTCTTGAGCCAGCTCTAACACCACGCCCAACAATAAAGAGAGCAGAAAGCTGGACATCCTTTGCCGGAGGGCATATGCCTTGGCCTCCTTCACCCTTAGGGCTGTAAATTACATCGCAGCCATGGGTGCCTACCACAAACACCTGTGGAACCGTGCACACCCTGCTTTGCAGGTGGCTCTGGCAGAACTTAAGCCCCACGGACTTTCTTTACACCAAGAAGCCGTGACTCTTGCTAGGCAGAAAAGGGTGACTGCCAGATATATTACTGAGGCAGCATCTAAGAGCTTGATGACTGGAGTAGCCATGAGGTGCCACGCATGGCTTCAGTCAGCAAACGTTAACGACAATTCTAAGAAGAATACAAGACTTAGTTTTTGATGGTTCCAGTCTGTTTGATCCTAAGACAGACGATATCCTTGAGAATCTACAAAAGGTAAAGAAAACAGTCCGTGCTTACTCTTCACAACCATATTACAAGCAACGTTATCCTTGGAAGAGGCAAACCTCCTATCAACCATACAAAACATATCAAGGGAAACAAAGATATTACCCTCAACAGCCTTTGTACCCTGCTCGTCAACATGATCAGCGCCAGCGACCATGTCAGACCTCCAGGAAATCTGAATGAAAACCCAAGCAGGGTGTTTGACTTTCATTTCAATCTCACTTCTCACCCACCTGCCATTCATCCTACCCATCTAGCTCCTTTTTTACGTAATTGGGACGACATTACTTCAGATACATGGATACTTGCCATCATTGCCCAGGGCTATGCTGTAAAGTTTGTGGATCTTCCACCTCCACGAATCATCCTCACGCCTCCTTCCGACACCCTAAAGAGAGAGATAAAGGTACTCTTAGAAAAATCAGCCATACCACACACCTCCCCAGATCCTTCAGATCCAGTTTTTTTTCTCCAGATACTTTTTGGTTTAAAAAAAAATGACTCCTTTCACTTTATTTTGGACCTGCAGGATTTAAACTATTGCATCACTTACCGCCATTTCCGTATGGTAATCTTAGAACGAATCGTTCCATTACTCGATCACGGCGATTGGTTCTCGGTAATCGACTTAAGCAATGCTTATTTTCACATTTCTATCTGACACAATCACCGCAAGTATCTTCATTTCTCTCTTAGAAGTACCTTTTTCAAATTAATCGCCTTGCAATTCAGTCTCTCCACAAAGCCGCGTGTCTTCACAAAATGTATGGCGCAAGTGGCAGCGTTCCTATGCACAAGAGGGATCAGTGTATTTCCATATATAGATGATTGGCTACTGGTAGCCCCCTCGAAACATCTAGCAGAAAGCCACACCAAGACAACTCTGTCCTTACTGGAACATCTGGGACTCCAAGACAATTACAAAAAGTCAATGTTAATTCTCAAGTGGCAAACTACATAGGTGCCGTACTAGATACGAAGAAAGCAAGAGCTTTTCTCCCATTGGAACAAGCAGTCAAGATCTGATCACTAATACACCACTTCATGCCCCTGCTCTATGTCACGGCTTGCCAAACACAAAAACTTCTGGGCCTCATGGCATCCACCACGTCTATACTCCAGCATGCCAGACTGAAGATGAGGTCACTTCAGGCCTGGTATCTATCACTCTTTGATCCTCTTCTCGACCCGCCCAGCCTGCGTCTTCAGGTCTCTCCCAAGTTAGCACAACAGCTCGCCTGGTAGACTAATCCACACAATCTTTTCATGGGTCGTGCCTTTGCCTCGCTCCTCCTCACCTTGCGAATCACCACAAATGCCAGTCCGGTAGGTTGGGGTGCACAATGCAGCCACCTGCAAGTCCATGCCTCATGGTCGCTGAAAGAACAGAAACTCCACATCAACAACTTAGAACTTCTGGCGATCTTCAAAGCTTGCCGTGCTTTCTTTCCCATCATAGCGGGCATGGCAGTGCAAATAATCATAGGCAATACGACTGCCATGTTCTACATAAACAAGCAGGGCAGCACACACTCACCTCCTCTTCTATACTTGACAGTTCAATTTTGGGAGTGGTGTCTGGATCACCACATTTTTCCATCAGCGATACATCTCTCCAGACAGGACAGTACTTGGGCAGATTGTCTCAGCAGGATGATAACCCAAATGCACGAGTGGACCCTCGACCACAATGTGATCACATCTGCAGAAAGTGGGGATATCCAGATATAGATGCCTTTGCCACACAACGGAACACCAAGTGTGTTGCCTACTTCTCCAGAGCGGGAATAGGAATGGGCTCAAAGGGCGACACTCTCATGATGCAATGGGACAAACATCTCTTGTACATGTTTTCCCCCATCCCGCTTATCCTCAGAACCATTGTCAAGATACATCACGACAATGCGAATGTCATCCTTGTTGTTCCTTGTTAGCCACGTCAGCTGTGGTTCACAATGCTGAAGACCATGTCTGTGGACTCCATGAGACTACCATCTATCCCACACCTTCTCACACAACATGACAGGCCTACGTATCACCCAGACATACTTTCTGTACATCGGGGTGGGCAATGAATTTCTATAGGGAGCCACATGAAAAATCTGAACTATGTTTGGGGGCCAAACCAACTTTACATAAAAATAAAATGAAACAGTGATGTTATGATTGTTTTTATTTTAAATTTGTTAATCTTCACAAATACTAAAGAGGTTTTTTGTGGTATGTTAAAGATAAGCAACTGATCAACTTTAGACCAAAAGCTATAAATGGTTTTGATGTTCAACTTGTTCAGTGAGAGAAAACCAGTCTGTCTTGGGCTTGAACAAGTGCTTGAACACCGGACTGGAGCGATGACCGGCGGGCTGAATAGGAGCGGCTCGCGGGCCGTATGTGGCCCTCAGGCCGCACTTTGCCTGCTCTACATCTAACTGCTTGGAGAATAGTATCTTGGTGAATATCATCCTTTCTCATTGTTGGAAGCCTTCTACGAAAACCTTATACAAGAGCAAATGGCTTGCCTTTGACAGATTTGCAACGTCACGAGGTTCGCCAGCCTATTATCCTACCTACCCTTTTTCCTCGACCGTCTACTCCTATGGAGAAGTCTTTGCACCTGCTAGATGTTCGCTGGGCGTTATCTTATTACATTCAGAGAACTGCTCCATTTAGACAGTCTAACCGTCTCTTCGTTTCACCTCATGCGCCTCACAAGGGCTTACAAGTTTCCCCTCAGACTATTTCTAGGTGGCTGGTCCAGACTATTTGCCTTACCTATGAACTACAGTGGGGTCTTGACTTGAGAACATAATCCGTATTGGAAGGCGGTTCTCAAGTCAAAAAGTCTGTAGGTCAAGTCTCCATTGACCTACAGTGCATTGAAAACCGATTAATCCCGTAACAGGCCGTTTTTGTTCCATTTTGGTTTTTTTCTGGTCTGTAAGTCAATTCTCAGGCTGCAAGTCAAACCTAAATTTTGCGGCCAGAGAAGTCTGTAACTCAAAAAGTCTGTAAGTCAAGCCGTCTGTAAGTCAAGGGTCCACTGTAGCCCACAAGCCTCTGCCGGGCTCCATTAAGGTGCACTCTACCAGAGCAGTAGCTACTTCCATGGTTTTTCTGAGGGGTGTCCCTCTCCAGGACATATGCAGAGCGGCAACGTGGTCTACACCTTCTACGCTTGCATCCCATTACCGGCTGAATGTCTGTGCCAAGGAGGATGCTAGATTTGGACATGCGGTCCTTTCTTCTGTATTGCTGTGACGTCCCTCCACCATTTCCATGTAAGCTTGTTAATCATCCATTAGTGTGCATTCACATTGGCCACGAAGAAGAGAGGTTAAATACCTGAAACTTTGGTTCTTCGAGTGGTCCTCTGTGAATTCACACTTCCCGCCCATCCTCCCCTCTTTCTGTCATGTCTGTCTCTACCTTTGAGCAGCAGCAGATTTGAAGAACTGAGGTAACCGCTAGGACGGGCGGGCCACGTGGGCCCCGGGAGGTGGTCCTAGCGGTTTTTATTCCGAGGCCTCTGCGCATATGCAGACTTAACCCATTAGTGTGAATTCACAGAGGACCACTCAAAGAACCAAAGTTACAGGTAAGTAACCTCTCTATCTTAAGGAAGATAAGTACAGCCTGTACTGTATTGTGTTCAATGTGTTAAACCCTGTGTATAAGCTTAGAGTGCAACAATTGAAGCCATAATATTATGTGCCTTCTGGTTACTAAAAGTTACTGAAAGTCCCTAGAAAGAATTACTGCAAGAATTCAGTTTGAATTGGAAATGTTTTTTTGTTTTTTAAATAACTGCATTTGTCTAAATTCAGGCAATATTGAAAATATTGAGTACTTCGAAGTTTGCAACAGTAGCTCAAAACAAACCCAATATTGTGCATTCGTCATTTGAGATACAAATTTTAGAATTGCCTGTTCACACAATCCAGCCCTGGATATTCAGAAAGTTGTTTGGGGGTGGGAGAAGGACACTTGATAAATTTTTATATGAACGTTTTATATTACAGTCAAAATCCTACTACTTACTCACAACAGTGCAAATACAATGGTGGAAATTACAGCAGCAAATTGTTGCTCATTAACAAACCGTCATGTGTGTATTCTGCTTCACACTCCAGACCCATGAGTGGGTATACAGAGAGGGATACAAGTAATCTCTAGCAGTTTTTAAGCTCCAGAATATTCTGAGGCCTCTGTGCATGTAAGATACAAGCAGCAAGTAATTAACTTGTGGTAGTTTATTGCTGTGGCCTTTACACCACTGCAACTTTTGCCACCCTAATAGGATTCTGACCAGTGAGGCCAAAAGTCCATAAACTCTGTATTAAGGTAGTCCAGAACCTAGTTGAAAGGTACGTACTCATAGCAGATATCAGTTGCTCCAAATATATGAGAGGCATTTATGTTTTATAAGATTTTATAATAAGTTGAGGTGAAATATAATTAAACTTTAATATTTTCCTCAGAAATGTCTGCACTCTAGGAAATTCTATACAACTTTCTTTTTCTTCTAGAATATTGAAAATGGAAGATTTGCAAAACTGAGATATTTTACACATGCAATGGTTAATAACACAGATTTGTTAATGGTAACAAAAACGTAAGTTTTCCTTTTGTCTGCTAAATTTTTACAAGCTGCATGTCACTTCGCTTTTAATTAAAAAACATGAAAAAACATTTAGCAGTTAACATATTTCTCAGTGTGTGGTAACCAAAGATATACAGTCCTCTTGCCTTTAGGGTCAGTTTAAAATAAAACATGCTTTTAAAAATGCATAGCTGTTAGGTTTTTCAGTGTAGGTTGCAAGCAGCTTCACCATGTTTATGGCTAGAATTATGCTGAAATCTTTGGTGTAGAAGCGAAAATCTGGAATTAGATACATAGGAATTGGAACTGCATTTAATGTTTTCATTTACTTAGGAACAGTTGAATTACTAATGAACAGCTGGATAACAATAACCTAAATTTGACTTAACCAAAATGTATGATAATCTCTAAACCAGCCATTCTCAGCTTGTTTTATATAAAGAAATATAGACCAAATCACAATTGAATACGTCACTTAATTAACCTTATAAGTTGGTGTGAAGTGACCAGTCTATGACCCCCTTCAAATGTACCAGGGGCCCCCAGGGGAACATATAGCTTCCATTGAGAGTGGCTGATGTAAACTGTACCCTTCCTGTATTTCTTCTGTATAAATTAATACAGAATTACTTTTTTGAGGTCAAACCTTGATATATAGTGGTTTTTATACCCAGTTCTTCTTCATTTGTATTAGAAGCTATCCAGCTTCTTGAGTGGAATGATCAGCTAAAAGGGTGCTGTTATTACTCGGAAGATATCCAGTATGTTCAGTCCTCATATTCTTCAGGGAGACTCCTTCTATGTCCAGTAGATCAGATGGCCAAAGTATTGGAGCTTCACCTTCAGGATCTGTCTTTCCAGTGAGCACTCAGGCTTGATTTCCTTTCGAATGGGTAGGTTTGTTCTCTTTGCAGTCCAGGGACTCTCAAGAGTCTCCTTCAGCACCACAATTCAAAAGCATCAATTCCTTGGCAGTCAGCTTTCTTAATGGTCCAGCTCTCACTACCATACATCACTACTGGAAAAACCATACCTTTGACTATGCAGACCTTTCTCGGCAGGGTGATGTCTCTGCTTTTTAAGATGCTCTCTAGGTTTCTCATCGCTTTGCTCCCAAGAAGCAGGTGTCTTTTAATTTCATGGCTGCTGTCACCATCTGCAGTGATCATGGAGCCCGAGAAAGTAAAATCTGTCACTGCCTCCATATCTTCTCCTTCTATTTGACTGGAGGTGATGGGGCCAGTAGCCATGATCTTAGTTTTTTTGATGTTGAGTTTCAGACCGTTTTTTGCACTCTCCTCTTTCACCCTCATTAAGATGTTCATTAATTCCTCCTTGCTTTCTGCCATCAGAGTGGTATCATTTGCATATCAGAGGTTGTTGATATTTCTTCTGGCAATCTTAATTACGGCTTGGGATTCATCCAGTCCTGCCTTTCACATGATGTATTCTGCATATAAGTTAAATTAGCAGGGAGACAGTATACAGCCTTGTCGCACTTTCCCAATTTTGAACCAAACAGTTGTTCCATATCCAATTCTACTGTTGCTTCCTGTCCCACATATAGATTTCTCAGGAGATAGATAAGGTGGACAGGCACTCCCATTTCTTTAAGAAACAGCTATAGTTTGCTGTGGTCCACACAATCAAGTGCTTTTGCCTAGTCAACAAAGCAGAAGTAGATGTTTTTCTTGAACTCTCTGGCTTTCTCCATAATCCAGCGCATGTTAGCAATTTGGTCTCGAGTTCCTCTGCCCCTTTGAAATCCAGCTTGTACTTCTGGGACTTCTTGGTCCGCATTCTGCTGAAGCCTACCTTGTAGGATTTTGAGCATAACCTTGCTAGCATGTGAAATGAGTGCAATTGTACGGTAGTTGGAGCATTCTTTGGCACTGCCCTTCTTTGTGATTGGGATGTAGACTGATCTTTTCCAATTCTCTGGCCACTGCTGAGTCTTCCAAACTCACTGGCATATTGAGTGTAGCACCATAACAGCGTCATCTTTTAGGATTTTAAATAGTTCAATTGAAATGCCATCACCTCCACTGGCCTTGTTGTTAGCTGTGCTTTCTAAGGCCCACTTGACTTTACTCTCCAGAATGTCTTGCTCAAGGTCAGCAACCACACTATCCTGGTTGCCTGGGACATCCAGATCTTTCTAGTATAATTCCTCTGTGTATTCTTGCCACCTCTTCTTGATGTTTTCTGCTTCTGTAAGGCCCCTACCTTTTTTGTCCTTTATCATGTCCATCTTTGCACAAAAGGTTCCTTTAAAATCTCCAATTGTCTTGAACAGATCTCTGGTTTTTCCCTTTCTATTGTTTTCCTCTATATCTTTGCACTGTTCATTTAAGAAGGCCCTCTTGTCTCTCCTTGCTATTCTTTGCAAGTCTGCATTCCATTTTCTGTAACTTTCCCTATCTCCCTTGCGTTTTGTTTCCCTTCTCTGCTATTTGTAAGGCCTTGCTGGACAGCCACTTTGCTTTCTTGCATTTCCTTTTCTTCGGGATGGTTTTTGTTGCTGCCTCCTGTAGAATGTTACGAGCCTCCATCCATAGTTCTTCAGGCACTCTGTCCACCAAATCGAGTTCCTTAAATCTGTTCTTCGCTTCCACTGTGTATTCATGCGGGATTTGGTTTAGATGATACCTGAGTAGCCCAGTGGTTTTTCCTACTCTTTTCAGTATAAGCTTGAATTTTGCTATGAGAAGCTGATGATCAGAGCCACAATCAGCTCCAGGTCTTGTTTTTGCTAACTGTATAAGAGCTTCTCCATCTTTGGCTGCAGAGAAGAATATAATCAATCTGATTTCGATATTGCCCATCTGGTGATTTCCATGTGTAGAGTCGTTGCTTGTGTTGTCGGAAAAGAGTGTTTGTGATGACCAGCTTGTTCTCTTGACAAAACTCTATTAGCCTTTGCCCTGCTTTGTTTTGAACTCTAAGGCCAAACTTACCTGTTGTTCCTTTTATCTCTTCACTTCCTACTTTAGCATTCCAGTCCCCTATAATGAGAGGAACATCTTTCTTTGGTGTCAGTTCTAGAAGGTGTTGTAAGTCTTCATAGAATTGGTCAATTTCAGCCTCTTCAGCATTGGTGGTTGGTGCATAAACTTGGATGACTGTGATGTTGAAAAGTCTGCCTTGGATTCATATTGAAATCATTCTATCACTTTTGAGATTGTGTCCCACTATAGCTTTTCCCACTCTTTTGTTGACTATGAGGGCTACTCCATTTCTTCTATGGGATTCTTGCCCACAATAGTAGATATGATAATCGTCTGAATTGACACTCGCCCATTTCCGTCCATTTTGGTTCACTGATGCCCAGGATTTCAATGTTTATTCTTGCCATCTCCTGTTTGACTACATCCAGCTTACCAAGGTTCATAGATCTTACATTCCAGGTTCCTATGCAGTATTTTTCTTTGCAGCATCGGACTTTCCTTTCACTTCCATGCACGTCCGCTGCTGAGCAGCCTTCCGGCTTTGGCCCAACCACTTCATTAGCTCTGGAGCTACTTGTACTTGTCCTCTGCTCTTCCTCAGTACCATGTTGGACGCCTTCCGACCTGAGGGGCTCATCTTCCAGCGTCATATCTTTTAGTCTTTTGTTTCTGTTCATGGGGTTTTCTTAGCAAAGATATTGGAGTGGCTTGCCAGTTCCTGCTCCAGATGGATCGCGTTTAGTCAGAACTCTCCACTATGACCTGTCCGTTTTGGGTGTCCCTGCACGGCATAGCCCATAGCTTTTCTGAATTACTCAAGCCCCTTCACCACGACAAGGCAGCAATCCATGAAGGGGGGGTGATGAATCTAGGGGCTACCTAATCCTCCTTCCCTACTTATTCCCCTCAGATGACTAATATAGGGGTTTATTTGCAATTTTATTATTTCAGTAGTTTCGTTTGCATTTTTAGTGGCATCTTGTTTGTGACAAGGGGTACATTTGGACAGTTGACATGTGAATGGCAATACACATATGATGAATTTACTAAGGAGCCATTCATTGTTGATGGACGGAGACTGCGCATTGAAGCAAAGGTAAGATGATAAATCAGACATGGTTGACTTGTAACAAAAAACAAGCATTAGATTAGCTTTAGATAGTAGCCTTGCATTGAACTGATTCAGACAGAGCCAAATTAAGATACATGGAGACCCTGAATTTCATTATATTTAATAGACCCACGGTATATTGCAAAACTTGAAAATTCAGTTTTCAAAGTATTTTATATAGTAGGCCCTCATAATTTCAAGTCCTTACCTAGCTTACTGCAAGGGCTTCCTATGTATTCCTGAACTCAGTGTCAGATTATACTAAAAGATAAAAATATACATAGGTGCAGTAATACCTAATTTTGGGAAAGAAAAATTAGTTTAAAATGTATTCTGTAGTGAGCTGAATGCCTAATTACTGTGTGTTCACATACCTACTTTTTATTTTGTTTTAATAAATACTTCTATAAAGATTTTTAAAAGAAATCTCATTCATTTCATTACATAGCTGTGAATTATGTGGTAGAAATGTGAAAGGATATCAGTTAATTGTATACTTTGGAAAGCTGGTTTTAACAGGCAAAATTTTTATTTCATAGGAACGAGTAAAGTCTGTATTCCATGCCAAGGAATTTGGGAAAATAATAAATTTTAAAACCCCAGATGATGCCAAGGTGGGTGTAAAATACTATTAATATTATACTATAATTTGATCCAAATCTGGAAATAGTATACAAATAGTCCTTGATCCATCTGTGCAGTCTGACAAATGCAAACAAATCTTTCCAATCGATTTAACACACACAAAATCCAAATCTCTACTGTACACCACTTCTTTTTATTGCAACGAAAGTCTCTGAGGAATGAGACAAGACTCTGCAGAGTTGCTGCTGAATAGCTTCAGAAAGTACCGTATTTGCCGGTGTATAAGGCGACTGGGTGTATAAGACTACCCCCCAACATTCCCACTCAGAATGTAGAGTTTGTTATATACTTGCTGTATAAGACTACCCCCTCTTCCGCATGCGTGATTCTGCTTTGGCTGCATCATGGGGAGAGTTCCTTTTGCCCCTTTTGGTTCCTTTTCGGAGAGAGCCAGGGTTTGCTGGAAGAAGGAACAGCAGAGAGGCGGCAGCCATTTTGGAGAGGCGGCAGCCATTTGGAGAGGCAGCAGCCATGTGGTTGCATCTCAAAATGGCTGCCGCCTCTCTGCTGTTCCGACAGTCAGCTGTTTGGCGCTAGAGTCAGGCTGTTCCCAGGCTAGGAGCGGGGCTCTACTCGGTCTTACTACCAGGTAAGTGACTTCGCTGGGAGAGAGGGAGGGTTTGCTGGACAAGCACCCAGCGTACAAGACGACCCCCCCCCACTTGGAGGCATGTTTTTCAGGGCCAAAAAGTCATCTTGTATGCCAGCAAATACGGTAACCTTGCATTGGTTCAGACAGAGCTATGTTAAGATAATATTCACATGTAACATCTACATGATTGCCTTCTGTTTAGGGCATGGGGGAGCAGGTTCCAAACTTTTACTGTCTGTGTAAATACATGGGACAAGATCCAATGCAAGATTTCCATTGATAGAAGAAAGAATCAAGCAAAACCAGGAGGAAAGTTAACTCTTTCATCCATTGCAGTCCTTTTTGTATGCCAATATCCCATTCCAAGGAATCAGGGACCCTTTAGAGCTGGGCTTTGGGCAGTTCTCAAGGTGACCAGATGGGAGGAATGTCCATCACACTGACATTTTAGCATTACTGCAACATTAGACTTAGTCCATAGTGATATATGATCACTTTGGTGTTGCCTCTATGGCTGGCACCACTTAGATGTGACAGTAGTTCCATAGCCATATGACATATCCCCTAATCCATATTCTCAGAAGTGAGAATGTAGCTCCCTTCGGGAGGGAGGTTCTAGTAGAGCAGGGGTCCCCAATCCCTGGGAAGTACCGGGCCACCGAGACAGATTTTCAAGGGCCAAAGGAACACACTCACATGCAGACTCCCGTCTGCTGCTGCATGCACACACACACGCTCCCCACATGCAGATGCCCTCCTGCCTCCCACATGCATGCACACACCACCACACATGTACAGACACACGCACACCCCACCACCCCAAGTCCTTGGGAGAATGGTCTTCAACTACACTGGTTCCTGGTGTCAAAAAGGTTGGGGACCACTGTAATAGAGGACGCAAATATGAGATGCATTGGCATTTGAATGATCTTTTACTATGAAGGCATAGTTTTATAGAACAATATTTGGATGATGATTCACCAACCAATTTTTGCTATCTAAATTATCTCTTTCATTTCCACAGTGGATCCTCTCCAAGCTGGAAGAAGTGAGGGAGAGCCAGCCAAAGTTATGATGGTTCAGATAGACAAAATAAAGGCTGTGCAGCTCAGGCTATTTTACATTTGATTGCAGCTTGTCATATGTGATACAGTTTGAATATTAAGGAGGTAGGACTGTGATTATTCAAGTCGATTGATTTTAAGTCTTCAATCCAGCTGAGCGAAAAGGCTGCATTGGTCTGTGTTGTACAAGCTGTTGTACTTTTGACAACTTCTGCCAAATTGTGGCTTATTAGATTAATTTAGAAATTATACTCAGTTATTTAAATCAGAAATACAAAAATGAAGTGTTTTTTTCCTGTTTGTCACATAATCTACAAAGGCTAAACCCTTGATAGTCTTGTGAGGTTATGTGGTAATCAGTTCCACCCCTTTAATTTGAGCATTTGTTTTCCTGTCTGTATTTAGAGAATTTTAATTACTATGCTATAAATTGCCACATTACAGATTAATATTCACTGTAATTCAGTTTAATTCTTCAGGGAAAGACTGACATAACCAGCACTGCTCTTATATTATGAATGACTTGCTGACCAGTTTATTCAACAGAAGCCTTTTTATTTACTTATATATAGATATATAGATATATCATGAGGTTGTTTAGTTTTTTTATACAGATAAACAGTTTGTGATACTGCAATATCATTTTTAACATTCAGTTTTTTATACAATGCAAAAATTTAACAAATGCGTCCTGGTGCCTCATGACAAGGAGATTTGCACAGCCATTTATTGAAATAATAAAACAAGTAAGGGTGTGCCTTGCAGTAAAGCTTTGAATGGCATGGTCTTTACTTCTGACAGTTCAGTAAGTCACATAAACTTTGTACAGCAGCATGTGTTGAAACAGCTCTTCATTCAAGAGTATCTTGGCTTTATATAATACTTGAAGCCAAAAAAAGAAAAGAAAAAGAAAATCTAAGTTTCATGACCATAATGAATGCATCATTTTAATGTGTGTATGTGCATTCCTTAAAAAATTAACATTCATCACTTAAAATCCAATAATGGGCCTCAGTGGGGAAAGGTTTCATAAGATGTTGTTAGGCTGTACAGTAATGCTTATAAACCCAACGTAAGTATAAGTTGAAGTCACTTCATAAAAGGGAAAATGAATGCAAATATATGATAGTATTATCTAAATGAGATTTGAGTAGTTTGATGCATGCAGTAAATGTCTGCGGACAGAATGTTATTTCCAAAGTGCTACTTGGAAGATGGTCGCAGGGGAGATTAAGATTCACTAGTGGTGCTTAAGCTACCCAAACTGTAGCTTTGTTGTAAAAGCTAAACAAAGTAAATGGCATGCCAAACGTAACTGTATATTCTATGTATTTCTATAGTCTTGCTCCATTATGTAACACCTGAGGTGGTTACAATTATATACTGCAGTTCTTCCTCATATTTTGTTATTTGATAGAGTGAATATAAATTAAATTAATGAATGCTGGAAATGCCAAAATATTATTTTTATCGTGGTTCTCAAGAATATGAAGTCTGTCCAGATTCACTGATTTAACTGACACTCCTATAAACTTTCAACCACCCATGTTGCTTCTTTTAAATGTACACAATAAATATTCTAATGACTCTTATATTGTCTAAACCATCTTTCTTTTTGTTTCTAGTATTACTTTGTGTACCTACTTAATACAAGACATACTGTGAAACATTCAACTGGCCATATTTATCCAATTCTCAACTTTGAAAACTATTTAATATGTACAGGGGTAATTGACAGCTCTAGAAATGGCCGTATGAAATATTTACTTTCCATATTGTTTATCTAAGGACATACTGTTTATCTAATTACATAAGAGCAACAAAGCACCTGGTGAAATCCAAGACTACTGTATATGTCAACTAGTGGAAGAGATCCCTGTGTGCACCCAAAATTAGGCACTAGAGGACCATCCAGAGGAGATTTGGAGATGCAGAAATGAGGAGTCAGTTTCTGTGGTGTTGGATGCTGCTCTTTGGGTTAACTGTATATGTTGTTGGACTGCAACTTCCAGTTGCCATTTGGCACAAGTCTTAGCAAAGCAGAGGGCTACATTAGCTTTGCCCATCTTTCACATACTTGATGCCTCCAGCTTCCACTCTGAACTGTCTACACCCCAGCCCTAAGATACGATCGCATCTGCTTGGATCCACAGGATACAGTGTCTAAACTCAGGGAACTACAAAAAGCATTTCTCAAAACTGCAATACCTACCCAATATGAGTATAGGAAAAATTACAGGGCAGGGTAGATACCACCTTCTACAAGACAAACCCAGAAGAGAAAGTAAATGAAAACAATTTGTCACTTTCCCAAATCCTTGGTAGCTGGGCTGTGCTTGCTTACAGGCAAACCTCTAGTTTCAAACAACTATTAACATACAACACTGATAGGGGAACTAGACCCTACTACAAAGATCTCAGCTCTCTCCTCACATCTATTCTAGCAGCACAATTACAAGATCCAACAATGTCGCCCCCCCCAAAAAAATCAAAGGATTGTTTATCTGCTAATGTTATCTATGTCATTAATGCCCTTCTGCACTCTACACAGGGCAAATGATCTATATAAAAGAAAGCTATTTCAGATCATTTCAATTTCTCTTTATATAAATCATTCCCAGGACATAACCAGACTGTTATAGAAAAAATTAAGTACAAAATGAGACTGAAATGGGAAAGCTGAGTTAAGATACCTAAGTTCCATAGTGTCAAAAAGATTAAATATCAATTAGGGATTCTTAGCTCTTCAGTGTCTGTGAAGCAACCAACATGAAACTGACAGAACTCCGGGAGGCAGCGGAAGATAGGAGGGCCTGGCGTGCTCTGGTCCATGGGGTCACGAAGAGTCGGACATGACTAAACGACTAGACGAGCTCTTCACCAAGTGTGAAACCCTCCACTGAAATCTGGAATACTCCCACAATTTACCAATTGCATCAGTAATCCTATTGTCACATTTGTACACTCATTTCCTCAGCCTACCCTATATGTGACTTGCTAATTGAAGTAATTTATGGGATGATAGCTCCACTCCTGTGAATTATTGCCACTTTGTCAATTATCCATATTCTCACCTGGTCATGGGGCTATGGATAAACATATTGGTTATGTAGTCTCATTTCAGTGGCTAAAGAAATGAACTTGATCCACAAAAATTCAAACAGAAATACAAGTCTTCTAAGATGCCACAGCATCTTGGTTTTGTAACAAGCTACAGCAGAGGGAAAACTGAGAAGCAGGGTCATGCTGTTGCCTCTGCTCTGTCCAAACGGTTTCAACTGCAGCTGGCCATTCTAAGTACTTCTGTTCATCATTAAGAATTAATGCTTGACTTTTACATTCTCCTTTCCCTTTTCCTCCCTCTGTAAACTGATATTTAGCTTGAGTAACTGACCTGCTTGATCCTCTGGGGAAGTAAAACTGCTTTATCTAAACAATATTTCTCATCACTGCTAAAACAGAGATAAGAGATACCCAAAGGTTCACAAATTGCTAGGCAAGAGAGAGCTCTAAATGGAAGTTGTTAATCGTTTTTTCAAAGTTCCACAGCATAGGGCTGATGACATCACAGCAAGTTTTGGAAATTCAACATATCTCGCTCCCATTCTAAGGCCCCTACAGTCTCAAATATTCACTTTCATTGTCAGTAAAGATGGGACTTTTGGGGGGGGGGGAGTCGCAGTCCCACAATTAGGCTTAAAGGGTTCCAGGGAAGACTGAGAATTCTTTTTCCTTCAAAACCTCATCCCAGGATTGTTGGGAACCCATGTGGCGAAGGGATGGCTGGAGGAAGTGCTTAATCAGACACCACACTTCAAGAAGGATGCTGACAAATTGGAACAAGTTCAGAGGAAGGCAACGAAGTTGATCAGGGGGCTGGAAACCAAGCCCTATGATGAAAGAACTGGGCATGTTTAGCCTTTAGAAAGGAAGGCAGGGGAGATAGGATAGCACTTTCAAATACTTGAAAGGCTGTTCTAGAGAGGAAAGACAGGATCTGTTCTCAATCATCCCATGGTGCAGGACACGCAACAATTGGCTCAAGTTACAGGAAGCCAGATTTCAGGTGAATGTCAGAAAAAAACATCCTAAGTGTTAGAGCAGTACAACAATGGAACCAAATACCTCAGGAAGTAGTGAGTGCCCCAGCACTGGGGCTTTCAAGAGAAATGTAGACAACCACCTGGCAAATAGCCTTTGATTTGTATTCCTGCACTGAGCCTCAATGGCCTTATAGACCCCTTCTAACTTCATGATTCTATGAGTCTACTGAAAATCATAACCACCACTAAAGTCATCCCAGCAGTGGTAATTTTATGTTACTAAAGGTTTTCCCCTCCTGTCCCTCTGCCCTATGGGTTCCACACGATGAAAGGGATGACTCTGGATTCACAAGGGCTTCATGACAAGAAGGATGCTTAATTTTCAAAAAACTGCCCTGGCTGATTATGGCATCATCATTACACTGTGGAACTTAATACAAACAGGAGCTCAGCCATTTTGTGGTTAGAACATATCTATATTAGGCTAATAGTTTAATGCGATTAAACAGAAAACAAAGGGAGTGAGAATAAAATGACAAATGAACAAATACATCACCTCTGCATTTTGGCAAGAAGATCTACAGCACCGGTCCTTCAGCTTTTTGCAGAGACTTGTTTTCTGTTTCACAGCAAAGCCAAGAAAGCCAAAGAAAGCAGTCTCGCGGGAAAGAAAAAACCCAACATCCTCCTTTCTCTGATCACAGTATCACCTACCTTTTGCAGGTTGCAGGAACAGTAGGTGGGTATTTGTTTCATGAACTAAAAGTGAAATACTTAATATGTAAACTTCTTTCTGCAGCTGACATAAAGGTATTAAACTTACACACAAACTGAACACTGGCCACTTTCAAATCAAAGAAAGCTGTTTTAGCCAGTGCCGTTGGAAGAAAGTCATAAAATGTAAATCATTAGATTTAATAAACCTTGGTTTTAGTTCAGTCCCAAAATATGATCCTTTTGACAATGCTGCTAACCTGACACTGTCACAGTAAGGCATTTTAAAAATTGGCTAAGGCAAGAGATTTTACATAATTTTAAATGAGAATTGAATATAAGCACTGGTATCCAAAGTGTATGATTTAAAAACTAAAAATTTATGGCTTACACTCCTATTTGTGAATATGCACTACTATGCAGGATATGCACTGCAATGCAGGATTTCATGATCAGCAGGGATACAAAAAATATTCACAGAGAGCTATCTTGTTAGTGTCACACAGAAGGCATCTTGGTCAGTGAATGTAACTAAGTAGATAAGAGTGATGGGGTTCCTTTTATGCCAGGTTGAATTCCTGGAGATTTGACTGCAGGACGGTGTCTCTGACAGCAGCAAAGACAAATCGAATATTCTCTGTGTCCGTGGCACATGTAAAATGAGAATAGATCGCCTTCTTTTTGTCTGGGTTCTGATCCTGATATAACTTCAGAATGAACTCTTGGGCAGCTTTGACATCTTGCTTAGGTCCTGCTCAAAAACAAAGTAAATAGCTTACTTAAGAGACACAGTCCTTCCTATTTTCAAATACATTTCCATTCTCACTAGCAAGTGATTAAAGCAATATGCACTGACTACAGTGATGCCTCGCAAGACGAAATTAATGTTTGCTGAGTTATGTCGTCTTGCAAAATTTTCATCTTGTGAGGCGCAGTTTCCCATAGGAATGCATTGAAATTTAATTAATGCATTCCTATGGGCAAAAAAACTGGCGGGGGACCTCTGAAAGTGACGCTGGCTCCCTGGGGCCCCCCACCTCTCAGCTGTTCAGCACTTGGTCTCAGAGGCTTCCTGGGGCTTGCCCAGCACGGAAAAAGGCAGGGGGAAAGCCTAATTAAATTTCAATATATTCCTATGGGAAACCGCGCCTTGCAAGACAAAAAATTTTTTTCCTCTTGCGAGTCACCCAAAAACTCCCAAGACCCTTATGTCTTGCGAGTTTTTTGTTGTGAGAGGCATTTGTCTTGCGAGGCACCACTGTATTCCAAAAACACCACAATCATCATAACCATCAGTTAGTCCCATGACCCCACCAAACGCACCTGTTAGGGTGATGGGACTGAGAGAAAGGCCTGTCCTGATGATTTTAACACCTAATCAGCCTCTTAAAGGGAGACAGAGTCTTTGAGATAGCTTGGACCCAAGCCATTTAGGGTTTTGTAAGTTAAAACCAGCACTTCAAATACTGTACCATAAATGAATCCGTAGCTAGCAGAGCTGGTGTAACAGGGATGGTACGTGATCCCTGTAACCAACCCAGTTAACAATCAGGCTGCAGCATTTTGGACCCACTGAAGTTTCTGAACACTTTCCAAAGGCAGTCCCATGTAATGTGTGTTAACAATGATCCAACTTGAATTTAAATGAAAAGGAGAGCTAGAGTTGGGTGTCATCCACACACTGGTGACACCAAACCCCCAAACTGTGGACAACCTCTCCCAGTGGTTTCATGTAGATGTTAAATAACATAGGAGACGAAACAGAAACCCGAGGGACCCTGCAGGTCAGCAGTTGAACAAGGGCCACTCAGCACCATTTATGAGTTCTCTCTTCCAGGAAGGACCAGAGCCATCGTAAAACAGTGCAAAGATGGGCCAGAAGGATACCATGGCCAATGGTTTCAAAAGCCACTGAAAGGTCCAGAAGAATCAACAGACATACTCCACCTAGCTCTATATTTTTGCTATCAAATTCTCAGTGTAGGTCATTCAGCAAGGTGACTAAAGCAGTCTTTCTCCTGTAACCAGGCCTGAAGCCAGATAGAGATGGAGCTACATAATCTGTCTCATCCAGTAACCTCTAGAGCTGAGAAGCCATTACCCACCCTAGCACCCTGCCCAAGAATGAAATATTAGAAACTGGTTGGTAATTATTCAGTAGTGTGGAGTCCAAGATCTTTTTTAAAACAGTCTTACTATTGCCTCCTTTAAGCATGCTGGGATCCTACCCTGCTGCAAGGAGGCATTCACCACTCCTCCTAACCACTCAACCAGTTCCTTTCTGGTAGCTTTTATAAGCCAAGAATAGCAAGAGACCAGCAGACACCTCTCCAAGGGTCTGTAGGTCTGCACCATAAGGCTGCAGGAGCTGAACCTCATCCATTAACACATGGCAAGCAAGGGTCAAAATTACATTCACAAGACCTTTATCAACTACAGCATCAAAATCAGAGCATATCTGAGCAATTTTGCCTGCAAAGTGTTGTGCAATATGTAATGTTATAATTCACTATCCGATACTAATTGGCCCAGGGTAGAACAATTAACCCCAAAGTCAGGAATGTCTGCAGCAAAAAATAACTTTGACTTTATAACTAGAGAAATAAATCTTGACATTTGGAATGTGACAAGTCTATCTTTATCTGAAAACAACATGATTAGTTTCTCCTGGCTCTCTTGACAAATATTCAAAAATGAACTTAAAAACCCTTTCAAACTCAATCACATTTATAAAAAAACAGCCTTCATTATGCACAGTCAATTCAGCAAGCAACTACACAATTTGTTTAATGTGATACTTTTTAGAAGAGGAGCTTCCTGAAGTGATGAAAACCATCTCTCTGTCACAGCCTATTATTTTCTTCACTTGTGTATCTTGTATTTCACATGCTCTGTTTTATGACTGGCCATTTGGAAAGCAAACACAGGCTTAATTGGGAAGTCTGGTTTCTGAAACAAGTATTACTTGGGGGAGGGGGGAATGCCACTATGGAAAATAAAACATTAATTGCAGGTAATTACTAGCACTCCTGCTTAATCCCAGGATCATACTTCCTATAATTAACTGAACAAATCAGACTTACAACACACAGTCCTTGTTTAACAAGGGAAATCCTATTTGGAATAGCTGCTTACCTGTGAACTCTGGAAAATAGGTAGTTAAATGTGAATACATAATCTTCTCTTCCAAGAGATCTTTCTTATTTAAGAATAAAATGATTGATGAGTTCAGAAACCAAGGATATGTGATGATTGTTTTAAATAAGGCTTTGCTTTCTACCAAACGGTTCTGCAAGAAAAGTAAAAAATGTTTAAAACACTTCACTACAATAATGTTATGATCAAACTGAAATACAGTTTGTCGTCTGCAAATCATACTATAGTCTTATCATATTTTCAACCCAAGCCTGTGCTCCTGATGCAGTTAATTTTGGCACATGCATTAGGTAGCCTTAAAATGCTGTAAATTAAATCTGAATATTCCATTCAACTGAATGTCATGATTATAAATACACCATCCCAACTATTGCAACCATTGAAAAATGAGTGCCAGGTATGTCCATACCAAATCATTGTCATATGAATTGTATCTGCAAACCAAGTTCAATGTCAGTTGAGCACTAATTTTCTTAAGAGATGAGATCTGGCACTCTGACATTACATTCTGCAACAGCAGGGTTGGATAGACAACAGCTAACAGGCGTGGTGGCGCTGTGGGTTAAACTGCAGAAGTCTCTGTGCTGCAAGGTCAGAAGACCAGCAGTCGTAAGATCGAATCCACACGACAGAGTGAGCTCCCATCGCTTGTCCCAGCTCCTGCCAACCTAGCAGTTTGAAAGCATGCAAATGCGAATAGATAAACAGGGACCACCTCGGTGGGAAGGTAACAGCGTTCCGTGTCTAAGTCGCACTGGCCACGTGACCACGGAAGATTGTCTTCGGACAAAACGCTGGCTCTATGGTTTGGAAACGGGGATGAGTACCACCCCCTAGAGTAGAACACAACTGGACAAAAATTGTCAAGGGGAACCTTTACCTTTACCTTTAACAGGCTGGTTGTAGCTCCAAGAGGAGCCTTTTAAAGACCCTTCCCAAAAGAATCTTTTTAATTGAATTTTTAAAAAGCAACACAGAAGACATTTTGACACATCCAGAACAGCGCATGCACATAGCGTCAAACAAATCCACAATAGAAGTGGATGTCTGGTCCCATTCCCATGCCCAACCCTCAAAAAACAGCCATTCCAGGACTTGGCACAGGGCTTAGGAGGGTGTTTGTCATGGAAATATGGGCCCAAACACTACTGAAGTTGTCCCCATTCCTGCACCTCAACAATTCTGGTTCTACAAATGCAAAGTGTAAGTGCTGTGGCAACTTTGAGGCTAATAAATATACAATGTGTGGTTTGTTGGTTTCGATAAGAGTGCTTCTTCATCGTGGTCTTCTGTGAATGCACACAAAGGGTTAATACCAGCGCCAGCGTTGGGCCTCTCGGAACGTTTTCTAGCTGCAAGAGAAAAGTAACAATGTTTAGGACTACCCCTACTGCGCACGCCCAGCCTAACCGTCCCTCAGTTCCATTTTTCCGCCTAGCGGTTTGGAGCCTCTCGTCTTAGCTGCGTTTATTGCTGCGTTATTGCGATCTATCTGATTTTTGGCTTTGACCTTTGCTTCGCTCACGGACTACCCTAGCGCTTTTTCCCTTCAACTTGACGACCCGGTGTATATTCTGGCTTACTCGGACTGTGTTTGGACTGCTCTGCCTTATCCTTGGACTTGTCGTTTCGGTTTCCTTACTACCCTATGTCCCCTTCAGGGCCGTTCAGCAGGTGTGTGGTGTGCGACCGCAAAATCCCCCATCAAGACGGCCACGATACTTGCCTGTATTGTTTGGGCGAGTCGCACAATCCCAAAGCTTGCCCACACTGCAAAGCCTTCACTAAGGCCGCTCTCAAGGCTCGCCAACAGCGCCTTAAACTTCATCTGTGGGAGTCAACGTTGTCTTCCACGGCGCCCTCTGAGGGGGAAATGGCTTCCACTTCTCGAGCAGCTCCTGTTCACTCAGTCGTCTCCAAAGTTTCCAAAATGTCGAAGAAATCCGCGTCGTCGAAATCGGCCGCTCCTGCTTCACCCGAGCCTCCGGCTCCGAAAGCTAAGCCGTCGAAATCGTCCAAAGCTAAGGCGGCCGCCCAGCTTAAAATGACATCTATTCCACTTTCTCCGAGCTCGGGTTCCATCCCATCGCCAATTCTTGAGGAGTTGTCGAGGCGCTTCGGGGCCTCGGCCGAGGCACCCGCACCTCCTCCTGCTCGACGTACTGAAGTGATACCGCCTTCGGGAAGGTCTTCCCCGACGCCGAGCCAGTTAGTCGCCGTCACTACTGGCCTCGCTTCTGCCCCACATAGCCCTTTTCCTGCGGGCCAGGGGTCGCCTCCCGTGTCGATCTCGTCCGTACACTCGGACTCGAGATCTCCTCGAGAGAAGATACCTCGATCACCTGTGCGCTCGAGGTCTAAATCTCCTCGAGGCAAACGTTCTCGCACGGAGAAGCATGGCTCCCCGAGTCGGTCCCCGTCCTCCGGCCGCTCGAGGTCGAAGTCTCCTCGACAGAAACGATCGAAGAAGAGGCATCGAGCTTCCACTCAGTCCGACTCTAGCGATCGCTCGGACTCGAAATCCTCTAAGCGTAAACGCTCTAAGAAGAAGCACCATTCTCATCGACGTCGTACCAAGCACCGACGTCGGTCCTCTTCTTCCCGTTCGGCGGATTCCGACCGCCCTAAGCGTCGTAAGCACCATCGACGTCGACGCGGCCGTTCGCGGTCTCCTCCTTCGTCGTCGACATCCGCCTCTCGAGACCGGTACCGCAAAAAGATCCGGTACATATATGTCTCTTCTTCTTCGGAGTCGACCCGACCTCGACGCCGACGCCGGGCCATTCGAGCCAAAGACCACCCTCTTCCGGTACCGGTTGCCCCTCCACCGCAACCGGCCCCTCCCACCTCGGCACCGACCGTGGTCCCCGTTCGACCCCCGACAACGCAGGTCGACGTCGAGAAGCCCCCTCCAAGGAAGAAGAGGGACGTCTTCTCCTCTGATCCAGATGAGGTGTCCACGGAGCGGTCTTCTGACTCCGATCAGGAGCCACCCCCACCCTTACCACCGCATGATTTACCTCCGGGTGATCTGGTGCTTTCCGATACTGGCGATACTCACGCTCCTTCTCCATCTGAGGATTTTTCTTCTTACTCTCAGATGATGTCCAGGCTTGCCAAGACGCTTAAATTGGACTTGAATCTCCCTTCCCCTCCGGGAGAGGACTTGTTCTTTGGAGACATAAAACGAGACAGTACCGCTCCCCCCAGTATAGCCTTTGTGCCTGTAGTTATGGAGGCCATCAAGGAATTCTGGGCTCAGCCTGCGGCTACACCTAATGTCCCTCGTCGCACAGAACACTTCTACAAGATTCATGGGGCCGATACTCATTTTCTGCTCAAGCATCCCATTCCAAACTCACTCATTGTTGAAACAAGCTGTTCAAGGCCTTCGGCCAAGGCTCATGTTACTCCAGTCGACAAGGAGGGTAAAAAGCTGGAACTCATCGGCAGGAAAATCTACTCCCTTGTCACCTTGCTACTTCGAGTCATAAATTATCAAACTGTTTTGGGAGCTTATCACAAACAATTGTGGCTCAAACTTTTGCCTGGGTTGAAAATGATACCTGAAGACACCAGGCAAGCTTTTCTCAACTCATATGAGGAAGCTCAGACGGTATCCAAGTATGAACGTCTTTCCATCAGACATGCAGCAGAAATCTCTGCCAGAGTCCTCATGTCTGCCATCTCTATCCGGCGCCATGCTTGGCTCCGTTCTGCGGACATAATGGAGGACGTCAAATCAAAAGTTGAAAGCCTCGCCTTCGACGCTACCGGGCTGTTCAACGAAAAGACCGACTCCCATTTGGAGGACCTTCATAAGGCTAAGAGAACTGCTAAGTCTTATTCTGTTCAGACTCAATCTAGACAGCGACGCCCTCAATGGCGTAAATCTTATGGACAGTATCAATCTTCCCAACAATACCGTCCTTACAAACACCTTCCTCAGCAGCGCTCTGGCCAGTCCTCTTCTTCTGTCCAGGGCTATCAGGGATACCGCCCTCGTCCGCCCCATCGCCGCCAACCTTTTAAGCCACCTGGCAGAAAACAAAAACAGTATCTTTGACTTTCGGCCCCCCGTTTTCACCCACTCACCACCTACCACCCGCCTTCAACCGTTTCTTCACAACTGGTCTGTCATCACAAACGACACTTGGGCTCTAAAAATTATTCAGCACGGTTACCAGCTGGAGTTTATAAGATCTCCTCCGCTAGGTTTCATAACTCATTCTCCCTTCGACTCCTCGCTAGAGGAAGAAATATCATCTCTCTTAGAAAAAGAGGCCATCTCTACAGTACCACCTCACGACGTACAATGCGGGTTTTACTCCCGCTACTTCGCCGTCTCAAAAAGCGGAGGAGGCATAAGACCCATCCTCGATCTAAGACTCCTCAATACTTACCTGCGACCCAGACGGTTTCGGATGCTTACCTTAGAGTCCATCATGCACTTGCTGAAAAAGAGCAACTGGTTCGTCCTTATAGATCTAAAGGACGCATACTTTCACGTCACTATTCACCCCGACCACCGCAGGTTCCTTCGGTTCATCTTTCAGGACACGGTCTACGAATTCCAGGCCCTGCCATTCGGTCTGTCCACAGCTCCCCGGACCTTCACCAAGGTTATGGCTCCGGTGGCGGCTTACCTTCGTCTCAGGGGCATTCACGTTTACCCTTACCTGGACGATTGGCTCGTAGTCTCCACCTCGAGAAGGCAATCCCTGAAAGACACAAGATTCATTCTGTATCTTCTTTCCAATCTCGGTCTCACTGTCAACAATCAGAAATCCCGGCTCATTCCCTCCAAGACAGTTCAATACATAGGGGTCTGCTTGGACGCTGTAAAGGGTCGAGTCTTTCTTCCCCCGGAAAGAATACACAAGATTCGACGAGCCATCAGGAAATTTTTCCCCGGTGCTCGGGTGACAGCCCACCATGCCCAGCACCTCCTCGGCCTGATGTCTTCTACGACGCCGGCGCTAGCGCACGCTCGCCTCAAACTCCGGTCGCTCCAATCTTGGTTTCTCACCCTTTTCGACCCCATGATCGACAGTCAAAGGAAACGCCTTCGTGTCACCCCGGAGCTCACCAGACAACTCCAGTGGTGGATGTACACACCCCATCTCACGGTTGGCCGGCCCTTTCGTCCACTCCGTCTCACCGTTCAAGTTACAACGGACGCCAGTCCGTCCGGCTGGGGGGCGCACTGCGGGCGCCGCACCATTCACGCCCTCTGGACGCCTCAAGAAGCCATGTTCCACATCAATTACCTGGAACTGCTGGCGGTTATCAAGGCCTTCAAGTCCTTCCTCCCTCTCCTCCGCGGCCGCGGAGTTCAGCTAGTGACGGACAACACTACCACAATGCACTATGTCAACAAGCAGGGAGGAACCCGCTCTCATTCACTCCTGTATCTCTCCATCCTCCTTTGGGAATGGTGTTACCGTCATCATATCTACCCGGTGGCCATCCATGTGGCCACGGAGGACAACACACTTGCCGACACTCTGAGCAGGCTTCACTATCAGACTCACGAATGGGAGTTGAACCCTCTGGTCTTCCAGGACCTTTGCAACCAGTGGGGGACCCCAGTGCTGGACGTGTTCGCATCCCCTCACAACGCAAAATGCTCCCGCTATGCCTCCCGGGCAGGTCTCGGTCACCACTCGCTCGGCGACGCATTCATGATTCCATGGAACCAGGGTCTCTTGTACATGTTTCCACCGATCCCGTTAATACAGAGATCCTTGATCAAACTCCGACGCTCGATGACTCCGGCCATCTTCATCGCACCCTTTTGGCCTCGCCAAGTGTGGTTTCCCACTCTAGTCAGCATGGCTGTGGACTCAGTAACCCTTCCAATGTGGCCAGACCTACTGACCCAGGAAGCAGGCAAAGTCCTTCACCCCGACCTCGACACGCTCCATCTGACGGCGTGGAGGATCGTCCAGAAATTCAGGAGGTCTTGACCAATGCCATCAAACCCTCCACGTCTCGCTTGTATGCCTACAAATGGAACAGCTTTCTGAAATTTACCCAGCAGAGGGATCTCACCTCCTCACCTGTGTCTCTTTCCACACTTCTGCAGTATCTCCGTTACCTGTTTGATTTCCACCTGTCTATCTCTACTATCAAGGTGTACCTGGCTGCGGTTGTCTTCTTTCAGCCCAGAGCTTCTCCCTCATCCCGCTTTTTCTCCCATCCTACCGTCAGGATGTTTTTGAGGGGTCTCTCTAACCTCCGACCTCCCGTTCGTCCTCCACTCCCTCAGTGGTCCCTCCATTTGGTTCTGCATGCCCTATCCAGACCCCCATTTGAACCTATGGCTACCTGTGACCTCAAAATGCTCTCTTTAAAAACGCTATTCCTAGTGGCTATTACCTCTGCTCGTCGAGCTAGCGAGTTGGCAGCTCTCCGCCATGACCAACCTTTTCTTCAGTTCTTTAAGGACAAGGTTATGCTTTACCTGGACGTCTCCTTTCTTCCTAAGGTGGTCTCCGACTTCCACGTCAACCAGCCACTTATTCTGCCGACTTTGTTTCCGTCTCCGACGACTGATGTTGAACGCATGCTCCACATGCTCGATGTTCGACGGTCCTTAGCTTTTTACGTATCCAGGACCAAAGACTTTCGCCTGGCTAACAGACTCTTCCTTTGCCACTTTGGCCCTAAGAAGGGTTGCCCGGCCTCGCCGTCCACGCTCTCTCGGTGGCTCGTGTCTACCATCGCCCTTGCCTACGAGCTCAACCACAGAGATCCTCCACAGGGACTTAAAGCCCATTCCACCCGGGCTGTTGCCTCCTCCACTGCCTTACTTCGTGGCGTCGACCTGCCCGACATCTGCCGGTCCGCTACGTGGTCTAATGCCTCTACCTTCATAACCCACTACAGATTGGACGTGAGGGCAAAAGAGGAGACCAAATTCGGGAGGGCAGTGCTAGCATCGGCTCTTCAGTGACAGCCCACCATCCGGTTAGTAAGCGTGCTAATCACCCTTTGTGTGCATTCACAGAAGACCACGATGAAGAAAGAAAGGTTACTTACCTGTAACGATGGTTCTTCAAGTGGTCATTCTGTGAATTCACACAATCCCGCCCGGCCTCCCCTCTGTCTGTCTGTCACTGGCATCTCTCTGACTCGAGGGCCTATGGCGGACAAATGGAACTGAGGGACGGTTAGGCTGGGCGTGCGCAGTAGGGGTAGTCCTAAACATTGTTACTTTTCTCTTGCAGCTAGAAAACGTTCCGAGAGGCCCAACGCTGGCGCTGGTATTAACCCTTTGTGTGAATTCACAGAATGACCACTTGAAGAACCATCGTTACAGGTAAGTAACCTTTCTTTCTGTGTGTAAACCTGTGGAGAACTACTTTCCTTTACCTCATTATCAGATTCTGTCAAGACTTGGTCATATTCACTCAGGGCAACTAAGAATATTAGAGAGGTAACATTTTCAAAGCAATGAATCCACTTCCTTCTTTCTGATCTCTGGCCACCAACATCTACCATCCTGTAAACAGAAACGTCAGTAACTAAGTGGTAACTTAACATTCAATGCCTCTCTGGAACACCAGGAATCAGACTTACATTTTCTGTGAAACCAACTTTACATTGAAAGAGTAAGTTAGTATAAAACCCAGGTAAATAGTAATAGAACACACAGATAAATGGTAACATACTGACTTTGGCAAAATTCGTCTAAGGTTAAGCTCAGAAATAAAGTTTGGGATATATAAGAACTTGACTCATATGGCTGCCAAAATCTTGCTTGAATCACAGTTTGAGCCAGATAAAAACCCCCATCTCCACTCCCGCCATCTCTACCCCTACTCTACAAAACACCACCTTTCCCTTCCTTTCCCTTCCTCTCCTCTCCTTTCAGGCGGAGGTACCAGCTCAATTAGCAACAACAGAGGTACCACAACATGGAAGTAACGTATCAGAATTACTTAGTACTTTTAAAAATGTAAGTAATGGCCACTGGGATTCTTTATGAGCATTAAAAGTCTGTTAATTTTTTTAAAGTACTATAATAAGTTTACCTGTCACTCCAAAACAATACTTTGGGAGTCATTTTGATACTTTTAGGCATTATATGTTAAAATAAACAAGTAGAACTAGTGTATCAGCAACATCTTACTTTTAAGAACAAAACAAAAAGAGTGCAGTAGGACTACAGTATCCACAAGGAATCCGTTCCAAGCCCCTTTCCACGAATGCCAGGAAAAGCGGATAAGTGAAGCACTTACTTCCAGGTTTTTTGTGTGTCCATGCAGTTGAGAGAGGGAATCGTGCCCCAGTCTTGCGAAAGGACTCGGTTTCCTGCACTCCTGTTCGCAAGAGAGGCTTCCCTGAAGCCTGAAGCAGCTGCTGCCTCCCACTCCCGCCCCATACAGCTTCTCCATTTTACCAGAAGCTGCTTCTGTCAGAGACATCAGGCCAGGAGTACAGTACATTACACTATATAGGATAGTCTCTGATTCCATCTAGTAGTCAGTCCTGGTAATAAACTTTGGGACATTTCTGGGGTTTATTTAAGAGAGCAGCTAAGAGAAAGATATAGTGTTCCTACTGTAACAAAAACCCATTGCATCTTCCCAAATTAACAGTAATATGTTACCTTCTTATTTTTGCAAGTAATGCTTATTTACTTATTTATTTATTTACTAGATTTTTATACCACCCATCTAGCAAACCAGATACTTTGTGTGGTTTACAACAATATATCAGATATACTGTATTATAAAACGGGCCAACTACTACCAAATACTATGAATAACTACTACAAGGCAGAACAGGCAGTGACAGAATTGACAATCAGGCATTCCAAATGTTCTTTCTTTTTCTTCTTTCCTCCCGTCTACCTTAACCAAGCAGGGCCTCCCCAAATGCTTCTCTAAAAAGTTCTGTTCTTAGCAGCTTCTTAACAGACTCAAGAGCTTGGTGTATTGGCTGCAAGAAGGCATTCCAAAGGGAGGCAACCACTGCCAAGAAAGCCCTCTTCTTTCTCGAAGTCTTATGGCCTTCTCTTTGTGTCAACACCCACAGGCGTGAGGCTCGAGAGGACAGAGTAAGATGGGCAGCAGAGCTTAGAAGAAGACATTCTGACATGTAGTGAGGTCCCAACTCATTTAGGGCTCTCTATGTTAGTATCCCCCTTCATGGATTGCTGCCTTGTCGTGGCGAAGGAGCTTGAGTAACTCAGAGAAGCTATGGGCTACGCCGTACAGGGACACCCAAGACTGACAGGACATAGTGGAGAGTTCCGACTAAACGTGATCCACCTGGAGTAGGAAATGGCAATGCCACTCCAGTAGCTTTGCCAAGAAAGCTCCATGATCAGAAACAAAAGGCTAAAAGATATGACGCTGAAAAATGGGCCCCTCAGGTCGGAAGGCGTCCAACATCGTACTGAGGAAGAGCGGAGGACAAGGACAACTAGCTCCAGAGTTAATGAAGTGGTTGGGCCAAAGCCGAAAGGATGCGCGGCTGTGGACATGCCCGGAAGTGAAAGGAAAATCCAATGCTGCAAAGAAAAATACTGCATAGGAACCTGGAATGTAAGATCTATGAACCTCGGGAAGCTGGAGGTGGTCAAACAGAAGATGGCAAGAATAAACATCGACATCCTGGGCATCAGTGAACTAAAATGGACAGGAATGGGCGAATTCAGCTCAGATGATTATCATATCTACTATTGTGGGCAAGAATCCCATAGAAGGAATGGAGTAGCCCTCATAGTCAATAAAAGAGTGGGAAAAGCTGTAATGGGATACAATCTCAAAAATGATAGAATGATGTCAACACGAATCCAAGGCAGATCTTTCAACATCACAATAATCCAAGTTTATGCACCAACCACAATTGCTGAGGAGACTGAAATTGAACAATTTTATGAAGATTTATAACACCTTCTAGAACTGACACCAAAGAAAGATGTTCTTCTCATTCTAGGGGACTGGAATGCTAAAGTAGGGAGCCAAGAGATGAAAGGAACAACAGGGAAGTTTGGCCTTGGAGTTCAGAATGAAGCAGGGCAAAGGCTAATAGAGTTTTGTCAAGAGAACAAGCTGGTCATCACAAACACTCTTTTCCAACAACACAAGAGGAGACTCTATACATGGAAATCATCAGATGGGCAATATTGAAATCAGATTGATTATATTCTCTGCAGCCAAAGATGGAGAAGCTCTATATAGTCAGCAAAAACAAGACCTGGAGCTGACTGATCATCAGCTTCTCACAGCAAAATTCAAGCTTAAACTGAAGAGAGTAGGAAAAACCACTGAGCTACTCAGGTATAATCTAAACCAAATCCCTTATGAATACACAGTGGAAGTAAAGAACAGATTTAAGGAACTAGATTTGGTGGACAGAGTGCCTGAAGAACTTTGGATAGAGGCTTGTAACATTGTACAGGAGGCAGCAACAAAAACCATCCCAAAGAAAAGACAATGCAAGAAAGCAAAGTGGCTGTCCAACGAAGCCTTAGAAATAGCAGAGAGGAGAAGGGAAACAAAATGCAGGGGAGATAGGGAAAGTTACAGAAAATTGAATGCAGACTTCCAAAGAACAGCAAGGAGAGACAAGAGGGCCTTCTTAAATCAACAATGCAAAGAAATAGAGGAAAATAACAGAAAAGGGAAAACCAGAGATCTTTTCAGGAAAATTGGAGATATTAGAGGAACATTTTGTGCAAAGATGGACATGATAAATGACAAAAACGGGAGGAACCTAAAAGAAGCAGAAGACATCAAGAAGAGGTGGCAAGAATACACAGAGGAATTATATCAGAAAGATTTGGATATCCCGGACAACCCAGACAATGTAGTTGTTGACCTTGAGCCGGACATCCTGGAGAGTGAAGTCAAGTGGGCCTTAGAAAGCTTGGCTAACAACAAGGCCAGCGGAGGTGATGGCATACCATATGAACTATTTAAAATCTTAAAAGATGACACTGTTAAGGTGCTACATTCAATATGCCAGCAAGTTTGGAAAACTCAACAGTGGCCTGAGGACTGGAAAAGATCAGTTTACATCCCAATCCCTAAGAAGGGCAGTGCCAAAGAATGCTCCAACTACCGTACAATTGCACTCATTTCACACGCTAGAAAGGTTATGCTCAAAATCCTCCAAGGTAGGCTTCAGCAGTATGTGGACCGAGAACTCCCAGAAGTACAAGCTGGATTTCGAAGGGGCAGAGGAACCAGAGACCAAATTGCTAACATGCACTGGATTATAGAGAAAGCCAGAGAGTTCCAAAAAAAAATCTACCTCTGACTGTGTGGACCACAGCAAACTATGGCAAGTCCTTAAAGAAATGGGAGTGCCTCACCACCTTATCTATCTCCTGAGAAACCTATACGTGGGACAGGAAGCAACAGTTAGAACTGGATATGGAACAACGGATTGGTTCAAAATTGGGAAAGGAGTACGACAAGGCTGTACAGTGGTGCCTCACATAACGATGTTAATTGGTTCCAAACAAAATATCGTTATGTGAAAACATCGTTATGTGAAGCACCATTTCCCATAGGAATGCATTGGAAACTGGTTAATCCGTTCCAATAGGAATGGATTATCCGGTTTTCTCCCTCCCCCCGTGGCTTGGATCTGACCCACGGCGGCTAACTCAGCCATGGCTTGACTCCCTAGAGTCCGGCCATGGCTGGGGTAGCCGCCGTGGCTCGGATCCAAGCCGCGGGGGGAGGGTGGTGGGATTGGAATGCCTTTCAGGCATCCCGGGCTTGGATCCCACCCGCCGCCGGTTAGGGTAACCGGCGGCGGGTGGGATCCAAACCCGGGATGCCTGAAAGGCATCCCAATCCCACCACCCTCTCAGCCTGCCCCCACAGCTTGGATCCAAGCCGTGGGGGGTCGCTGGGAGCGGACACCCCCCACCCTGCAGCCGCCGCTTGAAGCCTCCCCGCGCTGCTTTCCCCAGCCATTCTCGGACGTCCAGGCGTCCGAGAACGGCTCGGGTAGGCGGCCCGGGCAGGCTTCAAGCGGCGGCTGCAGGGTGGGGGGGTGTCCGGAAGGTTTCAAGGCTTTCACCTGGAAACCTTCCGGATACCCCCCCTCTGTCCCCGCTGCTGGTAGCCTGCCCGGGCCGCCTACCCGAGCCGTTCTCGGACTTCCAGGCGTCCGAGAACGGCTCGGGTAGGCGGCCCGGGCAGGCTTCAAGCGGCGGCTGCAGGGTGGGGGGGTGTCCGGAAGGTTTCCAGGCTTTCACCTGGAAACCTTCCGGATACCCCCCCCTCTGTCCCCACTGCTGGTAGCCTGCCCGGGCCGCCTACCCGAGCCGTTCTCGGACTTCCAGGCGTCCGAGAACGGCTCGGGTAGGCGGCCCGGGCAGGCTTCAAGCGGCGGCTGCAGGGTGGGGGGGTGTCCGGAAGGTTTCCAGGCTTTCACCTGGAAACCTTCCGGATACCCCCCCTCTGTCCCCGCTGCTGGTAGCCTGCCCGGGCCGCCTACCCGAGCCGTTCTCGGACTTCCAGGCGTCCGAGAACGGCTCGGGTAGGCGGCCCGGGCAGGCTTCAAGCGGCGGCTGCAGGGTGGGGGGGTGTCCGGAAGGTTTCCAGGCTTTCACCTGGAAACCTTCCGGATACCCCCCCCCCTCTGTCCCCACTGCTGGTAGCCTGCCCGGGCCGCCTACCCGAGCCGTTCTCGGACTTCCAGGCGTCCGAGAACGGCTCGGGTAGGCGGCCCGGGCAGGCTACCAGCTGGGGCTGGCTGACGCTTCGGAGGGGCCGCGGGGAGAGGCCTCCCCGCGGCCGCTCCGAAACGCCCGCCCGGAGAATGCCTGCTGGCTGGCCGGCGCTTCGGAGGGGCCGCGGGGAGACCTCTCCCGCGGCCGCTCCGAAGCGCCCGCCCGGAGAATGCCTGCAGGCTGGCCGGCGCTTCAGAGGGGCCGCGGGGAGACCTCTCCCGCGGCCGCTCCGAAGGGCCGGCCAGCCAGCCGGCATTCTCGGGGCGGGCGCTTCGGAGCGGCCGCGGGAGAGGTCTCCCCGCGGCCGCTCCGAAGCGCCCGCCCCGAGAATGCCTGCAGGCTGGCCGGCGCTTCGGAGCAGCCGCGGGGAGACCTCTCCCGCGGCTGCTCCGAAGCGCCGGCCAGCCGGCGGGCATTCTCGGGGCAGGCGCTTCGGAGCGGCCGCGGGAGAGGTCTCCCCGCGGCCGCTCCGAAGCGCCCACCGGGGGCCTATGGGGGAAACATCGCTATGCGAGTTTCCTCCATAGACAGCCTCGCTATACGAGGCAGTAATTTCCCCCCAGAAACCCCCTCGCTATGCGAATTCATCGTTAAACGAGGCATTCGCTAAGCGAGGCACCACTGTATATTGTCTCCCTGCTTATTTAACTTATATGCAGAATACATCATGTGAAAGGCAGGACTGGATGAATCCCAAGCCGGAATTAAGATTGCCGGAAGAAATATCAACAACCTCCGATATGCAGATAATACCACTCTGATGGCAGAAAGTGAAGAGGAATTAAGGAACCTTGTAATGAGGGTGAAAGAGGAGAGTGCAAAAAACGGTCTGAAGCTCAACATCAAAAAAACTAAGATGATGGCTACTGGTCCCATCACCTCCTGGCAAATAGAAGGGGAAGATATGGAGGCAGTGGCAGATTTTACTTTCTTGGGCTCCATGATCACTGCAGATGGAGACAGCAGCCATGAAATTAAAAGACGCCTGCTTCTTGGGAGGAAAGCGATGACAAACCTAGACAGCATCTTAAAAAGCAGAGACATCACCTTGCCAACAAAAGTCCGCATAGTCAAAGCTATGGTTTTTCCTGTATTGACGTATGGAAGTGAGAGCTGGACCATAAAAAAAGCTGACCGCCGAAGAATTGATGCCTTTGAATTGTGGTGCTGAAGGAGGCTCTTGAGAGTCCCCTGGACTGCAAGGAGAACAAACCTATTCATTCTAAAGGAAATCAACCCTGAGTGCTCACTGGAAGGACAGATCCTGAAGCTGAGGCTCCAGTACTTTGGCCATCTCATGAGAAGAGAAGAATCCTTGGAAAAGACCTTGATGTTAGGAAAGTGTGAAGGCAAGAGGAGAAGGGGACAACAGAGGATGAGATGGTTGGACAGTGTCATCGAAGCAACCAATATGCATTTGACACAACTCTGTGAGGCAGTGGAAGATAGGCGGGCCTGCCGTGCTGTGGTCCATGGGGTCATGAAGAGTCGGACACGACTGAACGACTAAACAACAACAACGATGTTAGTATCAGAACCCTGAACCTGGCGTGGAAGTGGACTGACCAGTGTAGGCAGATCAGGGCCGGGGGGGGGGGGGGCGATACGAGCAAATTTCCTCAGCCCAGCAATCAATTTAGCCGCTGCATTCTGGACCTCCTGAAGCTTCCACAGCACAGCAGCTCCCATATACTGTCATGTTTACCTTTCATTTACATGCCATGTGACACCTGTGCAAAATAAACATTCTTCTCCCTTGCAATGCTTTTTTCATAATTTACATGATGATGGCTGCTACTGAATTTACTACTGGATGTTTGAGCCCCTTCATGAATAAAGGAAAGTTCAAACAGTAATAGTCCAGGAACTGCAGAGCTGAAAGGCACCCTATAGATCATCTGGTCTAGCCCCTGTTAAGGAGGCACATGCCCACTGTGTTTCCATATTCCTGTTCCATTGATTTTTTTAAGTACGTTTTGAACAATAACAATTTCCTATGCATTCCTGCAAGTTGTGGTGTTTATGCAAATTAAAGACACCATCAATGGAAATGCGACTGCAGTTTTATGTACCAATTCTGAGTCATGCCAGCTAATAGATGCATCCAAGGAAAGGAAAGAACTGCTATACCTCAGAGGCTTATAACAGGAAGGGTGTGCCAGAAACGACTAATGCCACATACAATAAAAGGGTGGTATCTAAAAGCATTTTGCAGAATCCAAATGGGTGAGAAGCAGGCACAGAATAACATGGCAGAATGGACTGAGCAGGGCTGCTGAAAACCCATCTGTATACCTTCCTCACTGTCTGTACAAATAGAGAGTGTGACGTTGCCCTGTGCTGGACAGACTGCATAAGGTGCCAATACCTGCAACCAAAAAGGGGCACTGAAGAATGAAGGAGCCATGCACCGGATACTGCTATATCCAGTGATCCACTACCAATTTACCTACTGCAAGCTACTTTACACACAGCCAAACTTACCTAAAAATGATATCTTGTAGTTCAAAGGGATATTCAATTATTCCAGTGGTTGGTACTCTCACTCTGAGAATATCTTGTTCAGTTGGCACAAATGATGGCGCAGCAATGCGGTCTAAACACGATAGGTAACTGCAAAACCAAATACCACTAAATGATTAAATGCATGAATATACTGTACATATATACCGATTATTATGTAACTGCATGTCTGAAAAATTAGCAAAAATATATTGGGTAAAAAAAGCCTCTATCATATTTATATCCTGATCCCATGTACTGTATATTCTTCTTTATCTATTTGTATCAATAGCACCATGATTTAATTAACAGAATGCAATATAAGGTTAGACAGTGATTTGCAAATAGAAAGATATAAAATATAGACTTGCTTAGAAAACATGACTGGAAGAATCAATCAATCAATCAATCAATCAATCAATCAATCAATCAATCAATCAATCAATCATATAGTATTTGCCCAATATCGGGCAACACCAAGGGCACTTGGAGCAGTTAGCATCAAACTTTCCATAGTATATGTTGAGGGGCACAGAGTACACTGACATAGGTGTGACGTTGCCTATTCTTCTCCATGCTCTCAAAGAACTGCATCAGTGTGAAAACTCCATTTTCTTAGGTTCGTTCTGGTTCTGCTGAATTCTCTGTAGCCTATTAAGTGACTCCCATTGTGACCAAGAGCTTAAACTTTCCAGGCAGGACATATTTGATTTAAATCACATTTGACTTAAACCATGGTTCACATTTTAAAAACTAGATCTCAATTTAAAAATCAATTTTTATGATTTAAATTGCGATTTAAGTCAACTTTTAAAAAATCTTTGATTTTTATCTACCCTGCTTCCAGGGATTCTGGAAGTCTCACTTCAAGAGAAAGGTAGTTCTTAATTTCCACATTATAATAACCTGGCATTCTCTCTTGTTTCTTCAAGATTCACATATGTGCTAGAAAAAAAATTCCTGGCATTTAGTCTGAATGCCCTTCCGGGGTGTGCCAGTAACCCAAGACTGGATATCTGTTTCATTTAGATGCTTTGGACCTTTATTTATTAGCTGCTTCCTCTCTCTAGAGGACACAGGGTACAAGGCCTGCTAGATAACTGATTTTACCAATAGAGGTTGGCTTCAGGCACCCAGTAAAGATGATACAGCCTTCATTCACTACTACATCTACTCCTTTTGCCTTGGGTGAACTATATTATTCTAGTGTATTCACCTGTGCAGTACCAAGGCTGTAGTTCTTAGTGTTTGTGGTTGTGTGCCCCAATTAGTTCAGATAGCTTTTGATGAATACTGTTCCAAGAAGGAGTGAATAAATACTGACTGGAATCCTACTGGTGTTCATGCAAGGTATACGTAATTTGTGTGGCTACCTGATGAGATAGCAAGGCACATCTTGAAATTAGGCACGTGACCAGACTAGAGATGGGCATGAACAGCCAGTTCAGCAGTTTGTGTCAGTTTGACCAATGGCTGAAGAGATATTCTTTGGTTTGCTCCCCCCTCGGGAGCAGTGCCTCGGCTATCCTGCACCGCCTCCTCCAGGTGCTGCTTCCAGAAGAGGTAGGAAGCCAAATTGATGGTTTGTGCCCATCTCTAGATCAGACAGGTGCTCCCAAATTTTGCTCATTAGCTAGCCACAATAAGCTATGCTGACCTCATGCAAACATCAACAGGATCTTGGACACTTACATATTTTGTTTACAACTTATCCAAAATTTCAAAACATTTAAACAATTAGTAAAATTTATTACACTTTCTCCATTATGACTAGTGACTGAAACAGAATTTTCCTGTCAATATGAAAGTTTATGCAGAATTATTTAAAGAAAAAAAGTGATTAGATTAAAAGACTGGTTGTATAAAATGGGATCGAAAGATCAAATGAAACAAATCCTTCAGAATAAGAATATTTCATAGTTGAATTATATGCTGTTAGAAAGATGGACTAATGAATGGGTAAAGAAATATAATAAAGGTAGAGAATATACAAAGTATGAACAATTTCTATTATCATATGAAGATATTCAAATGACTGATTCAGTAAAGGGTGCAGTGAGTAAAATGTATAGATCCCTGCTTGACTTAGAAGAAGAAGAGAGTGAGAAAGGAGTGAAGTTAGTGTGGGAACAAGACTTAGGAAAAAGAATAAATGATGAAGAATGGAGGAAGATGTGGAAAATTAGGGTTTTAAGATTTATGTCAGAATAAGAGAAAAAAATTCAAATTGGGTTTAAGATGGTATTTAACACCAACAAAAATGAATAAAATTAACGCTAGTTATCTGAATGTCTGTTGGAAATGTGAGAAGGAAATTGGTACGTACTTTCATATGGTGGGAATGTGAAAAAGTACAACGATTTTGGAAACTAGAATTTAATCCTGAGATTGCTGTTATCAATATTTGAGAATGTGGAATATGATAAGATGACTAAAGAATTAATTACCAATTTATTAACAGCAGCTAGATTAATAATAGCTAGGCATTGGCAATCAAAATCTGAATTTTGAATGGAAGAATGGTATAATGAAATATGGAACATAGCTATAAATGATAAGTTAACGTGTAATTTAAAGGTTAAGAAAGGAGAGATGAAAAAGAATATTTTTTATGATATATGGGGCAGATTTTTGGAATATGTGTTAACAAGAGGAAAAGGGAAAGCTCCAAATCAAGAATCAATGCAGTTCTGGAGAAGAGGACAATAAAAAGAGAAGAATATAGATGGAGGAAAAAGAGGATTATTGCAAGAGGTCCCATCTATGGTGGTGGGGAACACAGATAATTTGTATTTTGGTTTATGTATTTTATCTTTATATTTATGTTATAGTTAAAATAAATAATAATAATAAATTATTAAACTTAGTTAAACAGACTTCAGACATCTTATGCTTAACCAATCAAGAGTTAAACCCAGTTAATAGCCCCTGATAGAATAGAACTCTCATGAGAAGAGAAGACTCCCTGGAAAAGACCCTGATGTTGGGAAAGTGTGAAGGAAAGAGAAGGGGACGACAGAGGATGGTGTCATTGAAGCTACCAACATGAATTTGACCCAAATCCGGGAGGCAGTGGAAGACAGGTGGGCCTGGCGGGCTCTGGTCCATGGGGTCACGAAGAGTCAGACACATCTTAACGACTAAACAACAGCAACAACAGGAATACAACATTAAATCAACTTACACAGATGCTGAAAATAACACTGGTAATAACATGAAGTCTGGGATATCATACTTACTATTTAGCAGAGTCTGACAACTCATATTCTCTCCGCCTCTTGTAGCATTCTTGGATTCCTGAGTCTTCCCACAATCTTTTAATTGCTTCCACGTGTTTTCCTTCCAAGGCTGTTAATCTGTCTATATCCACTTTTTCAATCATCTGACCATCCTCCTGGAACCAAGTAGAGGGGGATAGTTGTAGATTTAGAACTAGGTTACTCTTACAAATATGAAACTGCAAAACCAGAGTGCATCAGGCAGGCAACAAACAGTAACCAAAAATTCCAAATACTTGCACATTCCCCCTTTAACATTCTCTGATATAAGAATAAGAGAATAAGGATTAAGATACCACTCAGAAGAGAACTAACATTACCACCCCCATCACTCCCTGCACTCTATATAGTCTTATCAATGGAAAGCAGAAACTCTTTCCTTTCTCCTACAGTGCTCAGAAAAAATCACAGTTTTCACTTCTTTAAAAGCTACTTTGAATTAGTCTGCATACAAATTAACTGTTCGACAAGCAAGTCTACTGTGGTGGTACACTCATGTTTGACCAGATACACAGCCTTGGGGGGCAGAGGAAAAGAAAGCCACTTGCTCTTGACCACTGAAACCCCCAATTAAGTTGCATTACAACCATAAGTTAATAAGGGATAACTTTACTCCATTTGCAGTGACTAACTTTACTAAACTCATGTTTATTCTTACAAGGGTGTGGCCCCATGAAATGGAGGATGAACAATGTCACACAGCTCGACAGTGCCTGATGGCCGGCTGTAAGTATCAAGACAAAGAATAAGTATGTAGGCTGTAGGTATCAAGACAAAGAATAAGGCCAGCAACGTATCGCCTTCAAAGTTATTTTAAAAGTAATTAAAAGTATTTTAGTTACATTTTGGAAGTAGAAAACTAGATTTACTGTTTCAATTGTAATTGCTATCCACTGCAACTGTACAATCAAATGGTGAAGAGGAATGGGAACTGCAGGCTAGTCACATCTGGCAGACCACAGCTTGCCCATCCATGGCTTCAGAGGCAGCGCAGTTGCAAAACTGATGCTTTGATAGTAGTCCCCAGAAAAGCACACAAACACACTGCAATTACAATGAGTGTGGATACATGTGCAGTGTGGTGTTGTTACATGCTGTCAAGTTACCTCCAATTTAAGGCAACCCTATGAACAAGTGATTTCCAAAACTCCCTGTCCTTAACAAAAGTGACGACTGAACTGAAGTCTGCAAATCTTCAACAATTTCAGTTTCTTCATTGCCAATGTTAAAGTTGTGTAGTATTTCCACAATCATGGTTTATGTCCTAATGTTCAACTGCAGTACTGTTTTTGCATTTTCTTCTTTCATCTTCATCAGAAGTTGTTTCAACACATCACTGCTTTCTGCCACTAATATTGTGTCATCTGCATTTTTGAGAAGTACTGATATTTCTTCCACCAATTTTCAGTCCTCTTTCATCTGGAGCTAATCCACTGTCAGACACCTTTGTCTATAGGAAACCACTTTGTTTCTTCTTGTTCACTATACAAGTTACAAAGCATTGTAGTCAAGTGTTGAGGCACACACCAACAATTCACAGCTTCTCATGATCCACGGAGCGAAAGGTTTTGCGATGACAAACCTAGACAGCATCTTAAAAAGCAGAGACATCACCTTGCTGACAAAGGTCCACATAGTCAAAGCTATGTTTTTTCCAGTAGCGATGTATGGAAGTGACAGCTGGACCATAAAGAAAGCAGACCGCTGAAGAATTGATGCCTTTGAATTGTGGTGCTGGAGGAGGATCTTGAGAGTCCCCTGGACTGCAAGGAGAACAAACCTATCAATTCTGAAGGAAATCAACCCTGAGTGCTCACTGGAAGGACAGATCCTAAAGCTGAGGCTCCAGTACTTTGGCCATCTCATGAGAAGACTCCCTGGAAAAGACCTTGCTGTTGGGAAAGTGTGAAGGCAAGAGGAGAAGGGGACGACAGAGGATGAGATAGATGGACAGTGTCATCAAAGCTACCAACATGAATTTGACCCAACCCCGGGAGGTAGTGGAAGACAGGAGGGCCTGGCTTGCTCTGGTCCATGAGGTCACGAAGAGTTGGATATGACTTAATGACTAAACAACAAAAAATAAAGCACAGAAATATTTTGCAATTCCTTGATACACTCCAGTAGCCAGCATATACCTGTGACATGATCTCAAGTGCCTCTTTTTCAGAATCCAGTTTGAATGTCAGTCATTTCTCACTTTTAAATAGGATAAAAGTTTTTGTTGCAACACCCTGATCATCACTTTGCTTGCATAGGAAATTAGTACAATGGTTCTACAGTTACTGCACTCCATGGTGTCTCCTTTCTTGGCAACTGGAATCTTTCCAGTCTATGGGGCACTATTTTGTTTTGCATATTTGTTGGCATACTCTTGTTAGGATTTTGACATTCAGGCTGTACAGCCTGAAATAATTCTATCAGTGTTCCTTCCACTGGTGATTTATTTCTTCCAATTATTCCAAAGCAGGTTTCATTTTTTAAAAATTACAGGTTCCTCATTATGGAAGTCCTCTTCAAAGGAATATACCACTCTTTTATCTCTTTTGAATAGTTCTTCAGTATATTGTTTCCATCTTCTCTTTATTTTATTCTACTCATATGTTTCCTGTTGCCTTTTAAGAATTCCTAATCTAGCATTAAATTTGATTTCTTCTGGATGATCTCTCTTATTTTTTTCTCCTTTGTTGTCCTGTTCTATTTCTTTGTACTAGTCATTTCTATTTCTTTGTATTAGTCATTATAATATTTCACTTTGTCTCTAAGCGATAATCACTCAAAAGTTGCATTCAGAGTTCTGACCCCACTTTTGCTTCTTAACAATTTTAAGCTCTTCTTCCATCATCCATCTAGGCTTTTCTTTTTACCACAGGAATTGTCTTTTTGCATTCTTCCCTAATATCTCTGGTTTCAATCCACAGTTCTTCTGGTTAATGATCAGATGAGTTTAGTAATGTAAATCCATTTTTATGTACACTTTTAAATCATTAGAAATTTTATTTAAATTATATTTACATACAATGAGTCTTTTTATGTTGTATTTCAGCTTTACTGTAATTTTTGACAAAAACAATTCACATTCAGTACCAGAGTCTGCTTCTGTTCTTATTTTGGCTGAGAGGATACATATTCTCCATCTCCTGCTTCCTATTACATAATCTGTTTGATTTTTGTATTGGCCATCTGTTGATACCCATGAGTACAGCTGTCCATTTGGTTGCCCAAAACATGTATATGCAATAAAAAGAGTGTTGGTTTCAGATTTCTACAAGTCATTCTTCTGTTTTATTTCCTTGTCTTAGGCCAAATTTTACAACAACATTTGTTTTCCCCTTGTTTCCTGCTTTTATTTTCCTATCAGCAATCTGTTTATTATTATTTGCAAAAACCAAGTATTGGCTTCACAGAGTTCCATGAGTCATTCTCTTGCTTTGTTTCTGATTCCTTGTTCTATCAAATAAAATAAATAAAATGTCAATCAATAATGAATTATTAACAGCTTATCTCCAACATACAAAGGATAACTTACAAGAAAGCTAAGTGGCCACACAGATACAGAGAGTCTAGGAATCATTAGTGGCATTTCTGTTTCTCTGAATAGTCTCTTAAACTACAAAATCCATCTACTACTCAAGTTAAAAAGCAGCTTATGAAATGAAATAACAGCAAAGAGAGAATATCCAGAATTAGTTTTTCTGAACTGTCATTCGAATGACTTAGAATCCTAAAAATATATTTGGACTGGGAATTGTGGGTGAGGAAAGCAAGATTTCAAAACTGGCCCACACTTTCCCATTACTATGTGGAGGGGTGGGGTTTTTTTAACTGCTGGCCAGATATATATTTACTCTTGTGTTCTTTTCTGTTGCTTAGTTTTAGGTTCTCTTCCTGTGGGAAGTGGCACTCATTTGTATGCTCTTCTTTGCCATTTCAGGCCTAAGATTTCCCACACTTCAGTTAATCTCTCCTCTTACAGTATTTACATAAATGCAAGCCTAATATTCTAGTTAAACGACCATTCCTTGGCACCTTAACTCCATTCCCACCTCCTGTGGCATTGAGCAGACAGCCCCAGTGTAAATAGGGAGCTGTGCTTTCATGAAAGCGGCTAGGCATTGACCACCATTCTGTCCTGAACACACCCAGTCTCATCTGGTTTTAAGACCTAAGCAGGGTCAGTCCTGGTTAGTATCTGGATGGGAGACAACCAGGGAGCAGCAAGGATCTCCAGGTAAGGCTAGGAAAGAATTCTGCCTAATACTCTGGAGGGACATCAGAAGTCAAATGGCACTACTAATTAAATGGATCAATGGTCTGATTCCATATAAGAGAGCTTCCTATGCTCCTGTAACTACACCAGGCGTACACAGTGCATATTTCAACAGTTCTTTAAAAATGTTTTTTATTACATTGCTTTGCCTTTATATACAAAGAATTCAAGGAGCAAGTTCACACAGAAAATCATTCTGAAAATCCATACAAATTTTCACTTTTATTTTCCTATTGGAAGAAAGAACATGCAACGTTATTGTCCTCCGTAAATGTTTAAATCCCTAGATCATAGGTTCTTAACATGTGGTCCGCAGATCTTGGGGGGGGGAGGGGCCGCGATGGCTTGAAGAAATGTTATGATCTTTTGCAGTTAAAAAAGGGAGGGAGGGAGGGAGGGATGGGAAAGGAAAGATAGAACAAAATCTTAATTTCCCTTGCTTGTTTGTGTAAAACTTGGCTTTTCTAACTTACCGCTTCCATTAAAAACAAACAAAAGTAAAAATCGGTTATGAAAACTACTGATAGCAAATAACTGATATTTTTGTACAAGTGGGGTCTCGACTTACAAACGACCCTACTTGCGAACAATTCAACTTACGAACCCGCCCGATATGGAAATAAGGACTCAACATATGAACTTTCCTCGAGTTACGAACAGGAAAAAAGTGCCCCCTCCCTCCCCTTAGAGGCTTCTGGAGACGAAAAAAGGATCAGAAACCTAAAAATAAATAAAAGAAAGTCATTTACCAGGCCTTGGTAGCCCCCGAACTGCAGGAAAAAGAGCAGCAAACAGATAAAAGCCGACACCCAGAAGGGAGCCTGGCAGCCATTTTGTGCTTTTCTCTGCTCCTGCCCCCTCCTCTCCGCGCTTAACAGCTGATCGGCTGGCTCTGAAGAGGCTTCTGGAGGCTTGCTCAGCACCTGAAAAGGCTGAGGTGCGAGTTCCAGACTCCTGCCTGTGTTGGCTTTGTGCTGAAAAAGTCAGCACAACATGCTTTAAAACATGCTTTAAAACTGGCTTCGTTGGAAAAAAAGATTTCAAAAGTGCTTTGCAAACTGTTCCCTGCCTCCCCCTCCTTTCCTGAACTTTTCTTGACCTAAAAAAATAAAAAATAAAAAATACCCCCCTCTAGTGGTAGAAGGCGGAATAGCAGCTTCCCATTAGTTTCTATGGACGGAAAAGAGCAGATATGGATTAAATGGTTTTCAATGCATTCCTATGAGAAATGCAGATTCAACCTACAAACTTTTCAACCTACAAACCGCCTTCCAATACGAATTAAGTTCGTAAGTCGAGACCCCACTGTACCTGGTGAGAACATACAAGACAATGACACTGAGTGGCTGAGAGACAGCACATGACATTTCTTGCCACTGCACAACTTTGTACCAAGTTAAAGGGCACAGGTAGAGATCTCAAGCTTCCAAAATGTGGCAGGACTGAAAGGTAAAACTGCAGCCTGAATGAATAACCACCGTAATTAAAAAGTAGCCAAAAAACAACCTTGCAATTCATCCCTGCAGAAGAAATAACATGGAAACCAGTAATCTAAGAATACTTGGGTTTGTTCATTTGTTTGTTTTAAACATAATGACACTGGGTTGAGGAGCAACAAGTACACTGGTGCCTTGACTTATGAACTTAATTGGTTCCAGAACTCCGGTCGTAAATTGAAATGGTCGTAAGTCAAAGCACCATTTCCCACTGAAATGCACTGAAATGCAATTAATCTGTTCCAGCCGAAGAAAAAAATAACGGAAAAAAATCACTGCAAGAACCATTGGAAATGCGATAAATCCCTTCCGATGGAAGGGGGAAAACACATCGGAAATGCAAAGAAAGCAAAGGAAAAAGCAACGGAAGCATGCAAGACCCATCAGATATGGGAGGGAAAACCCCAAAAGGCAACCAAACCCCCCAAGACCCATCGGAAATGGGGAAAAAACACCAAAAAATAAACAAACCCCCTAAGACCCATCACAGCACAGAAACATAACCTCCAGCCCAAAACCAAGCTGCAAAACCCACCCAGAACAGTTTTTTAAAAGCAGAAAACAGCACCTTACCTTACCAGGCAGTCCGAAGCCCCCTTCGATCGCATACTCTCTAACTGCTGCAGCGAAAGAGCTACAAAGAAGCAGCCTCTTTGCCACCAACGGTTAGCAATTTGAATTTCCCGCCTTTCCTCCCTGCCTTTTTGTGTTTGTAACTGGAAGCTCTGGCCTCAAGTCGAAGCAAAATTTTGCGGCCGGAGCTGGTCGTAACTTGAAATGGTCGTATGTCAGGACATTCGTAAGTTGAGGCACCACTGTGACAGTTTATACTCAGTCCTGAGAGGTGGAATGTGCATATTGCCTCTAAGTTTAATGATTCTCATGTTTCTTTACATACCACCTATTAACTCTGGCTGTCAGCCTCAATGCACTCTATACCTGACTGTGCTACTTCGTGCTCAGCGTGGGTGGGGGAGCAATCATGGTGAGATTTTGGTTTCATTTCTACCTGCAAGCTACCCCTATATTTTTTTTAATCATTAGAATTTAATTCTGAAATAAAACTCCTGGAGTGTTTTTGATTTCACTTGACAGTGAATTCACTGCAGCAGGTAAACACATACAAGTAAGAGTATAAAGGTAAAAACAGCACCGAATGCATGTTTCATTACATCACAGTCAGTTGAAAGCTGATATATGTATCCCAGTAACAGCCAATGTCTCTCCTTCCTCAGTTTGTCTCCAGACATCATAATCACTTTATTTTCCAGCCAGAGCATTTTGGAAGCAAACTACAACATAAATGTGCATTTGCTGTTGCTTTGGGTATAGATGCTACAATTTGGTACAGAAACAGAATTTGTTATCATGGAAAAACATGCAATTACCCTGTTAGTAGAGAACTGGCGCCATTTTGTTTGGTGCAATTTGAACCCACTAAGCGAAATGTTTTTCTGGATGTTTTAAGGACTGTGAAATTACATGCCATTACTTAGAAAGGGCTTTAGAGCATCAGGATGCATTACTGCCATCAGAGTAATCATCAAGACAAAGCAACATTTCTTTCTGTGCTTTGTACTATCAGACTGATTTTGTGTCTCTGTTTCCTCATTTAAATTTCTCTTCTTATTTACCTGGGAATAGATCCAACAAAACACAGTAGAGTTGTCGGTTTTCCCAGGTTTGGTATTATATATTCTCACTGAAATGCCTCTCCTAAGGCTTCACTCCTGGCACTAAAAGCTTCACGTTAAAATATGTTTGTATTTTCAGTTCCACTTTTTATCTGCTGTCCCTCCCATTTCTGGCACAGTTACCTGAAATACAGTTAAGCCCTCGAGCTAAAAGAAGTTGCCCATCCTCAACATATGTAATTGTACTGTTAATCACATTCTTTCATTGCTGCAAATGAAAAAGTTCAGCAGCAGCCATTTAAGAGATGAACTGTTATCCCAACCAGAGTAGATCCACTGAATCAATGTAATTTGCCTTAGTACTGGCTTATCAGAGTTCTTCTAACAGATCTATATTTTGCAGGAAAGCTGATTCACATGTTTTTCAATTGATTCTGGATAAGACAGTAGCAAACACATCTCAAGAGCATTAGGTTATAAATCTGCTTAAAAGCCCTCCACCCTCAGGCAGTAATTTAGTCATATCGATCACAAAACTCAAGTCCTTTATAATAGGGTCTGTTTTTTTAAAAAAAGTTTTAAACACATCTTTCCTCTGCTATTGCAAAAAGTGGTCCAGACCTATCAGATTCAAATGGCAAGGAGAGCTCAAGCAAACTCACCCCAATGACATACCGGTACAGTATATAACTGGTAAAATGAGATTTGGAAAAGACAAAACCTGGTGGTGCCATATAAGTGCTTACAGGTCATCTTTCACAGCCACATGACAAGTCCTAGCATTATACTTTGGAAGCCAGATTATTATCACTGCACAATTTGTACTGACAAAGCAAATCAATATTCTACAATGCAATTCTAAAAATAGGGGCAGCCCAAACAAGATAACATGTATAACATTGAAACTGAACTTCACCAAATTTGGCATAGACATAGCAGGCAGTCTGCCCTTGCTCTGTGCCAAACATTGGGAAGTTTGAGCAAAGGGTTTTTGAATTATGGGTTTTTTAAGGGAAAATTGTTTTTTCATCCTCATGCAGAAACAAGCAACCTTTAAACATCCCCAGATTTAAAAGAGATCAACCAAACTGAAAAGACCAATCTTGCTTATCTTGAAAGAGAATGGCTGGTCCTACCCACTTTTTTTTTATTTGTAAGGACTCCAGGCTTAAGGGGCTGAAATATTGATCCTCAAAAGAGGCCTTTCAAAAGGGGTAAACAGTGACTTTGTTACACAGACTTACCAGGAAGAGCATTCCAAAGTAAATGCATTGTTGCAGCTTTCTGCCAGGAAGGCTATAGGGCAATGACAGTTCAAATGGCAGGTTTTCTTTAAAAAGTCAGTAAAGATGCTCTACACCAGTGGTCCCGAAGCTCGGGCCTCCAGATGTTCTTAGACTACAACTCCCAGAAGCCTTCTCCACTGCCTCTGCTGGCCAGGATTTCTGGGAGTTGAAGTCCAAGAACATCTGGAGGCCCACGGTTGGGGGCCACTGCTCTACACGATACCCTCACCTGCTCACTACCATTCACTTGTTGAAAAACAACCCTGACAACTGCTTTATGTTTGGGTGAGAAGAGGTTAACTGATTAATAAAGGAGTCAATTTCTGGGATTTCCCCTTGCTTGGTGTCATTTTGTGAATGGTAGTGAGCACAAAAGTACACTATCTTGACTACTACCATTGGTCTTGTCAACATTGCTGCTGGCAACATGGGCACAATACTGTGGAGCAATATCAGGCCACTGACTGGTGCTTCAAATCATAGATACAGAAGCACAATATCTCACATTCAAAAACCGGAGGGTTCTTTGAAGAATTGGATTAGAAATACATATTTAGGCATGAAAAGAACAGTCACATAGCTATGTTTTGCAACATTTCATCTGAAGGAATAACACAACACTGGTGAAGAAATGTAGAGGGAAGAATAACTACAACTTCCTTTACTTTTTCAAATATAAACAAGCAAGAGCAGCTTCGAAATTTCCAAGAACCGTTTCTTCCTAAGGATTAATATTAAGGAGCATACGAAAAACTATCTTAGGCTCTCTTGGCTGGCTTTCACAGTGAGGTAGCAAGGGTATATCTATACTGTGTCTGTTACAACAGTAGTTCCCAATATTTTTCGAGTTTCAACTCTCTTTTATAATAGCCAAGTAACCTGCGACTCACATTCATATTAAAAAAAAATTAATGGCGTAAAGTCATCCCATGTCAGAAAGTAGAGGCTTCTTTCTCCCCCAAAAGGGCCTGTTTCTCATACATATACGTAGATGCTAACTTTAATATCCCACTCTGAATGGTCAAGGAAGAAATTATTTAACTAGGGCTGCAACACATATAAGGTGACCTGCAACCCCCCCAGAAAATACTTTGTGAAACCCAGGTTAGGAAACACTGCTGTAGTACATTGTCTACACGCCATCAGAAGTTATCTATACTTGAAAGGGTTAGAATGAACCGCCTATGCTCATTATTCATACATTGCACTCAAAACTGGTGATCCTTATTCATGACAAATATAAACAATTGTGTCCAATTACATAAACCAGAACTTTGTAACAGTAGAAAAAACGAAGGGTTTGATCTACCAGGCCATTAAGTTCCCAATCTTTGGTAACCCAGATGTTCTTCGACTGCTATTCCCAGAAACCATGGCCAGCATAACTGGTGTTGAACACCTGAGTTAAGCAAGATTGGGAACCACTGTACTAGGCCACTTCGAAGAACTGTGTGGGTCGTAGGGTGGGAGTTGAAAGAATTTTGTTTTGAAACAGCTGGGTAGATAAACTTCTACCCTCCAGATACTGTGGACTACAAATCTTGTAAGCCCCAGTTAGTCAGGCAAATGGCTAGGGACTGTAAGAGCGAAAAACATCAAGCTGCCTATCTAGGCTTTTTGGCAAAGATTTGGGCAATCAGTGGAACCAAATTCAGATGGCTTCATCAATTCCCAAACTCCTATGGAAGCCTTGTTGAAAGCCATTCATATGTGGTCTTTCATACACCCCGGACTTCATATTGACAAAGAAATGTTGCCTCTCTGCTTGAGATGTTGCAGAGGTTATCGTTTATCAAATCATGTATCTGTAGAGCTGGAATCAACCCCAACTGTCCTCTAGTCCAGTGGTTCCCGAGAAGGCTTCACAACTAGCTGCACTGGCCAGGATTTCTGAGCGTTGTAGTCCAAGAACATCTGGATTACCCAAATTGGAAACCACTACACTAGTCCAACCTCCTGCTGATGCAGGGTCGCTGTTCCATATACGGCTTTCTCAATCCTGCAGCAGCCCCCTTCTGGGATCAGATTCTGCTTAATTCATTTTTAGACTGTCCCTCATATTATAGGGCGAAGTATTTCTAGACAGGCTTATTAATGCTTTCAGAATTTGAAAGCATTAATAACATGGCACACAACATTGATTAGGATACTCTTAGCAGCAGCCAGAATAGACTGCTTTTCGTTTGAAGCCTCAGGTCTCTCAAATATACACTTTGCAACCCTCTTACTTACTTCCACCCTGACTCATTGTATCTCCTAAGCTCTACTTAAGTGATAGCACTGTGCAAATTCTGTACCTTGCTCTGCTCAGATGAGTATGGTATTTGTAAACTATCCATGGCTCTGATCATAGCTTGCATGGCAGAATAGATGTTTTGATAAATCAACCTTGTGAAGCCTTTCCGGTCTTCTTCTGTATAGCCTGATCCATGAATAATCCTCATCTGTTTAATAAAGGTGCTCTTTCCGCTTTCTCCTGTACCTGCAAGAAAGCACAGCGAGAAAGCAAGGTTCCTTATAATCAGCCACAAAGCAGCAAAGAGAGGGTGCCAGCTGGACAGCAGTTGCAAGGAGAACAGGCCCTGTGTGGAATGGCAGGGGGGAACGAACACATTCTCTCTGATGTATGAGATTAACTTGATGCATACATTAGCTCTTAGGAAAAGTGCTAAGTCTGACATATTTTAGAAAACAGGGTGTTCCAAAAGCAACACACAAAGCCAACACGGGTATAAACAATATTTTAAGAATAACAAAATAATATCCATGTAAATTACCATAAAATATACTTTTAAAAAATAGCAGCAAGAACCTGTATTTGGCTTGGGTTGTAGGCCAAGATGCTAAGCAGGTTCCTCCCTCTCTTCCTTCCAGCATCCCAATAATATATTTTCCAAAAAAACATTTTATTCAAAGAAGTCGTCTGCCTTAGCATGTTGGCAAGAGAAAAGGGGTGGGGGCAAAAAAGGCAAAATATTGTAGCACTTTAAAAACTAACAAATTATATGTACAAGAATATATTTTACAGTGTGCACAGAACTGACCAAAGGAGCACAATAATTCATTAAAACCTGTTCTTTACAAGGCTGAATGTGCACCCACTCTGACAATCCCAGACACCTCAGATTAGCATCTATTCTAGTTCATGATCCACTACAAAAATATTTACTTTATCTTGGCTGGAGCGAAGCCCTGTTCTGCCCCAGCTGTAATCAAAATTATTTCACACACACCCCATTGCAAATCATGTTTACTGTCAAAATTTACAAACTTTCAGCTCTTTGCAATGAACAAATCAAACAAAAGCAATTGAAATAGCTCAACACAATAAATGCTTTATATTAAGAACTGTTCAAATGTAGTGTTCTCACATTACACTCTAGCACCCTTTGTTAGGTTAAAGCCAGAAAGGCTTGCCCTCTTTCTCCCTTAATCACAGGTCCAAGGAAAGGAGGGGCGATAACAGCCCTTCTTCAAAGTTTGGAACTAAATGTGAAGAAGCTGAAGGGAGGGGAAGCCTCAAGACAATTTATCCCAATTCCCGCTGCCCTTTTTCCCTCCCATGTTTCTTTGAACTTGGAACTGAAGCCACCCAGTTCCAGTTTTGTTTCTGCTGATTAAAGAGACGGACTTTGCTCTTCCTTGCTTGGGTGGCTGCTGTTCCCAGCCCTCTCTCGCTCACTTAGCCCATTTGATAAGTGTGGCTATAAGAGTTAAGGAGTATTATTATAAAGTAACATGGAAATGGTATTTAACTCTGGTGAAATTGAATTTAACGAATAATGAAGTACTATGTATCTGCTGGAGATGTAAGAAAGGACTGGGCACATGTTTTCATATGAGGTAGACATATGAAATGATGCAGAAGGTTTTGGACAATGGCATTATGTATGTATGTATGTATGTATGTATGTATGTATGTATGTATGTATGTATGTATGTATGTATGTATGTATGTATGTATGTATGTATGTATGTAATTTTTATTTATTTTTCATTTTATTTTATTTATATGCCACCCACACTACCCAAAGGTGTCTGGGTGGCTTAATGACATAAAGAAATTTGTGAGTATAAATATACAAGTGTCCAATGATAGCTTTGTTAAACATGTGTAGAAACATTAAAATATAATGGGGAGGAAGGAATTTTTTTTATTATTATTATTATTATTATTATTATTATTATTATTATTATTATTATTATTATTATTATTATTATTATTGTAAGTGTGGCAAGACTGATTATTCCAAGAAATTGGAATAGTAACAATTTTTTAAAAAATATGGAGGAATGGTATCAAGAAACAATATTGCTATTAATGATAAATTAATGTGTGGATTGAAATTTAGAATTTTTTTTAGAAATTTAGAAAAATTTAGAAAGTGAATCAGTTTAAGGATATGTGGAATGTATTGTATGTGCTTGGAAAATGTTAGATTCAAGGATAAGGCTCATCATATTTTTGGAGAGAAACCGGATATGTGAATTAGAAAGGAATTAAAACAAATAAACAAATTAATTAATTAATTTTTAAAAGGATATATCCCGAGGGTGGACAATGTACACTGGATGCAAGATACGTTTCATGTCATATTTTTAACTTGTTTAGTATATTTTTCTTCTTCTTTTCTATTGTTGTACTATTTTGTAATGTTTAGTTTATAAAATAATAATTTTAAAAACTCATCCCATTTGATATCTCCCGCCTTTCTTCTTCCTTCCTCCTTCTTGCTCTTATCATGGACTTTGCTGAGAGGAAAAGAAACAGGAAATCCCAAAGCTTTAATCTGATAAATCAAGAATATCATCATGAGGCCTACAAGATATATGACTACAGTAATGATGTTAATGGGTAGGCCAAAGCAGCACAACTGTTTCATTTAGGAGATGAAAGCCAGGAAATTGAAAAGAAATTATAGGGATGGGGAAGATTACTAAACAGCAGCACTGGAAGACTCTATTAGCCAGTAGGCAAAGAAGGAGAAAAACTGAAGGAGGAACCTCAGGATTTAGATTTGGCCTGGGTAGGGGGTAACCCCCCTCTCCCCACCAAAAATCCCAGGCCAATTTCCATCCATCTCAGAGTGCTTCTTGGAATGAATTATGTCCACAAAGTAGCCACTATTCGGGTTAATAGGGAACTCAGTTCAAGACCTTTCAAAACCAATCTAGAACTTTAGACTAAAATAGAAAGTAAATAAAAATGGGGTACAGCTAAGTTTCGTAATGGCAGGAGACACCAGGCTAATTTTTAATTGAATTTATTATGGTGAAAGACCAGCAGCAACGCCAGGCTAAGATGCATCCACCTTTTTCAAGGCAGCAGCAATAACTGAAGGTCACACTGTTGGAGGAGACAATGGCAGTGACACTCAAGTTAACTTTTCTTAGAACTATGCAGAAGGTGGTAATGGTAAACCCCTGATGAACTTTCCTTATCATGAAAATCCTGTGATGAGACAGCCCAAAATGAATCAAGAGATAGAGTTGGAAGATGAGACTCCCAGGTTGGGAAGTACTTGATCAGCTACTGGGGAAGAACAAAGGACAAGTGCAAATAGTGCTGCTACTAATGACACAACTAGATTAAAGCGGGAAAGACAAATAGTGTCTGACACACACAGAAGGGAAAAGAAAAGTCTGATACTGTTCAACACATAATTGGAACATGGAATGTGAGAAGCATGAATCAAGGTAAACTGGGAACTGTAAAGCAAAACATGGAATGTATAAACATACAGAAGTCAAACAGACTATGTAATTGGAAGCAGGAAATGAAGAATCTGTATTATTTCAGTCAAAACAAGACCCAGAGTGATTGTGGTACTGATCATGAACTGTTTATGTAGAACATTAGAGTAAAGCTGAAAAAGAATCTAAAAGTAACATAATTTAAATAACATTCCTGATTAATTATGTCCACATAAGGAACAGATATGCATTACTAAACTGTTGGTGAACCAGAGGAACTCTGGTTTGAAACCAGAGATATTCTTAGGGAAGAATGCAAAAATACAATTTCTTTAGTAAACAGGAAAAAAACAACAACGAGATGGATGACAGAAAAAAACTTTCAAAGATAAGCAAAAAACAAAAGGGAAGGGGAAAAGGGACAGAACCATGGATGCAGCATTTCAGTGACTAATACTGTACACAGACACAAAGATAATTACAATAACCTGTGTAAATTAACAGAGAACGAAAGGGGAAAAACAAGAGGTCTCTTTCAGAAGATCTAAGCAGTCAAAGGAAAATTTAAGCCTAGATTAAGAATGTTAAATGACCAACAGGAAAGCACACCATCTGACAAAAAGAAAGTAAAGAGAAAGTGGAAACAGTATACTGAAGACCTCTACAGAAGAGATAAAAGGATGACAGACAAATTTCTTCGAAGACAAATCCTATGATAAAGAACCTGCAGTTTTAGAAAGTGAAGTGAAAGCTGCTCTGAAAGCACTAGGTAGAAATAAATCACCAGCACAGATGGAATACCAATAGAACTATTTCAAGCTAAAGAAACAGAATCTATCAAAATTCTAACAAGAATATGCCAACGAATAATGAAGTACATGTCCTTCTAACAAGCCTATTGAGACCAGGGGGAAGTGAAACCAAAGGTGAGTATATATCAGGGATCTCCTACTGTGACAAACCCAGACCTACTGGAGGATGCCACACTTTCACTAAGCTGCCACCAACCATTCCCTATAAGAAGTCACACAGACCAGGGATGGATTTTCAACAAATAAAAGAATAAGGTTTATTTAAAACAACACACAGGGAAAATAAAATGATCAGGTGAATAAGATACAGTAACGTGGCTTAGTCTCAATCATGCATACACACAGTTTGGTTCACTCAGAACACTTAACTTGAAGCACAGACCCTGAACCTATCAGTTCTGGCTAACCATACAGACACCTGAACCTATCAGGTTGGTACTGACTGACACACAGTAGTACCCTGTCTGACACACAGACCCCCACACCAGCTTCTTCTTCCCAGCTGCTGCTTCTACTTCTCCTAACTTCTCCACACACGCTCCACATATATATACAGTACAGCCCCTCCTCCTGATGTCCCGCCTTCCACTCCCCATAGGATGGAACTTTCCCTCCAAACCCATGACAGACAGGCAACATCAGTGCTGTATGTAACACCTCCCCTCTTTATAAGTTGTTTTGTAGGGGGAAAGCTAAGGTGCTTTTCACCAAAAAACAACCTGGACCCAAAACATACAAAAACAGTCATATAATAACATACAATACCATACTTACTTATACTTACACTCTATTAGGCATTTAAACATTTACCATTAACAATACATCAAGTTACCTTTATTCATACAAACCAACATGTTTAATAAACAGACACATTTGACTTTTTGTCATCAAAATATATACATAGTCCATGTTTCTTTCGCCGTCTTCATTCTTCAGGTCTTCTTGACAAGGCGTCAGCAACACAGTTCACTGACCCTCTGACCACCTTCACTTCAAAGTCATAGTCTTGCAGATTTAAAGCCCACCTCATAAGTTTACTATTGTGGGTTTTCATTGTCTTTAACCATTGCAGTGGTGAATGGTCAGTGCACAGAATAAAATGTCTTCCCCAGATGTAAGGCTTGGCCTTCTGGATCGCGTAGACTATGGCCAGACACTCCTTTTCCACGGTTGCCAAATGTCTCTCACCTTTCTGGAGTTTCCTACTCAGGTAGGACACTGGATGCTGGTCACCATTCTCATCCTCCTGGCAAAGAACTGCTCCTACCCCGCTGTTAGAAGCATCGGTGTAGATGATGAACTCCCGGTCGAAGTCTGGAGCACGCAGCACTGGATAGTTGATGAGCGCCTGCTTCAACCTCTGGAACGCCTCCTCACAGTCGCTGGTCCACGGGATGCGGTCATCAGCCTTCTTCCTCGTCAGATCGGTCAGCGGAGCTGCAATCTCGCTAAACCTCGGGATGAACTTTCTGTAGTAGCCCACCAACCCAAGAAATGATTTGACTTTTTTCTTGGTGTTGGGTCTAGGCCAATCACGAACTGCTTCTATCTTAGCCTCTAGGGGTTTTATCACTCCTCCCCCTACTATGTGACCCAAGTATTTTATTTCTGGGCTACCCAGCTGACACTTGCAGAGCCTAGGCCAAAGCACTTCCTCCCCTGGGTCAAAGTGCCTCTCCCTGGCGTTCTGGTCATCCCACGCTTTCTTTCTGACCTTTTGAGCTTGCAGGGTCTCTGCTGCTAGCTCTAGGTTTCTCTTTAGGTCATTCCTTAAAGAGTCTATGTATGTCACAACATCTTGTGGGTCATCCTGGGTGATCTGCTCCCAATTTTGTTTGATCAAATCAAGGGGCCCTTTCACCCTTCTCCCAAATAAAAGTTCAAACGGACTGAACCCGGTACTGGCTTGTGTCACTGATCGATAAGCAAACAAAAGGGATTGCAGCTTCTGGTCCCAATTGTTTGGATTCTCTGCCAAGTAAGCCCTAATCATGCGCATTAGAGTCCCATTGAACTTCTCAGTTAACCCATTACTTTCAGGGTGATAGGCAGTGGTTTCCTTGTGTTTAATTCCACAGATTTGCCATAACCGTTTCATGAGCTTCGATGTGAACGATGCGCCCAAATCTGTGATTATTTCTGAGGCAAATCCCATCCTGGACATATACCCCACCAAGGCATCTGCCACTGTGTTAGTTTCAATGTTAGTCAAGGGTAGGGCTTCAGGGTACCTCGTGGCATGGTCCACAATGGTGAGAATGAACCGGTTCCCCCTCTTTGTGGCCTTGGGCAAAGGTCCCACAATATCCACCCCTATGCATTTGAACGGAGTGTCAATCACAGGCAAAGGGCACAACTTTGCTTTGGTCCTGTCGCGGCTATTCCCCTGCCTTTGACACACATCACATTGTTTACAGAACTCCCTGATCTGCTTCCCTATGTCAGGCCAGTAAAAATTCTGTGTGATTCTCTGCTGTGTTTTGTTCACCCCTAAGTGCGCAGCAAACATGTCAGAGTGCCCCCTTTGTAAGATCATGGGGCGATACTTTTCAGGTACCACTAGCTGACTTCTGATCCCATCTCCCCCTTTGGAGATATTCCTCAGGGTCTCTCTATACAAAATCCCCTTTTCCTCTAGAAATCTCACTGGGGTTTCAGGTGTTAGCTGGGCGTCAGTCACCTGTTCAAAACACTTTTGGAGAGTGGCGTCTGCCTTTTGCTCTTGGCCAAATCGGCTGTCTGTGGTTAAGGTTTCCACCACAGCTTCTGAACTCCCCTCTGCTTCCGTCTCTGGCTCATCAATACCCCCCTGAACTGTCCCCGTGGTGGCTTGTGAACGTGTAATCACTAGCACCCGTTTCACATGTTCAGCCAGGTCATTTCCCACGAGCACGGCTGCTGGCAGAGTCGATGAAATTGCTAGCCGCCAAACTCCCCTCCAGCCTTGAAAGTTCACAGGTACCTCCGCTACTGGCAGTGAGATCACCTGCCCCTCAATCCCTGCCACCTTCATGCTCTCATTTGGGATTATATATTCCCTAGGAATAATATCTGGATGGCACAGGGTCACCTGGGAACAAGTGTCCCTCAACCCCCGATACTGATGGTCAAGTATTCCTACGTCCACCCCTGCTGTTTCAAACAACTGAGAATCTGTTCTCACGAGCAAGCAGCGCTTGACCTCCACAAGAGGACCATTTTCCTCAGCCTGATCAGCAGATGTCACTGTTCCAGATTGAGTAGCCATGGCAACAGGCTCCCTCAGTGACAAGGAGCTTTGCTCTTTCTGGACACAGAACACAGCTTTTGGCTTGGTTCCACTCGAATCCTGAGGCACAATTCCTTTTAGCTGCTTTAATTTCTCACACTCTGAGATTAGATGGCCCTTTCCTTGACAGAAATAACACTTTCTGCTGTATTTTGAGTCTTTCTCATCTTGTTTTGGTTTTCCCTCCAAAATCTGAGGTCTTGGTTTCATGTCTGAGGGCTTCCCTTCACCATGGGCCCCTCCCACTTGCTGGTTTCTTCCTGGTCCCTGAGAGTACTTGCTGTAGGTTTCCTTGGGTCTACCTATCGATTTCCCCTCATCACCTAAGGGCTTTCTGATTTGATAAATAAAATCTGCGATCTCGGCTGCCTCTGCCACAGATTTCGGTTTCCTTTCCCTCACCTGGAATTTCAGTTCCCCATGCAGGACTGAATAGAACTGTTCCAGCGCTATCAAGTCTTTGAGCTGCTGAAAGGTCTCTGTCCCCTCCTGAGATAACCATTTCTATAGCAGCCTCACCAATTGGGCCCCCACTTGGGTAAAAGTCTGCTCTGGTTTCTTGGTGATTGACCTGAATCTTTGCCTCAGCTGTTCCGCATTTATCCCATGTCTGGCAAACACCAGTTTTTTAAACTCTGCAAAATCTTTCATCAGTTCCTCTGGCATCTCTGCATAGACTTCTGCAAGGCTGCCACTGATTAAAGATCGCATGATGGTCATCTTCTCAGTTTCCCTTACTGAGAAGTCCACAAACGCTCTTTCCACTAGGGAAAAGAACACCTCAGGACAATCTCCCTTGTGGTACACAGGGAATTTCTTCAGGTCAGCTTTAGACAATTGGCCTCCCTCAGAATCCCTATTGTTATTATTGTTCTGATTTATCAGTTCCAATTTCCTCAACTCAAACGCCATTTTCTCTCTCTCCAATCTTTCTTCTCTTTCCATTTTCTCTATTTCAAATTGCCTTCTTTCTCTCTCTAATCTTTCCTCCTTTTCCATTCTCTCTCTCTCTAATTCGAAATGTCTCTGTTTCTCCCTTTCCTCCATTTCCCTCACCCTCACTTCATGCTGTTGGGCTATGAGCAATTTTCTGAGTTCTGGGTTCTGTTCTCCCGTGCTGTCACCCTGCACTGAGCCAAATTCATCCTCAGAACCTTGGTCTTCCTGGGGGTCTTTCACTTCACCCATTTCTGCCATTTGGCTTCGAGTCAAGGGCATAATCCCCCCCCCAGAACAGGCTGCTTTCAAAAGTCAAGCCTCAAAATAAAGCGACCACTTTTTTTTTTCCTTTTGCCTCAGAACCAGCTTTCTATAGATTACTGCTGTTCTTCAGCACTAACTTGCAACAGTTGCGAGCCAGAGTCTACCCCCCTCTGCTAGGCCTCTCAGCAGGCAGGCTAGATCACTGCTACTACACAGTTTTGCCTCAGCTTTTTTCCCGCCAAAACAGGCTGCCTCAGAGCTCCCTAATCTAGTCCCCAATCTGAGGTTACACGTTCTTCTACTAGCGCACCTCCCCGTGAGGTACACCTAGAAGATTACCTACGTGCTCTCAGATTGTCCCTGACTAGACCCCCCTTGCTCTGGGCACACTTGCCAAGGCTTTGCTGTACCACTGGACAACTGGACCAGTCGTATCCCACACGCTGGACACCAATCAATGTGACAAACCCAGACCTACTGGAGGATGCCACACTTTCACTAAGCTGCCACCAACCATTCCCTATAAGAAGTCACACAGACCAGGGATGGATTTTCAACAAATAAAAGAATAAGGTTTATTTAAAACAACACACAGGGAAAATAAAATGATCAGGTGAATAAGATACAGTAACGTGGCTTAGTCTCAATCATGCATACACACAGTTTGGTTCACTCAGAACACTTAACTTGAAGCACAGACCCTGAACCTATCAGTTCTGGCTAACCATACAGACACCTGAACCTATCAGGTTGGTACTGACTGACACACAGTAGTACCCTGTCTGACACACAGACCCCCACACCAGCTTCTTCTTCCCAGCTGCTGCTTCTACTTCTCCTAACTTCTCCACACACGCTCCACATATATATACAGTACAGCCCCTCCTCCTGATGTCCCGCCTTCCACTCCCCATAGGATGGAACTTTCCCTCCAAACCCATGACAGACAGGCAACATCAGTGCTGTATGTAACACCTACCAACTCTCCTCAGACTGAAGAAGCTACCTGGATGAGTAGCAAAACATTTCAATCTAACAAGAAAGAAGTCCAGTTGCCATCACTCAACTTCCAGATAATCTTCAGCTTGATGAGTAATTCTGACTTGGTATGTTAATGTTCTCATTCCACTGTGCAATCTTCCTATCCCATTGTATTTCTCACCATAAATATGTAATACTTGGGTATTTGCCTACTTCAAACACTTTCATGAAGTCAACATAATATGAAAAAAAATCAACATTTTTCTCATGCTGCCACTAGAGGTCACAAAATACCTCAAAGCAAGGATATTGGAAGGTTAAAGATTCAAACACTTGTGGTTACATCATAAAATGCATGCATCTCTCTGCTACAGCTTAGAAATTGTTCAAGGAAAGTTAAAATCAAATAATACATTGTAATTTCTATCTAACAAACAACTTCTTAGCACACTGGGTGTTTAAAATACAGAGGAGGTATTAGCCTGCTGCAAAAAAAAAAAAACCCAAAGAGTAATGGCATCTTTAAGACAAACAAGTTGTGTTGGCATAGAATTCATGAACACGACAGCTCTTCATTTACAAACCTCTTTAATTATGATGTCAACCTTTTTTCCTTAGGAATGTGAACACCATCACATTCCCTGTGACTGAGCTTATGTGATAAATGATGTTCGCTAATTATGCCAGCTTGCATGTGAAGAAGTGAGCTAAAGTTCAAGAATGGTTACTCCAATAAAACTGGTTAGTCTCAAATAATCTTGGTTACATTTTTACTTGCCAACCTAGAAGATCAAAAGCATGTAAAAATGCGAGTAGATAAATAGGTACCACCACGGTGGGAAGGTAATGGCATTCCATGTCTAGTCGCTGGCCACGTGACCATGGAAACTGTCTATGGACAAAACTTTGGCTCTATGCCTTGGAAACGGGGATGAGCACCGTGCCCTAGAGTCGGACACGACTGGAATAAATGTCAAGGGGAACCTGTACAAACACTTATTAAAGGCAGTCATTTAATTCTCTTTATAACTTTACTTCATGCAGCATGGGAACTTTTTTACTTTGGGGCAATTCAGAATCTGTACCAGTTCTGCAGGTGTAACCTCCCCTTCAGATGTGAGACTAACCAAATACTGTATTGTCTTCCACTAGGCAGTCAAGTGGAATAATTGCATAGAAGAAATTGAAAATCTAGTTCTCACCAAATTGCTTAATTTAGGAAGCAGCACTTTTGACTACATTGCAGGCAGTGGCTCCCATTACTGAATGCTGCTCCCCACAATAAATCAATAGTCCTTACACAGAAAACTAAATTATCCTGATTTGTGAGGCAGTACATGTGTAGCTTTCTCAACACATTGCAACAACAAAAGTTTGGTAACTTCAAGACTAACATGCTTTACTATGACCTTTTCTTAGTTACAGGCCAGTAATAATGCTGGATAGCTCAGTGGTTTAGGTATCTGTCTGTGGAACCAGAGGTTGGGAGTTCAATTCCCCACTGTGCCTTCCTGACAAAGCTGGACTCAATTATCCATAGGGTCCCTTCTAGCTCTGCAGTTCTAAGATTATTATAATAATCTAATCATTATTTTAAAAATACATCTAAATAGTTGGATAAAGTGGATAGTAGTCTGTAAAAGCATATTCAATTCCACCACTCCCAGTGGAATTTGCCCTCCATCAGCATCTGGAGGGCTATAACTTCTCTACTCTTGGCTGAAAGGAAGATCACATACAACTATTTCCTGCTGTTCCTTTTAGGCATGAGGTCAATTGTCCCCCAGTCATTCTGCTTTTCTGTTTTTCCAATAAAGCACACCAGTTGGAAAGTCAAGCTTTGTTCCCTACCGGATGATGATCTTAAGCAGACAATCTTTTTTGTACTGTGTACAGTGGTGCCCCGTATAGCGAGGTTAATCCGTTCCGGATTAACCTTCGCTATGCGAAAACATCGCTGTACGGGGGAGGAAAAGCCTATTGGAACGCATTAAACTTAGTTTAATGCGTTCCAATAGGCGCCCAAACTTACCCCTCCAGCGATGTTTTCGCGGTCCGGCGGCCATTTTGGAGCCGCCAATCAGCTGATCAGCGGCTCCAAAATGGCCGCCGGATGACCCATGGCCCCCGTCAGTGTTTTCGCGCCCTCCCCTTGCTTACCGAGGTCGCGAAAACGCTGCGGGGGGCATTTCGGGTAGTCTGCAGCCATTTTAATGGCCGCGGATGACCCGAAATGGCCCCCCGCAGCGTTTTCGCGACCTCGGTAAGCAAGGGGAGGGCGCGAAAACACTGACGGGGGCCATTTCAGGTCATCCGGCGGCCATTTTGGAGCCGCTGATCAGCTGATTGGCGGCTCCAAAATGGCCGCCGGACGCCCCAATCGTCGCAAAGCGAGTGCGGCAATTAGGGCAGCTCCGTATAGCGATCCCCAAAAAGGGATCGCTATACGGATTCTTCGTTGTACGGTGCGCTCGTTAAGCGAGGCACCACTGTACTTGCAGTGATAGGTTGCCTCTGTCTAGTCTTTGAAGGTCTGCGACTTTCCTGCTGTGCCAAGAACACAGACACATTCTCAAGCAAAAAATATAGGTCTCTATTTCACCACTTGTAGGGGATCACCAGTTTATGATGAAATAACACTTCCGTTGTATGTCTCGATGCAGCATTGTTTTAGTGTGTTTCACCAAGTGGGAGCTCTATCAGAAGAAACCTCAAAGCATGCAAGGAACATACTTAAGGTGAAACTGAGTTCTACTGAGAAAATGAGCTCCCCTGTGAAGTTACCACAGTTCATTTATTATTTAATAATACATGAAAGGTAACTAAATGAGTGCAACTCAATCTAATAACCACTCAGTAAGATGTTCTTTGTTATGGTTTTATGTATGCAAGCCGCCCCGGGTAGACTTTGTCTGGGGGGGGACGGGGTAAAAATCAAATAAAAGTAAAGTAAGCTAGAGTCTCAGTTCTATAGTCATGGTACTGTATATCTGTTTGTTAAACTTCCCTACCAAGCAGCTGGCCCAACCACAAGGTTATCAAGGTTTTTAATTAAGATGGCGCCGGCGGCAGGCGGCTAGCATTTTCCGCTGCTCCGTTTCCTTTCCGCACCGGCCTGTTTCCTTTATTCTTTTATTCTCTCTTCTTTCATTTTATTTTATTTTTCTTCTTTTGTTCCCTCTTCTGTCCCTGAGCTGCCTTCCCCTCCTACCTGATTTGTGCGCTGGGAGTGAGAGCAGCCTGAGTCCTGGGGCTCATTTTGGATGCAAGGTGTGGAGCGAGCATTGGGGTGAGCACGGGTGGAGCTGGAGCTCAAAATGCGGGGACGGTGAGGGTTTTCTGCGGAGCTCGGAGGCTCCTTGCTTGCCCCCGGAGGACATCGAGGGAAGGAGAGGGAAGGAGAGGACCCAGGGCTGAGACCGGAGACCGGAGGGCAACGGTTGGAGAATTCTCCCCAACAGAGGTTGCCCTGACGGATCGCTGAGGCCCACCTGGGGCCGTCTGGGACCGAAGCCTGGAGCCTATAACCTGAGGATCGCCGGGTCTTCCTCCACTGTGTTTGGCGACGAGGTAAAGGCAGAGTGATCAACCTTGGGCTCAGAGGAGAGGCTGTGGGGGAACAGCTGAGGCGGCTGTGAGGGGGAGAGAGCTATCTGTAGAGGGACCCAGTCAGCTGGAACGGCAAACCGCCATGTTGGGTCCTCAAAGGACACTACTCTCCCCAAGAAAGGTTCTCTCCTTTAGCTCCCTCTGGAGGCAGTGATTTTTTACTTGCTTACCAAGGGAGGGAAATGGCAGTGATAGTGTCATCTTTAGTCTGGACTGTGGTGTTCCTGATATTTCCTGCCTCCACTATTAAGATCTCTGTGACCTGTCCTGTTGGTAAGACTTATATTCCAGCGTTTTCACTGTCACTAATATCAATAATAACAACTTCAACTCCAGCAACACTCAAGAGGACGAAGTGGAATGGCTGGGGATGGCAGCTTAGGACTATTTGGGGGGGATAAACACATCTGGGTGTCTTTAATACCTGTTTTATTTATATATATAATGTATTTTACAAATTGGATTTTTTTCTTTCTTTTAAGTTTGGGCACTTATTTTACTGTGTAATCTGTTGTAATAATTTAGGCTCTCCCCCCCCCCTTTTTCCTTGGACATGTAGTAGAAGGACTGCTCTCCCAGCAAGGGGCCTATGAACATCTCGGTGATCACGGGTAGAGGGAGATATGCATTGGCACAGTCCCTACTCATGTCAGAAGAACGATGAACAGATGCTTGAAGGGTGTTCATTGTTCTGGGACTGTGATCAACCGTCAATATCGAGGTAGCCAGCTCAGCCAGCCCTCTAAAACTGGTGCTGTTGAATGCCAGGTCTGTGTCCAATAAGGCCCAGGTGATTTACGACCTTATCCTGGAGGAGAATGCAGACCAGGCATGCATAACCGAGGCGTGGATTGGTGGGGAGGGGGTCCTCCCCTGGCTTCGTCTGTCCACCCAGTGATGCCATTCAGCACCAGGGTAGACTGGAGGGGCAGGGGGGAGTAGCTATTGTTTATAAGTCCATCTTAGAGGTTACTAGGTGCTCCTCGGTGGTAAGGGTGGGTCTAGAGGGACTCCATGTGTAGATTGGGGCCAGGGACAGTATTGGAATTTTGCTGGGCTTCCGCACTCTCCGCAACCCAGCCACTTCCCTTCCGAAGCTAGCCGACTTTGTCTCCACGGCATTGTTGGGATCCCCGAGGCTTCTGGTCTTGGGTGATTTCAACGTGCACGCAGGGGCAGAGACACTGGGCCAGCTCTTGAGTTCTTGGAAACCATGGCTTCCTTGAACATGTCCCAACATGTCATCGGCCCCACCCATGTGGGTGGCCATACACTGGACCTGGCTTTTTCCACCAATTGGAGTGAGTGTCGTCTGGTGGTGACTGACTTTGTGTCAGTCCCCTTGTCATGGTCAGATCACCATCTGGTAAAATGTAACCTCTCAATGGCTCTCTCCCCTCGCAGGGACCTATTGCTATGGTCTGCCCTCAAAGGCTACTGGATCCTGCTGGGTGCCATGAGAGGTGTCACGGCTGACCTGGTTGGCACTCCTGTCAAGGCTCTGGTTGACGGCTGGATCACCGCCGCCTCCAGGGCTGTAGACACGATCGCACCTAAATGGTCTCTCCAACGCAGAGCCTGCCCGGCGCCCTGGTTTAACCAGGACCTCCGGGCGATGAAGCGGTTTAGGAGACGGCTAGAGCACAAGTGGAGAAAGAACCCGACAGATTACAATTGGATAGCTGTCAAGGTTGCTACTAACCTTTACATGGCTAAGGTAAAGGCTGCCGGTCGTGCATAATTCACTAACCGGATAAGCGAAGCTTCCAACCAGCAGGCGGAGTTATTCCGTATAGTACGTGACCTATCCGGAACTGGTCTGAGTGACGGGCCTCCCCCTAGTATTTCACCAGACCAGCTTGCAGCATTTTTAAAATCTAAAGTGGAGGCCATCCGCCAGGAGCTCTCTCCTTTTTTGAATACAGTGAGTCGAGCAGAGATGTCCAGCGCTCCCTCTTGCCCGGTAATTTTTGATTCCTTTCAGCCTGTGATGCCTAATGCTGTGGACAAGGTGCTTGAACGCTGTCGTGCCACCACCTCCTCCCTTGACCCTTGCCCGGCCTGGCTAATCAAAGCAGCCAGGCCGATAACAACAGAATGGGCCACAGTAATAATAAATGGGTCTTTCCTTGAGGGCAGGTTTCCATCTGCCTTCAAGGAGATACTCATTAGGCCCATAAAAAAGAAATCAAATTTGGCGGCAGACAAAATTGGCAATTATAGGGCTGTCGCCAATGTTTCTTTCATGAGCAAAGTGGTGGAGAGGGTGGTGGCCGACCAGCTTCAGGCTCACTTGGATGAAACAGATGCCCTGGATCCGTTCCAGTCGGGCTTCAGGCCGCACCACAGTACAGAGACGGCATTGGTCGCCCTGTACGACGACCTGTTGAGGGAGGCTGACAGGGGCAAAATGTCTCTGTTGGTCCTCCTCGACATCTCGGCGGCCTTCGATACCGTCGACCACAGTATCCTCCTGGGGAGGCTCTCTGAGTTGGGAATTGGTGGCCTGGCACTTGCCTGGCTCCGTTCCTTCTTGGAAAACCACCCCCAGAGAGTACAGCTTGGGGAGAGTGTCTCGGCCCCGTGGAGTCTCAATTGTGGGGTTCCACAGGGGTTGATTATCTCCCCAATGCTGTTTAACATCTATATGAGGCCGCTGGGAGGGGTCATCAGGCGGCGTGGGGCATTGTGTCATCAGTATGCTGATGGCACAAAGCTCTACATCTCCTTTTCACCAACTGCAGGTGATGCTGTACTGTCCCTTCAGCGCTGCCTGGAGGCCGTACTGCAATGGATGCAGGAAAATGAGCTGAGGCTGAACCCGGACAAAACGGAAGTTATGAGAGTGGGTGGCCCTGTGGCCGGCAGCTTGGGTGACTCCCTCACATTTGGGGGGGTGGCCCTGGATGCGAAAAGTGGGGTCTGTAGCCTGGGGGTACATCTGGACCCGACGCTCACCATGGAAACACAGGTGGCGTCGGTAGTCCGCACCGCCTTTTTCCACCTATGGCAGATTGCCCAGCTACGGCCCTACCTCGACACGGGGGCGTTCACTACCTTTGTACATGCGCTCGTAATCTCAAGGTTAGACCACTGTAACGCGCTCTATGTGAGGCTGCCTTTGAGGTTGATGCGGAAACTCCAAGTGGTGCAGAACGTGGTGGCCAGACTACTTAGTGGAGTGAAAAAATACCAACATATTTCTCCTATTCTGGCCGCGCTGCATTGGCTGCCCATTCGGTTCCGCATTGACTTCAAAGTATTAATGCTTACTTATAAGGCCCTAAATGGTTTAGGACCTCAATATCTGGCAGAACGCTTACTTCCACCCAGTTCTACCCGTATCACCCGCGCGAGTCAGGAAGTGAGGCTGAGGAACCTGACGCTGAGAGAGGCCCGGAAGGAAAGAACTAGAAACCGGGCCTTCTCGGCGGTGGCTCCTCGCCTCTGGAACAATCTCCCTCCAGTGATTCATGCGGCCCCGTCGCTGGGTATTTTCAAAAATCAACTGAAAACATGGATATTTGTACAGGCCTTCCCTCCAGTCAACTCTTGATTACCTTTTCCTTCTCTTCCTCTGCCATCTTGTATAATCTGTTAAATTGCTTGCGGATGTTATAAATTTTGTGTATATTTGTGGTTTTTATTTACGTAAATATGTGGAAGCCGCCTAGAGTGGTCGCTGGACCAGATGGGCAGGGTATAAATGAAATAAATAAATTAAATAAATAAATAAACACATACACAAACACAAACACACAAATAATAACAGGGGAGCCAACTAGCCTCCACTTTCCTACTTCTTAAGAAGACACAAGCTGTTTTATACAGTGGTGCCTCACTTGACGAGGATAATCAGTTCCAGCAAAATCGCTGCAGAACGAAATCCTCATCAAGCGAAATGAAAAATCCCATTGAAATGCACTGAAAACCGGTTCAATGTGTTCCAATGGGCGAAATACCTCAGCGTTCAGCGAAGATCCTCCATAGGACCCCCATTTTCTGTTGCCTGTCTTGTGAAAAAGCCTTCCTAAACACAGCGGGCAGCCATTTTGAAACCCGACTGTTTTCTGATCGTCATAAAGTGAAAAATCAGTTCCCGAAGTAGGGAACCGATCATCATAAAGCTAATTTTCCCTATCTAAACATCATTTTGCGATTGCAAAAAAATTGTTAAGCGATTTCGTCTAACGAGGTAATCATCAAGTGGGACATCACTCTACGGAGTTAGACTTCATGAAAAGGTAAAGGTTCCCCTTGACATTTTTAGTCCAGTCGTGTCCGACTCTAGGGGGCGGTGCTCATCCCGTTCTCAAGCCATAGAGCCAGCGCTTGTCCAAAGACAGTTTCCATTGCCACGTGGCCAGTGTGACTAGGGAACGCCATTTTACCTTCCCACCAAGGTAGTACCTATTTATCTACTCGCATTTGCATGCTTTCGAACTGCTAGGTTGGCGAGGAGCTGAGACAGAGCAACGCGAGCTCACTCCGTTGCGTGGATTCGATCTTATGACTGCTGGTCTTCTGAGCCTGCAGCACAGGCTTCTTATATCTAGCCTAATTACTGTTGACTCAATGAACTAATCCAAAGCATGGTGCTGGAGGACAGCTTTATACTGTAGAAGCCAAAATGACTATGCACCTATGATGAAAAGATAAGTGGAAATGACAATACTGCTAGGAAAAGTTGAAGGAAGTAGGAAAAGAAGACTGAACATGGAAGGAATTGACTCAATAACTAAAGTCATGGCCTTTAGTCTGAAAGAGCTGTGAGGTGTTCAGTTCATAGGGTCATCATAAGTTGCAAGTGACTTGATGTCACATAACAACTGCCAACTATCACACAGCATTCTTCCCTTACCCTACATGAAACCCCCAGAACTTCCCAACAATCTCCCATTCACATACTAAACAGGTCCAATTCTGCTCAACAGCCAGATTCTGGTGAGCTCCAACTACATTCAGTCCTAGCCAGTATAGCTAATAATGAGGAATGATGGCAGTAGCAGTTCATCAATGTCTGGAGGGACAAATGTTTATTTATTTATTGCATTTATATGCTGCCCATCTAGACACTCTATGTTCCCCACTCTTGCTGCAGTTTTCTCACAGATATTGATCTCAGCAGCTCATAGTGTCCCAGCAAAAATTTTAGTGGCGTGCTGCATAAACTCTGTGATCATGGAAGCTACAGGTTTTGTTTTATTAAGTAGCAAGACCGCCATCATTATGTGACAGGGAAAGCGGTGCTAAGAACCCGGGGTTTTCTTCTGCACTTCCATGTAGACCATAGAAAGTGGTAGGAGAAGCACACCTGCATATTTTCTAGTACAATAGCTTTGACAATGGCTAATAGAGGTGTTAAAATCTCTACCTGATCATAGGAAATAAAAACTTAATTACATAACAAAAAATTTTAAGCTTCAGAATGTACAATCTTGTTTAACTACCTTTATCTTTTGTCACTTTTGATTTTGATGTGGACCAGATACAGCTTCTGAATTCTTCTGAGAAATTCAGTGAAGAAGTGTGACCATTTATTCCATGAGAAATCCTGGCAGGAAATCAATTAGAAGCAAGGAAACAATACAGTACACCTGGCCAGTATTCATACCCTGAGGAATTCTCAGGCTTTGTTACTATGTAGAGTCTATACGGAGGGATTTTCTTTCCATCCAAAGGATAACTAACTAATGCACCCTTATCTGACAGGTATCAGGCTATTACAGGATCACCACTGCAAACTATAAACCAGATAAATTCTGCAGCATTCACTTGACACTTGAGGGAGATGATCAGGTAGCTAATATCCTCAGGCACACTAACTACACAACAGAGATGTCAGTGATGATTTTGGAGAACTTAAACACACTGAAAATTAGAACAATGGCCAATGTGTAGAAGATGCAAGACTAAAAAGCAAGGACACACCCGCTGTACTGTCAAAAAGAATAGGTTAAACTATTTTGTCCTTATTAGCACTACTTATTAATTATATACCGTGCCTATTATATATTCAGAAATGTTAACACCAATACAGGTCACATAAACATTTCTCACATTTATGGGGGAGAGGGAGGACTGGTGTGAAAACACCTGCTCTGTTCTGTCTCCCCTCCCAATGCCTGTACAAAAACGTTACTGTCAATCAAAAATTGAAAATCATTTTTCAAGCGAAGAATTGGGAATCCAACAAAAGGAGACCGAGAAATTACATGAAGTGCTGCATTCATCCTCAGAGAAACTAAAAAAAACCAGCTGCTTTTCTTGTTACCAAGGAAACATACTGTAGCTCCTTCTTCATTCCTGAATGGGTTTTTCTTTTCATATCTGGGGGAAAGTTGGGTTACATTTAATTTTGTGCCAACAGGAATAAAACAGCTAGAGTTAGAGAACCCAATGCAGTCAAAACACTTTCTTTTACAATAGGCAAGATTTAAAAGAAAGCATGTCAGATCACTGTAATGACCTGATACAATTATGTGACAATATCGCAGTATTCCATATTGCAAAGAGTTTGCAAGTTAGTGTAGAATATAAAATCTCCTATTTGAGGGCCATATACTGTCAGAATGTTCTGTTAGAAAACACTCAAGTGCAAGTGTGGGGGAGTTAATGGCTGTTATGTATGAATCTGGCTCACATAAAAGCAGAAACCACTGCTTTCATGTCAGCAAAGCACTTTAATGATCATTCAGAAAACTTATCCATCTTCAGTGATTATTACCACCATTCACATGTTACCTCTTTCTTTCAGGAGAGAACCTGCACTCAGGTTAAGCCATAACGTTTACAACTATACAGAGAGTCAAATGAGATGATATGTCTTTCACTTTAACATGAAGTGCATCTTTAAGTGATGAAAGACATCTGGCATAGCAAAGAGATATTTTTCAATTATTAATAATAATCATGTGCAGTCAAGTCAATTCTACCTCATGGCAACTCTTTTCAGGGTTTTCTAGGTCGAGAGTACTCAAAAGTGGTTTCTTGTTCCCTTCTTCTGAGGGGCATCCAGGGAGTGTGCAGCTTGGCCAAGGCTACACGGGCTGGTTCTTCTGGGGTACCCAATAGGGAACTGAACTTGCAACCTCTGGCTCCACAGCCAGATACCTAACTCACTGGGCTCTCCAGCTAACTTCTACACCTGTTACCTCGTATTTAAAATACTTTGTTTTGTACAGTGGTGCCTCGCATAGCGACGATAATCGGTGCAGCAAAAATCGCTGCAAAGCTATTTCGTCGCTATGCATTATTAAAAAGCCCATAGGAATGCATTGAAACCCCTTCAATGCGTTCCTATGGGCTTCAGACTCACCTTTAAGTGAAAATCCTCCATCGTCACTATTGCCCGGTAAGCGAGGAATCCATCCCAGAAAACAGCGGGCGGCCATTTTTTTTACCCAGCGGCCATTTTGGAACCACCAATCAGCTGTTAAAAAATCATCGCTTTGCGATGATCGGTAAGCGAAACAGGGTACCGATCATCGCAAAGCAATTTCCCTCATTTAAAACATCGCAATGCAATCGCAAAAGCCATTGCAAAAAGTTCGTCGGTATGCAATTTCATCATTAAATGGGGCGCCCATTAAGAGAGGCACCGCTGTACTTGGTCTCTGGAAGATAACTGTTAGATGAAACAGTTATCTCTCAGGAAACTGTCTTGCAGAAATGAAAACAGCTTGATCGCAAGAAATCACTCTGCTAATACAAACCTATGAAACAAAGAGAGTCAGTGTTGTGTTATGAATAGAAGATCAGAGCTAAGAAAGTCTGTGTTTAGCCATGGAAACACATGGAGAAGCAGCAACTCCTTGAACTTTTCACTAACCTTAAAACCTTCAGAGTCACCCTAAGTTGAAACAACCTGACAGCACATTAATAAAAACAACAGTACCTTGGTTAGAAACAAGATGTAACCCTCCTGTTTCTGTTCCCTGCTGGGCTCTAGCAAACCTTGTTATCTTCATTAGGCAAGCTTTCCCTCAATGACTGGCTGCCTAAGTCGGTGGTTGTGCCCTACTGCTTTCAATGCATTGTTGCTATTGCCTTTGTTTACTGTCTTTTAATGGCGGTATAAGTTTGATTCTTTTTAGTATTCGTATGCTTACTGCTTTTAATTTTAAATATTTCTTTTAATTTTTAATGGTGTTGTAAGCCACTTTCAGTCCTTCTCAAGGAGAAAGGTAGGGGAAAATATTTTAAATACATAAATAGCCGTCTTCTTGCCCATCACCAGATTACATAAGCACCAGTCCTGTTGCACATACTGTACTTTATTTTTTAATATTGTAATTGGCATGTCCCCCTCCAACTTTCTCTGTATTACTGGAAGTGGCAGGAGGTGGCAGTGGAGGAGATGGCCACATACCAGATGTCACCAGTTACACAAAAAGAGACATCATGTGGTAAAAGCTGAACCATGCCTGATAAGAGAGAGAGAGAAAAAAAACAGAACCCCTTCCATACAAGGACGAGAAGCTCAAAATCTGCAAACCACAATTCTTCAACCACCAGAGAATGAAAAAAATATTACATGTTAAAACATCTATGTCACATACAGCACTGATGGTACCTGTCTGTCATGGGTTTGGAGGGAAAGTTCCATCCTATGGGGAGTGGAAGGCGGGACATCAGGGGGGAGGAGCTGTACTGTATATATATTTGGGGGAAGTCCATCGTAGGAGAGCTGACGTGGAGAAGTGGAGTTGGAGTCTGTGGGTCAGACTGGGTACAACTGTTCGTCAGATAGTACATACCTGATAGGTTCAGGTTTCTATCTAGGTAGCCAGAACTGATAGGTTCAGGGTCTGTGCGTTACCTTAAAGTGTTCCGTGAGAACCAATCTGTTGTATGTGTATGATTGGGACTATACCAAGTTCCAGTATCCCATTTACCTGATCCTTTTATTTACCCTGTTTGTTTTTTCAATAAACCTTGTTCTTTTGTTTATTAAAATCCATTCCTGGTCTGGGTGACTTGGTAGAGCGAATGGTTGGTGGCAGCATAACTACAGGGTGGGATACTCCAGTAGGTCTGGGGTTGCTACATTTATTGGTGTCCAGCGGGTGGGATACGACTGGTCCAGTTGCCCAGTGGTCCAGCAAAGCCTTGGCTAGTGTGTCCAGAGCAAGGGGGGTCTAGTCAGGGAAAATCTGAGGGCGCGTAGGTAATCTTCTAGGCTTACCTCATGGGGAGGTAGGCTAGTGGAAGAACGTGCAAACTCAGATTGGGGGACTAGATTAGGGAGCTCTGAGGCAACCCGTTTTGGCGGGAAAGGGCTGAGGCAAAGCTACGTGAAGTAACAGTAATCTAGCCTGTCTGCTGAGAGGCCTAGCAGAGGGGGTGGATTCTGCCTGGCAACAGTTGCAGGTTGGTGCTGGAGGGACAGCAGCAGTCTATAGAAGGCTGTTTCTGAGGCAAAAGGAAAAAAGTCGTCGTTTTATGTTGAGGCGTGATTTTTGAAGGCAGCCTGTTCTGGGGGGATTACGCCCTTGACTCGAAGCCAAATGGCAGAAATGGGGGAAGTGAGAGAACCACAGGGAGACCAAGGTTCTGAGGAGGAATTTGGCTCAGTGCAGGATGAGAGCACGGGAGAACTGACCTCAGAACTCAGAAAAATGCTCCTAGCCCAACAGCATGAACTGAGGGTGAGGGAAATGGAGGAAAGGGAAAGGGAGAAACAAAGACAATTTGAAATAGAAAGGGAAGAGAAACAAAGACAATTTGAAATGGAAAGGGAAGAGAAACAGAGACAGTTGGAGTTAGAAAGAATGGCGTTTGAGCTGAAGAAGCTGGAAATAATGAGTAGAAATAGGAATAACAATAATAATGAGGGGAACCCAGGGAATGGGGAAGGCAGCCTGTCTAAAACTGACTTGAAGAAATTCCCTGTGTACAACAAGGGAGATTGCCCTGAGGTGTTCTTTTCCCTCGTGGAAAGAGAGTTTGTGGACTTCTCAGTAAGGGAAACTGAGAAGATGACCATTATGCAATCTTTAATCAGTGGCAGCCTGGCAGAAGTCTATGCAGAGATGCCAGTGGAACTGCTGAAAGACTTCGCTGAGTTTAAAAAACTGGTGTTTGCCCGGCATGGGATAAATGCTGAACAGCTGAGGCAAAAATTCAGGTCACTCACAAAAAAACCAGAGCAGACTTTTACCCAAGTGGGGGCCCAACTGGTGAGGTTGCTAGAGAAATGGCTGTCTCAGGAGGGGACAGAGACCTTCCAGCAGCTCAAAGACCTGATAGCGCTGGAACAATTTTATTCAGTCCTGCATGGGGAACTAAAGTTCCATGTGAGAGAGAGGAAACCTAAAACTGTGACAGAAGCGGCAGAGATCGCAGATTTTATTTCCCAAATAAGGAAGCCCTTGGGTGCTGAGGGGAAAACTGTGGGTAAGCCCAAAGAAACCTACAGCAGGTACTCTCAGGGACCAGGGAAAAACCAGCACGGGGGAGGGGCCCATGTTGAAGGGAAGCCCTCTGACATGAAACCACCAAGACCTCAGATTTTGGAGGGAAAACCAAAAACAGATGAGAAAGACTCCAAGTACAGCAGAAAATGTTATTTCTGTCAAGGAAAGGGCCATCTAATCTCAGAGTGTGAGAAATTAAAGCAGCTAAAGGGAAATTTGCCTCATGATTTGAGTGGAACCAAGCCAAAAGGAAAAACCAATGGGCCACTCAGGTATAATCTAAACCAAATCCCTTATGAATACACAGTGGAAGTAAAGAACAGATTTAAGGAACTAGATTTGGTGGACAGAGTGCCTGAAGAACTTTGGATAGAGGCTCGTAACATTGTCCAGGAGGCAGCAACGAAAACCATCCCAAAGAAAAGGAAATGCAAGAAAGCAAAGTGGCTGTCCAACGAGGCCTTAGAAATAGCAGAGAGGAGAAGGGAAGCAAAATGCAAGGGAGATAGGGAAAGTTACAGAAACTTGAATGCAGACTTCCAAAGAATAGCAAGGAGAGACAAGAGGGCCTTCTTAAATGAACAATGCAAAGAAATAGAGGAAGATAACAGAAAAGGAAAGACCAGAGATCCGTTCAGGAAAATTGGACATATTAGAGGAACATTTTGCGCAAAGATGAACATGATAAAAGACAAAAATGGAAGGGACCTAACAGAAGCAGAAGACGTCAAGAAGAGGTGGCAAGAATACACAGAGGAATTATATCAGAAAGATTTGGATATCCTGAACAACCCAGACAATGTAGTTGCTGACCTTGAGCCAGACATCCTGGAGAGCGAAGTCAAGTGGGCCTTAGAAAGCCTGGCTAACAACAAGGCCAGTGGAGGTGATGGCATTCCAGTTGACCTATTTAAAATCTTGAAAGATGATGCTGTTAAGGTGCTACATTCAATATGCCAGCAAGTTTGGAAAACTCAACAGTGGCCAGAGGATTGGAAAAGATCAGTCTACATCCCAATCCCAAAGAAAGGCAGTGCCAAAGAATGCTCCAACTACCGTACAATTGCACTCATTTCGCACGCTAGCAAGGTTATGCTCAAAATCCTACAAGGTAGGCTTCAGCAGTATGTGGACCGAGAACTCCCAGAAGTACAAGCTGGATTCCGAAGAGGCAGAGGAACTCGAGACCAAATTGCTAACTTGCGCTGGATTATGGAGAAAGCCAGAGAGTTCCAGAAAAATATCTACTTCTGCTTCATTGACTATGCGAAAGCTTTTGACTGTGTGGACCACAGCAAACTATGGCAAGTTCTTAAAGAAATGGGAGTGCCTGACCACTTTATCTGTCTCCTGAGAAACCTATATGTGGGACAGGAAGCAACAGTTAGAACTGGTCATGGAACAACTGAGTGGTTCAAAATTGGGAAAGGAGGACGGCAAGGCTGTATATTGTCCCCCAGCTTATTTAACTTATATGCAGAATACATCATGCGGAAGGCTGGACTGGAAGAAACCCAAGCCAGAATTAAGATTGCCGGAAGAAATATCAACAACCTCCGATATGCAGATGATACCACTCTGATGGCAGAAAGTGAGGAGGAATTAAAGAACCTTGTAATGAGAGTGAAAGAGGAGAGTGCAAAAAACGGTCTGAAACTCAACATCAAAAAAACTAAGATCATGGCCACTGGTCCCATCACCTCCTGGGAAATAGAAGGGGAAGATATGGAGGCAGTGTCAAATTTTATCTTCCTGGGCTCCATGATCACTGCAGATGGAGACAGCAGCCCTGAAATTAAAAGGCGCCTTCTTCTTGGGAGGAAAGCGATGACAAATCTGGACAGCATCTTGAAAAGCAGAGACATCACCTTGCCAACAAAAGTCCGAATAGTCAAAGCTATGGTTTTTCCTGTCGTGATGTATGGAAGTGAGAGCTGGACCATAAAGAAAGCAGACCGCCGAAGAATTGATGCCTTTGAATTGTGGTGCTGGAGGAGGCTCTTGAGAATCCCCTGGACTGCAAGGAGAACAAACCTATCAGTTCTAAAGGAAATCAACCCTGAGTGCTCACTGGAAGGACAGATCCTGAAGCTGAGGCTCCAGTACTTTGGCCATCTAATGAGAAGAAAAGACTCCCTGGAAAAGACCCTGATGTTGGGAAAGTGTGATGGCAAGAGGAGAAGGGGACGACCGAGGATGAGATGGCTGGACAGTGTCTGCGAAGCAACCAACATGAACCTGACACAACTCCGGGAGGCAGTAGAAGACAGGAGGGCCTGGCGTGCTCTGGTCCATGGGGTCACGAAGAGTCGGACACGACTAAACGACTAAACACACACACACACAAGCCAAAAGCTGTGTTCTGTGTCCAGACAGAGCAAAGCTCCTTGCCATTGAGGGAGCCTGTTGCCATGGCGACTCACTCTGGACCAGTTACATCTGCTGATCAGGCTGGGGAAAATGGTCCTCTTGTGGAGGTCAAGCGCTGCTTACTAGTTAGGACAGATTCGCAATTCTTTGAGACCGCTGGGGTGGACGTAGGAATACTTGACCATCAGTATAGGGGGCTAAGGGATACTTGTTCCCAGGTGACCCTGTGCCATCCAGATATTATTCCTAGGAAGCATATAATCCCAAATGAGAGCCTGAAGGTGGCAGGGATTGAGGGGCAGGTGATCTCACTGCCAGTAGCTGAGGTACCTGTGAGCTTTCAAGGCTGGAGGGGAGTTTGGCGTCTAGCGATTTCATCGACTCTGCCAGCAGCTGTGCTCGTGGGAAATGACCTGGCTGAACATGTGAAACGGGTACTAGTGATTACACGCTCACAAGCTACCACGGGGACAGGTCAGGGGGGTACTGAAGAGCCCGAGGCTGAAGCAGATGGGGGTAGTCCCGAAGCGGTGGCAGAAACCTTATCCACAGACAGCAAATTTGGCCAAGAGCAAAAGGCAGACGCCACTCTCCGAAAGTGTTTTGAAAAGGTGACAGACACCCAGCTAACACCTGAAACCCCAGCGAGATTTCACGGGAAAAAGGGAATTTTATATAGAGAGACCCTGAAGAATATCTCAAAAGGGGGAGATGGGATCAGAAGTCAGCTAGTGGTACCTGAAAAGTATCGCCCCATGATCTTACAAAGGGGGCACTCTGACATGTTTGCTGCGCACTTGGGGGTGAACAAAACACAGCAGAGAATCACACAAAATTTTTACTGGCCTGAAATAGGGAAGCAGATCAAGGAGTTCTGTAAACAATGTGATGTGTGTCAGAGGCAGGGGAATAACCGTGACAGGACCAAAGCGAAGTTGTGCCCTTTGCCTGTGATTGACACCCCGTTCAAATGTATAGGAGTGGATATTGTGGGACCTTTGCCCAAGGCCACAAAGAGGGGGAACCGGTTCATTCTCACCATTGTGGACCATGCCACGAGGTACCCCGAAGCCATTCCCTTGACTAACATCGAAACTAACACAGTGGCAGATGCCTTGGTGGGGTATATGTCCAGGATGGGATTTGCCTCAGAAATAATCACAGATTTGGGCACATCGTTTACATCAAAGCTCATGAAACGGTTATGGCAAATCTGCGGAATTAAACACAAGGAAACCACTGCCTATCACCCCGAAAGTAATGGGTTAACGGAGAAGTTCAATGGGACTCTGATGCGCATGATTAGGGCTTACTTGGCAGAGAATCCAAACAATTGGGACCAGAAGCTGCAATCCCTTTTGTTTGCTTACCGATCAGTGCCCCAAGCCAGTACCGGGTTCAGTCCGTTTGAACTTTTGTTTGGAAGAAAAGTAAAAGGTCCACTTGATTTAATCAAACAGAATTGGGAGCAGATCACCCAGGATGACCCACAAGATGTTGTGACGTATATAGACACTTTAATGAATGACCTGAAGAGAAACCTAGAGCTAGCAGCAGAAAACCTGCAAGCTCAGAAGGTCAGACAGAAAACCTGGTATGACGAGAAAGCCAGGGAGAGGCACTTTAACCCAGGGGAGGAAGTGCTTTGGCTTAGGCCCTGCAAAGAGAACAAACTGCAGCTCAAATGGGCAGGACCATACAGGGTCATTTCCAAGATGTCGGACCTGAACTACCTTATAGAACAGGAGGAACACCAAGCACGGAGGGTGGTACATGTGAATGCCCTGAAACCCTACTACAGAGGGGAACAGAGGGTTTTATTTGCCATAAAAGCAGCTGAGAGTGAGGAAGCTGAATTGCCCTTCTGGGAGGGTAGAGGGGAAGTGAAATACAGCCCAGATGAGGTGAAGATCACTCCTGCACTCACCCAAGACCAGCAGCAAGAACTAAAAGTGCTGCTCACCAAATATCATAAGGTTTTTTCAAATAAGCCGGGGATAGTGAAGGAAGTGATGCATCGGATCCACACAGGGGATGCACCCCCGCAAGCAGTATCCCCATACCGAGTGACGGGACCCTATAGGGACAAGGTGCGGAAGGAGCTGGACGAGATGCTTAGGGAGAACATAATCGTCCCCTCTTCTAGTCCATGGTCCTCTCCGATAGTCCTGGTGGACAAGCCTGATGGGAGCATTAGATTTTGTGTAGATTACCGGAAATTAAACCGCGTAACCACTCCTGATGCCTACCCAATGCCCAGGCTAGACAACCTGATTGAAACCATAGGGGGTTGTCGGTTCATTTCATCGTTGGACATAGTAAAGGGTTACTGGCAATTAAGGATTGATCCCAGGGATCAGGAAAAGACCGCATTTTGCAGCCCTTTCGGTCTATATGAGTTTAGAGTCCTTAGTTTTGGTCTCAGAAATGCACCAGCCACATTCCAAAGGCTGATGGACCAGACCTTAGCAGGGCTCAGTGACTTTACTGTGGCCTACATTGACGATATAGGGATCTTCAGCAATACCTGGGAAGATCACCTGAAACACCTGGAGATAGTGCTGCAGAGGTTAAGTGCAGCAGGGCTAACAGTAAAGGCAAGCAAGTGTCAGCTGGGTAGCCCAGAAATAAAATACTTGGGTCACATAGTAGGGGGAGGAGTGATCAAACCCCTAGAGGCCAAGATAGAAGCCGTTCGTGATTGGCCCAGACCCAACACCAAGAAAAAAGTCAAATCATTTCTTGGGTTGGTGGGCTACTACAGAAAGTTCATCCCAAGGTTTAGCGAGATGGCGACTCCGCTGACCGATCTGACGAGGAAGAAGACTGATGACCGCATCCCGTGGACCAGCGACCGTGAGGAGGCGTTCCAGAGGTTGAAGGAGGCGCTCATCCATTATCCAGTGCTGCGTGCTCCCGACTTCGACCGGGAGTTCATCATCTACACCGATGCGTCTAACAGCGGGGTAGGAGCAGTTCTTTGCCAGGAGGATGAAAATGGTGACCAGCATCCAGTGTCCTACCTGAGTAGGAAACTCCAGAAAGGTGAGAGACATTTGGCAACCGTGGAAAAGGAGTGCCTGGCCATAGTATACGCGATTCAGAAGGCCAAACCTTACATCTGGGGAAGACATTTTGTTCTGTGCACTGACCACTCACCACTGCAGTGGTTAAAGACAATGAAAACCCATAATAGTAAACTTATGAGGTGGGCTTTAAACCTGCAAGATTTTGACTTTGAAGTGAAGGTGGTCAGAGGGGCAATGAACTGTGTTGCTGACGCCTTGTCAAGAAGACCCGACGAGTGAAGACGGCGAAGAAACCATGGACTGTGTATATTTTGGTGACCAAAAGTTAAATGTACCTGTTTATTGAACAGGCTTGGTTTGTATTAATAAAGGTAACTTAATGTATTGCAAATATTAATGTTTAAATGCATAAGTGATATGTTTAACCTAGAGTGAGTAAGTATGGGTTATGGGATTGTATTATAATGTATAACTGTTTATGTGTTTTGATCCTGGTTGTTTTTTTTTGGAGAAAAGCACTTTAGCTTTTCCCCCGCAAAACAACTTATAAAGGGGGGAGGTGTCACATACAGCACTGATGGTACCTGTCTGTCATGGGTTTGGAGGGAAAGTTCCATCCTATGGGGAGTGGAAGGCGGGACATCAGGGGGGAGGAGCTGTACTGTATATATATTTGGGGGAAGTCCATCGTAGGAGAGCTGACGTGGAGAAGTGGAGTTGGAGTCTGTGGGTCAGACTGGGTACAACTGTTCGTCAGATAGTACATACCTGATAGGTTCAGGTTTCTATCTAGGTAGCCAGAACTGATAGGTTCAGGGTCTGTGCGTTACCTTAAAGTGTTCCGTGAGAACCAATCTGTTGTATGTGTATGATTGGGACTATACCAAGTTCCAGTATCCCATTTACCTGATCCTTTTATTTACCCTGTTTGTTTTTTCAATAAACCTTGTTCTTTTGTTTATTAAAATCCATTCCTGGTCTGGGTGACTTGGTAGAGCGAATGGTTGGTGGCAGCATAACTACAGGGTGGGATACTCCAGTAGGTCTGGGGTTGCTACAATCTAGAATACAGATGAAAACATAGCCTATAACTATCCATGCCTTATAACAGAAAGATGAGATGCAAACATAAATCCTTTCTGATACCGTGTAAATACAGAGAAAAGTTTCAACAGCCCTCTCGTTACTTCAGATTTCAATCTGCTACACACCTGAAGTCTTTTACAGGGGGAAGTCTTATCAATGCCATCTCTTTCCAAACTCTTTCCAGTCTGGCACCATTCAGAACTCTACTATATCATTCTGAACAGACTGAGGGGGGGGGGAACTAAGTGGACTGAACACTCTGGACCACTGCTTCCCAACCTTGGGCCCTCAGATGTTCGTTGACAATAAATCCAGAAATCCTGGCCAGCACAGCTAGTGGGGAAAGCTTCTGGGGTTTTAGTCCAAGACTGTCTGAAGACCTAAGGTTGGGAACCACTGCTGTAAGCTCTGTGCTACTTTCTGGATTGGCTTTTGGGTGGATAAAATATCCATCTTGACCTTGCAAGAGCAGACACAATGTTAGCTGTTAAAGAAAGCACATTTGCTGCAATACAGAGTGACAGGGATGACAGAGGCAAGGGCGGGCAATGGTCTGAATAGGAATGCCTCTAATCAAAATGGTTACCACGACAACTACCTCACTTGAACCACAAGCTGCTGGTTAGATGAAAGAAATGATTTGAAGAATGTAAAAATCCCTGATAAACAGAAGGGAGGAAGGCAACAATAATGGAAAGAAACACATTAATCCAAACTCTTATGTCTGATTCCCATATACTTAGGATATGAATTTCTGCACTAAAATGTACATTACTTTTAACTCTTTCTTATATTGTATTATTTTCATACAAGTAAGATTATGTCATTGTATTTATTCCCTGAATTGATTAAGTATATTTTAAGTTTACAGAACTTACCTAAGCATCATTCATGTGCTGCGCAACTCACTTAGCTAAGGGAAAATTAGATATATTAGCATGGCCAGCTTATCTATGAAACATCCCCTTTACTAAAGTATAGCAGACATGAAAAATAAAATAGCAAAACGAAAAACAACAACAATATCAACAGAAAGGCAGGAAGATCAAAATAGATTTCGGGTTGGGAATAGTCTTACCTGATGTTAGTGGAGCAACAGATACCTAGAAGATACTGTTGAAAAGCACAATTAATTTGTGTTTGTGTGAGACATCAGGGTCTGAGATTTCCCCTATTTGGTGTTTCTTTGTGAACGGTAATGAACACAAGATGATATCCTGTAGTGTAGACCATCTTTACTTTTGACATGACTGTCGTCAACATTCAGGCTGCCCTTTGCTATGTAAAGTCTGGCATCCTTTTTTCCTGCTGGCAATGCAGGCGTGATATTGTTCAACAATATCAGGCCATTTTCTGGCTTTTTAAATCGTCGAAACAAAAGCACAATATTCCACAATAAACTGGAGGGCTTTTGTTTGCAACAGTGGCAACACTATTGCAAACACACATACTATCAAGCTGTTGTCTATCTCAAGATACTATCATGCTGAAAAATTCACAATTTACTGAACTCATAGACCACAAGTTCATGGCACACAAGCCATATAGTGTAACCTCCCAGAATGTCTTGGCTTCAGTACAGATATCCTGTTGCTTAAAAGCACATTAGTCCTAAGAGAGTGCTTGCAATTTTATTCACGGGAGTGCACTTTCCTTCCATGGTGTGAACTAAGAAGCATGAGATATCTCATGTTTGGATGCACAGAATTGCATCACAGTCTTCAAAATCATCTTACAGAAGTTTCAGCTATGTGATCAGAACATTTGTTTTTACAACCCATATGCAGAAGGGCCTGTCACTTCCTTTTTTGAGCCACTATTAGCTTATTCTCCAAGCCAACACATTCCCTGGACCAAAGGAAGAAAAGTCAGGTTAAGAGAGAGAGAGAGAGAGAGAGAGAGAGAGAGAGAGAGAGAGAGAGTACCTGTCATTCAGCAAGAAAATAGAAAAATCTGAACATCTAATGCTAAGACAAAATCTCAAATCTAGCACAAAGACTGAACATATTTTACTTAGTGGACGACTACATCACATATGTGGGTAGGTTCTGTTGACAATGCACTGATTCCAATAAAAACCAAAATGTATTTTCTGAATGCACCACTAGCACACCTCCCTGTCCTTTATTCCATTTTTCAACATAATTTATTCCCTTGGCTTTAAGATTTCTTAGTATTCTATGTGTCATCTATACATCCCTTGTTACACCCATTATTAACAATTTGATTGTACAGTGCTGTTAGCTGTTATTGCTATTTTCTCTTCATGGATTTCTGTCCCACAATGTCTGCTTTTAAAGGGCTTTTTTTAAAATCCTGTTCATTCTCCACCATCCAGGACAAATTTAAAATCAATTTATTTATTTAAGTTTTTTACTCTGTCTTTCTCCTTTAAAAAAAGGTGGCTTACATTATTAAAGACAGTATTTAAAGATATAAACAATAAGTATACAAATACTAAAAAGGATCAAACAAATATCACACTAAAAGAAAGATGGGATAAAACATTTTAAATAAATTTTTTATAGATAACTAAATAAATCATACAATCTGCTAGCTTTCTTGGATCAGGATGTCCATTTCATTAGGCTTGCACCACTCTTTTGTCATTATTGCAAATAACTCAGGAGTCCAAACAATTTACGGCAGATGGATTTTGCCAGGCATTTATCTTAGATGTAAGTTACGAAAGATGCAGGCTACGTTGGAGTCGTAGCTTTAATGTTACAGCTAAGGAAGCTGTTAAATGGATATCACACCCCAGTTCTTCAAACAAAGGCGAGTAGGCATTATGCATATACCTTCCCATTTCTTTGCACTAAGGACAAAATACCAGTGCAAACTTGATGAAGCAGGCATCCTGATCCACAAAAACTAACAGACTGTATGATTTCTTTAGTGTTCTATAAAGGTGTCACCTACTCCTGCATTTGTATTGTGTAATGACCACAGGCTCTTTATTCCCACAAAGAAAATGAACTCTTCTGTTCATGGAAGTAAACGTATGCCATGTTACTTTGCACTCAGCTGCTCAGAACTTTCTCAAAGAAGAATTAATATTAACTGGAGAATAAATCCATGCCTATCCCATCAAAAGTAAGTGTGTGCTTGTACAAATTTCCAAATGGTTTTCCAAAGGTCTCAATGGACAGGTGGGGGGTAGGAAACATGACGACACATTAATGTTGCTCCAGAGTGGGATAAGGCTTATAGGATAAATCAGTGTCATGAAGAGATACAGGGATAAGGCATGGTAGCAATCCAGGATCAGGCTACAGCTGCTTCTGGTTTATGTGTCTTAAAGTCTTGAAGTGCAAAGAAATGAAAACACTGTACAGTATATCGGAGGAAGCTCTGGAACAGCTCTTTCCGAGTGACTCTGAAAGTAATCATTATACATCTGAAGGAGAAGATACTGCACTACCATTTTAAAGGTGCTCAGAACCTGAACATTATGTCCTATTAGAGCCTCTGTTAAGTATAAGCATTATTTCAGTATATCCTCTGGAAGCGTCTTCAGGCAAGATGGAAGGAGCTGGTCCTGTGGTCATGGCAATCCAAGGGGAAGAGGACATAGAGATAAGAAAGCAGCACATATATACTTAGCCAATTGTATTCAGGAAAGACTAAGTAGATAGGGAGAAGATGGAAGGCAGATATTCAGAAAAAGTTCACTGTAGAACACCTTGGGAATATCCAGGAGGAAAGAATGATGCAAGTAAAGAAATGGTGCTGTACATCTTTGACCCTCCCTCTCAAAGAAAGCATTCTTTACTATATAATCCGTGAAGCAAACAAAGCATAGTGTTTATTCAGATTATGGAACAAGAAGAACCCTACCAATGTCCAAGTATGGAAAACCCTTGTTACTTCTGAGTTGAAAACATGCACTGACCTACTGTTCTTAGAAGGGGTATATCAAAAACAACATGAAGTCTTAGAGTAACTACGGTATCTAATCTCTGGGTGCTGGCACTTCAGAGCAATGATGAGTTGGAGGTACTTGTCCAACAATAAAACAAAACAATGCATACCATGACTAAGGATGTCTCGTTCATTCTTCTGACAAGCAAGTAAAGAAACCAGAGATAACTTACTTCACAAAGTATTCACAAATAAGTCAGGATTCATAAACCAATCAGAAAACCTGAGTTGTCAGTTGCTGCTGAGTAACACATTAGAATTTTGATTTTGAAGACCACACCAAGCAAATCGTTTCTAGTTTTTAATCCATTTAAACCAGTGGAAGGAGAAAAGTGGGAGAAAACAGTTTGCTCACAGTAAGCCAGGATTTTTCAGGAAAGCTTACAACATTCTGTGTTAATGTGGCCCTCTTTTAGTTCCATAGGTCTGTTAAGGACTGATAGTTTGACTTCTAAATATCATTTATGCAAAACATGGTATTTAACAGGATAACCCCTATTGTTTATGCAAATTAAAATCTTCTCTCTGCCACCAAAGACAAGTATGTAATAATAATAAATTTGAAAAACAAAGTTATGCTATCATCAATCAAGAACAGATAATATTTAGCAAGCACTCAATAAGCGTCTGTCAGTAACCAACACTTGCCAAAAACAGGATACATATAAAATAAACTTTAGTTTATTTAAATAAATGATTGCATACTGAACACTTACTACCTTTTAACAAAGGCTTTCGTATGATACATCGATTGCTTATGGAAATCACAGAAGAACAGATTCATATCATTTGAGTATTAGGTAACACGGAACAATTAACGTGCTCTTAGTTCAAATAAATCATTTCTTTTTTGTAGGTAGTGAAGAAATTGCTCTCAGTCACAAATCACAAAACATTAAAATGGAGAAGGAAATATTAGAATCCTAGTACAGAAAATGGACAAGAACAGAACAGAATAGAAACAATTATGAAATGTATTCTCGAAGGCTTTCACGGCCGGGATCTTATGGTTGATGTGGGTTTTTCAGGCTCTTTGGCCATGTTCTGAAGGTTGTTCTTCCTGACGTTTCACCAGTCTCTGTGGCCAGCATCTTCAGAGGTCCTCTGAAGATACCAGCCACAGAGACTGGGGAAATGTCAGGAAGAACAACCTTCAGAACATGGCCAAAGAGCCCGAAAAACCCACAACAATTATGAAATGCATTCATGTTATGTCTGGTATTCATTTCTCAAATATCAATTATATTTTTATATTCTTATTTCCTGCCTTCATGTTCTTCTATAAGACCTGAACAGAGACTGGGGATAGAATGAAAGGTTCAGAACAATAGAACATCCTTTAAAACATCTCCCCTAGCACCTGAAAAGGGAAAAAATGATCTGGAAAAGAAAGAAATGGTTCAGGATAAAAGGTGTTGTCATTACACCTCAAGTATACTTCACTAATACTCTGGCTGAAGTCCTATGGTTGGATTACACCTGCAGAAAGGTGATAGTATCAATGATAGGAGATTATTTTAAGTAATTAAAAACATTTTAGTCCCACAGCTTTTTCAACTCCTATGTAATCCCTTTCATTGCACAGAAGCCATGAAATCTGTGGGACAGAAGAAGAAATCTTTTATTACTGACTGTATCTCCCTGCAGGAAATATAAAACTTCTTCCTTCTGTCTCACTGCTCCCACAGCTTCCACGTGATGAAAGAGTTTATGCAGAAGCTGGAAAAGCAATGGGACAGAAGCCAGAAGTTTTATTTATTGACAACTGCTCCCTGTTGGTGACATCAGCCTCCTGCAGGAATTGTCATGTAACATAATCCCACCCTCTGTGTCCTAGAGTAACAGCAACATGAAAAAATGGGCACCTTTCATATTTCTCTCTTTAGTAACACCAGACTCTGACTTCTGAATAAAAATGTATCATACCAGCTTCAAGAACATGTTTTAGCTCTAAACTTACCAAATAAGCATATTACTGAAATAATATATTCTTCATAATATATTTTAGTTAACGTTCCTTTTAAAATCTGACTTAATTGCAAAATTAAAGACATCACATCTTGGGCCATTTTGCCTGCAAAATCCATGCTCTACTACTAAACCATAATCCTGCCATTAACTGTGTAGGTCAGGCTATTACATAACACAGCCTCACCTAGAGTTGTGCTTCCCCCATGGCTCTGGTTTTTTTTTAAATTGTCTTTAACACAACAGACAATATCAGCCATAGGGCAAATTTTATTATATATCTATATCTATATCTATTCAGTACACACTGGAAACCAAACCGGGGAGTGCGGAGGGTTAACAAGGCTGGAGTCTCTGACTCCAAAGGAGGGAGGGTTTAGTTTAGCAGAGGAACTAGTTTAGTTTCTTTTTATTCTTTTTTTTTTGTTGTTCTTTCTGTTTTTGTTTTTTGTTATGTTGAATTTAAATTTAAAAAAGAATGATGGCTTGTTTTAAGGAACAATTTAAGAACAGGACCATCTGAAAAATTCACTGCATAAGGCAGGGCAAGTGCACACAAACAAAAGCCCTTGATCGACTCACTCACACTTATTATTCAAATAAAGGCTAAATGGAGAGGTGTGAGTACACACATGGTCTGTACTTTGGAGAACTGGGTTGTTACACTCATCCCACTGCTGTCAAGCTATAACCATAAAACAGTAACAAGATACGTGACTTCCCTCTAAGAGACAAGCCTAGTGAAACTCATTTTCCTAAGAACTGCTGGACTTAACATCTAAGAGCAACTTTCCTGGCAAAACATATATTGTCATGTACTTTTGGGTACAAACCTGCTTTAGTTCACAAAATCTTGTTTATTGTATGATGTTTTTAAAGCAGTCTATAAAGGTATAGCCTATTTTTATCTTTGTACCTTAATATTATTGTTTAAGTGGTTGGGTGGAGGAACAGCCTTTATAATAACATGATCTTCAAAGAGCTAAATATTAGAACTTTGTACCACAGGCTATAGACTAAGACTTAATCCTTCTGACTTTCCTTTGCTCTTCTTTTCAGTTCGAGTTGTGTTTTCCACCTAGCTAGCAATAAAGTTAACTGTATGTTTGCTTGCATTAAGAAAGACTTGGTTATTCTGCACTTAGTGTGGTGCGTAGAGCAGAAATGTGTGCTTACTAGCAAAGGGTGAAATAAAGAAATCAGAGAAACAGAAGGAAAGGGTCTCAACAAAAAGCAATCAAAGGAAATGAGAAAAATGTAAACTGGGGCAAAAGTAAAACTGAATGAATATACGATAAAGGAGAATAAAGAAAGCATACAGTCAAATATACACAATTTTTACTGAAATCTGTATAAAGTCATGTAAATTTATTGATTGATTTAACTTATATGTCGCCCACCAACTCTACCTAAAGGTCTCTGGCCAGCTTACAACAATTAAAATACAATTAAAATAGATACACTAAGTAACAGTAATTGATGAAAATATAATCCAAACCTAAAGTTAACTAACAAATGATATGAACATTTCCAGATGTTTAGAGCAGAGTAGTATGAGGATTCAATTGTCAATAAAACAATAAAATTATCCACAAATGAACTTGAGCTGTAAAAATATTCACAAACAAAATAATTGTCCTTGTCCACAAGTAAATTTGGCAGTCAATTTGTCAAGAGTTCAAAGTAAAACAAGGTTATGGTGCCATTTTGTGAGCTTCTTTGGAATATACAAGTTTCATCCTCACCAGGATGATAAATACAAAATCGTACAGTGAGTTTTAAGTCAAAATATTATCATAAAGTAATTAAAGTTTACCAGGAGCGAGCCTCCTACAGATAACAAACTAGCACGCATAATGCATGATTTGTGCTACGAAATTTGGATTTTTTTAAAAAAAAACTGTACAAGATATTTTTTATTGGCCATGAGTACTGATAATCAAATGAGAAATTCTTCTATTCTTTTAAACTGGGACTGTATGCCAGAACATGAAATAAAAATTCATGAATGCAAATGAATGTCTGTCAAAATGCCAGACCCAAGAATATAATAACTGAGGAATAACTGAGGTCCAAGACAAAAGGACATTCTATGATAGCATGGAAGAAACTGGGAAAAAAGTTAAACAAATGTGCATATACATTACTAAACAAAAATCTAAACTGATCGTTTAATCCTGAAGAGGCCATAGATCTAACTCAGAGGATCCAGAAAAAAAGAGGTTACCTACCTGTAACCATAATTCTTCTAGTGGTCCTCTGTGAATCCACACAATTGGGTTGTTCTGCGCCTGTGTTGAATGTCTCGGAAGATTCTAGAGCTTAAAGACACATTAGTAGTGGGATGTTTCCCCGTGGAGTGGATGCTCTGCCCATCCTAGATCCCCTCAGTTCCTGGTAAATGTCTGCAGGGCAAAAGAACTATGTAAGATAAAACATGACGGACAGAGGGGAGGATGGGCGGGTAGTGTGGATTCACAGAGGACCACTAGAAGAACTATGGTTTCAGGTATATAAGCTCTTTTTCTTCTTTGTGGCCTCTGTGAATGCACACAATTGGGTGACTAGCAAGCTCACTTACCGGATGGTGCGACGTCACGGTAGGAAGGACGGCAGGACAGCTCTTCCAAAACCAGCGTCACTCCGTGCTCTGGCATCTAAATGGTAATGCCTGATAAAGGCTGAAGGATTAGACCATGTGGCTGCACAGCAGGTGTGAGGTAATTCAATCCCACGCTGGAAGGCAGTAGATGTTGACAGCACTCTAGTGGAATGTGCTGTTAAATGTTCAGGAGATGGTTTGCCTGATAACTCGGCAAGCCAATGAGATGGTTTGGATGACTCATCTAGAGATAGGCTGTGGGGAAGCTGGTGCTCCCTTGTGAGGACCATGAAAACAGAGAAAAACTCTATTTGATTTTCTAAATGGTTTGGTCCTGTCAATATAGAACGCAAGAGAGTGCCTTACATCGAGAGAATGGAGCATGCGCTCTAGAAGTGTAGATGGTAATGGAAACAGAGTTGGCAAAAGGATAGGTTGATTAAGGTGGAAATCAGATACAATCTTAGGTAAGAAGGAAACAGCAAAGTATAATGTGACCTTATCTGGATGAAACTGTATGAAAGGTGGGTCGGGCCAGAGGGCAGCAAGTTCACTGGCTTTTAGCTGATGTTATTGCTACCAGGAAGGAAGTTTTCAATGATAATAACTTGAGATTGTATGTAGCCATAGGTTCAAAGGGCGGATGCATGAGTACATTGAGAAAAAGTTGTAGGGACCATTGAGGGGAAAAACACTGACATGGAGGACGAATATTTTTTAGTCCCTTGAGAAATCTTTTTACAGTTCGGTGAGAGAAGAGTTTAGCTGATTTTTTAGGTTGATTAGCAATAATAGCTGAAATATACACTTTCAAAGTGGAGTAAGGCAGTCCAAACAGATGAAGAAGGAAGGTGAGTGGCACCTCGCTTAACGGGCGTCCCATTTAACGACGAAACCGCATAGCGGCGAAGTTTTTGTGATCGCTTTTGCGATCGCATTGCGATTTTTAAATAGGGAAAAACCGCTTTGCGATGATCAGTACCCTGTTTCGCTTACCGATCATCGCATAGCGATGTTCTTTTAACAGCTGATCAGCGGTTCAAAAATGGCCACCAGGTTAAAAAAAATGGCTGCCTGCTGTTTTCTGGGACGGATTCCTCGCTTACCAGGCAGCGAAAATGGCCGCTGTATGGAGGATTTTCGCTTTAAGGTGAGTCTGAAGCCCATAGGAATGCATTGAAGGGGTTTCAATGCATTCCTATGAGCTTAATATCACATAGCGACAAAATCGCTTTACAGCGATTTTTGCTGCACGGATTATCGTTGCTATGCGGAGCACCACTGTAGTTTTCAAGGAAACTGGGGTTGCAATTAAGTTGTTTGAATTAGTGAAGGATAAAAATGCTTTCCATTCATTTTCTTATAGGAGCTGTGTTGAAGGTTTCCAAGCCCAATCGAGCACGTTCTTTATGGTGGGAGTATCTCCCAAGCTGTCAGATTCAGAGATGGAATGTCTGGATGGTAGATCATCTTGTTGTCTTGTGTTAGAAGATCGGGGATCAGAGGAAGTCTGAACGAGTCTATTGACATCGACCTGAGGTAAGTGAACCATGGTTGTCGGGGGCACCATGGAGCAATGAGAACTGTGTTGGACGGGGATTGATGGATTCAAATGATGGTCCTCTGTATGAGTGGTATAGGAGGAAATAGATAAAGTAGGTCTTCATCCCAGTTTGTCATGAATGCATCCCTGATCGAAGTCCTGTCGACACTGGCTCGGGAGCAGTAAAGTTGGCATTTGGTGTTCACTCGTGAGGCAAAGATATCGATGATAGGATTGCCCCAATGTTCGCACAAGAGGTCGAATATGGTGTTGTTTAAAGACCATTCATGCATCCTTGATGTCAGTCAACTGAGGTAATCTGCAAGGGAATTTTCTTCTGTGGCTATGTGAACTGCTATTGGGAATATGTGGTGTAGGTAAGACCATTCCCAGAGCTTGGTGGTGAGATACAGGAGGGACAAAGAATGTGTACCTCCCTGCTTGTTCACATAATACAGAGCGGTAGTGCTGTCTGTAATGATCTGGACTGCACGTCCTATGATGAGTGACAGGAATGCATGAAAAGCTCTGATGATTGCTAAAAGTTCGAGATGATTTATGTGTAATAATTTTTCTTGATTCGTCCATAGGCCATGAACCTTGTGGTGTAGGCAGTGTGCTCCCTATCCCAATGGGCTCGCATTGGTAGTAACTTGTCCAACATTTAGATTTGGGATGAACGTCCACCAGGTGAGTTGACGGGCTAATTCGGGTGTCACCACTAGACGCATAGATGGGTGGTCAGTCATGGGATTGAATAGGGACAGGTACCACAACTAAAGTGATCTCATTTTGAGTCGAGCATGTTGTATGACTAAAGCTGTTGATGTCATGAATCCGAGAAGATGTTGGGCACGATGGGCCGATACGGAAGCTAGAGGTTGAAAGGGCTGAATGGTGTTTTTTAACTTGAAGATCCTCTCTTGTGGAAGAAAGGCTCTGGCTTGTAGAGAGTTGAAAAGAGCCCCAATGTGGCAGTTTGAGAGGGTTCTAGATGTGATTTTGTGAGATTGACCTTGAGACCGAGATCTTGGAGTGTATTGAGAGTAAGACAAGTGGCTCTGATGGCATTGTGATGAGATGTGGAGACTATTAGCCAGTCATCTATGTACAGAAAAATGTTGATACCTTGAAGTCGAAAGTATGAAGCGACTGGTGCTTACCCCTTTTCTGGGGTCAACAAAAGGATTGGTGATGCTGATGTTGTTGGTTTCAAAAGGTCAAAGGTGCTGAGGTCGATTGTCCTTGAAATGGTTTGTCAGATGATTGTGATCTATATTGTCGTTATTGTTGGAATTGTTGTTATGATTGTAGGTGGAAGGGCTGCCAACGGTATTGTGGACGTTGGAATCTGTAAGGTTGTTGTGTAGAATAAGACCGGCAGTTTTGCGTATTTTATGAAGGTTCTCCATAACTTCATCAGTTTTTTGATTAAATAGTCCAGCTCCATCAAATAGCAGATCTTCGATTCTAGCTTTAGCATAATCAGAAAGACCAGTAGATCGAAGCCATGCATGACATCATAAAGTAATGGAAGTAGCCAGAGATTTAAATGCAGCGTCTGCAGTGTGTCAATATGCAATTCTTTGTTGCTTGGCAAGTGTAAAAGCTTCTGTGTAGATGTTCATGGCTTCTGATTTGACTAATTCTGGAGCTGACTCAAGTATAGGGAGAATTTTGCTCCACAGTTGTCTGTGGTACGCTCCCACTGCTGCTTGATAGTTCAAGACTCGCAGTATGAATGAAGTGAGGGAGTATAGTCATCTACCCAGTATATCTAGCTTTCTTCCTTCTCTATAGGTAGGGGCTACGGAAGACTTGTTACGGACTTTAGATTGGTTAGATTCAACTATTGATTCAACTATTGAGTTCAGTGTCAGATGTTTGGTTAGAAATCCGGTATCGGGTCCCTGTGTTTTATAATGATTTTCTGTGCACCTGGAAATTTGCAATGATGACAGGGGCTTATCCCAGGATTCCTTAATTAAATCTAACACAGCCGGAATGAAGGTGAGACTAAGCGAGGGTGTTTTATCCTGATTGATGTCGTCAAAAAACAAGTCAGGTTTGGATGGTGGAGGTTCCTCGAACTCAAGTTGTGGGGACTTGGCCATTCTCATGACTAGTTGGGAGTAGGATGTAAAGTCTTCTGATGGTGATAGTGGATGTTACGGTAGCTTGGAAGCCACCTGTCCGTCATTGCTGTAGCGGCATGTCATCTGCCAACAGCGTGACGGAAGGTGGGACATAAGGGGTGGAGCCAATGTATATAAGGGGAGTGAATGGGTGTGAGTGTTTTAGATAGGGACCAGATAGGGATCAGATAGGGACGAGATAGGGACTGGTTAGGGACCGGTTAGGGTGTTAGGGTTTTTTCCTGTTGTGAAGAACTGTGCTATATAGTGAGGGTCTGTGAGAGAGTGTGTGAGTGAGTGATACTTTATTACATTGATTGCCTTATTATTTGAGTTATTAAAGTGATTTACCATTCCTTTTGTTGTAACCAATAAACACAAGTTTTTATTTTCAAAATCATACATTTGCCTGAAGATTCATTTGAGGGAATGGTTGGTGGCAGCGTGAATAAAGTGTGTGTGGTAGTGTGACGTGGCAGCTCCTTTGTGACGAGGCTGTCACAGTGGATGGTTCTCACTGACATCAGAATTTGATGTCGGTAGGTTTGAGGGTCTGGTGAGCATGTAACCTCCATGGGAGCTGGATGGAGAGACTTCTCCCAAAGGTAAGATCTTAGTCTTTGGACGTGAAGCTTGAGGGCTGGTTTTGTTGGCTTCTTACACACAGCACAAGAATGAGTAGGGTGTTGTTCTCCAAGACGAAAAAGACACCAATCATGCCTGTCGGTCAGTGGGATTTTGTTTGAACAAATCACACACCACTTGAAAGGGCCTGGAGTGGCCATAAAGAGCAGGTAGAATAGGAGGGGGGAAAACGGTTGAGAGAGGGGGAGGGGAAAGACAAAACGCGGGTAGATAAAAATTGAAAAGAACTCACAGGGGAACATCAATGAAAAAAACAGTAATAATCAAAATGAAATGAAATTGATTAAAACGACTGATTAGAATGCTTCAATTGAAAATTGCTCTATCTCTCTGAACAGGTCAGAACGACATGGCAGAAAAAAGGAACTGAGGGGATCTAGGATGGGCGGAGTATGCGCTCCACAGAGGAACACCCCACTAATCGTGTCTTCGAGCTCTAGAATCTTCTGAAATGTTCAGCGCAGGCACAGAACAATCCAATTGTGCACATTCACAGAGGCCACGAAGAAGAACCTGTTTTCTCACTAAAATGTCCTTTCATGAGATACAGTTAAGTGGACTGGCTCTCATACATTCTCAGGTAAAAAAAACACTGAGATTTCCTTTAACCATTATGGCCAGAATTTTTTTCATGTATGAGTAAGCTTTGCGAAAATTTGCTGTAGCTGAGGTTAATTAATGAGGTGTTGGGACACTTTTTCATCATGTGCCCAGTCACATGCCTGATTGTATAACCAAGATGTGCCCTAGCACCTCATTAGCCATCTGGAATTAGCCAGAGCAAGTTATTGATGTTGTGTGCCATCAAGCTGCCTCTAATGTATGGCGACTGTATGAATGAGTGACCTTCAAAACATCCTTTCCTCAACAACCTTGCTCATCTCTCAAAAAATCAAGGCTTTCTGGTGGTTCATGGTATCCACAAGTTCTCCTCCAGGGTATATTTTGAATGAAACTTTTTCTTTTTCTTTTTCTTTTTTTTTTACATTTTCCAGCTTTCACATCCACACATTACAGCAAGCTACACAGACCAATAGGACAACAACCAACGTATTACTAAACACTCAGTCAAGGATGCTTAAAAGCTATGATATGGGATATAAATAGAATAAATAAATAAATGTTCCATGATGCTATGTTTTAGAGATCCAGGCATTTATCTACAATGATGCCCTGCATGACGACGATAATCCGTCCCATTGAAATCGCTGTTTAGCGAAATCGTCGTCATGCAAAAATCCTTTCCCCGTTGGAATGCATTGAAACCCGGTTTAATGCATTCCAATGTGGAAAATACCTCGTCATCCTGCGAAGATCGCCCATAGGGAAGGCATTTTGTGAGTGCCAATCAGCTGTAAAAATGGCTGCCTTGCAAAGCATGGGTCTGGAAAACACAGGACAGCCATATTGCGAAGCTGATGATCAGCTGCAAAAATCGTCGTCTTGTGAACAAACGGTTCACGAAGCACAGACCTAAACAACATCCAGTGAAAATCCCCCATTGGAATGACTGCTTTGCGAATCACTATAGCGATCGCAAAAAGTCATAGTTATGCGGATTCATCGTTTAGCGCGGTCGTCATCTTGCAAGGTACCACTGTAATATATTTCATCTTCATATTAGGTAATAAAAAAACAGAAATACAACTTGTGAAGGATTTTAATATACATTTGTGGTTGCTCAGAGAGCTGACAAACTCTTCAGTCTGCAAAACCTGTGGCCAACACATATGATGTCCTAGTGCAAGCTGATATCATGCACTGGAGGGACCAAACTAGTATGTATTGATCTGTCAGTGAGGTTAGACATTACATAAAAGCTAAGTGTTGGGTCCCTGCTACAACCACATGTATCTTGCACCTAGTCCTTTTCAGGGTTGCTGGGCAGAAAAATCAATCAAGCAACCACTTAAAAAGAAAAAAAAACACAATTCCAATTGCTTTCCATGTTGGCCATAAGACGAATTTTTAAAATTCATCTTGCAGCAATACATTTATTAGGCTAAGAAAGGTACCAAAATCTCTGTGCAAACTTTCAAAATTAAAAAAAAACAGACATCACACATTAAGTGCAAGAAGGGGCCTCAATATTAGAACAGTGTGGTCAGCATGCTGCCTTAAGATGTGAAGAGGTAAAACTATTGCTGGGATGATCTGGTGTTGGAGTTCACTTTGAACAGCCCTGGTTTCAGGGTGAAATTAAAAACCAAGTTTAACTACAAATCCCAGAATTACCAGGCAATTCTGCTGTCCACAAATCTGCACTCCTCTAGACTAAGTCTTCGTTTCAAAAACAAAAAAGAGAAGAAAAGCAGAAGAAGAAAAGGGAGAAGCCAATAATTCATGAGAAAAAAACTTTATGGCAAACAAGTTTTTAAGTTTATCAGTATGTAAACATGAAAGCACACCCCATATCCCCATCCTTTGGAAAACAAGATTGTAGACTGCTTACCATCTGTCTTACAACTTTGTATATGAAGCAGATGGGATCTGGTGAACATTCATTGTACAGAAATAAAGCAGTTTGACAATGGACTCCTGATTCACCTACTGCTGGTCATCTTTAAGTCCCGCTGAGGGCTTATCCACATAAAGCACTTGGCTCCTATATGTGCCCAGTTATGCACTATTGGTATTTTCCCTGACATCTAGATGACACAGAGCTCAAATCAGTTCCAACAGTGACAAAGAGTGGCTTTTTGCGGTTTCAGAAACACGGGGTTGTGTGTCTGTGTGTGTGTCTGCGTCTGTTTCACCTTGTGCTGGGGTGGAGTTCAGGTAGCAAGACCTTCTCAGCACGAAATTTAGCAAAATAATCTGTCAAAAAAAAAGGAAAAGAAAGGAAAAGAAAGAAAAAGAAAAATCCAGCAGAGAAAATAATTTCTAAATGCTTTTCTCAAGACTTCTAAAAGTGTTCTCTTTAAAGACAGCAGATTTCCAATGTGAATTAGCAAGCAATGTCCACTGCCAGTTTTCATCAGAACATTCCAATGTACTGCCAATCTACCAAAACAACAGCAATAATCCAGCAGACAAGATAATTTCTTCAAGATTTTTGAAATATGAATTTCTTGAATTAGTCTGCTTTCTAAAACAGAAAAGAAACTGAGTTTTATGAATAGATGTGGACAGCATACTCAGTAAGATTCATGCTCATCAGGCATCAACTAACATGGGGGGGGATGCAATGTTTGGATTAGCTCCTAAGAAAAATGGGACTTGACATCACCACCATACATATTGGGGCCAACGTGCACTTAACCCTTAGGAGACATTCTAATCTACTCCTTTCTCAGGTCTTAGACATCTGTGCATTTCCAAATCTCAGTTTAAAATGCAGTTTTCCTTGAATGGGGAAAAAAGGGGAAATGGATATGATTAAGAGGCTAGCCTATAAGCTTCCCAATTCTGTGACTTACCCACTCTTCTAAACCCATACAGCAATCATTCTTCCACAATCATGCATACACTCAGTTTTAATAGTATAATTATATTTCTTTAAAGTTTAGCAAACTAAGCTGAGTGAGAGAGCAAAGTGAGGAAATGGAGGGAAAAGACTATCCCAGAACATGGGGGAGGGGGGAGCTATTGCAACAGCAACGTAAGTCTTTCTCTCTGCTCTACAAAATGGCCAGAGAAAAGCTACACATCACACAGTGGCCTTAGTCTGAGCACATACACCCAGCACCTCAGTGCTTGGAGTGCCCAGAGGATATCTTGGCTTTACAGAAAAGTATGCAGTCACTCACCTTCTCCTTTGGTGTCCAAAGCATAGTCCACTGAACTAGTTTCAATTTTTCTTTTCCTCAGTTCAATTCACTACCTTTCAAACTCTTTAAATGCCAAATGAGATACAAAGGATCCGTTCTGGTGCTGCTCCACCCCATTTTTGGATTGGGTCCATTTTTGCACATTTATCTGAAAACAATTGTTATTTGTTGTTTAGTCGTTGTGTCCGACTCCTTGTGAACCCATGGACCAGAGCACAGCAGGCCCTCCTGTCTTCCACTGCCTCCCAGAATTGGGTCAAATTCATGTTGGTAGCTTCAATGACACTGTCCTCTGTTGTCCCCTTCACCTCTTGCCTTCACACTTTCCCAACATCAGGGTCTTTTCCAGGGAGTCTTCTCTTCTCATGAGATGGCCAAAGTACTGGAGCCTCTGCTTCAGGATCTGTTCTTCCAGTGAGCACTCAAGAGCCATCTCCAGGGTGGGTAAAACTTTGGCCCAAAGTTGTCTTTGATAGGCTCCTAGCGTGGCCTGGTAATTTGACACCCTCAATAGAAAGGATGCAAAGGAGTACATTTGTCGTCCCAGTACATCAAGTTTTCTGCCTTCACGGTTTGTAGGCATCACCTTGGCTTTAGTCCCAGTTTTGGATATGTTTGTCTGGACGATAATCGAATTGGGAGCCGGATGTTTAGACAGGAACACGGTGTCACTGCCGTGCGCTCTGTAATGTCCCTCCATCCTTCTAGAGATCTGCATAGCATTGAGGGGCAGACTTGAAGTGACCTTAATGATTTCCATGATGACTGGGATAAATGCCAGGTTGAGAGGGTGAGATTTGCCTTGATCAATATCACCGAATACGAGATCTTTTGTGGGAGGTGCTGGCTGCTCCACATCAAGCTGAAGTGACTTGGCCATGTGACTGATCATTTGTGAATAGGATGTAAAGTCCTGAGATGGGGAGGGTGGGCGCAAGTCTCCCACATCCGAGTGAGGCGTATTGATGTTGGGGGGGGGGGCTTCTTTGCAAGCATCCAACAAAGGTTCCTCATCCTGGTCAGAGTTAGAGGACCCTGAGGATTCGCTTATGGGGGAGATAGATGGTGAGGAAGATAAACGGTGCTTCTTTGAAGTCCCTGGGTCCTTTAGAGAATATTGACTTTGAGATGGAATGGTACGGTGTCGAGATGCTTGAACCGTAGCTTTCTCAACAACTGCAGGTTTTCTAGACATTGAAAGTGTGTCTGTAGCGTGGTGTCGATCAGAAGCTCGATGTTGAGAGACTTTGGGCAGCGATTCGATTTCGATTTCGATACCTTTATTGGCATATGAACAGACAACAGGAAAACATAGGTACAAACAAACAATAATCAAAGGGAAAAGTAAGGTGAAAAATACTCTCGAAGCAGCGGGGAATATCATAGATTATGGGTTAAAATAGAAATTTCCAATAGATATCCAGCAACGGCAGATGTAATCAAAGGACAAGAATCGCTCAGGAAAAAAACTAGGGAGTTGGGGAAAAAAGAAAGCCACGGTTCAAGACAGAGCTTTCTCAAAGAAGAATGAGCCGGGCAGTGAAATAAAATATGATCCAGGGAATCTGGTAAAGTATGACAGAAGAAACAGAGCCTATTTGCACGGGGAATCTTGGAGAAATGGCCTACATGGACCGCTGATGGGAAGATATTCAGACGAGCTAGCATGAATGCTCTTCTCTGGTCAGGATTAGTCAGTAAAGAGAAGTAGTTGGAAGGACGTCCTAGGGAAGGAGGAAGATTGAAAAAAAGGGGAGAGCAGGTGGGGTTCAAATCGGCTGAAAGTGTCTCATACTCGAGCTGCCAAAGTTTGTGTTTGATCAAGGAATGGGCCTGTTGTAATCCAAGATCGAAAAGGGATTCTAGATTCAGTCCTAAAGAGAGAAGTTTAGAATCGATCAGTTGGAACCATTTCGATGTGTAAGAATCACTAAGAAGATCAAAAAGGAGAGAGTTAGAGTTAGAGTGGAGATGGATGCGGAGTCAGTATTTGAAGGTGGTAACCCAGGCAAGGGTAGACGGAAGGTGGGTTCCCAATTCGAGTACCATGGTGGAGAGGCGGATCATATTGGGAACACCTAAGATCTTTCTGAAAAAAGCAGCAGCAATGGAATCAATGTCATGGTTTACGGCCTCTATGCAGATGGGCACCCCATAAAAAAGGTGGGATAGGAGCTTACACTGAAAAATATGCATGGCTGCTGGGATAAATTGGTTGCCCGAAAGATAATGAAATTTTGAAATTGCATTGAGTTGGGTAGTTGATGTGGAAATAACCAGTTTTTTATGTGGAGTCCAGTTTAGTTTGTGGTGAAAAGTGAGCCCAAGGTATTTAAATGTTGGCACTTGCTGGTAGGAGTGTGTACCGACTGACCAAAAGGACAAAGGACTAGATTTAGAAAAAACAACTATTTTTGTTTTGGAGGAATTTATACAAAGATCATTAACGGAACAGTACTCTTGAAATTTGGCTAAAAGGAGACGCAGGCCGGCTTTGGAAAGGGAGAGCAGGACTGCATCATCTGTGTAAAGGAGGACTGAAAGAGGGGCACCATTAAGAGAAGGGGAAGAGTTGGCAGCTTTAGGGGCAGCGAAACTTTGACTTCATAAGTGGGTTGATGTAGATGCCTTGGTGGTGACAGTGACAAAGAAGAGGATGAGGCATAAACATACCTCACCTTCTTACGTCTGTTAAAGTCTTTGAGTTCATATACGTGTTCGGTGTCAGAGTCGTCACGACCTCGACGGTGTTTAGATTTCCTTTCTACCTCGATGTAAATGGGATGATCATCCTCAGAGTAGGCTCAGTGTCAAGAGCTCCTAGGCAGAACGAGAACCTCTCGGTGTGATGTTCAACGTCAAGGGGGAGAAATGTGCTTTTTCTTCACGGTCTTTTTCCCAGGGCAGGCATGATGTAGAGAGTCCTCCGAATTCAATCAGCTTACAATGATTGCCCACCTGGTGAAGACAGGATTTGAATGGCCAGACTCGTGGTTTGATATGGTATCAACTTGAATGGGATCCAGAGACTTGGGCAGGCTTGGTATCAAAGCCAAAGCCTGTCTTGCTCAGTGTCGAGTGGAAAGCTCCCCTCAGAAGCATAGTCATGATCAGGTAAATCTCCAGACATTTCCTCCAGTATAGGAGATGGTACAGAAGTCGAGATCAGAGGAATTTCCCGAGGCTTGTCTTTTGGGGCTTTGTCTTTCTTGATTTTGTTAGACTTTTCAACAGCGTTTTTCTTTTTCAGGTTGTCTGCAGCCTTTTTGGAAGATTTCGACAGAGGGGAGCTTGAAGATAAGGCAAGGATGGGGTGCCCGAGTCAGTACGGGCAGTGGGTGTCATAGAAGGGTTTTGTTCTGCAGATATCTTAGGGGGCGAAAGAGACTTACTCCAGAGAAAAGCTTTAAGCCTCTGCTCTTGAGATTTCAAACCTGGCTTTGAAAGATTCTTACAATGAGGGCAGGTGTGGGGTTGATGTTCCTCCCTGAGACAATACTGTATAAGCAATGCTCGTGCCCATCGGTGAAGGGAATTTTATATTTACAGGAAATACACCTCTTGAATAGTCCTTACAAGGCCATAAACCGATGAACCCCAAAAGGTATGAGGGGAGTAAAACACTTACAGAGTAAACAAGTCCAAATCATCAATCCAAAAGGAAAACAATAACCAGTCCGAGTTGAGTAGGGTAGAAAACAGTCCGTATAGAAAAAAGGGCGGGAAGCTGTTAAACGGTCCGATTGGGAACAGAGGCAAGCCAAGGTGAAACAGTTCAAGGGTCAATCCAAAACACCAAAAACCGGAGCAACGTACAGATAGCAGTAGAGAATAAGCCAAAGTAAAAACAATCCTAAGTCTAGCCAATTTTAATCAAGAAAGAAAGAGAGCTCTAGCGAGGAGGTTCCAAACGCAATGGCAGCAAAAATGGAACTGAGGCTGTAGGTGGGCGGAGCATGCGCATTAGGGGCAACGTACTACTATGTTTCTTTCATTTCAGCTCTAGAATATTCTGAGGATCCAGCGCAAGCGTAGTTTATACCCAGATGTGTGGATTCACAGAGGCCATGTAGAAGAATCTATTTTTTTATTTAATTAAATTAATTTAAATCAAATCCGCCCTGCTCAATGCACTTTTGTTTTTGTTGTTTCTTACACAAGAAGCACTTTGGATACTATATGTTGAAGCCTAAATATCCAAAATCCTGTTGTATTCGTTTAGTCATTTAGTCGTGTCCGACTCTTCGTGACCCCATGGACCACAGCACGCCAGGCCCGCCTATCTTCTACTGCCTCCCGGAGTTGTGTCAAATTCATGCTGGTTGCTTCGCAGACACTGTCCAGCCATCTCATCCTTGGTCGTCCCCTTCTCCTCTTGCCATCACACTTTCCCAACATCAGGGTCTTTTCCAGGGAGTCTTTTCTTCTCATTAGATGGCCAAAGTACTGGAGTCTCAGCTTCAGGATCTGTCCTTCCACTGAGCACTCAGGGTTGATTTCCTTTAGAATTGATAGGTTTGTTCTCCTTGCAGTCCAGGGGATTCTCAAGAGTCTCCTCCAGCACCACAATTCAAAGGCATCAATTCGTGGGCGGTCTGCTTTCTTTATGGTCCAGCTCTCACTTCCATACATCACGACAGGAAAAACCATAGCTTTGACTATTCGGACTTTTGTTGGCAAGGTGATGTCTCTGCTTTTTAACATGCTGTCAAGATTTGTCATTGCTTTCCTCCCAAGAAGCAGGTGTCTTTTAATTTCGTGGCTGCTGTCTCCATCTGCAGTGATCATGGAGCCCAGGAAAATACAATCTGTCACTGCCTCCATATCTTCTCCTTCTATTTCCCAGGAGGTGATGGGACCAGTGGCCATGATCTTAGTTTTTTTGATGTTGAGTTTCAGACCATATTTTGCACTCTCTTCTTTCACCCTCATTACAAGGTTCTTTAATTCCTCCTCACTTTCTGCCATCAGAGTGGTGTCATCTGCATATCGGAGGTTGTTGATATTTCTTCCAGCAATCTTAATTCCGGCTTGGGATTAAGTTGTATAGTTTTGCCATTTAGAAAGGGAAATGGCTTAACTCATAGCCAAATTGCTGATAGTTAATGAATCCGCATTTGGAGATCAAGCTTTCCCACTGGTTAGCAGTGAGGAATCCATGTGGGGCTCCGTAATTAGCAGCAGTTTGCAACTGCAAGTTACACCACTGCACAAAAGCATTCTGGCTAATATGTAATTAAAAAGTGTCCTGCTCCCCCCCCCAAAAAAAACCCCACGATAGAATGTATAGACATTGATGACTACCGCACAAAAATGTACTCTTTTGTCATTTGCATTGATTGAATACTTTCTGCAACTAAATTATAGGAGGAAACAACTGAATAAAATAATAATAATAATAATAATAATAATAATAATAATAATAATAATAATAATAAAATAATAATAATAATAATAATAATAATAATAATAATAATAATAATAATAATAATAATAATAATAATAATAATAATAATAATAATAATAATAATTTATTGTCATTGTAAGTATATACACATACAACGAAATTCACAGACACCCAGAGACCAGACACATGCACACACATAAAATTCCCTAAACACTCCCCACAGTCTTGAATTCTAACAGATGAAAAAGCCAAGTATTTTTGAAAAATACTTCACCTGCACTCCTCCCCTGACTTGCTGTCCACTCTGGGTATAGCTGCAGTCCTTACAGTAGCTGGGGTGGTATCCAGTTTGTTACATAAAATATAGCACCATAGACCAGTCTGGAAAACAGTCCCTTAGGCCCCATTAGCTTCACAAAAGCTCCTCAAGGTCAGTGGTCACATCCTGAGTGGGAACCTGTCTATCTGTCCTTCCTTACACAGTCTCAGATTTCTCCAACCAAAAACCATTTTATCTACTGCATTGACTTTTGTTGGGTATTTTACTATGTAGGGCTTTCCTTTATACACATGTGTGTGTATCGACAGCCCGCATCTTTGGATTCCCCTTAGGAACTAGTGCAAGACTATCTACATTTTAAAAATTCCCACTGTAGCTGTGTGTGGAAATGAATGGAATTCATTAGAATATGTATTTTCCATTTTTGGACAAAAACAGCTCTCTTGCTAAGCTTAAAGTAAATCAAAGACCCCTATAGTTCACAGAAAACGTCCAGGGACAGGTGCTTATATGGAAGAAAAGGCGCTCTCTCCAGAAAGGGAAAGTCACTAAGTATCCTCTCAAAGAATCCCTTATGAGCTTTTAAAGCTGCAGAGCCCCCACACATTTGACTCTGGAAAGGGCAATTTGTATGGTCATTGCAAACATCTGCTCAAGTGTGCCTAATGTGAACGGACTGTCCGATTCTCTGCAGGCACAAATTGCAACTCTGCATGCTAATAGCAAAACCTCATTTTCTGCCTGATGGAAATGATTAAGGCAATAGTATCCCTGTGGTGAATGCCACTCCCCTTTACTCTTCAGTGGACTCGATGTAGATCAAATAATATTTCAAAGGAAAATGATTTTTTTCCTCTGCTATGACAGTATTTTCCCACTAGTCACACATTTCCTTCAAAGCACCCTGTCTGAACAATGCGCAAATAATTCCTATGTTTGGCCCTGGTGATGAATTACACAACAAAAACAGTGGAGTGAAGCTAGGATAAATAAATGTCTCCTATCTCTTGAAAGAGCTCCCTTCTTATGGTGTGATACCTATATTGTCTAGGTTGATTCTCAGTAAAGAGTGTGATATTTGCACTGGTACATCCATGCAACAAGAGCCACCGTTGAATTATTTCATATACTTTTTATTGAACACTTACTGAAGTACATGAGATAGTATAACTGAGAGGCTAATACAAACTACGATCTCCCATGTTGGAAGGGTGAGACAGAGGTTGAGTCTGTTTCCCACAGGATTTTATGTTCCCATCGACACTCCCATTAATCTCAAGCACACCACTGAGCCTTCCTAGACTGCTCTTGGTTCCCAGGAACTTTTCCCATTTGCTCTCTTTGTCATTGCTCCCTCTTTGAGGCTATGATCTCATTGGTTCAGAAAACAACAAGACTGCAAGAGATACTAAGAGTGCCTATTGCGTTAACCACCAGCAGAATTACTGCCCCAAAGAAGTAACTGTCAGTAGCTACGGTACTGCACCTCTTCAGACCACTTTGCAGAAGTCCATTTCTTACCTGTCTGGATTGCTGCCCTTAGCGTGAGCTCCATATTACACTGAACACAATTTTTTTAAAAAAAAAAACCTTTACATATCCATCACAAAGGGAGTGTTAGGCACAGGACTAGGGAGTGAGCTGGATTTTTTTTTAACACTTTCACTCCAAGCTGTGGTCCTGATAGGAACCATTTCCTTGCTTCTGCTTAGCTGCTCATCAGTCCTATGACAGAAGTCTCCTCTGGAGCCAAGGACAGAAACTGTCATTTGGGGAATGGGGATAACTTTCTCTGGGACTACAGCTGGGCGGGGGGGCGGGGTTAAAAACAACCCTGCACTCTTGTGAAGTTCCAGTGCTGATTACCACTCCCCTCGGCTACTACTCTCTCTCTTTTTAATTATTGCAGCCAGCTATGTGTTTTGCATTAGTAGTTCGACACTAAAAGTTTCTCATGCTGATTTGGCAAAGCCATGGACATCTCACAGTTCTTAGGCTTCTAGCGTTCATTCTTTGACTTGGTGCAGACGCAGGACTGACGATGGTGTTGATGACAATGGGAACAGTGATGATTTACACTTTTATCACAACTTTCTTCTAAGATACAAAGTTCTTAGTACTGGAACTTCAGTTAATTTTACTGGATCACTTGTTATATGCCATCAAATCAAAACAATGTATAACAACCGTAATAGGCCTTTTGAGGTAAATGAGATACGTACTGTATATAAGGAGTGGTTTCACCAGTTCCACCCTGACCCCGAACTGAATTTCCATGGCCAAACAAGGATTTGAACACAAATCCTCTGCATACTATACCACACCAGGTATGTAGTGGGTATCCACACTGGATCACTCAAAAGTTGCAAATAAGGCTGGCTTTTGAGTTCTCCATAACTCTTTCCTAGGTAAAAGATATAAATACAATTGGGTGTTTAGGTAAATAGTCAAAAATTGGACCAGATATAGTAGCTTTAACTCCAGAATGTCAGCAAGGTCAGATGGAGTTTTGCAGATTCCACAAGATGCATCCATGGACAGTCTCTCCCCTCTTTGCAAATGAAAGCCTTAATTGGATAATCCTGTAGTTCATTAGTGGTCCACATCATTTTTACTACTGACCTTCACCAACTTTATACCTCCTTTGCCTGACAGTAAAGGTTCCCCTTGACATTTAGTCAGTCGTGTCCGACTCTAGGGGGCGGTGCTCATCCCCGTTTCCAAGCCGTAGAGCCAGCGTTTGTCCAAAGACAGTTTCCGTTGTCACATGGCCAGCACAGCTATATACGGAATGCTGTTTACCTTCCCACCAAGGTGGTACCTATTTATCTACTTGCACTTGCACGCTTTCGAACTGCTAGGTTGGCGAGGAGCTGGGACAAAGCGACGGGAGCTCACTCCGTCACGTGGATTCAATCTTACGACTGCTGGTCTTCTGCCCTGCAGCACACAAAGGCTTCTGTGGTTTAGCCCGCAGCACCACCACATCCCTTTGCCTGCCAAAAAGTGCTTAAAAGCTCTCCTTTTAAAAAACTTTTTAGTTGTCCTATCTATCAATCCATCCGTCCGTCCATCCACCCATCCATCCATCCATCTGGCAACCCAGATCATTCTGGGCAGTTTACACAAAGTTAAAACCCCAACAAAATTACAGTATAACCCAAACCAGAACATTGTTTCTATGGATGGAATCATAGTTACATCTTCTGTCTTTGTAGGAAGAAATATATGATTCCTTCTCCCTCTCTCCAACCCTATTTGTCCTCATTGCAACAATATATGATTGGTTTGATTGTAAGACAGTGACTGGCCCAAGGCTACTCAGTGAGTACCATTCACGGATAACCGGAGTTTTTAACCCAGGCATCTGGACCTGACATAATATGCTCAGGACACAATGTTTAACTTCTTCTAAATGATTCAGAAAAGGGCATCTCATTTTACCCCAATAAGTCAGGAACGAGCAGCACCCCTCTACCTCTGACTCTACAAAGGCCACATAAAAATCAGCCTTAGCAGCCCCACTGTAAGGCTTGCCGTTCACACCAGAAAAATTAAAAGATTAGAATATATATGGCCACACCACTTTTGCTCACATAGTTTGCCCACATTTCTTTGAAACAGACATTTTGTTCATTTTAATTCCAGGGCAACACTGGCCTTTTAAAGGCAAGCCTTAGAGATTACAGAGTTACTTAAAGTGCAGGGAATGAGTTGTTGTCCTTCCCCCAGATCATTATGAAGACAACTTCCTGCCCTCTTCTGCATGTGCACCAAAACCAGCTAGGGGAAATGTAATGCTGGAAACTCTTCTTAGTGGCTTTGTATCAGCATCCAACCCTTGGCCTCAGTCTTCCTCCCATTAAATGTGAATATGGATGATCTAATTTTCAGATTACAAGGGCAAGGTTGCAAAATGCTATGCATATATTTTTAAAAAAAATTAAATGAAGAATAAGCAGGGTTATGGATTACAGCCTAGATTTTCTTAACACTAAATTAATTTTTAAATGCACTGCAAAAGAGCACAAAGTCCTCAGCTAGGAAACTGAAGGTGTAATTCTGACTTTCTAAAGGGAACCGAAACCACCCAATCAGATCAGTGAATCCTCTCCACATACTCTTACACTAAAGACAAGGAAAAATGTGATCCTTGGGCTACTTGTGGTTACTCAAATAGACCTTCTGTGGACCTCTTTTTTTTTTCAGACAAAAAAACCATTATTTGCTGATCTTGAAAACCTCCGGGAAATGGCAATAATAAAATAATAATCATATGCAGTCAAGTTAATTCTGACTTACAGCAATCCTTTTTTCAAGTTTTTCCAGGTAGAAAATACTCAGAAATGGTTTACTATTCCCTTGTTCTGGGAGCACCCTGGGGCTGTGCAACTTGCCCACAGCTACACAGGCTGACTCTACTTTGCAAGGAGGCATACTAGGAAATCAAACTCCGAAATCCCTAAGCCACTGAGCTATCCAGCCAGGGATGAACCTTTTAAATAGCAGCCCCAGAACAGCCACTTGTCAAAAACAGGAGCGGAACTCCAGTCATTTATGGTGTTTGTTTTGGATTTTGTAGGCAATGCCAGGGGCTGAAAATTGTCCCCCAGACAAGATCAGGTTGCCCATCTGGGTCTTCTATGATGTGAGGTGTGGAAACAACCTACAAACGGCTTCTGCACCCACACAGAGATTATCTCGCTTGTCCTGAAGTTTCCTGCACAAGTAATTCAGAATAGGGGTTTAGGCATCTGGCTGCAGAGTCAGAGGTTGGGAATTCAATTCCCCACTGTTTCTCCCTGACAGGAGCCGTGTTTGATGATTCACAGGGTCCCTTCCGGCTCTGCGGTTCGAAGATTATAATGATAATAATAATAATCTGATCATTATTTTAAAAAACAAATCTAAATAATTTGGTAACGTGGATAGGAGTCTGTAAAAGTAACTTCGGTTCCACCACACCCCGGTGGCATTTGTAGCCCAACAACATCTGGGGTCCCTTCCAACTCCGTAAGATTATTAAAATCTTTCTGGCAGTATGATCAGCTCATTCCACACACAAAAGGGCTTGTGTACATGCTCAGAGACACTTCGTGGTTAACTTCACCTGTTCCAAGCCCAAATACAAATTGCAAGAGTAGGCGATGTCAAGCAAGGGAGGTTGCGTAACTAAAACCCATTCCGGCGGCAAAGCCCGGCAGATCCTACCCCCCCCCCCAAACCCTAAACCAGAAGCGGAGAAAAAGCTCGCCTACCACCGGTGGCCTCCCTATCCTGGAGGGCTCGCACCGCCGGGGTCACTCACCCAGCAGCAAGAGCTTGAGTTCCTTGCGGGAGTCGCGCTTGTCCAGCCGCAGCCTCCGCTCAATCTCCAAGTTGATGCGCAGGTTCGCCTTCTCTTCCGCGGATAAGCAGCAACACTGGCCGCCCATGCTGAACTGCCCCCGAGAAGGAGGAGGACCGAAGGCCGAGCCTCGTACCTTCCTCCGAAGGAAGACTGACGAGGGAGCAAGGCGACGCCACCGCGGACGCCGCACCACCACCACCACCAGCAGCCCCGTTAGCTCGGCGTCCCTTTCCCGCCTTTTTCTTTCCCAGTCCAAGAGGAACTGGTGCCGGGGAAGCCGGCAGCGCCGGCCGAGAGGGGGCCGAGAGCCCCGCCCACTAGGCGCTAACTTGCCTCCCACGCGCTCCCCGGACCTCGCGCCGGGGGGGGGGGGGGGGGAGGAGGGGTTGGCTTCATGAGGAGGATTTTCCCAGAGGAGACTGGAAGCAAGCGGGCTTCGAAGTCACAACTTTGGGAATGTTTAAGGGTTTTATTTTCCACAACCACCACCACAAATCAGAATGGTCCGTGGTCCCGCTGGTCGGGAGATTCTGGGAATTGTAGTTCAAAAGGTAACTTTGCTCGCGATGTGGTTCCTAATCTACATCAGACACTATGAGACACTGCTTTTTTACAGCAGAGCACTAAAACAACAGACGCCATAAAATCACTGCATGTAAATGTAGCATACACCCAATTCTTTGGATTTTACCTGAGGTGATAAAATGAGGCACAGTAACTTCAGGGTTACTTCAGTCAACAGGTTACTCCTCCCCTGCTACTTCCTAGGTTTCTTCCCTTGGAATAAATACAGTACTTGGGAATGTATGACCTGAGTATTGAACTGCAACTCTTATCAACACAAGCCAGGATAGGTCTGGATAAACAATGATGAAAGCGGTAGTTCAACATTTGGAGTCCCCCCAGCTTCCCCAGCTGTCTCTGGGATCTCTGTGAAATGCTGCCACACAAAAGACTGCAGTTTCCCCCCATCACTGTCATGTCCAAGCCCCAGATGTATTTTTCTGACAGGCACCCAAATTCCTAGTTATTACATCTCAGGAAACACCATCCAGAAGTACTGGGTCTACCTTCCAACGATCTACTTAACAAAGGAAAACGACTGCCTTGACATAGTGCTTGAGTGACTTAAAAAAAAAACACAGCAAACCAGTCTGACCACTTTCCTGACCCAACATTTTAATTTTAATGATAATAATAATAATACGACACAAAATTTGGCATGACCTTCTTTTCCATGGTGTGCCTGTCTCTGACTTTGATAAAGTTGTTTATAGAAAATATCTTGCCACATACATCTCAAGTGAGTGTTTGTCCTATTGAAAACAATGTTTCTAATACATTTTGATGTTCACTGCTTTCTCAAGGATTGCTCTTATTTACTTTTGTGTGTGTGTTTTTTTCTTTTATATACTTCCCTTGTACTCCTACCCTAACCACAGGTCTCTGTTGAACAGGGCAGACAACCGATCATAATAGAGCTGTACCTTTGACCTTTATTTGGATGGATGCCATTTTACCTTCATGATTAAAATACGGTTCTTAAACTTGCGATCAAAAAAAGGCCAATCATTTTATATGCTTACTCAGAAGAGTTGTTATGCATCATTTCTCTAATTTAAAGAATAAACTATTTTCGATTACATTTAAAGGCTCACTTCATGTTCTTTAATTGTTTGAGCAACACAATGTTATAATGTAAACAAGTGATTAGTAGACTCTAACCAAGCAACCACTGTACGGAATCATTTTGAGTCAATGTGTGTACTTCCCTTTCTGAATAGGGAGACCTAGATCCAGGGGCCTAGTTCTGTTCCTTACATGCCTATAATACTTCTCAAACACATATCAGTACAGTAGGACCACCCATAATTGTTTCCAAGCCCCTTCCCCACATGGATACTGAAAAGCAGAGTTATAGCTAACAGTCTGTTGGACTCAGGACTCTCGTGCACCTGTAATTTTTATCTCGATGGGACCTCTATGACTAAGAGCTGAGTTGAAATCTTCTCTTGTTCCTGTGCTCAAGACTGAAGATGACGGTCTTTGTCTCTCTTTCTCTCACTCTCTCTCAAACACCTAATATCAACAGTTCTGTGGGTTTTCCTCAAAGCAATTAAGAATCCATTTCCTTCTTTGCCCAGGAGTATTGAGGAAGGGGCTAACTGGAAGGCAGGAAGGGCAGGAGGTGGGAAACCTCTCTCAGGAGGCAGTTTGGCTTACGTTAGTGCCCCTCCTGCCGCCTCGCCAGTAAATCCAGCTGTGAATTTTGCAACACTGCTCTGGAAGGAAGCTGCCAGGACTACAGTGGGGTCTTGACTTACGAACGACCCTACTTGCGAACAATTCAACTTACGAACCCGCCCGATAGGGAAATAAAGACTCGACTTCCCTCGAGTAACACACAGGGAAAAAAGTGCCCCCTCCCTCCCCTTAGAGGCTTCTGGAGGGGGAAAAGGGGTCAGAAACTTAATAATAAATAAAAGAAAGTCACTTACCAGGCCTTGGTAGCCCCCGAACTGCAGGAAAAAGAGCAGCAAACAGATAAAAGCCGACACCCAGAAGGGAGCCTGGCAGCCATTTTGTGCTTTTCTCCGCTCCTGCCCCCTCCTCTCCTCGCTTAACAGCTGATTGGCTGGCTCTGAAGAGGCTTCCAGAGGCTTGCTCAGAATCTAAAAAGGCTGAGGTGTGAGTTCCAGACTCCTGCCTGTGTGTCTTTATGCTGAAAAAATCAGCACAACATGCTTTAAAACATGCTTTAAAATTGGCTTCGTTGAAAAAAAAGATTTCAAAAGTGCTTTGCAAACTGTTCCCTGCCTCCTCTGTCCTTTCCTGAACTTTTCTTGACCTAAGAAAAAAAGAAAAGAAAAAATATCCCCCTCTAGTGGTAGAAGGCAGAATAGCAGCTTCCCATTAGTTTCTATGGATGGAAAAGAGCAGATATGGATTAAATGGTTTTCAATGCATTCCTGTGGGAAATGCAGATTCGACCTACAAACTTTTCGACCTACAAACTGCCTTCCAATACAGATTAAGTTCGTAAGTCGAGACCCCACTGTAGGTGAAACGGTGGAGGCGTTCCTGTAGTATGATTTGGTTCCCTCTAATGGCCACTCTGATAATTACATATTGAACACCATAGGTGTTTTCAGTTACGGTAATATGTTTAATATTTTCAGACTGTGGATAAGTGAATCAGCAGATATTGATCCAGTGGATACAGGGATCCTACTCTATAACACTGTTCAAATGTTATGGAATAGATCTTGCCAAAACACACAGACTTTGTGTAGCACCCAGCCAAGATGTTTCAATAGCCAGGAACAGCCTAAGACAGCCTGCTGACGGAGGCAAAGGATAGGATGGTGTCTTCTCACTCTTCCTTGAACAGAAGATGAATGAACCAGTAGTTGAAGTGAGGAACACTGGGGGCGGCAGAGTATTCTGTCAGCTACTCTTCTGAGTGTTGTAGTCCGACTAGGAAAGAAAGGTGTACAAAACACAGTCTCAAAGTCATCCTCAAGTCAGTAGAATCCATTAAATATGTTATTTTTTTCTGTAAATTTTGTATGCACTCCATATACTTTTTGATTTGGAACATAGATAGCTTGACTGACCTTGAGCTTAATTTGTAGGCAGAAGGAAACAGTATACAATATTTAAAAGTTATGCATATGTGTGATTGGGTTCTATATTTTCTCTAGGCAGCTCCTCTGTTTCCGCGGGAAATAACAAGGGAGCCGTCTTTATAATCTTAGAACTGTCACATTTATTAACTCCATCTTCCTCCAGTACATTACTTATTGGGTCAAATAACTTCAACTCGGGCAACAGGCCACAACTTACAGAACCAAATGTCTTTTCATAGTCCCAGGGACTCATAGGGGAGGTTTCCCAAGCCATTCTTGGCTGTTGGGTGTCCGGGGAGGAGTACTCCGGAGGGCACAAACAGTCCACAACACATGTGGCGGATCCAGCCTCTCTCGTCTGGGCGATCGTAGAACCTATTGTGCGCAATCTCGGACACCCGTTGTAGCTCTCGTTCTCTAGGCGCCACGATCACCGTCCACTCCTTGGTGATATACTGGATCGGCTTCTCCTCTCGCGCACCCGGTTCTGGCAAGAGTCCTCCGACCCTCAGGTTAGGAAAATCTCTCAGAAGTCCCTGCTGACGTATGTTTTCAAAAATCTCTTGTCGTGTAGCACTACACTAAACACAGAAACAATATTTAACTGGAAGAATTCCTAATAGCTAATTGGTTTCAGAGGCTCTGAAAATTGGACATAATTGTCTATGTCTGAGAGAGAGAGAAGACAAGATCAAGAATGAGTTTACATTTTCTATGGATCATGTATATAGCTTTCATCAGATTCTCAAAGGTGTTTGTTACCCACTTCCTCAGTTAAGAACTACTGAATATCAACAATGGATTTTACTTCGGTTTACAATTATAACCTGGCTAAATTGGGTGAGATCTGTTTTAAAATGTTTTTCTGTGCATCTAAACATGCTTGAAGCTAAATAATGCTTTTTTAACTTGATGTATTTTTACCTTTAAAAGTTTTAACATTTTTCCATGCCTTACATTGCTTTTTTTAAAAAACAATATTATTATTAAGAACGTTGAGGTATTCTAGAGAGGTATTCTCTGCCCTTTTGGACTATAAGCTTCTGTATTTTAAAATGTAGGCTTCTACAATTTTGAAACTTGATTATAAGTTTGTGCTTATAAGTGTGTGCTTATAACTTAAGTGTTCTCATCTTTTAAGTCATGTCCCTACAGTTTTACATCGCTGTAAGACCTTTGGATTTCACATATCTGTGCCTAAAATTTCCCTAACAAGTGTATGACTATTTTCAATATATTTAGGACTTCCTATTTTTGAAATATGGAACCTAGAAGCTACGGTAAGTAGAAATTACACTTGTAAAAATTAACGTTTTGAAGTTGCCTGGAACAAAGTAAATACCCATACTTAGATGTCCAGATGAATTTTGAAATGGTTGTCAATTACTGTCTAGTTTTATTCTGGGATTAACCCTTTATTGGGATAATATCAACTACAACCAACTTAGAATAATTTTGTCAGCTGTAAACAAATATAAACAAGTATAGATTTGCTCTGTAGGTCTGCCCTTCAGTTGACCTATAAGAGAAACATACAGCATGCCCTCCAAGTGGAGTCTGTCAGTTGCAATCTGCTGGACCATATATGCTATTGCTTACTTCTGGGTGGATTTGCTCAAGGTGAACCTGAAAGTAACTAGAGAAATGTATAGCTTCATATTTTAAAACTAGATGAAAATGGTCTACAGCACTGGATCTCAACTTCTTCAACTGCTAGAGGGTCTTGACAGTATAGCCAATTTAAGAGTCCTAGAAGGTAAAGGTTCCCAACCTTGGTTAACCCAGGTGTTCTTGGATGGCAATTTCCAGAAGCCTTCGCCACCAGCTGTGCTGGCCAGGGTTTCTGGAAGTTGCAGTTCACAAACACTTCGGTTACCCAGGCTTGGGAACCCCGATTTTAGAACATCCCCTTCATGGATTGCTGCCTTGTCATGGCAAAGGGGCTTTAGTAACTCAGAGAAGCTATGGGCTATGCCGTGCAGGGACACCCAAGATGAACAGGTCATAATGGAGAGTTCTGACTAAATGCGATCCACCTGGGGCAGGAATTAGCAAGCCACTCCAGTATCTTTGCCAACAAAACCCCATGAACAGAAACAAAAGGCTAAAATATATGACACTGGAAGATGAACCCCTCAGGTCGGAATGCGTCCAACATGCTACTGAGGAAGAGCAGAGGACAAGTACAAGTAGCTCTGGAGCTAATGAAGTGGTTGGGCCAAAGCTGAAAGGATACTCAGCTGCAGAGTAGCCCTCATAGTCAACAAAAGAGTGGGAAAATCTGTACTGGGATACAATCTCAAAAATGATAGAATGATTTCAATACAAATCCAAGGCAGACCTTTCAACATCACAGTAATTCAAGTTTATGCACCAACCACGGAAGCTGAAGAGGCTGAAACTGACCAATTCTATGAAGACTCTACACATGGACATCACCAGATGGGCAATACTGAAATCAGATTGATTATGTTCTCTGCAGCCAAAGGTGGAGAAGCTCTATACAGTCAGCAAAAGCAAGACCTGGAGCTGATTGGGGCTCTGATCATCAGCTTCTTATAGCAAAACTCAAGCTTAAACTGAAGGAAGTAGGAAAAACCACTGGGCTAGTCAGGTATAATCTAAACCAAATCCTTATGAATACACAGTGCAAGTGAACAATAAATTTAAGGAACTAGATTTGGTGGACAGACTGCCTGAAGAACTATGAATGGAGGCTCACAACATTGTACAGGAGGCAGCAACAAAACCATCCCAAAGAAAAGGAAATGCAAGAAAGCAAAGTGGCTGTCCAATGAGGCCTTACAAATAGCAGAGAAGAGAAGGGAAACAAAATGCAAGGGAGATAGGGAAAGTTACAGAAAGTGGAATGCAGACTTCCAAAGAATAGCAAGGAGAGACAAGAGGGCCTTCTTAAATGAACAGTGCAAAGATATAGAGGAAAAGAATAGAAAGGGAAAAACCAGAGATCCGTTCAAGAAAACTGGAGATATTAAAGGAACCTTTTGTGCAAAGATGGATCAAAATTGGGAAAGAGAGTACAACAAGGTTGTATATTGTCTCCCTGCTTATTTAACTTATATGCAGAATACATCATGCAGAAGGCCAGACTGGAGGAATCCCAAACCAGAATTAAGATTGCCGGAAGAAATATCAACAACCTCAGATATGCTGATGATACCACTCTGATGGCAGAAAGTGAGGAGGAATTAAAGAAGCTCTTAATGAGGGTGAAAGAGGAGAGCACAAAAAATGGTCTGAAGCTCAACATCAACAAAACTAAAATCATGGCCACTGGTCCCATCACCTCCTGGGAAATAGAAGGGGAAGATATAGAGGCAGTGACAGATTTTACTTTCTTGGTCTCCATGATCACTGCAGATGCTGACAGCAGCCACGAAATTAAAAGGCGCCTGAATCTTGGGAGGAAAACGATGAAGAAACTAGACAGCATCTTTAAAAGCAGAGACATCACCTTGCCTACAAAGGTCTGCATAATCAAAGCTATGTTTTTCCAGTAGTGATGTATGGAAGTGAGAGCTGGACCATAAAGAAAGCTGACCACCAAAGAATTGATGCGTTTGAATTGTGGTGCTGGAGGAGACTCTTGAGAGTCTCCTCCTTGAGAGTCCCCTGGACTGCAAAGAGATCAAACCTATCTATTCTGAAGGAAATTAACCCTGAGTGCTCAGTACTTTGGCCATCTGCTGAGAAGACTCCCTGGAAAACCCCTGATGTTGGGAAAGTGTGAAGGCAAGAACAGAAAGGGACGACAGTGGACGAGATGGTTGGACAGTGTCATTGAAGCTACCAGCATGAATTTGACCCAGCTCCGGGAGGCAGTGGAAGACAGGAGGGCAAAAGTGTGCTGCTTATATACCGCCCCATAGCATTTCAAGGACTCTCTGGGCGGTTTACAAGTTAATTATGCAGGTTACACATTGCCCCCCCCCCAGTGAGCTGGGTACTCATTTTACTGACCTCGGAAGGATAGAAGGCTGAGTCAACCTTGAGCCGCTACCTGGGATTGAACCCCAGGTCGTGAGCACAGTTTTGGCTGCAGTACAGCAGTTTAACCACTGTGCCACGAGGCTCTTCAGGGCCTGGCGTGCTCTGGTCCATGGGGTCACAAAGAGTCAGACACAACTTAGCAACCAAACAACAACAACATTTTAGAAGACTAAAATGTGAAAAGAGAGGTTACTTACCTGTAACTCTGGTTCTTCGAGTGGTCATCTGTGAATTCACTCAAATTAGTGTGCATTCACAGAGACCCCAAAGAAGAACCACCAGTCTGTACAAAACTTAGAATACAGTTGTTCTAAGCAAGTCATTTTGTTGGTGGGTCCTATTTCTTTTATAGAGTTGTTCCTGTATCTATGGCTTCCAAATGATGATGGTATGGTTCAACAAACCTCAGAGTCCTTTACTCTGATTTCCTCAGTTCATGAGGCTTGTCCTCCATCTCTACCTGATTCAGTGAGGGCGATATGGTGCATTGGCAGCCACAACAACATGGTGCCCATCTCCTCTCACATAGCACTTCCTCCTGTTCCTTGGCTTGGGATTGTCCCCCAGGCTCATGCCGGGAAATAAGTCCATCCCTTGGAGAAGTGCTCCATTCCGCTCTCCTTTCCCCTAACTCTCTTTCTCAAGCAGCCGGTTCTCCTGCTTGCTTCCACATTTCCCACTTCTCTCTCTCTCCCACCAAAAGGAAGGTTTCTTAGGGGAACAATGTCTCCTCCGCCTTTCAGCTTCCTCCTGGGGCATCATGAGTTTTACTCATTTCCCTGTCCAGGAGTCTTCTTTCGTCACCCACTCCCACCCTTCAGGGAGTTCCTATTTCCTGTCTTCCCTCTCCTAGACCAAACTCTACCACTACTTTTACCGCTGCCCTCTTTTCAGTCTTTTCCTCTGCTCTTTCTTCTCTGACCTTTATATCCACCCTGTTTCTCCTTCAGCTGTTGATCTTTTCCTGCACTCTAGGGCAGCCATGGGCTCTCAGAAGGTTCTGCCCCTCCTATCTGTGTCTATGTTGACTTGGGGGGGGGGGGCTAGCATTGTGGAATCCTTCTGAGTCTGAGGGAAGAGAGGACGGCACATGGACAGAAGGATTCTCCTTCCCTTCCTCTTTCTCACAGAAATATGCACAGTAGCTCAGGGGGAATTGGTTTACTTTCTAGAGACATGAGATGAAGACCAGCAGCCATCAGTATTCTATGTCAAGGAGCCTCATTGAAAAATATAGGTCTGCAAAACATTGTGTGTCAGAATTAGTCTGGAATAAGTATCCATTAAATGTTGTATTTTCTGTAATTTTTGTTTGCATTCTGTATTTGCTCTGGAGCTAGTTTTCTCTCAACACTGTAGTGATTTGGGGCAGTTATGGCTTCAGTTATATTGTATATAGCATCTATGCAGAAGAATATTTGTACATTCGTATGATATTCATAAGCTACCATAAATAGCTTAGTGAGGTAGTATCTGGCTACTAAGTAAAAGGTAGGGAGTTTAATTCCATACTGTGCCTCCCGGAAGGAAGAGCCAACATGTCTAGCCCTGGACAAAGCTATGCAGTCCCTCAGCCCTCCAAAAAGAGGGGAATGGTGAACCATTTTCAAGTGCTCCATTCCTAGAAAACCCTGAAAAGGCTTGCCATAACTCAGAACTGACTTGATAGCATGTAATTATTATTACTGTGCCCTGCATATGCCCTTGGTCTCTCTAAAGTTTAAAATTAATATTTTGTTGCCATAGAGATAACATAATCGATTAATACAGAAACAGTCTTTAACTAGAATAAGTCTTGGCACCACCAGTGAGAGAGATCCAAAGGGAATTCAATAAAAGTTGGACTGCGAGAGGGACTGTATAGTAATAAATATTGGGCTGTGTTTGGTCTGCAGTCCTTTGTGTACTTTCTTCTGGATGAATGTACACAGGGGTTATCTGAAAGTGACTGAAGAAAAGTAAACTATAATGTTCTTGAAACTTGGGCAGGACAGACCGGCCCAGCTAGATCATATTCTTGTAGATTCCAATTTGCAGTACATGTTTAATAGTATCAGCATTTTCAGGTCATGCCTACTTATTATATATATTGTCTATGGGCACATTACCTGTTTCCTGGCATTGTATTAACATACCTCTACAGCTTTTGTTCTTATTGTCACCTGGAGGTGGGTGGGTTTGTTATTCAAAGACCTTTAACCACCTTTGCATTCACTTGACTGAAGGGAGTAATCGGAAGTACCAGCCTACAGCAGGAAGTCAACTTCCACAATGACCTGTTTAATCATGTTGAAGCCTCCACCACTACAAAAATAATTACAGGACCTTTGTTGAGACCATTAATGTAGGAAAAGTGGGGTTGTAGTGGGGTTGTAGTGACAACAATCATCATTCAAACTACATTCATCATTCAAACTACATACAATCATCTTTCAAACTACATTCAATGCCACTTATTTTTATTCCACATTTCAAAGGCAATGGACTGCAACTAAAACAAAAATGGCCAGCTTCATCTTCCCAAGTTCCATCTTTTGAATTTTTGGAGTATTGGTTTGCAAAACGTAGATGTACACGACCCACATTTCTCAGGCTTTTTAAAAAAAAATTCTTTATACTAAGAGTTCTGCCTGCAGAAGTTCAAAAAAGAAAATGTTTTCTGAAGAAAAATGTTTTGTCTAATTTGTATGCCATGGAAAGTTGGATGACTAGAATACTGTACTGTAATCTGAATTTGATTAATGCAGGCAATATTTTTTTAAGTTATTTAGGTTAATCAGTGTGACTTGTTTCAGGAAAAAAACACGTTTTCTGTGTCAGATTTTTATTCTATTTCTAATAAAGGCAGATACATATTTACCAGAATTAGAAGTTAGAAGAAGTTGCATGCCACTATTGTCCTAACTATCATCTAGTTCAAGCTTTCAGAAGAAATGGGAAAAGTTAATTTTCTGGCCTGCAGTTCCCAGAACACTTCAGCTACCATGGCCAGCAGACTCTCTTACTCTGAGAGTTGTAAACCAAAAAAATAACTTTTGCCATTGGTGCCTATTAATCTAAACAAAGTAAGAAGTGCCCTACTGTCCACGAAAGGTGATGCCAAATACAAAGGTATTTTGTAGCTGAGCACAAGACCCATTGTTTTTTACATATATGAGGCTGGATCCACACTAATTGTGATTGCATACATGCCTTCTTAATGAGTCCTACTGGCTTAGTCTAAGTTAAATCAACAAAAATGCAGCCATGGCCTAGATCCAATCTACTGAATTTCAGATTTATTTTAGGCATGTTATGATTCTTCATTAAAATGTATTATTATTTTGTTAAGTCTCTTGCTGTATTTCACACTAGGCAACTATTGTTAAGATATACCATTTAGTTTATTTGAGGATCTGCTTCTACAAAAATATGTATTACTTTCATATAACTTTCTTCTATTCCTGTAGCCTACCTTGTGTAGGAAATGTTATCTCTTGGAATATATGGAATATACGGATAAACAGGTATATCTTCAGGTCATTACCTATAATTTATCATTTGCACATATGCTTTCAAGATAACAATTCCTACATAGTGTGGACTACAGGAAAACCAGGGTCCAGTCAATTTTAGTAGAAGCTCTACTTGGTTGTTATGATTTTTAAATTGGTCTGCTTAAATTCAGGATAGATGTTGGCTTCTAGTAGTATTCTCATTTTACAGAATGATAAAAGTGTCACTTTAAAAAAAGCTTTTGCTATCCTGTAATTTGTGGCAACCAGTTTCCTTAAAAGGCATAGGCTCTGAGATAATTCACACTGGCCTAGTCAATTCGGCAGTTTTAGTGACCCAATAATAATAATAATATTAATCTAAAGTCAGTCATGTTTTAAATACACATTGTTGAATCAACCTTTATCTCCAATTTTGGCAGAAAAATTAAAGGAGAATGTGAACCAACACAGCATGATGCCATGTTTGCACAGAAAAAGTAAAAGTAAAAATGCTAGGGTTAAGTATGAGGCAGTGTTATTAAAATGTCTTGTAAAATTACCTTTCAGAAATGAAACATTGTAAATGGCAAGGCTTGGATAACAGCTAATGAAAAGAATGTAGTTCAGTGATAGAGTGCATGTTTTGCATGCAGAAGATCTGAGTCAATCCTTGGCACTGCCAAATGAGTGGGGACGAGGAAAGAGTGACCCCCCCAGATGCAGAGAGGGCATAGGGGTGGGTCTTACATGAGCACTTCTATCCTCAAAATCCTTTTAGCATAACCCTTGAAAAAGACTGTACTGTCCAGCTTTTAGTTTCTGCATCACTGAAGGTGTAGCTACATTGAAAAAATAATGTGGGAAAGGCTTTGTGATTTGGACACTCTGATTCGTAGTGTTTTCCTTTGACTATATGATATAAGTCAATGAGAATCCACCCGGAGTCCCTACCAGCAGCAACCCATAGTCTCTTCCTTTGCCATTGGGGCTTCTGCTTTTTTAGAATTGAATGCCTTCACATGCGTTCAAGTGGTGTGATCACTTAAGCTGATATGGAGAGGTTTGTTGCCATTGTATTTGAAGCCATTCCAGCCAGCTCCAGCAGCTGTGAGACAGGCAGACACACCTAGTGCCAGGGATTGCTTTTCTCTTCCCTTCTTGTTCTTTCTTTCTTTCTTTCTTTCTTTCTTTCTTTCTTTCTTTCTTTCTTTCTTTCTTTCTTTCTTTCTTTCTTTCTTTCTTTCTTTCTTTCTTTTTCTTTCTTTCTTTCTTTCTTTCTTTCTTTCTCTTTCTTTTCTTTTCTTTTCTTTTTCTAAAGTCTTGCTAATCTAGCATTGGGGCAGCTGGCCAACTGAATGGGGGGAGAAGAGAGGAGAAAGTTTTAAGGCAGTTCTGCTCTAACTGTGCCTCTTGCAAATCTGGATTGCCAAAGCAGAGCAGAGCTGCATTTGGAAGCTGGAAACAAGGCTGATGTGAAAATGTTCTCCTATCTCTTTGCCAATCCCTTGCTCCCCCCTCCCAATCTGGTCACCAACTGGTCTTGCACTAGGAAAGCAAGCCTTCAAAAGAAGAAAGAAGCAGAATGGGAAGGGAAGAGAGAAACAAGCAGACCCAGGGCCCAGGTCTGGGGAGGAAAGGATTCAAATATTTAACAAGCTGAAAAAAGAGACTCTGCTGACTCCCATGTGGTCACCCAAAGCAAATTAACCTGGGGAAACCCAACTTCCCAGGTACAACTTCACAACTGATTCATTTGCATTTTTCCTGCTGTGTAGCTGCACCTTGAATCAGTCCAAAGAGATTCAGACCAATCCAACTTTGTGGCTGAATTCATTACAGAGCCTTTGTGTCAACAGTAGTCTTTGTTCATCCCTTTCTTTTTTCAAGCGATACCATAATGAATGTCTCAAGCACTTTATTTGGATATTCATAGTCTATGTTGGAATTAAGCCACTAACTAAAGAGATGAGATTATTCATGGCTATAAATTCTACAACTATTGTCTTGCATTTGCTTACATAAAACCCGATGTTTAACACCCATTTTAAAGAATACAATGAGATAATTTACTACTGTATTTGGCTCAAATATTTTGATTAATCAAATTTACTATTACTGTTATTTGCTGTACATATATCTTTATTGTTGATTTAATTGCTTCAGTCATTCAAACACAACTAATATTACATTACTGTTACTAATGATTTTATCCCTTTGTAAGAGTTTAGGGTAGATTCTCCATTCCAATCATTTTATCCTTATTACATTATAAAACAAGTTAGATTAACAGGGACTGGGCCATGTGTCCAAAAATAAGATTTCTGATTTTCTTTAGTGGGCAAGTAAAAAAGGAAAAAAAGGCAAATTCATTTTTCCTTATTTGTTAATCCTTATAATTTTTAAAAATATATTCCTTTAAGAAACCTACAAAGATTAAAATGATGCTAAGGGATATTGAATTCATTTAGCGCTTAGTGTGTTTCTTCATTTTTTTACAGAATAAGTTTTGTGCTTATTGTACTGCACAAAACTTAAGCACCCATAAAAAGGTCACAGAAAGTAAAATAGTGCAGAAAAGCAGCACACATATTAACAAACTTTGCATATTAAATCAGAATTTAAAGTTTGATAGAAGGAAAAAATGAACATAATTATGAGGCAAAAAAGTATGTTTATTTGAATTCCAGTGAGCACCCAAGGATAATGATATATGAAAAGGCAAGATAATGTGGATCACTTATCTTATTCACTAAAACATTTTCTTACATTCTGCTTCCCAATACTTGGGAACTTATACTTTTCCAAGCAGTGATAAATATACCATGGTGGAATACTAGGATCTACAGAAGAGAACTAATAGCACATGTGGTCCAAAATGCTTTGTTGAGGCATGAGGGAAAATGGCACCCCTCCCCTTATTCAGAGCAAGGCACATACTCCCTTAAAGCAGCCGTGGTATTGTGATGCATGTGGCAGAAAATCTTATAAGCATCCTTCCCCTTCTCTGGCAGTCTAAAATGCAATACCAAGAAAGTAAATGAGAAAGAAAATATAATTTAATGACACTTTTTATCTGTTGCCTGAGGTAGATGCCTAACTTTTCCAAATGGTAGGTAGGGCTGGCTATGTGAAGACCAAAAAACTACAGACACCAAATTTCTAGCTGGAATTTGCTGATAGGGTTGTAATGTTGATCCTTTGATCATTTTACAGGTTACATATTTGTTTGCTGCTGACCTGATTCAAAAAGGTTGGGTTTTGGCCCGAAAAACTCACACTGCCTATGGCTGGAACTTGGGACACATAATTTCATCAGTTTGGCTACTGGATTCTGAGAATTCTGGTTTTAAAAAAAGTAAAATTTCCACCCTGTCTATTTTAAGGACTGCCTATGCCCAGAGCATAAGATAGAGCGATGGACTAGTGCTCAAGGGACCTGCTTTCAGATCCCCACTTGGTTGAGTGTATGTAGCACTGGTAAAACCAGTACTTATCTCACTTACCTTGAAAATTTTATTGGAGTCACTTGACAGAACATAATACACATTTTCATGTACTCTTGCCCAGGCATTAACAGGTCTGAAGCCTTTGAGCCAATCTATCATATTTCCTGACCACATTTGAGAAAGGCAGGGCTACTATTTGCCTTTTGGGTGTAAATGTTGGTACCAGAGATGGGCACATATTAAGTCGTCCCTGTCTGGGCCGAGTAATTGTTGCACCTGCACTGTTGCCACACCCACCTCCTCTGCATGCTTGCACATTTCTTGGGCAAAGCACACTTGCCTCCCCTCCTCCCCAGCATGATGACCCACTCACTATTTGCACAGGGCTCTTCTTTCTTCTCCCTTCTCCCACAGCCAACCACTCAAAGGCAGGCGGGCAGGAATCCTGGGTGAGTGTACAGGGGAGGTGGGCGCCATGCCCCCACAACACCTGTGCAGACATGACAACTCGGCCCAGACAGGGACAACTTGATTCATGGCCATCTCCAGCTGGTGCCATTAAGCACTGCCTCGGGACTTTCTCCCTAGACACTGAGGGCATTTTAACAAGCATTTAAAGAAAGGTATACACTCCTCTTAGATTATATGTTCCTCTTCAACCCTTTCCTGCATGGTAGCTGCTGAACTGAACTGAACCAAAATATCCACTCATATACCTGTATAATAAACTTTGGACTGCATCCAATTCATAAATGGCAAGAATTAAGAGGATTTCAGGATGCATTCCTTGAAACGATTTAATGCCTTAAAACCAACACACGACAAACCGTGTCCAAGTTCAGCAACTCTCTTCCAAAGCAGGGCAAGTGTCATACTAGCTACAGTGCTTATTCCAGAGTTGGTTGGTTTGAGGGAATGAATGAAGGAATGAAAAAGAGACTGGGGAAGCTGTATGTCTGATTGGAAGTGAAAATGTTATTTAGATCTGGTGGCTATTTTTCCATTGAAAGTACTGTACTCCCCACCCTGGGAACCCATACCAGTGACTCATTCCACTTCTGCAAATAGGAAGTCAATCAGACAGGAGGAGGAAACTTCAACAAAAACAATGCCATTTATATTTGAAATATATGACATGGTCACAAAGTTTAGTTTGGGAAGGCCTCCCAATCAGGGCCTATTCTGGGGGTGGAGAAAATACGAGAGTAATTTGGCCAAGAAAGACCTCGTATTCACAGTCTCAAATTTAAAATATGCCCTAAGATTGGAACCCTGTTTCTGCATTTTAAAATTATGTTAATATACCAGAACCCTCAAGAAGTAGAAATGGCTTGGCCGCCTCTTGACCTCTGAGAGGCTGTGTTCCCTATAATCTTTAGTGACACAGCAGTAAATGTTGATGTGGAAGTGCTCATAACAGCATACTCTCTATAGCCATATTTCAAGACTCTGCACATTTCAGATAGCTGAATTGATTAATATCTTTCTGGGTGTTTATATCATGTATTCAAGGGTTTTCCTCTCCTCCTTGCCTCACATGGAAAAATGCAGTGCTAAAGAAAAAAAATTGTGTGTACTGTAGGTTGGATTTCTAACAGATCAGGAGAAAAACAGGGCTGAGAGGTCTTGTGGCTTTCACAGAAGCTTCATCTGCTAAGCAAATGGCTGGTTAACATCTTCACAGCATGATCATACATGTTTGCCACCGATATTGCCGTATCAAGCTGGTGTTAATGGCCCAGGTGCAAGAGTTGGCAAGCATAGCTGCAGTCAAGAATTAATGACATTTGAAATTTTTTTCTGAGACTAAATGCATCCTATCATTCACTGGTGAATGCTCTTTGGGATATCTATGAAATAGTGATGGTACAGTAGTACCTTGGTTTACAAATGCCTCAGTTAACATAATTTTGGGTTTACAAACAGAAATCCATTGAAAATAATGCCTCGGTTTACATTTTGTTTGTTTCGGTTTACAAAGAAAGTTCCCTCAGGATGCATTGTGCCTGGAGGTTTATAGCGCCACCCTGTTCCTATGGCAATCCGCGTTTCGGTTTACAAATTTTTCACTTTACATAATGTCCCATAGAACACATTAATTTCTTAAACCAAGGTACTACTGTAGTAGATAAGAGTACCAGACTCCAACTCTGGGGACCTGGGTTCAAATGACCACTTGGCCATGAAACCCCATGGTGGAGGTTGGCAATGGTAAGCCACTCACTGAATATCTTACACAAATGCAAGAATTAGGTGATATCCTTATTGATCTACAAAATAATCACACAAATTGTAAGCTTTAGTAGGTAAAATCCCACTTCCTTAGACTGTGTATCACCCTGTTATGGTCAGATCAGAAAGAATTATCCCACAAATTCATGGCAGATGTATGTGCTAAGTCTGCTTTTATGAGGTGCATCCAGACCCAGGTTGCAAAGTCAGTCAGGAGGCGTGGTCTCAAGTATCCTCCCTTGTAATATCTTACATAACTAAAAAATCCTATTAGGATCACTGTAACTCAGAATTGGCTTGATGGCGAGAACACAACAAAAATGTTACAAATAATAGCTATATGTGCTGGTTCTCCATCTTCATTTTCTTTCTCCGTTGCAGACAAAGATGTCTGCAGGAATTAAGTGAGGGAGGGAACAACATAGCACTTGACTACAGCAACGTCTCTGTGAATCATACAATTATACATTTAGAATTCAGGAGGTTGCTTGTGATCCCACATCACTGTGACCTTTTCCTTTAGTGCACCTAATCTAGTTGTGACTTAGTACTGAATTTCAGCTCACAAATGCTAAATAGAATAAGGATTTGCTAGTGTATTGCTCCGCATTAGAGGTGAGCAATGGCTATTTGCTCTGAGCATAATTGTACCAAAACTAGACAAATATTCTTGATTTAGCCTATTTTTGCAACTTTGGACATGCCTAGTTCCTAATGTGCCAAGTTAAAGATTTTAAATTGCTAATAGATTAATATTGATTTTTAGAGTTCACTTACAAATTAACTTACAAAAATTTGACAAGTTCTGTTCCCTTTGTGATTTTTGTGTGTGGCCATTCTTAACTGTTTTTTCCCCCTTATTCTGTTTAACATGCTGCAGGGAACACAATGATCGTCTGGGGACTCTGAGAAACTTATACATATGCTTTGTTGGTTACAGCTGAGTTGTCTATTTTGAATTACTTTTAATAATCAGGAGGGGAGGTAGGTATTAGGGATATTCTCCAGCTTTTTCTACATGAATACACTGGAAAAATGGAGTTCAAACTGAAATAACATTAATCTAAGAAGGGACGTGGTGGCGCTGTGGGCTAAACCGCAGAAGCCTGTGCTGCAGGGTCAGAAGACCAAGCAGTCGTAAGATCGAATCCACGCAACGGAGTGAGCGCCCATCGCTTGTCCCAGCTCCCGCCAACCTAGCGGTTCGAAAGCATGCAAATGCGAGTAGATAAATAGGTACCATCTCGGTGGGAAGGTAAACAGCGTTCCGTGTCTAAATCACACTGGCCATGTGACCACGGAAAGATCGTCTTCGGACAAACGCTGGCTCTATGGCTTGAAGAGCGGGATGAGCGCCGCCCCCTAGAGTCGGACACGACTGGACAAAAAAATTGTCAAGGGGAACCTTTACCTTTACGTAAGACAGGGCTGGTCCTAAGACCTATGGCAAAAATCTGCATGTGAACAAATCTGCACAGTTAATGGAGTAGGATGGCTTAAATTATGCAAATATGCATATTTCCCCTATTATTTAATGCTGTCTTTTACAAAATAGTACAACTTCCCACATATTTTGTTGCACCAGAACTTTTCCTCAAGGAACAACTGGATTCATGATTTTTCCCCCTTTTTGAGAAGGGACATAGGTTTGTAACAAATCACCACATTTTTATGTGGTTTATGTTTCACCTTTTAAATGTACACTGCACTGAGTGCATTTTCTCTAGGACAACTCAAAAATTGAGTAAATATATAACTAAGGCTGATCTGTTGCCCATCTACTTCTAGTAACAGAATGCTGTAGGCCCATATGATGACTAGCAATGTCTATAGTCTTTTCCTACTGCTTTTTATAGAAGGAAATTCTACTATTGTTCTATTACATTTATTGAGCTGCTCAGAGTATTATTTTATTAAAAAATTATTGTTGGCTACTGAAACACAATAACCACTGCTAAAACACATCTACGCAAAGTATTTATACAGTATTGGTATTGCAGCAGTGCAACTGTCACCCCCCCCCCAATAATCCTAAGAAATGTACAATGGTGCAAGTGTTTATGTATTTAATTTAGAAATCTCTAAATACTCTTTCTGTACTGCAGTTTACAAGAGTATTTGAGGAAGATGTCTCCTGACTGTCGTTTCTGACTCTATCATTCCCCTAAAGGCAAGGGCGGGTAACTTTGGACCCTTCCCCACATTTTGCTCTTAATATCAGAAGCCCCAGACCTGGGCAAAATGCGGCCCTCCAGATGTTGCTGAACTGCAAATCCCAACACTCCTCACTATTGGCTATGTGGGCTAGGATTGCTGGGAGTTGCAGTTCAGCAACATCTGAAGGGCCGCATTTCGCCCAGGACTGCGGGCCTAGCCAGCGTGCCTGATCATAAGGGACTATAGGAATTGTAGTCGGAAAAATCTGGGAGGGCAAAGGCTCAATTCCACACAAGGCACATCCTCTGGACTGAATCTTTTTCTAATATCCAGAAGCAGCACATGCTATGCTCTTAAGGAGATAGTTGTCATACTCTAACTGGATAACTGCAGTTCAAAAACACAAAACAGTGGCTTTGCAAGATGATCCTGTCATTCTAATGAGTCCAGTAGAAAGAAAAATATATTCTACTCTTACTTTAGAATTGTTCATTAGCAGAGCTGCTCCATTCTAAAGTTTAAGTTCTCTTCTTATATATAACCACAACTAGAGATGCAGTCATGTGACATTCACTGGGAGTAAATGTCATTGAATTCAATGAGGCCCACTTCTGAGCACACAAGTACAGAATAATGCTGCCTGTACACATTAATGCACCTCAACACTTTCAACCTATATTTATTAATGGTGTGAATGAGAGACTGTCTAACGTGGGGGGTGGTGGCAAGGGAGGGAAGAAACAGACGTTTGAGCTGTTATGACTAACCAGAAAATGTTGAGTGTATCCAGTTACGATAAATCACTACACTATAAAGTAATCACTGGAATAAAAGTATTTATTCCAATATTATAATAAAAAGGCATTTAAGGAGAACAACAAGCCAAAAGTACTTCAAGAGATGCAAATGTAAAGGAATGAAGATACTGGAGTACAAAAGTATGGCCCCAAATGCTATTATTTTATCTAGCAAGGTCATATGGGGAAGTATTTATACAACATTTACTCTTCCCAAAAACTTGTAATCCCCCCCACTATCAATGATACATGCATTTGAAGGACATTAAGAACAAGTGCAATTTATAAAATACTGTTAAATGTATAAATCCCTCCTGCTATACAGGTCCTGTAAGAACAACTCCCAAGGTGGTGGCATAAAGAAATCACAAATTGCATCTTACAAGTACCCTTTGGAGAGAAAATATTTCTGTACAGCGAAATATTTCTGCAGCCTAACATTTTAATTTTTTAAATTATCTATTTAAACATTGTTCTTCCTTTCCTTTTTGGGAAAAAAATCACACAACATAACAGAGTTAATATATTGACCCATTTTTTTGAGTACAGGCATACTAACAGTAAATGAAACCACATGTTGAACTGGCCATCAAACGACCCGACCCACACATAGTAACAGCTAAAAAGAGTCTATTCCCTCAACAGTGTAGAGAGGAAAAGTCAAATTTGTTATCACCTGGTAACACTTCGCAGTCATGGGAAAAGTATATATGGGTTCCTCTGGCTAGTGTGATTTCTGAGTGACCTCAATGGATTACCTCAATGGACAGAACAAAATGGAGCAAATTTCCAACCCTGTTCATTTAATTTAATAAGATCCTACTCATACAAAAGCTGCAAATCCATACCAGAGCTCTGGATCAGAGGCCAATTTGCTTTGGTGAAAAGTGTGTGGAACAATTTCTAAATTAATTTAAGGCTACATGTAGAAAAGAAAATATATATTTCATGCATAGATGTATAAATGTATTTTGGAAAGACTGATATTTACAAAAGCCAATATTTAAATGCAGTAGTTAGTCATGTGCAAAACAGTTCATTGTCTGATGGTGGTAATATGGTGGAATTTCAAATATACAAGCTGACTAGATGATCAGATTTTTGCTGAAGAGGTCTTTGGTAGGCCATGATAACATACTAAGGACGCAGCACTAGCTAAGTGAAATACTGTTGTAGCTGACATGAAACAATACTTTAGAAAAATAAAGAGTTTCAAGAAGGGCAGCACATTATTAATTTGGGTACATTTTATTATTTTTTTCCATGTGTGTTAACATTTTTGCTTGTCTATCATTTCAGTCTTTTGTGTGTAATGCAAAGCAACTGGGAAAGATCAATGGGCAAGTCAAAAATCATCTGCATCTTACAACTAAAGGTTGGGAGAGCCTGATAGTCTTCTACTACTATTCTGCAGATTCCCTCCCCACAAACACCATGGAATGTTCTTCCTCCTTCTCTTCTTCTTTGCAAATCATGCAGTCATTTCGGACTAATTTTCTCTGTGTAAAAAAAGTCTGCTCCACTTTTAACCTTTGAGATGGGAAAAATATATTAATGTGGTGACTTAATTAAAAGAAAGTTTATCAGTAAAAACAATTTGGTGAATTAAAAAAAAGAAAAACACCTTTGCTCATGTGTATTTCCTCCATATGTCTGAATAAAACCAGAAGTTACCTTCTGAAAAAGGCAAGTTTTAAGAGTTTGTATATCGAGACAAATATAAACAACACCCATGAATATTTTGTAGGTCAATAGCTTTTATGCCCTAGGATACAATCTTCAAGGTTCTCTTACACAAATCCCACTGGGTTAAATGGGAACTGCTCATGCATATTTCCCAGTAACTATAACATTGACTGAACACACTTTTCTAGAGAACTGTACTCCTAATGAACACCAAGGGCATGCAATTCTAAGAAGCTTAATTTTGCCCTGTCATTTATGATACTCAGTTTTGGCAAAAAGTACAAGTGTTTCTGATCTGTTACTTTTCCTCTAGTTCTGTGAAGAGATGCCCATGTCTGGGCTCAAAAACTGTAAGGCATAGCAGAAAAGAAAAAACAAAAATAATTCTGAACGGCATCTGTTGTGAGTGAGAAGAGCAGTGTGCCTCTTTAAAAGCACTGTGATGCTCTGGCACATGGTAAAGTGTGTTGGCAATTCTTGCCTTCAGATGTCAAAAACATATTAACCAAATGTCTAACTTACTTAGAATACATTAATGGTAGTCTTGAAAATGTCTGTCTTAAAACTAAGGAATTTAAGTAAACTTAGATTCTTTGTTGTACAAGTCAAAAAAAAAGTCCAACCTTCTTGCAAAGATCCATAATAAATTAAATATCACCAATCTCATAGCATATTTACACTTTTCTGTTCTTTCTGTTCTAAAACTCTTTTTTAAAAAAGAATATGTTTAAGCTGGGATGATCAGTAAACATTCTCTGTTTAACAGAAGAGATATTGCCATGCACCTCTCAATTTATAGCGGGTACAGAAATCCAGGACTGAGCAGAAACTAACAGGCACTCATGCTCCACAGTCCCAGTTTGTTTGAAGACCGCTAATGCATAGCCCATAGGACAAACTTAGACGACCTGTATTCAGATTTAACTCATTATCATATAGGAAGTCACTGTCTCACACTGGCTTCAAATAAACAAATACACTCGCCAGCAATATTTGTGCTCATGCCTGTATGTGCTGGACACTGTCCAGAAATAGCCTTCTGTATGAAGGTTTCACATGCCTGTTGAGTTGGCTCGTCATGACTGATATTACCATCTGACACCTGGTTTTTCACAGCCAATGTGTCTTGGAGACTGTTTCCACAATAATGGCCTGCCTGATTATATTACTTTGAAGAAAATGCTGTTAAAACCCCCAGTACAAGGTTATAGGTGTGATATATAGTAGTATAGGGCCTTGTTCAAGTTCTGTGGAAATGAATGGCATAAATAGTACCTGTTGTCTCATCTCCTTGTTTTAATACTGCAAGTAAAGACTAAAGCCTCGCTTCCCATTTTAGTGGCACTTTTCATGTTCTATGCCACAGAGTTTGTTATCTCTGTGACATAAAAAACTTTGAGTGTGCTAGAAACATAACAGCAGCAACACTGTTATATTTAAAGCAAGGAGCAGCCTGTCATGTATTACTCAGATCTGGCAAATTAAATTTAGGAGCATGACATATTTAAGGAAGTGCAGTCCTCAAACAATGTTTGCATAATATGTTAAGACTGTAAATTATCTTCTACACAGGACATATATATATCTCAGTTTCTATAGCTCAATTTCCTGTGAAGTATACTCATAATTTCTCAAGGGAATAAAAACTGGCAAAATTGCGGGGGGGGATCCCAAACACAAAACTTTCCAATGTAAAATTACTTACTGTAATTTTGGTGCCTCTTTTTATGAACAGGTCCATACACATTTTCATCAACACGCATAAATAAGCATTTTTTTAAAAAAAAAAATCACATGCTAGTCACATGGTTTTTGACCAGCTAGAAGAATTTTGAAAACATTCCCAAAAAGAGCTACCAAAGAGATTACTAAATGGTGATGGAAGAGCAAGTGGTAAAAAAAAACCCAAACAAATAGTTTGTGAGATAGCCCACCTGAAATGGCAAGAGTAGCAAACTATTCTTCCTTTTTCTTTGTCAAGAAACAATACAATCCAGCAGTATGTAGCATAAACTCCAACAAAGCTGTGCTCTCCCTCTGAATGGAAACCTTTGAAAACGCAAATGGAAACGCCAATTGATGTGTGTTTGTGTGCATGCGTGCACTGAAACACGCTTGTGTGTATTTTCAGTCCACTTCTAGTAATCAGGGTTGTGCAAATGATTTTATACTGCACGAAGCTAGTACCGCTCTGCACTATAATAATTCATTTTGTAAATAATTTTTTTTAAAAAAAACCTAGTCAGAAATAAACTGACAAAACTTTACATTCTTCTCTTAAAAAAGTAAATAAAATAACATTTAAATTGTGAATTATCTATAAGACATACATTAACAATTACATAGATACATATCGATACAGCACATTCAATCTGCCAAAAATTAATGATTACAAAGCCATATGGATGCTGCCATATATATATAGATGTATGTACAATATATCTATATGTATGTACAATACATCTCTATATAGAAGTATGTACAATACATATAGATGTATGTACAATGATTATAGCATTCAAAATTGCACTATACCTACAACCATTTTAAAATTACAAGATGTTTCATCATGATAAAACAGAAGTTATTCAGCATTTCATTAATTTTAATGGAAAAGTTTGGGGGGGAGGACAAAATCTCATTAGTATTCATTGAAGATGATCCAGCAAGCACTGCTGTGGTAGCGCCCATGCTCATTAAAACGGGAATCCTATGCCAGGTCACTGAAACTAATGCTCAATTAATGACACCCCCTGTTAAAGTCTGTCAGTAAACCAACAAGGTGATATTACTCTCCCCTCTGCCACAAATGTTGCCACAGAACTATAGTGGCTACTTAAGTGCTGCAACATGGCATTTATGAAAAATTGCTACAATTCACATATGACCCCCTTTACCCTTCATACATAGCTCTGCAACTTAACAACACTCTTATTTACATGGTTGTTTTACACAAAACCTTAAAAATGATGCAAAGAAGAGATGCTCATCAAGGCATGTGTAGTATTTTCCCCCCATTTTATTGTTAAAACTTTGTGTACTTGTAGTGCAATCTTATGCATGTCTACTTAGCAGAAATTCCAATTTAGTTCAATGGAACTTCCTCCCAGGTAAATGTACATAGGACTGCATCCTTACAATAAGATTTATTCAGCCATTTCATTTATAGTAAAAACTCTTAAGAAATCCCATTTTGAAATCTCCAAATCCATTAAGTAAGGAACCATACCAAGAATGCTTTATTTTCAACCTTGCATTTTTCAATTAAAGGTGCATTAAGAAAAGGGGAGGGGGACCTGCTGTGCAATCCTATGCCATCTTCAATAAAAGTAAAATTTACTTTGAATTAGTAGATCATATACATGTGTACATGTAGCACCAAATGGCATTTTTACTTACATGGTTGTTTGTTTTTGTTTGGGGATATTTTTTTGTTTGTTTGGCATTGAAATGGAATGCTTCCTAATACCAAGAGGGAACAGAGAAGCTGAAAACTAGCTGCTCAAAGATTTGGCAGTTTTCTGGAACAAACTGTGAATAAATTAACTTGGCATTTTAAATCAAGATCTTACAGTTCAAAGGTACATAATGCTTTTATAAAAGAAAAGCCATATTTGGCAACATGAAACTTCACAGACAATAAAAAGGTCTGAAATTAGGCTGAGAAATCTAAATGGTATGATTAATTTAAAACTACTAATTCCAGGCTATTGTAGTGTCCATGGCATTTGTTTGGCATTTGTGAGGGAGGGAGGGAGGGAGGGAGGGAGGAAGGAAGGAGAAAAGAAAAGAACTATTCTGGAAAAGAAGAAAATGTAATGGCACATGGCAATTGAAAAACATAAAGCTATTCTACCTCAGGACTCTGTGTCTTAACAATTTTTTGCTGTGTTCTGCGCAGTTTGCTGAGCTTTGATGGTACAATTAAAAGTAAAATCTGTAACACTGCTACAGTTAATGTATGTTCCCACTGAACAACACTCCCAGCCTTCAGTGCAAAGAGAGTACCAAAAAGCAGATGTATTTGACATATCCACCAAAAAAAAGGAGAGTATCAACATGGTCAATCATTTTTTAAAAAGTAGTTACTGAAAAATCTGAACAATTGATGGCTTAAATTCTAGTGACAGCTTTTTTCCTGACCTGATAACTACAGAGGAAACCAAGGAATGAAGCTCGTGTAAAAGGTAACTGTACCTTAAAAAATAAAATAAAAAGACAGAGACAGGAGGAACAACTTGATTTTGCTTCAGTAACAAAAACCAAACCAACCAACTTACAACAACAAAAAAATCAATCCAAGCCCCTATCCTTTATGAGTGCACAACTGAGGATTTAAAACACATTGAGTCACAATGTTTTGACTAAAAAAAATGAGGAAATGTGCTGCGAATGTAGTTCAGCATCTTTTGTTTTTCCTCTTGTAAAGTTTAAATAAAATCATAATATTTACTATAAATTCTGTGAACATTAATAAGAGTCCAGGCCAGCAATAAATTAGTATTATGCAGATCATTTTCACAGATAATACAGTCCTTCTTGAATATCTTCAGTTGCCCAAATAGGAGTATAGTAGGGAAACCTAAGAGGCACAGTTAGACCAAGTTGTACTCCTTCAGGTTTAACTGGAGGATCGTGTCCTTGACAGCAGCAAAGACAAAGCGGATATTTTCTGTATCTGTGGCACAAGTGAAGTGGGAGTAGATAATTTTTTCACTCTCTGGATTTAGGTCGACAAACATTTTCAAGATGAATTCCCTTGCTGCCTGTGCATCCCGTTGAGGTCCTGTTGTACCAGGAAAAAAAATGTTTTGTTTAGCATGGGCAAACAAAATACAAGCCTGCTATGTTTGAAGTACAATGGCCTTTGTATAAGAAGAATGAAAAGAAAGGTATTAAATCAAGTTCTTAACACCCACACTGACTCAAATCATTTTTACACGCCCAGGTAAAATTTGTCTTACCAAGCCAGGCCTTTTCGAGAGTAAGTTGTAGGGGTTCCCTCCCCCCCGCAAAGAGTTTATAAACAAGAATTTCCCAAACATTGCTCTGAAGTAGGATGGAACTAAATTCCCTATTATATACTGTGTCGGGTGGGAGGGGAAGGAAAAGGACTGTGCTCATGGGAAAGTAAGTGCTTCTCAAAAGTACCCTCATCCCTAATCAAGATGAGAGAGGGCATATTTTATATATCAAACTTCTTCCTGCCCATAAAAGGAAAAGGAAGATGTACATGATAGAAAACTGGAGTCTTACAGTATAGGGCAAAGTGAGAAGATCTGGGGGGCTTTCTATGGGAAAGGGGAGTACAGAATGAGTTTGGGAAAAGAGAAGGTAGAAAGGGGTGGAAGGAGAAACACCTTTGTTTTATTTTGTCCTAGTAGAATATTTCAGGAGGTGCAAAATCTCTCCAAAGTTAGGAAATCACAACAGTTCTTTGGAAATTATTCCTATTGACACAATAGGATTGATGTAGATAACAAAGTCTTAGTATGTGTCTATGAGTACACACACCCAATTTAAAAAATCATTTCACATTTTCTCTCACAAAATTGGAATTTTATATATTCTACTTGGTTTGTTGGACTAGAAGAGGAAAAATTGCTAAGATTTTTAAAACAAACACCTTCAAAACCATTTAGGAAGGCAGCCTTTGGGCAACTTGCTTGATGCTGAGAAAGAACCCTTGAATATGTGATTACTTTTTTAATTGATGGGATTTTTTTTAAATTATTTTCAGTTCAGTTGTATTTTTAAAATATAATTCATTATCTCCTGCAATGACCCCTACCCCATGCTCTGGGAATAACCTGTAAATGTCACTCAACTCACTGAAAAATACTAGGACAAGTTGTTAACTGAACCTTGTGGCATAGTGGTTAAACTGCAGAACTGCAGTTAAAACGCAATTCATGACCTGGGTTCAATCCCAAGTAGCCAGTTCGAGGTTTACTTAGCCTTCCATCCTTCCAAGTGTGGAAAATGAGTACTAGCTTGCTTGGGGGGGGGGGGGTAATGTGTAGGTCACGTAATTAAATTGTAAACCACTCAGAGATTGCTTTAAGTTTTATGAGGCGGTATATAAGCAGCACGTTTTATTTTTTTCCGCTTGCAGTATCTCCGGGAAATTCTTGTTTGTTAATTAAACTGAATATTTCTTTTAAAAAATAATTCTTATATCATTTCCAAAAAGAGTTGCAAGTAACATCACTGCTTGTAATACAGTATTTCCAAACTCGAATCTATGTTACTGTGAACATGCACAACCACAGCTACCATGACTGATCTTCAACATCCTTCAAACACACAAATAGTATTTCCAATAGCTCTCCATTCTAAATCTGATTCAGAAGAGCTAAAACAGTGGTGCTTTACAGGTTATTTCTCTAGTTACCAACCCCTCACCTACCTCTGTATACATATAGTTAAGAAAACTGAATTTATTGTTTTAAAGGTAAATACTCGGCACTGGCAAATTTAAAGACTTGGAGAGACAGGGAAAGAGTGGGGAGCCTGCTCAATTTTGTCAGCCCTGCAGTGTTAAACTTCTTGGTATTCAATGACATGCAGTAGACAAATTTAGAAAAGAGTCTCTCTTACCATCATATTCGGGGAAATAGTCAACTAGGTGAGAATACATTATTTTTTCCTCTAGAAGATCTTTCTTGTTTAAGAACAGAATGACCGAAGAATTCTGGAACCAGGGATACGTGATAATTGTCCTAAACAGTGCTTTGCTTTCCTCCATTCGATTCTGATTAACAAGAGATACATAATTAGTAAGAGAATCACACATTCACATCCATATTAATGTAACTATAGAAAATGTTCCAAAGTCATAATCTGTGAATCAAATGCTTCATATTACATCACACTTGCATGAAAAATTCAGTTCAACGTAAGCCCTTTGACTCAATTCAGGCAATCAACTACAAATGAGTTGGTAATCTGCAGGTTCATTGTGGCTCAAGACAGAAAAGTGGAAGCAAAAGAATATGCCTTAACACAGAGGTTGTCAGGTCCATGGCCTGAGCCGGACTGGGCCACGAAGGCAGACCTCCCGCCCCCCCACGCACCCCCCACAGCTGCTTCGAGCACATGCACGCATGCCAGCGCCGGTGTGAGTGCTCCCCCACCCCTTCATGCATGCGCCTGAGAGCGCCCACCTGCGCAAAAGAGCACACGCTCCTTCACGAGTGCACAAGAGAGTGGGGGTGTATGCCCCACCTTCCTCAGCCGGTCGGCGGTCCCGAAAAGGTTGGGGACCGCTGCCTTAACAGAAGTGCAGTATCATACAATATGGCAAATTGTGACAAGAATCTCATTGGCATTTGTGTACCGTTTGTACAACTTGCCGTGGCTAAGTGATGAGGTGCTTGGATGTAGTAGCCTGGTTGCATGCCTGGTCACACACCCTGACATACAGGAGGGAGGACATTCTAACCCACTGGTGCTATTAGATTTTGTCCATCTTATTTTACTCTTATGAATAGTATTTTTTTTAAAAAAATAGGACAACAAAAAAGAGAGGTTACTTACCTGTAACTTTGGTTCTTCAAGTGAATTCACACTAATGCGTTTAATCTGCACTTGCACAGACGTCTCCGGAATATTCTAGAACTTTATGATACATTTGTCAAGGACCGCCCCCCTAGTACATGTGTTCCGTCCTGGCAATTACCTCAGTTCCTAAGAAGAGCTCACCGCTGCATCAAGGTGATACAGGAGTGACGGACAGAGGGGAGGACAGGAGGAAAGTGTGAATTCACAGATGAGCACTTGAAGAACCAGAGTTACAGGTAAGTAACCTCTCTTCGTGGTATCTGTGAATGCACACTAATGGGTGATTAACAAGCTAACTTACCGCAGGAGGGATGTCATGGAAGAACAGAAGAAAGTTCAGCTCTCCCAAATGCTGCATCCTTTTTGGTTCTCAGATCCAGGCGATCGCGGGTGGCAAACATAGATGGCATTGCCCATGTAGCAACGTTGCCCATGTCTGGGAGTGGTACTCCATGAAGAAAGGCTGCAGAGGTAGCCAGAACTCTGGTAGAATAAGCCTTAATACCAACAGGTAGAGGCGAGTTGGTATGCCAGTTTTATAGTTGCAATAAGGCAATGGGATACAGTTTGAGATGAAATATAAGAACCTCTGTGAGGGAGGTGTAGTGTTACAAAAAGTCGTTTTGATTTGCTGAAAGAGGAAGTCTGTGAGACACAGAAAGCAAGTGCGTGTCTAACATACAACGTGTGTAAAGACTGCTCAAGGAAAAAAATCGTAGGTGATGGAAAAAAGATTGATGAGAATCGGTGGAAGACCACTTTGGGTTTTTTTGATTTGGAGTGTTCCGATACCAAAGGGGGTGGTTTGGTACCAGGGTGGACTTCGCTGAACTGGAAGATTTAGACTTTGATTTCGGTTTGGTCTTGGAAATGACTTAACTGTCAGAGAAGTGGTAGTTGCACCCGGAGATTCTTTAGGGGGCTGAGATGTTTGGGATGGTTCCATAGTCTAAGCTGGTAGCAAGGAACTTTCCCAGAGGAATGACCTGAGAGGCTGTTGTCCGAGTTCAAGGGTTTGTTTAGTGAAGTTCTTGCAGAACTGAAAAATAGAAGGCTGGTGAGATTCCCCCAGGCAAAAAAGACAGAGATTGTGACCATCTGTGAGGGGAACTTTGTTGGAGTACGAGGTGCACCTTTTAAATGGGGAAAGAGGGGCCATAAATGGCAGGGAGGGAAAAAGGGGGGGCGATAGGGAAAAATTGCGTGAAAAGTCTGTTACAATTTTTCTTTGATTGTACAGAAGCTGAAAAGAAGCACTTGAAAAGTCTTTTCCAATTTTCCTCAGATTAAAGAAGCAATGACAAACAAAGCTTGACGAGAGGGGAAACCTCAGCGGTGGCAAAAATGAACTAAGGTAATTGCCAGGATGGGTGGACCACGTGTACTAGAGGGGCGGTCCTTGACAAATGTTATCATAAAGCTCTAGAATATTCTGGAGACCTCTGTGCAAGCGCAGATTAAACCCATTAGTGTGCATTCACAGAGACCGTAAAGAAGAACATATATTACCACATGAGAAATATACACTTTGTGAGAGACTTGGAAGTGAAAACAGATGTATCAATTTTCTCCATCTCTGCGGGTTTTAGGGTTTTCCTACAACTCTCTCTCTCTCTCTGTGTGTGTGTGTGTTTGCCATTGGTTTGACATGTGTAGGTACCAATTTCCAGGTGGGGGAGGTAGTTTGGAGCAGTAAAAAGCTATTAGTCTTAAAGGACAAATCTATTATGGTATATGGATCAGATGTCATTTTATCAGATGCATGGACTGAATCTACATTACCGATTTATAAAACCAGAATTCTCCAGTTTAAAAAGTTTCTTCATTACTCACAGGGAACTATCCTCACAAAAATAACCACCTTTTGAAGTTTACAAAAGTAACTTTCCATATGCTATGCAAGAAGCCTTATAGCCACATACCTGGGAGGAAGGTTCCCTCTAAGGTGTGCACCTGCCCACGCACAACTCTCACCCTTTCCACACAATGTTCCTCCTCCTCCATGTACCCACAGCAATCATATTCAGCCGCTTTGGTTCCAGTTTCAACAGAACCCCGCGTGGGGGAGTCACACACACAAGGGGCAGAGCCGCACCCAACAGGGCTGAAAATTACAGGGAACGTTGTCTGGAAGTAAGGTTCAATTAAATTCAGTAGAATCACACCACCTCAGTGTGGTCTACACCCATGAATAAATGCTTCAACTCTCTTAGCCCTAATTTACTAACAAATCCTGAGTGACTTATCTCACTCAAGTATTTTCCATACATAACCCAGGCCTGGAGCACCTGCAACCTTTTCCTCTTACCTCAGAAAGACAAATTATTTAAGAGTGAGAGAGGAGGGAATTGGCCTACAATCTTTGCTTCCTACTTTCCCTCTTTCAGCAGATGGATGAGGTGGAGTGGAAGTCACTGGAGAATGCAAGAAGAGGATTGTTTCAGCCATAGTTTGGTACTTTTCCTTTAGTACTGCTCAGCAACAATTTCCTCACTGACCAAATCCTTCTCTTCAGGATGCACCACGAAGGCTTTTCTTCTTGCATTTAATTGTACAGCCTTTCCTCCTCACAATCAATCAATCAATCAATCAATCAATCAATCAATCAATCAATCAATCAATCAATCAATCAATCAATCTATCTATCTATCTATCTATCTGGTCACAAAAGGGAATATTTCTTTCTGGAATAATCCTAAAGATTTGCTGGAATAATCAAGACCTATTACCAATTCTAAAAACATGGCCAGATGGGCACAACGGACGAAACCATCTGCTCTTTCTGGAATTCTCCAGAAATGGTTCAACATTCAGCCAGATCTTTTTAATAATTCAGAGGCAGTGTCACAAAAATAAAATGTGCCAGTTTTCATAAGGTTATGATCATTCTTCCAAAAACAATTCCACTAAGCTATCCTCTGATCTTTTTTGAGAATGATGCCAAGTAATAAGCTGTGAAAATAACTTAGGAACCAACATTCCTGTTCTAAACAGGTCTTCCATGAGCTCCAAGTACAAAAGCATATATTACCATAAAAGGTAAAATAAATCTCAAAATAATAATTGCAATACTATATGCACATACTCTATACATACATTTATTGACTATAAAAATATACTATGTAAGCAAATCATGTGATAATCCTGGTGTTTCAACACACACTTCATTAACCTATTTTGTGAAGCAAAATCTTAATGCCAGATTTATTTAACGTTCACAGACTACACTTTTCTAACACATTGATATCAAACCAATCAATTTCTTTCTCTGGATAAAATGAGAAATGTTCAAAACATAAGGAAATTCCAGCTGGGCCAGGCTAAAATTCCCTTAAATCCAGCAACCTGCTTCCTATAATGGACAACCTGTACTTCTGTTACATCCACAAGCAGGTTCATAAAGTTACCACTCCCTCTCATATTCCTACATAGCAACTGGTATTTGGGGATATGCATCAAGACTAGTAGGCATTGTTAAGTGTTTGCATTTTATCATTTTTATATGCAGGGGAAACATAAACTGAAAAATTTTGAAGGCACCATCTGATATCATGACATGTCAAGCAATGCAGAAATTCTGCTGTGCTGGGAAAACCAGCATGAAAAGACAGCCAGCATATGTAATGCTCACAATGCAGTCCAAGGCAGTTGAGCCAAATCAAATGCCATTATATCTCAACAGCTATACAACATGCAATGATGCTGTCGTAGCTAGCCCAGAGTGTCAAAACCTAAGTACCATTTCTTTATACTTACCAATGATTGGGTACAGATCAGGGTTAAAGGTAAAGGTAAAGGTTCCCCTTGACAATTTTTGTCCAGTCGTGTTCGACTCTAGGGGGTGGTGCTCATCCCCGTTTCCAAGCCATAGAGCCAGCGTTTTGTCTGAAGACAATCTTCCGTGGTCACATGGCCAGTGCGACTTAGACACGGAACGCTGTTACCTTCCCACCAAGGTGGTCCCTATTTATCTACTTGCATTTGCATGCTTTCGAACCGCTAGGTTGGCGGGAGCTGGGACAAGCGACGGGCGCTCACTCCGTTGCGTGGATTCGATCTTACGACTGCTTGGTCTTCTGACCCTGCAGCACAGGCTTCTGCGGTTTAGTCCACAGCGCCACCACGTCAGGGTTAGCTCCCACAAAAAAAAGGCTAGTGCCTGAGAAATACCCAGAGCTCTAACTCAAGAGACTGTAAATTCCCAAAAGGATTCTCATCTGTACATACTAAAGATGAGATTATGGAATCAGACTAATTACTGGGCTTACCCTTACATCATTTTCTTCCAGTACATATTTATGGCTATTTCCACACCTAGGAGAAATAACCACCTAAAAAGCCTTAGAACAGATGCCAAATGAGTGCTTTATTGCCCATCTATATAGGAATTTATTTCAAATTTCATTCAAAGTTACATAACCACAATTTTTTTTCCAAATCTGGATGCTTGTTGTGGTGACACAAAAAACTATTATATTAATTGCTGAATCTGTATGCATGTATGACCGATGCATACAATAATCTCAGATCTATACTGTGTATCAGATACTGGCAGTTTCTGAAATGGACTTATAGTAAACTTGAGTTATTATGGCCATATATCAGACATCGCAGGGGACAGACATAGCTCACTGTGCAAATGCACCCTGATCATCACAGATATCAGGGCATTGAGGCTCTGGACTGAATTCAAGAGCATAACATGCTGCAAACTTGAATTTTCAGTGGAAGTACAACCCTATCCAGCAAAGGATGTGTCCCTATGATTTATTTATCTTTTAGTTGACCAGCAGCATCTCTGGCTTGTCTGGATTAAGCCTCAGTTTATTTGCCCTCATCCAGTCCATTACTGGATTTGGATTTGAATGAGAAAAAGATATAGAGTTCGGTGTTATTCACATACTGGTGACACTGAGCTGAACCTCAAAACATGGATATCTATATCTACTGTTATAATTCAAAAGGGGTTTCTAAGAAGTTGTGATGTTGGCAGACAAATCATATTTGTGAAAGAAAAGTGTCTCCAAAAAAACAACAACCACCTTTATTATATTTTGTATGTAAATTTGTACATAAAAGATTCAAACGTGTATGTCTCTTCTATAGTGAGGTATCTATCCTTCTTTGTAAGATTCCTTTGAAACACTATGAGCTTCTCTTTGACCAGAAATAGTAATTCAATATCCAAAACACAGGGACTAAAACGAAACCACTCTAACTCTGAAGCAATTATTAAGAAAAAGAGAGAGGGAGTGAATTTCTCAGCAGGAATGCTACAACTTTAAAGACTTCTCAGATACCTGGGGAGAGAGGATCTTAGCCAGTGTTACCCTGCAGGTACCACAGTATGTGTCTATTCTGCTTTGGCAGTAGCTTGACACATACCTATATATAACCAATATTTTACAACACACTGCTTCCACTCATGTGTAAAGGTGTTTCAAGCATGGCAATCACAGCTGGATCTTATGCTCATCATGAGTCACACTTGTTAGCAGCCTGTCCCCCACCAAAGCACCCAAAGAGTGTGTGAGGATGCATGCCAACTACCAGCCAGACTGCATTTGCGTGCAGCTGATTTTTGGTGAACAAATCCCCATCAAGGGGAACTTCACATGTACAATTGCTGTTTGCAGTGACTGAAAAAGAGGTTCTAGTCACTAAAAGCACAGAAATGAACTACAGTGGTGCCTCGCTTAACGATTGCCTCGTTTAGCGATGAATTCGCATAACGATGTGTTTTTTTAGAAAATAATATGCCCCGTATAACGATGTTTCCTATGGGCGATTTTCGCTTAGCGAAGTTTGGGACCATGCTTCGCATAACGAATGCGATTTTAGGTCCCCTGCTTCACTTAACAATGTTTTTTTTAAAATTAAAAAAGTGTCTTAGAAGGGTCAAAAACGGTTCTAAATGCTTGGATTCGTTAGAGGACCCCCTAAGTCATGTGCAAACCTGATTTGGCTTTGATCTGACTTTTCGTTAATTTATGGTTAATTTTTTTTTTCGGCCCATAGGAACCAATGGACCTGTCAAAATCCGACAGCTCCATGCTTTCCTATGGGAGAGAAAACAATTCGCCATAAATTAACGAAAGTTCAGATCAAAGCCAAATCAGGTTTGCACACGACTTAGGGGGTCGTCTAACGAATCCAAGCATTTAGAACAGTTGCTGAGTCTTCATTAATTTTTTGTGAATTTTTTCTTCCCCCATAGGAAATAATGGAGCTGTCAGATTTTGACAGCTGTCAAAAGTTGGGGGGAAAAAATTCACCCTAAATTAACGAAAAGTCAGATCTAAGCCAAATTACATTTGCACCCGTTTTAGAAGGTGCAGAAGCTATTCCAAGCATTTAAAACCATTTTTGCCCCTTGTATGACACATTTAAAATTGCAAAAATTGACTTCGCAAAGCCATTGAAATGTATTGAGTCAGCTTCAATACATTCCAATGGAGGAAACACTGTTTCGCTTAGCGATTTTTCCTATGGGTTTTTTTGCTTAACGACGGCAATCCGTTCCAATTGGAACGGATTAATCGGTTTCCAATGCATTCCTATGGAAAATGGTGTTTCGCATAGCGATGGTTTCACATAGCGATGTTTTTTTTGGAACGAATTAACATCGCTATGCGAGGCACCACTGTACATTGTTCACTCATATACCCATCAGTTTATACAGACAGGGCTTTTGTAGTAAAGTGTGATGAGAGGGCAGAACAGGAGGATGTTCCTGTGAGCAACCCTGACATACTTTTTAATACCTCCAAAATTACTTCTATACATTTCCATGTATTTCAAAATACTTTGATTCTTTTTTTTTAAATCTACCTACTTACATATTTTCTCCTTTCCCCCCTGTTTTATTTATAGTATATCAGGTGTATGCAACCTCTGGAGACTAAGGGAGCTGCACTGCTACATGCCAAGCTGGAGGTGGATGGGGCAGCACTATCTCCTGTAACTATGATGATGAAATTGCTTGTTTCTTTTACAAATGATACAAATGACTTGGGCTGGCATCTTTAAAGTAGTGCCAGTGCTACTACAAGTAGCTTGTTGTTGTTTAGTTGTTTAGTCGTGTCCGACTCTTCGTGACCCCATGGACCAGAGCACACCAGGCCCTCCTGTCTTCCACTGCCTCCTGGAGTTGGGTCAAATTCATGCTGGTAGCTTCAATGACAAGAAGCTACCTCCTTTCAATTAATTTTATGTCAGAAAATAGAAACATACAAATTTCTATTTAATCCAGACAAACTTAAATACTGCATTGTCCTACACCCTTCTTCATCTTGTCTTTACCAAGTGCTTTAAAAACACAACTCTAGCAAGATGGTGGATCATCTTGCTTTGGGAAAGGACCAAGTCAAAAAAAATTTTGTTTTGGACCGCTTATCTTTTCACATGCAATACAATTTTAGCTTGTTGGAAATGGAAAAACCTGGACCAGAATACTTAACAATGCTCAAAGGCTACAAACACATGAAGGAGGACAGCAGATTACAATTTACTCGAGGCAAGAATGGCAATGGATCACATCTGCATGGCCTGGGTGCAAACAGGACTGCCTACAATTACTGTTGCAGACTGAATGCAGTACAGTGGTGCCTCACTTAGCAATGATAATCCATTCCAGGAAAATCGGTGTTAAGCGAAAACATCATAAAGCGAAATTAAAAACCCCATTGAAACGCATTGAAACCCGTTCAATGCGTTCCAATGGGGTAAAAACTCACCGCCCAGCGAAGATCCTCCATACGGTGGCCATTTTCGCTGCCTGTATAGTGAGGAATCCGTCCCTAAGCACAGCGGGGAGCCATTTTAAGCACACGGCGGCCATTTTGAAAACCCGACGATCAAATGTTTTTGATTGTCGTAAAGCGAAAAACCTTTCCCGAAGCAGGGAACCGATCATCGCTAAGCAAAATTCCCCCATTTAGACCATCGCAAAAGAGCATTGTAAAGCAGATTTGTCGTAATGCAGGGCAATCGTTAAGCGAGGCACCACTGTATCCAGATGGCTGCAGCTCTAAAGTAACACAGTATTGGTACCTAGAACATTTGATGAGTTTCAACTGATCTGAAGACAACAGTTACCTAGAATGGCATGGTGAATCGTTGCCATTTCAGACATTTGGACTACATAATTCCATCTGTATTCTCAATGATACATGAGTGTGGGAGTTGAAGTGCCAAAGGTTCATCACCCCTTGTCTAGAATGTAAAGATTTCCAGCTCTCACAGATGCCTTTCCACATCTTCTTGACTCATTACTGCAAAGCAATATACAACCATTCCTCTGTAAGCTACACTGGTTTTCAAAAAGTGCTGCTTTTAGCTTCTGAAGCTCAAGAACACCTGTACCCAAACAGCTCATCACCCTATTTAAGGCCATTCTCTTTTGTAAGTTGCAAGTAAGAAAACACTGCTTGACACTGCCACAAGATTTGTCCAAATCACTTTGTTTAGTAAGTAAGCAATCCAACTATGTCATATTTTAATGCATTGCGGTAATGAAATCTACTCCAATTTCCAGGAAAGTATTGTAATTTTTATTACTGCTGCTATTCTTTGTTATGAACATTTTTAAACATGTTCCTGCATTAACAGACTTAAAATGAAGATGAGATATTGCTTATTTCTTGTTTGGTGTCCTAAGAGGCACATCAGAGAAGGCTAAGCAATCAAAGAAGGCTAATTCAGCATTGCTCTAACAGCAACATAGAGGATGGTTTTGTAATCATTGTCTGATTGCAACGGATCCATGTGCTTTTCCTCTAATGGTATCGTTGTTTCGACCCCAATGAGGCCAACATGCCTCCTTCTGGATCTTCTGTTTTTGATCAGAAGATCAAAAAAAGAGACTAAGACCCAGAAAACCACATTCTTAACTGCTAGTAAATGATCCTATGAGCTGAAGAATCTTACATACCAACTACGTGAAACACAGCAAGGCAACATAATCGTAAATCTAAAACCAGGGTGGGAACTGCAGAACCCGAATGGAGAACAGCACAGACTCTTTTCATGTGCTGCAATTCTTCATTGAACTACTATCTAGTCTCTGTGCCACACACCAAAAGGACCTGTGAGACAGCCACTTCTGGTCATGAAAAAGTGAGTATGGCCTCTGGACCTTCTGAGGCTGTCTAAACCCTGACTTAAAACACCTTTCTAAAAGTTCCCATAATACAGGGTGGAAAATAAGTGACCCTCCAGAAGTTACCAGACTGCAATTTCATCAGCCATAACCCACACAGCCACTAATAAAGAATGATGGGAGCTGTATTACAAGAATATTTGAAGGCATCATGTTTCCCTGCCCTGCTCTAAAATTTTGTCTAAAGACAGGCATTGAAGTTTCTGTAGGTCTTTCATCTGCTAAGGCTAAATTTGCAAGGATACCTATCTGAACAGAACCTTGTGAGCTCTGGCTGGCTTCTGTAGTCAATAAGAAAATCTGTCTTGCTCTTTATCCCTGTGCTTAGAAAGCTGAATGTATCTGGCAGGGGGATGGGATTCTCAGAACCCAAACCTGAAGATACTTCAAACCCTGACCAATATAACATGAAACACGAAGGATCTTATTTTCTGGGTCACCCTCCACTCTGCTGGTTTCTCTTGGACTATGCAATGTGATTATGGTACAGAAATAGTCTGTCATCTTTATAAAGTCCTAGAAAGAATTATTCTTAAATGGCTAATGGAAACAATGGAACCACTCCTCGTGAAACAACATCAGGGCTTGAAAAATTTTAGAATGTCTCACCAGTCAGTCAAAAATTTCATCAGTCAGCATGACAGGACTATAGCCTTGCAATTTATTGGGAATCACTGGTCTATACCCTCACACTTGGGTTGCTTTATTACCTGCGTGCCTGTGGGGTCATGAAGCTTGTATTTTGAATACCTTTCTTTTGAATGTCTCCAGCAAAAATAAAACTGAAAGCAAAAGCGCCCAGCCTCTTAAGGAGCCACGGTTCCCTCCCACCCCAGGATGTGTCCTCGTTCGGTTGAAATTGGGAGCAGGGAATCTCCATATTCTCCAGCATGGGACTAGACTACATTCTCCTGCACAGCTATATTTCTATGTGCCGCTTGAACTCTCTTCTTGCAAGAAGAGAGCAGTTTTCCTTTTGCAATGGGAGAGGGGAGGGGAGGCCTGTAGGATTAGAGATTGAGAGAGAGTGACAGGCGGAGGGGAAGGAGGCAGGCAGGGAGAGAGCTGTGACAAGCCCAGCAGCATTTTTCACTCGTCACAGACAAGTGGACAAGCACATTTTTCAAGCCCTGCACAACATGCTGGCTTTAGACCACAACACAAAGCAGTCATCAATTATTAACATAACATACTGACAGCAGCTTTGAAATTAGGAAGATCATGGTTTTGTTAGTATCTCAGCCACCTCTGATGCTGTTTGTCATTACACAATCTAACCAAAGATTATAAAATAAAGAACTCAAAAGAATGGTCTACCCCAGGGCAGTGTAATGGCTTCTCTTGTATTTAACTTCTATTGCAATGAGCAACCACTTCCTCAAGACACAAATGTTTATTTATGCTGGTCATCTCAAACTTGATTATCAGTCAGCTGGACAGCTTTCAGATGGCAGAACATCTTCTAGAAGATGCATTAGAAGAACTTGGTACATATAACAGTAGAAATCAACTAAACCCAACCCCAGTAAGATTCAAATATGCACCTTCCATCTGAGAAACAAGCAAGTAGGTAGGTAGGTGGGTGGGTGGGTAGGTACGTATGAAGCTTCTAGATTGACTCACTTAGGGAAATACGCTTGGTGCAGTTTATATTATAAAGCAAAATATATGAACTGAAACAATAAATGAATGCATAGATAATGCCACAAACAAAAACAAAAAGGCAACCGAGGATTGCCACCTGGTGGCGTAGGTGAACCAAATTATATAAACCATAACATAATAACAAACTATCTAGTAATATCAGGGTGAACTAAAACCAATTATTTTAAAAACATAACAGATTTTTAAAATGTAAATGATTTTTTTTTATTTCAATCAAATTTATTTAATGAAATGCTTTTGGAGGAAACATCTATCTAAAAATAGTTTTCAATTTAAGATACATATAGTTCAAATGTTATTCAGCATGAAATAGAGCCTATGTAGCATGAGGCTGTATATTCATGCAATATTTACATTTTTTCTAAACTAATTCAATTAATCCAAGTTATCCAAGCTGAGGTAACATGCACTTTTTCACAATAAAAATGGTATAAAACCAACAAAGTTAAACTTTAATTCTATTGTTGTTCTGCAAATTTGTGTACAATGAACACATTTATGTTTAAGTAAATACAAGAATACGTATGCTATATAATGTTATTGTTTTAGTTAAATAAAACAATTTAATTAGTTCTCCAAATATGAGTGATTAACCTATTAAATTAAATCTATTCTGATACAGATGTTTTAGTAATCTGACAGGTTATTAAATAAGAAAACTTCATCTGGTTGCAAATATTAAAGATTATAACTACCAGCAAGAATGAGTATTTACATTTAAAACTCATGGTTTGAGGAGGAGTTGATGCCAGCCATCGAGGATAAGAGGACAGCTCTAGCAGCATACAAAGCCTGTCCTAGTGAGTACAGTGGGGTCTCTACTTAAGAACGTCCCTACTTAAGAACAATTCTACTTAAGAACAGCTCCGTTTGCTAAATTTTGCTTCTACCTGAGAACAGAAATCCTAGATAAGAACAGGAAAAAAAAAAAAACCTTTCCTGCTCTTTTTTTAACCTTAGGTCATCTTAGGTTAAAAAAAATTCTCCCCCTAGTGGTAGAGTACGTATTAACCAGCTTTGCATTAGTTCCTATGGGAACTAATGCTTCAATGTACGAACACACCTCTACATAACAAAAAAACAACCAGAACGGATTAATTGGTTTTCAGTCCATTGCTTCAAAATTAGCTTCCTCAGAAGTGCTTTTAACACTGTTCCCTGACCTAAGAAAAAATATCCCCCTCTAGTGGCAGAAGGCGGAATAGCAGCTTCCCATTAGTTTCTATGGACGGAAAAGAGCAGATACGGATTAAATGGTTTTCAATGCATTCCTATGGGAAATGCAGATTCTACATAAGAACTTTTCCACTTGAGAACCACCTTCCAATACGGATTAAGTTCTTAAGTAGAGACCCCACTGTACAACTTGCAGGTTCTTAGAGTTGTTCATAGGAAAGTCCAACAGACTGCCAGGAGATGTTCTAACAATTATTGGCTGCAACTCTGCTCTCGGATACAGACAGCAGCAGGCACAGGTAACATCAAGGGAATGTATGACGGTATCAAGCAGGCTTTGGGTCCAATACAGAAGAAATCTGCTCCCTTGAAGTCTGCTACAGGCGTGATCATCCAGGACCGAGCACAGCAGATGGAACGCTGGGTGCAGCACTACTCTGAGCTATATTCTAGAGCAGTGATCCCCAACCTTGGGCCTCCAGAAGTTCTTAGACTACAACTCCCAGAAGCCTTCACCACCACCTCTGTTGGCCAGGATTTCTGGGAGACTCTGCCAAGACTTTGGACTAACAATCAGCCTTAAGAAAACACAAGTCATGGGCCAGGGCATGGACTCACCTCCCTTTATTACCATCTCCATGCAAGGATTGGAGGTTGTTCATGGCTTTGTGTACATTGACTCAACGATCTCTGACACTCTCTCACTAGATGTCAAGCTGGACATCTAGACAGGCAGCTAGACAGGGGGCAGATTGTATTTCTTTTCAGTGTGGAACGGATTGTCACTCTTGAATTGGCCTTCTCAACCGCACTAGACACTGTTCCAAGTCTTCCATACAGAGCATGTTCCCATCATCTCTCGAGACTGAAGGATGCCTAATCATCAATCAATCAATCAATCGATCGATCAATCGATCGATCAATCAATCAATCAATCACTAAGATCATCAGGGGAGGCCTTTCTCTTCGTCCCACCACCTTCACAGGTGTGTTTGATGAGGATACGGGGAGGCCTTCTCCGTTGCTTCTCCAAGACTTTGGAACTCCCTCCCACAGGAGGCTAGGCTGGCGCCATCCTTGTTGTCCTTTTGCAAGCATATGAAGACCTTTCTGTTCAGGCAAGCATTCCCTCAGTGACTGACTGCCTGAGTGTAATCTTTTTAGATGGATGATCGGTAAGTGTTTTAGATGGATGATCGGTAAGTCACCGCTCTGACTTATTTCAAATATTGCTGGTGTTTCCCATTTCTAAGAGGGGTATTTTGTTTTTCTTTTAAATATTTCAATACTTAGTGTTTTTAGCTTTAAATGTTGCCTTTTAATGATGTACATCACCTTTGTATACTCATTATTTTGTTCTTAAATTTGTCTCTAAAGGCTGTAAGCTGCCTTGAGATCTTTTCTAAGGAGAAAGGTGAGGCAAAAATATTTTAAATAATAATAATATCTTTACTTTTTATCATGATATGCATCTGTTATCTGCCTTCCATTAAATTATCTAGAAGATTTTCAATAACAGCATTTTACAAGTACTTCTTAGTTGAATTCTGAAGGAATGAATGAGACTAGGTGAACTAAGAAAAGAGGAAAAATGGGATGGTTGTGGAGGAACAACAACCATCTGACCAATTTATGCTGTCGTGTATAGAAACATTAATAGGTATATTACATTAAATATGCTAAACTCTACATTAATAAAAACAGCTCAGAATTCAAATATTCTATTGAGAAGATTATAGTACCATCTAGTGTTCAAACAGTATAAATGAAATATATTCACCCTGATTTGTAATCCTTTTCTACATTCAGGGAAAACACATTAGTGCATTTTATTTTTATGATGCATCAGGAGAAACAGGGTGACAAGCACATCTGTTATATACTACACTAAAACCTGGCAATTAGAAATTGGATGGTTTGGAGGTTATCTGGAGGCCCAAAACAGGGTACAATGCTGGCATAAATAACCATTTGGATGCTGACCACTATATATTTACAGGTTAACATTTTTGCTTTTCACTGTTTCCACACTGGAATTTATTTATTTATGTTATTTATTTATTCAATTTCTACCCCGCCCCTCTAGACAACGTCTACTCGGGGCGGCTTAAAACATATTAAAACAGCTTATAAAATGAATATAGTGCAATTATTATAATTAATAGTATCCAAGATGGCAAAAACTCAAAAGGAAAAAGAAAAAGAAAGAAAAGAAAAGAAAAAATAGTAATTAATTTTTCAGTTCCAGAGATATACACACATATAAAGTACATACTTCTCATTACCTGACAACATCAATTTGGATAGATTTTAAATCATCTATTGCAAAATTCTGGAATTATTTGGGTTCTCTGTTCTTGAGAGCAAGATATTAATGGAGGCCTTTAAAGCAGCAGTTCCCAAACTGTCTAACATCATGCATTTTTCTTATTTTTGAGAAATGCTCAAGCCTCTTTACCTCTCCTTTTACTATCATGCAACTAGTAAAATATAATGTGCAATTTAAATCTGTCTATTATCTCCTAATAAACATGACAACCTATGGATTCTCTATGTGATTCTTTAGGAGGGCATTCTGACCCCTACTCCCATTTTGGGAATCAACATATTGAAGCATGCATTTCAATTTACTGATTACTGTAACTGAAGTTATGTTAAGAACTGGTCCAGAGTTCACAGCCTAAACAAGTACCATGAAAAGTTTCTCTCTCTCTCTCTCTCTCTCTCTCTCTCTCTCTCTCTCTCTCTCTCTCTCTCTCTCACACACACACACACACACACACACACACACACACACACACACACACACACACACACGGAGGGGGCAAGGCAATTTGCTAGTTGCGTGAGATCTTTTTAAAACAAAGCTAAGATGTCAGCTTAAAATATGCACAGTTTAATCAAGTAGTGACGAAGGAACGAGCAACAGTATTCGTTAATCAAATATTTCAATTAAGAAATCAAATAGATGTAAAGTAAGATTATACCATATCATAGGCTTGCATTAGTGAGGCTGAAGGATAAAGTTAAAAATTCTAGTTCTATCTCTTTCAGTTTCTCTTTGTATTCAGATTTTTGAAAGACTCTTAACTCAAATGTTATTTTGAACAATGTGAAGATAAAGCCCATATTACAGTTTTTGCCATATCCATGCATAGAAAAAAGGAAAAAGGAGAAAACCAAATTTTAAAAAACAGAAACAAAACAACAGGCATGATATATTCCTCAAGCATGATGGAATACAGCAGTGCCTTGACTTACGAACTTAATCCGTTCGTAAGTCCAATCAGTATTTCCCATAGGAATGCATTGAAATCCGATTAATTTGTTACAGCTGTTTTTTGTTCTTATGTCAAGGCATGGTTTGTAAGTCAAAGCATTACTTTCCATAGTAACTAATGCAAAACCGGTCAATCCATCCTCTACCACTAGGGGGAGATATTTTTTTTAACCTAAGATGACTTTGGTTTTTAAAAAAGGGCAGGAAAGGAGGGAGACAGACAGACAGACAGCCATTTTGATTACCCAGCGGCCCTTTTGGAGTCGCAGATCAGCTGTTTTTAAAACATCGAAACACTTACCGATCATCGCAAAGCGATGTTTACCCATTGAAAACATCATTATGCGGATTTGTCGTTAAATGGTACGCTTGTTAAGCGAGGCACCACTGTACTCTTCTACATGGAACAAGTGCTCAGAGATAAGTGCTTTTCATTTTAGATTATCTGTATTTCCATTTGTATTTAAATACAATCTAGTTTGTAGCATATGCAGATAGAAAATAATAACACAGTTAAAAAAAAGGGAAACCTCAAACTGACAAAACGTGTAGATCTGCCTAAGTAAAACTGGTTGAATGAAAACATTCCCAGTTTTTTTTTTAAAAAAACATTGTTAGTACATGATCTTAAGAAAACAAATTCACCATCACGCCTTGAAACAGATGGTGGATAAGAGGAAATACTACAACACAGGTATATAAAATTATGCTCAGTGTGAAGAAAATGGAGGAGAAAGTTTTTTCTTTCTCCCCAAATACTACAAAACCAGAATCATTCAGTGAAGCAGCATGATGGCAGATTCAGGACAAATAAAAGGAAGTACAGTGGTGCCTCACATAGTGATCGCTCCGTATAGCGATGAAATCGCTTAGCAATGCTGTTTTTATGATCGCAAAAGCGATCGCTCAGCGATGTTCCCTATGGGGAAATTTCGCTTTGCAATGATCGTAGGGAAGCGATCATCGCAAAGCCCCCATTTTTCGGCCAGCTGATTGGCGGTTTCAAAATGGCCGCCGGGTAAACAAAATGGCCGCCCACCATTTTCAGGTACGGATTCCTCGCTTTAGAGGCACCGAAAATGGCGGTGCTATGGAGGACCTTCACTTAAAGGTGAGTTTTAGCCCATAGGAACGCATTAATCGTGTTTTAATGTGTATCTATGGGCTTTTTATTTTCGCTTAGCGAGGTTATCGCTTAGCAGCATTTTTTTCTGCACAAATTAACATTGCTAAGCGAGGCACCACTGTACAGAGATTATTGAATTTATGGGCACAAGACTCTAACTTGGATTGCTCTGAAAGGGAGTTGGATAAATTCATGAAGGTTAATGCCATTCGTGCCTATTAATCAGGATGGCTATCTTTCACCTTAAGTATCAGATACAGTATGCCTCTCAGTATAAATTGCTGGGAAACATGATATAGTGGGTGCAGCTGCAGTTCTCACTGGTGGGCTTCGTACAGGCACCAATGGTGGTAGAAATGACTCCTCAATTTCTTACAGTATTATTAGTTACCTACATCAAAGTCAATGAAGGAATATTTGAGAGCGGAGAGCTAAAACAGTGATATCAACCAAAGAAATACATCCCTCAAATACTGAAAAACTGACTGCAAAAACCAGAACATATACAGTATGTCCAATAATGTCCAATAATGGAACAAAACTGAAATGCTAAGGAACATTATAGCTCAAGTCTTTGGGTACATGACTGATCTGAAAACAGAATTCTGAAAAATGTTTTTAAAATATATTGTTCTGGAGAACTTGATAAATAACTTGGTTTGAAAGAATGTAGAGGTGCAAATATTTAATGCTCATAATGATAAAGGTGTTTTCATATTATACTGCCAAAATACCCTTGGTTAAGGAGGATGCTTTTTCCACAAGTCAAATTCTTCCACTGTTTATTAAGATAACCCTAATTAAACATATACCTTCTTTTCCACTCAGCAAACATTCACTTCTATCTGAAGCTAATAATATATTTAAAGAGTGGAACAGATTCATTTTGAAAAAGGCTCTAAAAAGGCATTCCAAATACAAAAAAAGAAAAAAGGGCACAAATATCGAAAACTAGACATCAATGTACAAATCAAACACAAAAACTCTGGTAAAACAACTTACTGTTCAGCTACCTCACTCAAACACCGTAACTAAATGTACAACTGAAAACTACAGATATGAAGCGAAATGACAGCACTCTCTCAGCATTCATTCTCTGTTCTGCTGTTTGAAGAGTTTGATCAATGGTGGCTGTTTCACTCACTAAAGCTATTAATCAACAAAGCAATCCAAGAGGTTTGCTTGAAAAGGCAAGCAGAGTATTTCAGTTCTTTGGTGGTGGCCTTTTTTTTTTTTTTTTTTTTTGCCTCAGTGTCGTCAGTGTGAACATGATACTATTTCCACCAATGCAGAAGCCAGGGGAAGGAGAAGTGGCAGTGGAGGTGAGAACAATGTTCCATCACACCGCGGTATGAATGCACATGTCAAAAGGCCTTAATCTGAGATTGTGATAAACATAATCTATTTCCTATTGTTCTTCTGCTTTATATGACTGCTTGCCAATCAGAAGTAAATGTTTAGGTACAATGTATTCCAACGTCTGTTCATTATATAAAATGAATAAAAATAAATTTGAAAATAGCATCCTTTATCTTAACTAAGAGAGTTACAGAGAGGCTTTTTAATAACACCAACTCAAGCGGAGGAATACCTCTAATATCCTAGGAATTAAAAGGTTTTAGCAAATTTCTAAAAGACTACAGAAGGTCCATCTTGGCTGTTCCACAGCAGTGGTATCATCGTGGGGAAAAGACCTGCTTTTAACAATTAGCACAACTTCAGAATGTTATGTATAAATGATAGCATATTTATCCAAAAGACTTATATGAGAACAAAAATTTGTTTGCATTTGACTTACTTCAATGATAAGAAGTGCATTTTTAAGCCTTACTTACCTCATTATCTGATTCCACAAGTACTTGATCATATTCACTAAGAGCTACTAGAAACATAATGGAGGTAACATTTTCAAAGCAGTGTATCCATTTTCTTCGTTCTGATCGCTGGCCCCCCACATCCACCATTCTGCAATATTAGCAAAATCCGCATAAGTCAGAAAGTATGGTACAAGGAGTATGATTACAGACAGAATTCAATATACCCTGCTTCCCCTGAAAATAAGACCTAACCTGAAAATAAGCCCTAGTATGATTTTTCAGGATGCTTGTAATATAAGCCGTACCCCAAAAATAAGCCCTAGTTAAGTGAAACCCTGCTCTCCACCATTGTGCAGCAACCAGAAGATGACATGACTATAAAATAAAACATCCCATGAAAATAAGCCCTAATGCGTTTTGGGGGCAAAAATTAATATAAGTCCCTGTCTTATTTTCGGAGAAACAAGATATTGTATTTAATTACATTCTTAAGAGCCAATTCAAATGATGACCAATCTAATCAACTATAGTTTGGTATTCCATTGATGTTTAAACAGAAAACAGGTATATATTCTGCTTTAGGAGTGAAACTACAAGATGATAACCAGAATAACGACACAGGTGTAATAATCTGGTAATAACCTAACAGCCAGATGATGTAGTGGTTAGGAGAGTTGGACTAGGGACATCTAGGATTAAGAGACTAAGAGCTACTTAGTCATGAAATTCACTGAATGACTTCAGGCCAGCCACTCTCTCTCTCTCAGTTTGATTTAGCTCACAGGACCGTTGTGAGGATAAAGATTATGCATCTTGCCTTGAGCTCAATGGAGGAAAAATGTATGATTCCACAGTGCAACTATGCCACACTAAATTATTCCTAAATCCACTAAGAGTGCAAGCCTTATTGTTTTAGCAATTCTGATATCAGTATCTCTTAAACCATAAAATATCTGCCATCAGATTCTTCTTCTTTTTCTTTTTGAATGGTATGGAGATAGCCTTTAGCATGTAAATGATACGAGATTCTGACAGCTAATGTGAATACACAACACATGGGATTGTGTATATGTCAAGAAAGTCTGGTGATCACATGCATTGTTGCAACAAGGAGCCTATATAAGGTCTGGGAACACGGGATCCCTTTTCCTCTTCTGAACAAACTGCCTGCAGAAGATCAGAAACTTCTGCTTCGATAGACTGACTACCGTTTACAGTTACATTCAAATACTAACCTGTGGCTAATCTTAATCTTCAATAGTGTGTCAACCTAGTGTAGTGGTCAGAGTTTGGAATTAGAACTCAGGGGACCCGAGTTCAAATCCCAATTTGGACATGAACTTCCCTTGCTAACCCTGAGCTAACCACATTCTTTCAGAGTTGTGAGGGGAGGAAGAGAGCCATGTATATTGCTTTGAGCTCTTAGAGGAAAAGCGGTATATGCATATAATATATAAATGCATAGCTACAGAGAGAGAGAGAGAAAGAGAGAGAGAGAGAGAGAGAGAGAGAGGTTACTACATGAAATTTACTTCATAAACCAGTTTGAAGCTGATGTTTTTCAGTATACCAAGTTAGTTAACTATGGTTTGTCTGGATTCTAACAGTACAACAAGCTGTATTTAGTCTAAAACAGCATGGATGTACCAGATGAGGGGCAAACACACAAGCCTGAGGCTCACATTTTATTCGAGTATCACTAAACAACAATTTGGACCTACGAACCAACACTTGCAATACTGATGAATCAAAATGGTACACATACAGTGGTGCCTCGCTAGACAGTTACCCCGCATGACAGTTTTTTCACTAGACATTGACTTTTTGCGGTCGCTATAGCGATTCACAAAACAGTGATTCCTATGGGGGAACTTTGCTGGACAATGTTTGGTCCCTGCTTCGCAAACCAATTTTCGCTACACAACAATTTTGACAGCTCCTTCCGTGCTCGAAAAACGGGTGTTTTCAGGACCTATGCTTCACAAAACAGCTATTTAAACAGCTGATCGGCGGTTTGCAAAGCGGCTTTCCTATGGCCCATCTTGGCTAGACAACAACAATTCTTCCCCATTGGAACGCATTAAACTGGTTACAATGCATTCCAATGGGGAAATGCTTTTCACTAGACGATGATTATGCTAAACAGCGATTTCAGTGGAACGGATTATCATGGTCTAACGAGGCACCACTGTACTATGAAACATATGTCAAAAGACTATGTTTTTGTACCCTGAGTGTAAGTCAGAACAAAACTAAGTAACAATTTTAAGGGTAATGTTACAGGCTAAATTCAACTATTAATCTCTACCAGAAAAGACCAATTAAACATCAAGTTAACATATCCTTCACTCAGCAGTTCTACTCTAGCTGGGACTTACAATCAGTTTAGATCCCTGTAGTACTCATAAACTCTAGTATCTTTTGTGAGAACCTCAACTTTTCTCAAGAAGTACTCGTGTCCTACATTTCACCAAGAAAGGGGTCTAGCCATTACAGTACTTCTAATTCAAGTTTTAAAAAAGTTTGCATAAGATGTTGAAAACACATTATAGTTAATTATAGCTGTAATTAAAAATGCTCAGATATGAAACCTGACATGAGAAATATTATGCTCCCTTTTCAACCTGATTATATTTTTTGAAGTATTTTAAACAGAAACAGATAATGAGAAAATAAGGTAGCAAAATACATTAAAAGCAGATTTTTAAAAAATTTGCTAACATATTGCCTACAGGCAGAATTTTACATTACCACCTGATTAGTGGATATAATCTATTGAAGAGATATGCAGATATACATAAGGATATTGCTAAAGTACGTAAAAATACTATATGCCTGAGCACAATTATTCTGTAATTGTGCAGATAAATAAATGTATTATGCATTCTTATGGAATTATGCAATAAGGAATTCACTTTCTTTTTTATTTCCGATTCCTGAACAATGTTAAATATAGGCTAGTTCATACTTTACTGAGGTGATGAAGGTGTCAGGATGAGGATCCATTTTACTTCAATTTGCAAACACATGACAAATTCTGCTGTTACTTTTTTCAAGCAATGGCGGGAAACCCCTAAAGCACTTCCAAAGAAGTATTTTCTATCATTATACTCGTTCAGTGTGTATTTCATATTGCTGACTAAAAATTTAAACACACAAAAGAATAGTAATGCATCAGTTTTTTAAAAGCATGTTTACCTGAAAATGACGCTTTGTAAGTCGAATGGATATTCAATGATACCTGTAGTTGGAACTCGGACTCTAAGCACATCTTGTTGAGTAGGCAGATAGCCAGGATCTGCTATACGGTCCAAGTCATTAAGGTAACTATAGGCAGAGAGAAACAACAGGAATGAAAAATAAGGATACTATAATTCCACTGATGGAAAATACAGCATGAGGATTTTTAAAAGGGGTGTTGATCAGAAGGCATGTGGTGATAATACAACCAACTATGAAAAGAAAGAGAAAGAGAATGATTATTAAAAACTATTGAAAATGCAGGAAACCTGACACTAGGATTCACTGAATGTATTTAATTGTTTTTTTAAGTTGTGATTAAAAATTGCCCCAATTCCTAGGAGGATAAAAAAATCTCAAGGAAAAATTGAAGTTCATCTGTCGTGACACACACCAACTCTTACCACACAAGGAGCATTTAAGTAAAATAAGTTTAATGTGAAACAGGCATGATAAGATCTGTGTTGGCAGATACATAAAATGAAAATAATCTTGCACTATAAATGGAATGTAGTCTCAGTTCTCCTCTCTGGCCAAAGTGTAGGACATAACATTTTACTGTTATATGTAATTCAGTCTTTCAACATGTATTGATTTCTGAGTGACTTCAAATTTCAAAATCAAGCTCCCTTTGTGGCAAAAATTAGAACCGAGCAGCCTGACAGTGTGCAAGATAAAGATGTTTTATTGCATGCAGCTCACCAGTTATTGGCACATAAGGTTTTTGGTTCAGAAGTTTATGGCATTTAACATAAAGAACTTGGGGAAAAAATCTGTTTGCTTAGGAAATATCAGAAAACTGCGACCCCAAGTAGTGAGCATGTGCAGTTCCAATGAAGTTTTTTAGTCTATAGTTCCAATCTCTGTGTTTTCTCCTCATATTGCTACGCTGGTGAAACACATCCTCTACTTGGAAAAAAATACAGTACTTGAATTATGTAGCTCCTCTTGCAAGTTCACATTCCATGTTAGTATTCTACTACACCTTGTCTTGACTGATCTCAAACATTCATACAAGATCAAAGCCAGGTTAGCAACACCTAATAAGGGGGCTCCTGAACAATGGAGAAGAAATAATGATCTCTGACTGAGTTTTGGGCCCACTTCATTCCTCATTTCTACAGCTTAGATTTTAATGTCAGGCATGACATGTTCCTCTAATTTTTTAGTTCAGCCTGAAAAGTCAGATGCAGAACCCAGTGCATAATTTGGCATCCTGGAAAATATCAGCTTTCATTCTGTTTTTACTCTTGCCAAAGAAAAAGAAAACAAAAGTACAGCATCTTGATTGTGGAAGCTGAAAGTTCAGAAACCTGGGTTTCCACTGATCAGATTGGCAATGGTAGAGATAGGGAGATCTCTATCCCACACAGAAACTTATCTCTCCCATAAGTACAAAATCAAATCATTGTTCTATTATCACACTCTATTTTTAGTACTTGATGCTTGCTTCATTCCTTTATGAAGGATTATCAGAAGACACAGTGTCTCTGAGCATACACAGCAAATTTTGCCTCATCAGAAGCAACATTTTTGGTAGTTCCAGATAGAAGAGGACAACTGCCCACAGAAGTTGCTCACAACCCCTCCAACTTTTTTCTTTGTGGTTGAAGTAGAGATACTTTTTTCACAATCAAGGCAATCTGTATGTGAGAATATATGAGAGAGGGAAGAGGGGATATCAAGAAATTCAGAGAGACAGAGTTAGAGAGAATCAATGCAGTGCTCGCTCAGGGTTTTCATTTTTAACTTCAGCAACAGGAAAGGTGATTTTGGAGTTGGAAGCAAGGTTCCCTTCTAAGATGTGCAATTGGGCGCATGTAACTTGCCCCCCTCCATGCAGCTTTCCTCCTCTTTTGTGTAGCCCCTTTGATTCCAGTTGTGACAGAATCCCAAAGGTGGGGGGAGCTGAGCTGTGCACACACGCAGTGAAGAAGTCATGCGAGAGAGAGAGAGAGAGAGAGAGAGAGAGAGAGAGAGAGAGAGAGAGAGAGAGAGAGAGAGAGAGAGGCTCACCCAGAGGGGCTGAAAATTAGAGGGTACGTTGGTTGGAAGATAAACAATGACAGGCTTCCTTCTGTCTTACTGCCATTCAGTTCTTCTCCATAGTTTGACAGAGCTGCTTACTCCTAAGCAAGCCTAAGAAAAACTGGTGCTTCAGGTGCACACCTACAAATGTTTACTCACAAGTGAATTCCTCTGTTTAACAAAGCTCCTTCCCTGTTAAAAGCGCATATATGATTATATTCCAAAAGACTAATGAAGTGGAAAGACGTAAGTCAATTTGACTTACCTTGGGAGGGGGAAATAAAAGTGTTAATGTGAAAAATACAGTAATCCAATATTTCAAACACTTCCCATCCGGAAGTGGAACCTGCCTTTCTGCCTCCTGCCCATATTTTTCTGGTGCTGACATTATAGTTTGTAATCATACTCATAATGACAGTCGTTCATCAAGGAGCTTAATGTCATACGGCAACCTGTCAATACTGTCCTCACAGTGACTCCTGGGAAGCACACTGTGCTGAGAGAATGTGCCTGGAACTATTCAGCAAACTTGAGTGGACATCTACAATTGGGTGCCTGGTTAAAACCCAACACCTTATTATGGGTGGAGAATATGGGCAGTCCAGATGACTTCAATTCCTATTCGGCTTAACCAGCTGCAAATGAATAAAAATAAACATATAACAACCCTATAATGATTTACGAATGAGGCCCCTTGCACAGCACAGTGGGAGCCTTGTCTATTTACTGCCAAAACTCAGCTCAGTAATTATCACCAGTATTCTGGTGGCCTCTTCATCTTCTTTCTTCTTCTTGGTGTTCACCCTCTCCTGTTTCCTGCAACAACCATATTCTATGACTGGATAGTTTTTCTTACGCTGATTCATAACCTATCCAGAGGCCTGCTTAGAATCATTAAGATAATGGGAGTTTATACGGGTCTTTTTGATAAGAAAACCTATGACATGATACAGTCACTTTTGTTATACTCCTCGAATTTGGTTATTAGTTTAGGTACATTCAGTCAGGACAAATGGAACTGAACCAGGGGCTGTCTCAATCTAGAACAACAAGAGGTGCCTTAGACAAAATGAATTCTGACAGGGAGTCAGAAAATGCACATCTCCCTTTCCTATATTGTTATTTATATTCCTTGCAACTCTGCTTTGAAATTTACATTGCTTTCCCGTCTTACCCAAGGGCTCCACTGTACTATTATTTAAATGTGTATCTCCATGAAATCATTATCGACTGTGACTAATATTCTTCTCTTCCAAGCTATACCCCAAATCCAGGCGATACTAGAATTCTGTAGCTGCGTCAGAAAGCAGTGAGAGCATTATGGTCAACAGCTTGTTACACACGTATTACCTTGGTAATGCACCTCAGGCCTGTATCACTATGGTAACATAGCAGAATTGCCTCAGCAGCCATTCCAGATCATTTTTTACTGAGCAAATTACAGCTATAATTAACTTTTGAAACATGGTCTGTACTAGCAATATATTAGAATGTGCAATCTTTAAAAAAAAGGATGTTTTATTCCTGCTTAAATGGTTAATATATTCCACTAAAATATATAAAGCAAATGACTGAAATATCCTTCTAGTCAGTATGCATATGTGAGAATACAGGATGTGACTGTCTGTATTTCTCTCAAATGTGGCTAAAATCTTCTACCTTATTACAGCTTAATGAGAATTTCCAGGAAAAACATTAGAGAGCATTACTGTAATTATAAATTATGCAGATATTCAGAGTGTCAGTTCTGAACTGCAATAAAATTTCTTGTATCCAAGTTGAAGGTCATGACTTTTAAATGAAGCTTCTTTTAATGCAGCATCCAAATACGATTTTCAACAGTCACAAAGCAGCTAATTGCAGGGGAAATCTTATTAGAGGTTTCAAGGAGTGTGCAATGATTATTAGTTAGACAGCACCATTAACATAAGCATACATGACGCCGTTCAAAATTATGCAGACTAGAAAGGCAGGCCATTACTTAAGCTAATGACTTTCATACTGTGTTCCAGAAAACCTCAAGATTACTTGGACACTTTATCTGAGGCTGTTCCACTGATCAAAAGTAACTACCATATTTTTCCATGTATAAGATGCTATTTTCCCCTAAAATTATTACACTAAAAATTGAGAGCTATCTTATACATGGAAGCTGGGAAGAGGGAGAGAACAAAACAGCCCGTACCTTGCCTCTATAAACCGGCTTCCTTCGATCACAAAGCTTAGCTGCCTCCAATCATGAGGCTTAGCTTCCTCCAATCACGAGCCTTATGGAACTGACATCAGCTGGTGATGAACAAACCAACTGGAACACACCTTGTTGGAGGTGGAGCCTTTAGGCTCAGATTCAACAGGGACTCCTAATGTCCAAGTGCTCAGAGGCTGAATACTCAAAACTAAGTTTTCTTAATTTTGGGGTTAGAAAAGTGGGGGCATCTTATAAACAGGGGTATCTTATAAATTGAAAAATTTGGTATGTTGAACAAAACCTCCTTTGCAGCAGGCAGATACAGGGGAGCTGTGGGGTATATTCAGGAACAGTCTTTTAGGTCATAAGGCAAAGAAAAGTGAAGCTAAATGAACCTGGCCAGTGCCTCATGAAAACTGAACTGGCACCCTTGCCACACCTTGTCATCCACAGCAATGTGCAGGTGCACAGGAGTTCCTCACTATGCAGAGTGGGTACTCCGAAGGTAGAAATGTGGGATATTCTAGTGTAAGCTACTGTTGCAATGGCTGCTCTTGTCTTTTTGCTATCACTTTGAAATTAGTCTATGAGGCCTGCAAAGCATAGTACGATGGGCTTCTTCCACCCACTTTGGCTTTCTTTACCCTTCATTTATTTATCTTTTTCCAAATGGGAAAGAGACATTACATTTAATTAAAACAACAGTCCTAGCTAAATTTCTAGAAAGGTGTGCACAACAGTAAGAGGCGAGAACAAACAAACAGGCAAGCAGACAAACAAAAAGCCAAAAATAAAATAAAGAGTGTCATGGTACCTTAGAGACAAACACATTTATTACAATGTGGGTTTTTTTTGTGTGTGTGGAGTAGTATCCAGTTTTATTGCATCTGATAAAGCAGGCTCTAATCCATGAAAGCTTATGTCATAATCAATCTGTTAAATATTTATAATGGTACAAGAAAGCAGAAGTGATCTTTATCACATGCATGACCTTTTTACTCCAATACTGTTATATGGAATAGAATGGAACATCCAAACAAAGTGACTGTTTTTATAAGCATGTGGGATCTTTCTGGCCCTGCAATCTGTATCCATCCTTATGATATGCAGAAAATGAGACTCCACCATATAGAAGTGCAAGGCAATATAGCTTTGGCCAAAAGCTAGCATTAATATGTGCAAACTTATTCTTATTGCTGTCGTTATGAGGCTGACATTTTTATCATAAAGCAACTTCTATCCAACACCTATTGAAATATATACCCACCAACAGATGCTTAGACATGCACCTAGTGTATAAGAAGAGGATGTAAATCTAATTCATAACTATTTCTCATTTTCAAACTGTGTTCTGTTCAATGAGTACCTGCACCTTTTTGGGTCCCTGTCAGGGTTACTGCTTTTGGTGCAGGAGGGATTGCTGTTTTGGTTCAGTTCCAGCATGTGTGAAAGTTGAGATTGAACCAAAGCAATTGGCTTCAGCTGTCCCTTTGCATAAGCTGCTTAATGATAGTGAGAAAATGAAAGCTTCCTTGATGCTCATCTGCAAAGGGGAAGGGCAGAGGAAGTTTTCCACTTCTTTTTAATTACTGCCAAAGGGGGAAAAAACCCTTTCAAAGCATCACTAATATGTCGTGTCAGTTAGCAATCATTAAAAAGAAATGGAAAACTTCCTCTACTTTTCCCTCCACAGGGGAGCAGCAAGGAGGCACAGGAGGAGGAAGGAGAAAGTGAGGTTACTTACCTGTAACCATGGTTCTTCAAGTGGTCATTCTGTGAATTCACACAAACGGGTTAATCCGGCGCCTGCGTCGGTCTCCTCGGAATATTCTCGAGCTCTGAAAGAGAAAGTAACAGACGTAACGCTGCCCCCATTGCGCATGCTCCAGCCCACTCCAGCCTCAGTTCCATTTATTCGCCACAGGTGTGCATAGATGTGGTACGCACTCACAGTGACAGCTAGAGGGGAGGCTGGGTGGGATTGTGTGAATTCACAGAATGACCACTTGAAGAACCATGGTTACAGGTAAGTAACCTCACTTTCTTCATCGTGGTCTTCTGTGAATGCACACAAACGGGTGACTAGCGAGCTTACTCACCGGATGGCGGGATGTCACTGCAGCACAGATGTCAGCACGGCCCTCCCAAACACTGTGTCCCTCTTGGCTCTGAGGTCAAGTCTATAGTGGGTAATGAATGTTGATACAGTTGACCACGTGGCTGCTCTACAAATATCCGGGGTATCCACACCACGTAGGAAGGCCGTAGAGGATGCAACAGCCCTAGTAGAGTGAGCGCGTAAGCCGTCAGGAGAGGACTTGTGTTGTAGTTCATAGGCCAAGACAATAGTGTTAACAATCCATCGTGAGAGGGTAGAACGTGCTGCTGGTGAGCCCTTCTTGTGTCCAAAGTAACAAACAAAAAGTCGGTTAGAGGTCCTGATGTCCCTGGTTCTGGAGACATAAAAGGCGAGGGCTCGTCGAACATCCAGGGTATGGAGCATGCGCTCCACTTCAGACGAAGGTTGTGGAAACAAGGTTGGCAGAGAAAGAGGTTGGTTGAGGTGAAATTCAGAGACCACTTTTGGAAGAAAGGAGAGGTCGGGGTATAGCAAGACCTTATCCCTGAAGAAATGCAAAAACGGCTGATCAGACCGTAAAGCGGCGAGTTCACTGACACGTCGTGCAGAGGTGATAGCCACTAGGAAGAGCGTCTTGAGAGTTAACAACTTAACGTCACACGTGGCCATGGGTTCGAATGGAGGCCGTGTAAGGGCGCGAAGAACGAGTTGGAGAGACCATTGAGGGACTGGAGGTTTGGTGGGAGGTCTCATGTGGGCTAGTCCCTTCAGAAAGGCTTTGACAGTGGGATGGGAGAAAAACCGGGAAGGAGGAGATTCTTTTGGTTGAAACGAGATGATAGCAGCTAGATAAACTTTTACAGTGGATAAAGCCAAGTTGAAGTCGAACAAATATCGCAAATATAACAACAACGTGGAAAGTGATACAGGGGAGGGGATAAGACCCCTGTCCTGAGTAAACTTAAGGAAGCTGTTCCATTTCCGTCTATATAAGGAAGCAGTGGATGGCTTCTTAGCTCTGTCTAGCACCTCCCTGACTTGTGGGAGATCCTCCACGCAGTCAGCTTCAGAGTTTCCACGTCTGGGTGAAAAATGGCGCCCGCATCTTGGGTTAGGAGGTCTGGAAGTTGTGGCAGCCTCCACATCTCCGTTGACATGCTGACAAGTGTGGGAAACCACGTCTGGCGGGGCCAAAAGGGAGCTATGAATATGGCGTTGGCCCTGGATTGACGGAGCTTGACCAGCGCCCTCTGAATGAGTGGAAGAGGGGAAAATATGTACAGGAGAGAATGATTCCAGCGGAGCATGAAGGCGTCCCCTAGGGACCCGTTGCCTATCCCTGCTCGGGACGCATAGTTGGTGCATTTGGCGTTCTGCTGGGTGGCGAAGACATCCAGTGTCGGAGTGCCCCACATCAGACATAGGTCCCGGAACACTCGGGGGTGGAGTTCCCACTCGTGTGTTTGATAGCGAAGGCGACTGAGCTTGTCTGCCAGAGAGTTGTCTGCCGTGGGAACATGTATGGCTACTGGAAATATGTGGTGAACACGACACCATTCCCATAGAATTACTGTGAGATACAGGAGCGAGGGAGAGTGTGTCCCTCCCTGCTTGTTCAGATAGTACATGGTCGTGATGTTGTCTGTTATGACTTGCACACCACGACCACGCACCATGGGGAGGAACGCCCGAAGGGCCTTGATAACAGCCAACATCTCGAGGTGATTGATATGAAGGATCACCTCTTGTGGAGACCAAAGCGCATGTACCTTGTGCGACCCGCAGTGTGCGCCCCAACCGAATGTGCTGGCGTCGGTAGTTATTTGAACAGTTAATCTCAGCGGTCTGAATGGTCTGCCTATGCGAAGATTCCGGGAGTGTGTCCACCATTGTAACTGAGCTGCTAGTTCCCTGGTAACGCGAAGGCGTTTGTTCTGACTGTCCGTCATGGGGCTGAATAGGGCGAGGAACCACGACTGCAGGGATCTCAGTTTGAGTCGCGCATGAGACAAGGCAGGGGTTGTGGAGGCCATGAGGCCCAGGAGGTGTTGAGCATGCCTGGCTGTGACCCTGGCCCCCGGCTGAAACTTTCTTATTGCCCGTTGAAGCTTCTGAATCCTCTCTGAGGGGAGGAATACTCGTGCGGCGATGGAGTCGATGCAAGCGCCTATGTAATGCACCCTCCTGGATGGTTTGAGATGGGACTTTTCCATGTTGACCTCGAGACCTAGATTGGACAGCAAACGAAGAACCAACCGTGTATGTTTTGAGGCTTGACGGTAAGAGGGAGCTACCAGGAGCCAATCGTCGATGTAGGGGTATATATGAACACCCTGAAGGCGTAGGTAGGCAGCCACTGGAGCCATCACCTTTGTAAATGTGCGAGGGGCTGTAGAGAGCCCGAAGGGTAGGGCCCGAAACTGGTAAATGGTGTCGCGAAAGAGGAAACGCAGATACTTGCGATGATGAGGATGAATGGTGATATGAAAATAAGCGTCCTTTAGGTCTATGAGGACAAACCAATTGTTTTTCTTCAACAGGGGCATGATGGACTCGAGTGTCACCATGCGAAAACGGCGAGGGCGAAGGTAAGTATTGAGGACCCTGAGATCTAGAATGGGCCTTATACCCCCGTCCTTTTTTGATACGGCGAAATATTTGGAATAGAAGCCGGCTTTGATGTCTCTTATGGGAACGTTTTCTATGGCGTGTTTGCGAATGAGTGAGGCGATCTCCATCTCCAGAGCAGCGTTGAATGGTGTGGGACATACGAAACCTAGGGGAGGTAAGTCGAGAAACTCGAGTCGGTATCCATGAGTAATGATGCTTAGGACCCATGCATCGTTTGTAATTGAAAGCCAATTGGAGAAAAAGGGGGAAAGTCTTGTGGTGTCCGGATGGGAAGGAGGGTGTCCTGGAAAGTCAAAGATAACGCTTGGATCTTTTCGCAGGTGGTTTGAAAGAGCGTGTGCGCTGGGACTGCTGGGACCTGAAGCTGGGAGCAGAAGAGGATGCTCTAGACGATCTTTGCTGAGGTAAGTTCCTGAAAGTCTTGAAATATTGGGATGATTGCTGATAATGGGCGTAGGGTTTGCGCCACTGAGGTTTGTTGTAGCGTGGCTGAGACTGAATGGAATAAGATCTAGCTGCCTTTTTAGCCTTATGGAGATCCTCCAGGTGCGTGTCAGTCCGTTCATTAAAGAGGCCCGTGGCATCAAAGGCGAGGCTCTCTAACTTGTTCTTGACGTCATCTAAGATGTTAGCCGCTCTTAACCATGCATGTCGACGGACAGTAATTGAGGACATAAGGATTCTGGCTGCTGCTTCGGCAGCATGCCTAGTGGAGAGTCTCTGATATTTGGACACAGTCTGTGCTTCCTCGTAAAGGTTAAGGAAGTTCTGTTTAGCCTCAGGTGAAATGAGTTGAAGCCCAGGTAGAATCTTTAGCCACAGTTGTTTCTGGTATGCCCCTAGGGCAGTTTGATAATTGATAAGTTTAATAAGAAAGGCTGCAAGGGAGTATAACTTCCTCCCGATGATTTCTAATTTTTTGCCCTCCCTGTTGGTAGGGGTAACATGGGATTTACCGGTGGGCTTAGTGCAACTGGTCTCAACAACTAATGAGTTAGGAACCGGGTGTTTTAGCAGAAACTTAGTGTCATTGCCGTGGACGCGATAAAAGTTTTCAGTTCTCCTGGGTAAAGGTGGATTGTCTGATGGGTGCTCCCAGTACTGCTTTATGATGTCCATAATAGCAGGTACAAAAGTCAGACTAGGAGGGGGAGCCCTCTCCTGGTTGATATCTCCAAATATAAGATCTTCAGTAGCGGCAGTAGGCTGATCCAAGTCCAGCTTCAGGGTCTTAGCTAGACGCAATAGCATTTGAGAATAAGAGGAGAAATCCTCGGAAGGGGAGGAGACATTGGCCTCTCCTATGTCGGAGCCAACTGGCTCTCCCTCTGGAAGTGGATTCCTATCTGGTTGTGGAGGACACTCCTATTCTGAGTTAGAAGAAATGACCGAAGAGGCTTCATCCGGGTCGGATGAAAAAACATCTCTCTTCTTCTTCCGCAGAGGTTTATCAACCTCGCCCCTAGCGTTCGACGTCGAAGGCTGTGGTATGGTAGCAGGTGGAGCCAATGGAGGGAGAGGCAAAGGCTGTAGCGGTCGGTGGTCGACAGGTAGGTCGACGTCGCGGTGTCGATGCCGGCGTCGACGTAGAGGTGGCGAGGTGTCCGATGACGACGCGATGTAGACATACTTGGTTCTATGTCTCCGTCGGCGGTCAGGAGATGTCGACGTCGAACTGGTAGAGGCGGAGCGATGTCGGCGTCGACGATGTCTAGGTCGCCGTGGAGAAGGGGAGTCGGAAGAACTAGATGTGCGCCTACGGCGTCGGTGCTTGTTTCGACGTCGATGCGCATCCGAGCGCGCCCTCTTAGCGGCACGCCTGCCCCGTGTCGACGCCGAAGATGAAGAGGAGGACGAGTCGTGTCTCCTCTTGCGGGCTCGTTTTCCACGCGGTGACTTCGATCTCGAGCGGGATACAGAGAGATGCTTGGTCTTTGCAGGGCGTTTGCCGCGGGGCGATCTCGACCTCGAGGGAGACGTCGAGAGATGTTTAGTTTTGGCAGGGCGCTTGCCGCGGGGCGATCTCGACCTCGAAGGAGATGTCGAGGTCGACGGAGCCGGAAACTCCAGCCCACGAACCTGTGGGCTGTGCGGAGCCGAAGTCAACCCGGCGGTAACTCCAACCAGCTGACTAGGCGTGGGAGACACGATGCCCGAAGGCATCACCGGCTCGACTTGTCGAGGAGGCAGAGATGGAGCTGTCTCCGACAAGTATGCACCTTCCCTCGACGAGTCCTCCAGTATAGGAGATGGGATGGACTCGGAGACTGACGGAAGCTGGGCAGAGCCCTCCTTATGTTTAGCAGAGGATTTAGTCTTGCCCTGCTTCATCCCTTTAGAAGGCGCAGCATCAGATTTCGTAGTACCAGGAAGTTTCTTGGATGCGGGTACTTTAGAATGTTTGCCCGTCTTAGAAGGACCCTGTTGAGGTGAAACGTCCGCGTCCTGTCGAGGGGTAGCCGCGGGAGAGACCATCTCAGATTCTGAGGGTGCGGTGGCAGAAAGAGTCGACTCCCAAAGATGATAATTGAGTCGCTTCTGCCTAGCTTTCAACGCAGCTTTAGTGAAATCTCTGCAGTGTTTGCAGGACGTAGTGAGATGTCTGGCCCCAAGACAGAAAAGGCACTTATCATGAGGGTCCTGGTGGGGTATCTTGCGCGAGCAGAGCACACACCGTCTAAATGGCCCTGACGGCATAAGCCGCAGCGTCAGGGAACCGTTGAGGAAGGGAAAAAAGGCGGGAACAATAACGGACGGTAACAAAGGGAAAAAACCGAGTGCAGAGTCCAAAATCCAGTCCGCGTCAGGGGGCAGGAGAAAGACACAATCCAAAAAACCGATCCAAGTCCAAAAAAAGCCGTAGAATCTATCCAAAACAGTAAATAGCACGGAGCTCGTAAGAGAGGTTCCGAATCACCAGGCGGAGAAATGGAACTGAGGCTGGAGTGGGCTGGAGCATGCGCAATGGGGGCAGCGTTACGTCTGTTACTTTCTCTTTCAGAGCTCGAGAATATTCCGAGGAGACCGACGCAGGCGCCGGATTAACCCGTTTGTGTGCATTCACAGAAGACCACGATGAAGAAGGGCGGTTTGGACAGGTTTGAAAGCTCGGAAAGCCTCTGCAGAGGCTTCAGACTGGTAAGGTGCTGCTTTTTCTTTTAAAAAAAGTTCTTCTGGGTGCGTTTTGGAGGGTATGTTTGGGCTGGGGGGGTATTTTTTTTTTTTTTTGGCAGTCCCATCATGGGACTTGACTTGCTGCAATGTTTATTTTTGGATTTTTTTTTTTTTTTTTTTTTTTTTTTTTGAAATCCTAGCATGGGGCTTGCTCTGTTCATTTTCTTTTCTTTTTTTGTGTGATTTTTTTTTCTTTGGCCGAAACGGATTAATTGGTTTTCAATGCATTCCTATGGGAAATGGTGCTTCTACTAACGAACATTTCTACTTATGAATACCGTTCCAATACAGATTAAGTTCGTAAGTAGAGGTTCCACTGTAATACCAATCAAACTGATAAACTGCTGATGAAGAAGTGAGAGTCGGTCAATCAAACTTTACACCAAGTACACTTATAATCTCAAAGATGCCACAAGAGTCTTCACTCTATTGCTTTTTTTCTGCAGTCAAATAAATCCTATATTTTCTGCTTGCAGATTTGTTCTACTGGCACAAGAAGACTCTACTACAGCTCTGGAGCCCTGAAGTAGAGAAACATTTGGCTCAACTGCACAGTGTGTTCTTCAAGGACAAAGTTTATCTTTGTCTAACAGTCTGCTGTTTTGTCCTGAAATTGCTTCAACTCACACCTTGCTCTTCTGAATAATTTAAGGCCAAGATACAAATTCTTATTTTTCCTGTGTTCAAGTCTTCAAGTTTAGTCGTAATTAAGAGTGGTTTAGCTAACAGAATGGAAATTAGTTAGATTCTCAGTGGATTTACTCTAAGTGTGATCTGAGCAAAATCAAGGCCAACGTCTAAATCCAATTGCTAGTTCCAAGTAGGATACAGTGAATGAATGATATTAGTTAACACTTACACAAGTCCCACTGAGTATGAGTTTACTCTAGTTGAACCTAACAAGTGTATTTGGCCCATAATTATCTTCAAATGAAGGGTATTCTTCCTTTATTGGATCTGATGGAAGATCCTCTTTTGTAAACTGTTTTGCTTACTTTATGGTCTTAACAAGCACAATATCCATAATAGCTAAATTTCTTGTTTAGTTCCACTGATACTTGCAAGATATAAAGAGACAAAATAAGAAGCAACATTAGTTTTGTTTTCTTGCTGGAGCACCACTGGTTTGTTGTGTTGTCTGTTAATTGTCAATATTAATGATTATGCCCAGAATCCAAGGACAGAGTCAACCAATGTACCAATTACTCTAAAATGCTAAAATGTATGTACTATTTTTAAGAAGGGAAATCTGAAAATAGGATGATTCCCAGAGGTTAGTTTTGTTTTTCTGGAAAGCATCTGAAAACTGCTGACTATCATACATGTCTAAAGTTGCAGTACCTGTCCAAAATATCTCCACATTTATACTTACTATTTAGTAGAATCTGACAACTGATACTCCCGTCGTCTGTCATAGCATTCTTGAATTCCAGGGTCATTCCATAAAATCTTTATTGCATCTACGTAAGGGTTTTCAAATGAAGATACTTTCTCAATATCAACATCTCGAACTAGCTGTGCATTAGCCTATAATAATAATTGGGGAAAAAAATCCAATTACATTTCTATTGATCATACAAAATATGAATTAAGTTGCACAAATAGGTCTCTACTTTAAAAAGATAAGGAATACCCGCATGGATGCAAGGTTACATGTTTTACTACACTTTATGATATTTGATTTATGCCCCAATTGTATTATTATTATTTTGTATATGTATTATTTTGTTACTCTGTTGTTTTATCTGCTGTAAACCGCCCAGAGTGGCCCTGGCTGACACATGGGCAGTATATAAATAAAATAAAATAAAAATAAAGGGTGTGTCCATCCTTTCTGAGACATGCAGTAAGGTGTGTCTCCCAGATATTTAGAAAAACTAAATACACTTTCTCCATAGTTTAAAAAAAGCAAACAAAGTAACAGCAAACTGGGGACTTGGGGCAAGAAAGTCACAAATGGTGTGGAACAGAACAAACCGTGTGTGTGTGTGTGTGTGTGTGTGTGTGTGTGTGTGTGTGTGTGTGTGTGTGTGTGAGAGAGAGAGAGAGAGAGAGAGAGAGAGAGAGAGAGAGAGAGAAGTGACTAACAAGTGACTGCTGACTGACAAGTAAAGATGGGCACAAACCGCGGTTCAGTTTGGCAGATCAGGCCCATGGATGTTGTGTGAGGGCCCTGGATTCCCCTCCCAGCCTTCTCCCATGGATACCCATTCAGAGGAGGAGGCAGGACAAGGAAGCCCGGGGCGCTGCCTCTGAGTGGGCACCTATGAGAGGTAGGACAGGAAATCTGGGATGACCATGCAACACTTGTGGCCTGATTTGCACTGAAGCGCCAAACCAGTTTGTGCCCATCTCTACTGATAGGTCACACCAGTGAGAGCAGGAAGGATGGACATCCAAGATGCAAGGACACACTGATTATATTAAGGGTAAGGGATAAAGGCTGTACACTCTCCCTTCAACAACACCGCACAGACCCCCATGTAATTCAAAATGTGTGTATAACTCTTATGCCCACCCCAAATGTAGCTACAAAGCATAAACAGTTGATTAACAGATACAAAAACACAGATACAGACCTCCCCTTGCCCATGTCAGCCTTCTAGCATGCCCCAGCATTCTTGCTGGCTGCCACATGGAGCCACCATGCCAGGAGAGGGAGCCAGCCAGGCCACCATCATTGGAGTGGGAACTGCCGCACTGCCAAAAGTGGGGGTACTGGTAAGTCCAAGACTCACCTTTCTCAGACCACTTTCTGGAGATGCACAGCATCACAGTATTTATTTATTTTTTTAAAAAAATCCATGTATAACCAAACCATGTGGCTCAGAAACATGCCGTTTTAGAGGGAAGTGTAATTTGAAGACATTTTGGCAACAAACCTACTACTGAACACCCTTATGCTCATTGCACCATAATGCTCCTACAATAGCAGATATAAAGGGTTAAAACAAACTCACACGATCAAATCAAAAGATGTAAATCAATATAAACACATCTGAAAAACAGTTCATGTTTAATATAACCTGCTATCATAGAATTAAGACCATGAGGGACCAGGCCTATTCCCCTTATTTCTGTATAAGCTTACATAAGAGGTTGGCAACTTTGAGAACTGGAACGGCAAATTTTCATACTTATTACCCTCTTGAGAGCTGCACCAGGCCTAGGAAAGGGGGAAAATTGTCTCCTCAAAAAGCACTAGTTCTAGTTTTGATTTTGCATGTGCATGTTTTTATAGAAGGAAATGCTACAACGCCTGTAAGAATGATCAGTTCTGGGAGCTTCTAAAAGTGACGGGACACTAACTGAATAAATGAATCGTTTAGCCCTAAGTTCTCTGCAAACCACATGTTCTGTTTTAAAATCCAAACTGGGCAAACTAAAGTTTAAGGACAACATTGCTTGTCAGTTTGGACAAAACAGCAAGTTATGGTTTGCACAGAACATGATACTACAAGAAGCCAATGTGAACGCGCAAACAGAGAAGGGAAGACACAGCAAACTGGCAGGGGACACTGGGACGAGATTCACAGAATGTTAACCATGGTTAGGTGTTATGTCTAAACTAGTCCATGATGCACTTTACACTGAACTGTTTGTGAACAGAAACTAAAGATTATCAGAAAAGAAATTAAGAAATTGTGTAAAAGGAAAACAGGTTCACTAAATTTTCTTTTCTTCTCATATAAAATCCATCATCTCATGTTTGTACTCTTCTTAGAATCTGACAACCTCAATATTTGTTCTAAAATGTTTATAGAGGAACCCCAGATCACTGACCAGCTGTTATATTTTTAGCACTGTTTTCTAATGTTACCTACTATTATATTATTACTTTGCTATTAACTGTAACTATAAAAAAAATGGTCCTCTCAATTGTAGCTTAAATGCAATTTATATGTACACTTTTCCCTGGTGCAGCAAGATGAGTTAAGACACTACCATGCCCCATTTAAAAACCACTCCATTACTGCATATTGCATAGAACAGTAGAATCAGACACCGATATTGTCAGAACAGAACAAATAAACTCAAAACTGCCAGAAAACAAATTCAATACTGAACACACCTGCATCTATATACCTGGATGTGGACTTAATGCTGAGATTTATGGATATAGATTTAATGCAGCACCCAAAGTGACAATACACGAAAATGTTTCCTGGTGCCTGTGCCACTTTCTACTCCCTTTATCTAGTCTCTTGAGCTCCTACCCACTGCTGCCATAGCAACAATACGGCCTGTATTGTCAGAATATATACCAATAATGTGAAAGTGATGTCACTGCCTTCTGCAAAGCTGGTTTCACTGGCTTCTGTCTCTCTTGTCCACTTCCATACTAGGCTCCTTCCCTTGCTGTTTCTCAGCATCCTCAGCTTTTTCTCGCTGTTTCTTTGTTCCTTAACTCTGTTTATCTCTCCCTCCCATCTGCTCCCAACATCCCCTTTGCTTCTTCTCTGCTTTACACCCTTTTCTGAAGGGGGGCTCTGATGACATTAGAGACAGTAGCCAAATCATACCGAGAGATGCATTCAATGCAATGGTCATGTTGGAGAATAAGTCGTGGGAACAGACAGAACCACCAAGGCTGCAACCAAATGATTCCACATGATGAGCTGTGCACAAGCAAGATACTTGGCATGTGCAAAGTCATAAGTGCTTGATGATTTTTTCCTCTTTCAGCTCTATTTTTTTTTTTTACTCCTCTTCGGGAGCTTTTCCACCACCCAGTGGCATCTTTTCACAGGGGAGAATGAGGGACTGCTGAGGGAAGATTAGGTTAGGCATCCTTCAGTCTCGAAAGACTATGGTACCGTGCTCTGTATGGAGGACTTGGAACAGCGTCTAGTGTGGCTGAGGAGGCCGATTCGAGAGTGACAGAATGTGTCAGGATTTGGCCCGTACTGCCCTGGGAGCTGCAGGATCAGGGCCAACCTGAGCCAGGAGTGGCCTGGTATTTGTGGGCTCAGGCCCTGGCCTGTGTAGCAGCTGTGGGGGGTGGCACTCATGAGGCTCACCTGAAGGCCTGGAGGAAAGGCTTATTTAAGGAGTGGTTCTCCCTCCCAGAACTTGCCTCAGCAAGGAAAGTCTCTGGCCATGCTGTGGTGTTATTCTTGCCTGGCTTTGCCTGCCGCCTCCTTGTTTGTGCCTTGCCTGGTGGTTCTTGCTGTGTCTGCTTAATTTGTTGTTCCTGCCTTGCCTCTCTTTGCATCCCTGGATCCTGCTGCCTTGATATGGTTCCTCCTAGCTTTGACTCCTGGACTGCCTGACCATGGTTTGCATCATCCTTCTACTTGGCTGCTGTTTGGACTCAAAATCCTAACTGGTTGGTCTCTGCTTGGTTGTGGGGTTATTTCTAACTCATTCCTGTGGTCTTGCTCTGGACTCGGTTCTGGTGCCTTTTCTACTGAATCCTGACAGAATGGGTCAACTCAGATTGCATGGAATATCTTTAAATGGGGCCTACACAATTTTTGGGACCTGAAGTCACACCTGGAATTTTTTTAAAAAATGTTATGGACAAGACCATAAAATGGTTGCCATGAGTTATAGCCAGTTATAAGGCAAATAACTTGCCTAAGAAACTGAGTACAAGACATTGGATCTGAGACCAGACACCTAGTGATACAGATAATACATCTCTTGTAGCAGATTGATCCACACTTTCTTTCTCCCTGCCATACAAATTCTTTATCTATCTATTCCCCCACCCCTTTTCTAAAGTTCCAGTCCATTGCTTTCTTGCATGGTAATAAGTCAATTGACCTAAAGCAGAAGTTACTTTCTAGTTGTCTGTCTATATCCATCCACTTTTTTCTTTTTTTCCTACTCTGAATCCTGCAGCCCCCATGGGAAGGAAAGGAGTAAATACCCCCAAAGTAAATACTGTACAATTTCAAAAAAGAAGTCTCCTTTCAAAATTACAAACAATGCAATGTTTGGTAAGGTTGTGTTGGAAAACAGTAAAGTACAAGAGAAGAGTGCTGGCAACATCATTTGTGTAGCATAAGAAGTCCATGTCCTGTTCAGTAATAACATTGAGCCAGGAGATTATATTTCTGCCAAGCTTGAGACAGGAAACAGGTCATGCAGGATAGCATAACACATTGTATATTCATGTTTAAGTTCATCTACCAAGCTGTCCAGGTGGCCTTTTGTTACGGGGGGCATAAACTATATGCATTCAACAAATATTTGCCATTTTCACAGTCTGAATTTGATGCATGTATATACTTGGCAGGAGAACTATCTGGTCTCTCCATTTTACAAGAATTCTCCTCCTGTAATCTCTTTACTGCTTACCTCTTATTATTTTTGTGCCTAAGGCCTTTTGTTTGTGGCTTTATGTACCTGGTTGCCTAGAGTACAAAATACCACTTATCTTGTTCAGATATAAGGAGTGCGTAGGTGTCGTGACTCAGTGACACCTGTTTAAAATATACATGAAGAGGGCATAGCAAAGGATTGGATCCTGCTTCTATGTATCATACTCTGGTGTATAAGCACCTAAGTACACGTTTTCCTAATGTGGCCCTAATGCTTTTAGCACCTATTATATGAACCTTCTCAAAATAGAGAAAATAAAGGATCTTTTACTTGGATCACTGTATTCACTACTACCAAGGAACTAGAATCAGATTTGTGCAAGGAGTAGGGAAGTGTCCAACATCTACAATCAATTTAAGACTAACACCAACCTAGCAGTTCTAAAGCATGCAAAAATGCAAGTAGATAAATAGGTACCACCTCGTTGGGAAGATAAACGGTGTTCCGTGTCTAGTCACGCTGGCCACATGACCACGGAGGATTGTCTGCAGATAAGCCGCTAGCTCTATGGCTTGGAAACGGAGATGAGCACCGCCGCCTAGAGTCTGACACGACTAGACAAATTGTCAAGGGGAACCTTTTTAACACCAATTGGAATTTAATTTGATAATCTGGAAATCCCCATTTTATTGTTTGTTCAGCTGTTTAGGCAGTGTTAAACAAACAATTCACACACTCAAAATTTAATTTTCAGTTTCTGTTTGGAGTAACCAAAGTAACTGTACACAGGATCAAGCTGAGGCAGTTCTCTTCAAGTAAGCAGACAGCATTGCAGCTAAGTCTTTTCAAAGGCAGGTCTACCAGCTGTTTAAAGTTTATGTCAGAGGGGAGTGGTTCAGCAGATACCTCAGAAGCCTAGGGAAAGCCAACTAGACACTAATACTTTCAACCTTAAGATTATATAACACCTGGCAAATATAACCAAACATATAACCAAGCAACACTGTATCTCACACTTACATAATACCTGGATTTGTATAACTTGTCTATAACTCAGTGATGCTACCTGGATGTCTAACCTGACTTTGCATCACTATAAAACAATGCAAAGCGATTTAAAAACAGATTTAGTAAATATTCGTTGACACCATGCCTAGCTCTGCACTGAATGTAGGTCTGAGTAGATTCAGAAATAGTAATGCTTAGCGTAAACCCACTGACTACCTTTGGTCTGATGTAGGCATGACTAAGTCCAGATACAACTCATTATAACTATTAGTAACATTAGAAAACATTATGAACATAGCAATAATTGACACCCATCTTTAATTCAATCATGAGAGACACAACACAAAATTCAGTATAATTTTTATATTTAAGTGCATAATGTACATTTTCCTAATGTTCTGTGGGCACTGTAATCAAAATATATTATGGATCTATTTCATCATCTTCCCAGTAAATAAAGCTAGCTACTAGTAAAAATTTTCTATAAATTAATAATCAACACGGTGTTTTTCACACAAAATGAACTTTTGCTTGAGGAATATAGCGCCTGGTGTTTTCTAATATTGCTAATGATGAGGTAAGAAAAATTTCAGGAACCAGGCAATAAAATGCATCTTACACTACCTTCCTCTTTTAAAAATAAAAGCAAATGACAAAAATATTGCTAAGCCTTTGATCACAAAGCACATAATTAAAACAGGTAAACCATATGTATAATCACACTGATATTTGGAAACAATTCTCCAGAAGCTGAAAATCTCCTAATTTAGTCACTAAAATATTCAACAATTTCAGCAACGTTTCATCATATAAAAACGCCTATAATAAGACTGAATTTAGTCTAGAACTGAACTAGTCTAATGTTGAACCACAGATCTACAGTAGACTAATTTTAACAATATACATCTGTGAAACAAGACAGATAAATTAGGATAGCACAGAAACAAACACAGTGATGAAACCAACAATGAAAATGCTATTAGCTTCCTGATCGCAATAAGGAATGTTTTCCCGTAATTTGAAATTTAACTTTCGGAAAAAAAAAGATTACACATCTATGCTTGTAAAGGCTGGTATTAGAAGCCCAGTTCTCTTCACATTTATGATTAAAACAACTCAGGCCAAAGATCTATCTAGCTTTGACTGGCACTGGGTCTCCAGCATTAAAATGCACCTTTACTCCCTGTTTCACACATAGCGCATAACCTGAAGATGCCAGGGAATGAGCCTTCGATTTTTACACACACAGCATACCCTCTTGAATGCCACCTGCTGCTGTTGCACCAGAGGCCATTTAACTTTAACAATTACAACACTTTCACTATTAAGACAGTTAGAGGATGAGGTGAAAATGCTCTATGGATGACAGTAGCAGGAGGACTCCAAGCTGCAAATTCTAGCGCAGAATAGTAATAGCTCCATTGTCTATCAAAAGATAGAGAATGGCTGACGGTTGGATTCCAAAAGATCTCTTGTACAGAGAATTAGTGCAGGGAAATCACACCAGAAGGAGACCACAGCTGCGATACAAGGATATCTGTAAGCAGGATCTGAAAGCCTTAGGAATGGACCTCAACAGATGCGAAACCTTGACATCTGAGTGTTCAGCCTGGAGGCAGGCGGTGCCTCTCATGTTTTGAAGAGACATTTGTACAGCAGGCCGAGGCAAAGAGGCAGTCCCGAAACCAGCAAAATCAGGGAGCTGGACAGGGGACAGATTGTATTTGTCTTCAGTGTGGAAGGGATTGTCACTCTCGAATTGGCCTTCTCAGCCACACTAGATGCTGTTCCAAGTTCTCCATGCATAGCACATTACCATAGTCTCTCAGGACTGAAGGATGCCTAATCTTAATCTAATCTATCAAAAGAAAAAGGTGAAGAATAAGATTTAGAATTTGCCAACAGCAGACAGCTTAGGGAAGACTTCTTTGTCATACTCCACCACCTTGCAGTCCGCCTTTCATTTTTACCCCTCTTCCCAAAATTAGAATTTAGCCCAGATGGGAGAATCAACACTTTAAACTGCACCTCCACCACTTACTTTACATATGATTATCTTACACTTGAATTTACAAGATGCAGGGCTACTGCTATTGCATGCAATTTAGCCATCAGATGGATGGGTACATGGCTGGTAGAAATATAAACCCTTCCCTTCTGAGAATGCAGTTATTTCAGGTTGACCAGGAATCTGCCAAAGAGAAAAGAGTTGCACCAAAGAGGTGAAAGGCACAAGCATGGAAGTAAAAAAAAAGTGGAATTAACACATACATTTGTTTTATGGAGTATCTGCAACACAATGAGTGATGTTGTTTTTAGAGTTTTAATTTTTATAGTATGCACCTTCTATCTTGTAAAAAGTAGACAGAAGCAATTATATCCATATGGAATTTGTTATGAACAATCTTGCTGAGACCATGTGAACTCTCAAAAATTCAGACAAACTGGATTAAAAATCATGCCTTTTAAGATGTGGCTGAAGGAGTGGTTTGGGCAGTAATCGGGGTTAGTGGCAACTTGTACCTGTTATCATGTTTACCTTATACTTGACAGACTGAAACCATTTGGAAAAATTATATATGCTGCTGGGGTGTGCCCTTCACTGACTGGGTGAAAATCCACTGTGCAATTTTAGAATTACAGTGTTTAAAATGAATCATTGTAGAGCATGGATGAAGAACGCACCCAGTACAAAGTGCTTCCATCTGTTAAAGCCAGAAAAGAGAAGTGAGCACTTGGGAGGCTAGCCGCCAAGGAAGAGGTCATGTGCACTTTAAAATAGCAACACCTGCGATCCTAGCTACCCACACCAGACTCTTTAACAAGAGAAAAGGATGACACGTCTCTTCCAAGCCTGATTTCCATCATGGCAGGAAGAGACTCTGAGTAAGCCAGTATATGGCTGGATGTTAACGGACAATTATGAAATGTATTTTATCAGAGAGAAGTTCAATAGTTGCAACTATCCCAGTCATGTTGCCTCAGTAGAAAGAAGGGTTACTTACCTGTAACCATGGTTCTTTCTAGTGGTCCTCTGTGAATCTACACAAATGGGTTAATCTGAGCCTGTGCAGGACCTCTCGGAACTTTCTAGAACTTAAAGACATGATTAGTGGGATGTTCCCCTGTGGAGCACATGCTCCGCCCACCTGAAGTCCCCTCAGTTCCCAGAAAGAACTGTCAGAAAATTAGACAGAAATGACAACGTGAAAAGTAGACAGAGATGACAACGTGATGGACAGGGGAGAGGGTGGGTGGGACTTGTGGATTCACAGAGGACCACTTGAGGAACCATGGTTATAGGTAAGTAACCCCTCTTTCTTCTTCATGGTCTCTGTGAATGCACACAAATGGGTGATTAGCAAGCTCACTTACATTAAAAAGAAGGTAAGAGGGTCATTCCATGTTAAATCAACCAATGAAAAATCCATTTTGGAACTTGATGTCATGGATTTGTTTCATTTTTGGTACATTTGTACCTTACCATGAGATGTGTTTTTTAAAAAAAAAACAATAATTCCAGATTTTTTGGGTCCACTCATTTCTGAGATACTGCATTTTCAAAATTGCAAAGAATGCCAAAATTCACTAGCTGCCATAAATTCAAATGTCATTTAATAGATACCTATGATAGCTACAGACCTGGGACAGGTGTCATTTTAAAGGTTATGAATAGGGCTTTTGATATACAACATTATGTAATTGTACCTTTTCAAAAACTGTTCAGATTTAAAAAAAGTTAAAATTTGAGTTTTTGGGGAAAAGGAAATTTTTAAAGTTTTCAAAAAATTCATACTTAAAGATACATGTCTTATAGCCAGTCAATACAAATTCTTCATTTTGAAGTTCCACTGGAACAACTCTATGGCAACTGTTCATCCCCTTTTATGCCACTGCACATAGCAAATGAGTTTGTGATGGTGTTGGAGGCACAGTGAAGAGACTTGCAACAAAGGCCAGCCTTCAAAACCCCCTCTCAAATCAGATAATGATACCTTGACAGTTGTTTGAGTGGGGGAAGGCAAACATCCCTGCAACTATGTGCGGTGGCATAAAAATGCTACTCTGCTTCAATTCCTTGGAAATCAGTGTGGTGGTTACACAAATTTGCAAAATTCTTACAATTTTTGTATTGTGCTGCAGAGCCTTCTGAAAAGTAAATTATCTTTTTCAAGTTTGGGAGCAATTCTACTTTCAAAACATTAAGACGTTTTCTTTGGAAAGCATGAACAATAACTGCGTCATGTTTCAGACATTCCAAGATGAAAACAAAACTCTTATGTCTTAGTTGATCATTTTCCTTGTAGTACACAACAAAGGGTTGAACAGTTGATAGAGTTGTTCCAGTGGAACTTCAAAATGTAGATTTTGATCATTTGATCCAGTGGGCAAACTGGATCCAACTACAGCTACATGGAGAACATACCAGCTAACCCCACAGGAGATGACAAAAGTATCCAACATGCTAGGCCTCCTCCAAAAGGTTCTTAATCACTAGGTATAGAAAATTTGGTCTATTTTTGGGGCTCAGTCAATTTAAATCCTTGTCACTACCAACAAGAACATTTAAGGTTTGATGAACAGACAAGGAGACTTTCCGAAAGATTTAGTCCTATCAATATAGAAGGTGAGGGAGCGTCTGACATCTAGAGCGTGGAGCATTGTGCTCTAGATCTGATGTGGGAAATGGAAAGAGGGAAGGGTGGAATTCCAATATGATCTTAGGTAGAAAGGAGATGTCCAGATATAGGGTAACCTTGTCAGGGTGAAACTGAAGATATGGTGCATCAGCTCAGAAGGCTGCTAGCCCAGCTGGCAGATGTGATAGCCACAACAAAGTCTTGAGGGAAAGAAGCTTGAAATTGGTAGTGGCTAGCAGTCCAAAGGGAGAGTAAGGGCATTGAGGACCATCTGGAGAGACCATTGTGGAAGCAGAGGTTGCTGAGGAGGACGGATGTTTTGGAGACCTTTAAAAAAATTTCAAAGCAGGTGAGAAAAAAGTTGAGTAGAATCAGAGTCCAGTGTCTGATGTGCTCTGATAGCAGAGATGTACACTTTTAAGGTGGAATGTGACCGACCAAGATGAAAGATGTGGAAAAGGAAGGTAAGGAGTCTCAAGACAGATAGGTGCTGTAGAGAGTCCCTTCAAAGCAGAAAAGGTAGAAAAAGTTCTCCATTTATAGCAGTACAAAAGCTGAGTGGAAAGGCTTCCTGGCTTTGTCTAGAACAGCTGCTATGGAGGGTGAGTCCGCCATGCGGTGAGATTGAGGAACTCCAGGTACGGGTGGTAGATCCTGCCTTTGTCCTGAGTTAGGAGCTGCGGGAGGAGGTGAAAGAGATCTCTCAACATCACTCTCAAGTGGGTGAACCAAGGATGATGCACCCACCACAGGGCTACAAGAATGGCGTTGGAGCAAAATTGTCGGAGTCTGATGACTGTCCTCTGAATGAGAGGAATGGGAGGGAAAGAGGTATAAAAGACTGGTTCCTCACTCGACCATGAAGGCATCTCCTAGCGAGTTTACGCCTTTTCCTGCTCTGGAACAGTATTGAGCGCATTTGGTGTTGTATGGCAAAGATGCCGAGGGTAGAAGTATCCCAATGTTGGGAGATTTGGTAAAAAAACTGCATCATCCAAGACCCATTCGTGGGTTCGAATAGCCAGGTGACTGAGGCAGTCCAGTCCCAGAGGTGGATTGCTAGGTACAGGAGGGAAAGGGAGTGTATGCCTCCCTGCTTGTTTATATAGTGTAGTGCAGTCAAATTGTCTGTAGCCAACTGAATGGCCCGACTTCCTATAAGAGGATGGAAGGCACGAAAAGCCTTGATGATGGCGAGGAGCTCAAGATGGTTGATGTGTAAACGTTGTTCTCTTTTCGTCCATAGGGCATGGATTTTGTGGCCTTGACAATGAGCTCTCCATCCGGTGGGGATGGCGTCTGTGGTGACTTGGACTGTTAAGCCGGAGAGAAGTGAATGGAGAGCTGACTGTGAGATGTGGGGGAAAGGTCCGCCAGATAAGCTGGTGAGGTAATTCTGGGGAAACTGTCAAGAGTTTGGTAGGGGAGTCAATCATGGGGTTGAACAGAGAAAGGTACCAGGCTTGTGGGATCTCATTTTGAGCCTGGCATGCTGTACAAATGACGTGGCTGAGGCCATGAGGCCAAGTAGATGTTGAGCCTGATGTGCTGAGACTGATGAAAGGGGACGGAAGGGCCTTATTGCAGATTTTAGCGTGGCTATCCGTTCCTGGGGAAGAAAAACATTGGCCACAGATGAGTCGACATAATCTGCAGTTTGAGAGGGTTCTAGTTGAGACTTGGAGAAGTTGACCTTGAGCCCAAAGTCTGCTAGCCTGGAAAGAGGGAAACGAGTGTCTCTTTGAGTGTTTTGGTACGGGTTCGATATGATGAGCCAATCGTCGATGTACAGAAAAACGGTTATGCCGTGTAGGCGGAGATGTGCAGCAACTAGAGCAAGGCACTTTGTGAAGGTCCGCAGAGCATTTAAGGTAATGTGTTCATTGTTTGTACACAGATTTATAGAACAAAGGGATTAAGATCTTTTCCTGAACTCTGTTTATTTTATGTCATTTTTACTGTGAAAATGTGCATGTTATCTCAGATTGGATAACTTGGATTAATTGAATTAGTTTACAAAAATGTAAATATTGCATAAATATACAGCCTCATGCTACATACTAACCTCTATTTCATGCTCAATAACCTTTGAACTATAATGTATCTTAAATAGAAAATTACTTTTAGATTTTTTCCTCCAAAAGCATTTCATTAAAATACATTTGATTAAAATTTAAAAAGTCAGATTTAAATAAAAAATTCAATTTACATTTAAAAGATCAGATTTTAATTTTTTATTAAAAATCATCAATTTAATCCACCCTGCTTAAAACTGTTCTTGCTATTTGCGCAAACCTTTCCATGAAATCAACAACTCAAACCACTGAAATGTTAATTTAGTTATTGCTTAAGACAATACACATGACTCTGCTTCTCCACTCCTCCACCCACCCTTACAAGTGCAGCCCAAAGGAACACTGTTCTCAACAATAAATGTTCAGAGACGAACACAGGGTCCCAGGGTAAAAACCAGGAAGCACTGGCTCAAAGTGAATAAGGTAAAAGCCAACAGGATCAAGCCTTTTCACAAACTGTTTGGAATCCTCTGCCATAGGCTATGTTGTCCACAGAATGCAGTATCAACTATCTCAAGCAGTAGCTTTTTTTCAGTTCAGCGCTAGAGGACTCCAACTGTGTGCAATGGTTTTCAACTCTGAAGCAACATGAGGGAAAAGCCTGACTGCCAACACAGACAAAGGCAGCCTGATCTCTGGAAGCATGCCTTATTCAGGTCAAGGCACATGAAATCCGAAGGGACCTGCATTAAGTAACAACTGCAGAAAGGCTCTTCTCTGATTGACAGATAAAATTTAAAGCCAACTTTCAACTCCTTCCAGACAAAAAAACCCCCCTCATTACTTCAAGACTTCCTTGTTTGGAACTCTTACATAAGCAGAACTTGAATGTAGCACCCACATAATCAATGGTTGTTAGGTTTGTGGCTTAACCAGATTCACCACTGTTAGCTAAAAGGATTCATGCCAATTAACTTCATATTAAATTTATCCTGCTATTAAAGTTTAAAATGCATTTGATCCTACTGCCCTGTATTAATGTAAGCTTTTGCTTTCTCCTCAGACATGCCTAAAAACTATTTTCCACATCAACACCCAGCTGAATACAGTAGTCTAATGAATTCTAATGGAGGTCACTGGGCAGCACCAACCCTTAATTTCTTTGATTCCAATAAAACAGTACTGTCCTACTTTTCGCTATAAGTTAAGGAAGAGCATATTAAACAAATGCTTCTGTCAATGAGCCAAAAGCTGATGTAGGCCTTTTAAAATCAGGGCTCCCAAAATGAATTTATTTGAATCAACAACAATTAGCAGATCATCAGTCCACAGCAAGAATTATGTTTGTTATATATGTTGGTGTTGATCTACAAATATTTACTGACACATATGTTCTAGTTTGCAGTGCTTGAAAACAATCCCTTAGAAGCATTAAAAGACAGATCATCATGATTGAAAAGAGCCGAGTGCATATATTTTGCAATGCATGTAGATATCACACATGTGGCCACTTAAGAAGGACACTTTGCATATACGTACTGTATACCAGGTGCTCCTTTTTGTACAGTGGACCCTTGACTTACAGACGGCTTGACTTATAGACTTTTTGAGTTACAGACTTCTCTGGCCACAAAATTTAGGTTTGACTTGCAGACTGAGATTTTGACTTACAGACCAGAAAAAAACCAAAATGGAACAAAAACGGCCTGTTACGGGCTTAATAGGTTTTCAATGCACTGTAGGTCAATGGAAACTTGACTTACAGACTTTTTGACTTGAGAACCGCCTTCCAATACGGATTAAGTTCTCAAGTCAAGACCCCACTGTACCTTAGTTCTTTTCATGTTTACTAACAATTACATCATCCGTACTCACTCCAAGTACAGACACAGAAACTGCAGTTCCACAGTCCAAATCAGTGCATACAGTGTTGGTAGCCAGCTCCAGTCAAACTACTGTGTTTTACACCCATGTAAATGCACATAGATCACGTTGTTAATCTGGAACCTATGAAGAGGCTCTAAACAAAAGGTTGCAACAAGGTGAAGTGTCCAATCACTCAAGTGAAATTAGCAAAAGTAGAATTTGGACACAAATCTTTTTTTGTGAAAGAAGACATGCACAAACTCTTAGATTGTAGAAGTCTTTGGGAAAGTAAGGTTGACAAACCACAGCTCTCAGAAATGCAAATAGTTTCTAAATATAGTAAACGGAAATATTCTAAAGCAAAGCAAAGTGTGCCAGTTATACACTGCCCTATAACACATGGAGCACTCTCTGGGTGGTTTACAATTTAATTGTGCAGGCCACATAATGTGCCCTTTTCCCAGCGAGCTGGGTACTTAATTTACTGACCTCGGAAGGATGGAAGGCTGAGTCATCTTGAGCTGGCTATCTGAGCTTGCTAGGATTGAACTCAGGCTGTGAGCAGAGCCTTGATTGCAGTGCTGCAGTTTAAGCACTGCACCAGGAGGTTTTTGAATGCTTTTAAACTGGTGGTTAAGCCAACAGGTGTGACACTTCTATATTTACAAGCAGAAGTATTCGGAACCCTGCTAGCTGAGATGCTATATGATATATCAGAATCCCTGCTACACTAGGAACAATCAAATCTGTTTCTGCTAGGACAGAGATGATGATGCAGGAACTCAGATACACCAGTGGAATAGTTAAAAACGTAAGAGTTATGTGAAGACAAGAAGCAAAGAGTAAATGCTGTAAAGCACTACTACACCTCTGCCAAAAGTGCAATTGTACATTAGCTCTAGAACCAATGCTAACTTGACTACCATCACTGAGTTACATGAAAGGAAGAAATAATACAAAATAACAAAAACCCTTAAGACTCCTTGTTCCACACTATCAGAACTGTGGACAGGATTCAGTGCAAGCCAGCACCCAATCCAGAATACTATCACTCAGGCATAAACCCCAAGAGAGAAGACTCTAATTTTGATGGGAATGTGTGAAGAAATTGTGTGGTACCTCCACAGTTTTATGTCACGAACACTAAGGAGCTCACAAGAGAAAACTCGGTTGAGTGGTATTAGAAGGAAAGGGAGTTTTGTACTGTACAAAAAGGAAACACTCTGTACACAGCAGCGAAACAGTACTGTGCACAGTACATATGATGAACACACTGTGAACCCTTCATTTTCTAGAATACTAACAGTCACTTCATCTTGGTCTCTAAGACAAAGCACATTCCTCTCCCATTCAGGATGCATGGATAATACAGGTAGGACGAGGAGGAAAGCTTGCTGCTGCCTAGTTCAACAATTTCTCATGATGTAACTTCCTACTATTACATGAACACTGTGCCTTGTCTCAAATACATTTTTTGTAATATACTTGATCCTGCAACAGTAAGAGACTATATTTCGCCAGGCCAACATACATAGTTTCCCTGCCAAAACAACAACAACAACAAAAAACCCTCTGCTGGCAAAGGCCATGTCCTGCATATAACCACTGTCATTGCTGACTAGACACATGAGCATTCCTCCCTTGCAAATGCACATCTCAGAAGGAACTGTGTGCACATACAGGTTCCCACTACAATCTAAGGTGTAGGGTGAAAGAGACAAGTGTGCTCCAGTTATAGTACTCTCCGCCTTCCTCCCCGATGAGAAAGAGGCAAAAACATCCACAGAGCACACAGGTAGCACCATTCATTTCCCCTTTTCAGTCCTGATAAACATCTGTGTATATACAGTAGATGTGTTAGGATTCAGCCATTTATCAGGCATCCACATTGGATCATCTGCAACTCACTCACAACCATCCCCTTTCCCACCAACCTAGTCACAGCTATGGGGGCAACAAAATCATCACTTTTTAAAAAGCAATAAAATGTGAGTAAGATGCATGGGAATGTATCCCTTGGTTTTGGAAAACTCTGCTTCCTGGACGCTTCCCGGAGTGCCTTGTTTAATGTTAAAGTGCAGCAGCATTTCCAGCATTAAAGTTTACAGCAGCAAGTTCAGAAGGGGAGTCCATAGAGATTCTGAAGAGGTTAAAAAATTGGGGGGGGGTGCACACAACCCACAGACTGTGTACCTCCCACAGTCCTGAACAATGCATGCAAGCTGAAGATGACTGCTTGTTACTGCTTGTTTGGCCTTGCTTCCCAATGATTATTGCCCCAAATGCACAGGATTCATTCTATTCCTCCCTCTCCCATGCAGGTCACAAAGGAGTTACTGTACATCCCAAGATCAGCAGCATTGATCAAGATGTGCCCAGCTGCTGCTCAATGGATCTGGTCTTCAACTGATCTCTGGATGGGACTTTAGAAGAGGACAAAGTGCACAATGCTTTCATATCTCTTCAACTATATCATATCTCTTCAACTGACAGGGAGTAACTTCCAAATGTACATAACTCTTCTTTAAAAATTTCCTTTTTAAAAAAAATACCCTGTAGTTTCAACCATCAGGGTCATATAAATACAAACATTTACACAGAGATTCTTTTAAAAAAAAAGATTAAATCACTATAAGAACTACAAGAATACCACCACACATTTGCTAAAATATTGATCTAAATGGATTTTTCACATTAAAATGTAACAATAAAAACATCTTTTTTGATTCAGGGTATTATTAAATTACAGTACACTTAAATACTGCCTATTCTTCATGCTGACAATTTTAGTGTAACATGGAAGACAATAATGATTAAAAAAAACAAAGCAAAAACAAAAATCACATTTAATTGACCTTGAAGTTGATTTTAGCACTAGGTGTTACTCAATTTTTTATTTTATTTTTTTATTCTATTTATACCCCACCTATCTGGTCAAAACGACCACTCAAGTCTTTACAAACTTAGCTCATACTTTGGTAGTCTATCTACAAAGCCACAAATGCTGCAGAATGCCAGACATGCATCTTGGGCTCATGGCGTAATCTCCTCTCTCTGGTATGTTGGACAGATTAATTTATATGATAGCTGTAAGTGCACTGCTTCCTGCAATTATCCCTGGTGATTAATTTCACTACAAAATTAGGTTACTGCTTATGTAATACTATTAATAGAAATACTTCAGTGTCTTATAAAGATACTAAGATCTACAAAGAAACACATACCATTATGTTTTCCAAAATGGAAACAGTCTTTATTGTAATAACATGCTATTTATTGTAAAACTTTCTTTTGTAATAACATTATAGCAAACCTTGCCATCCACTGCAAACCTTTCATTAACAAAATCCCCTGTATGTGAAGTCCATCGGCCTCATTCTAGGATTGTTGTTGTTATATGCCATCAAGTTGTAACCAACCTATAGCAACCCTAATAGGGCTTTCAAGGTATGTACCCTTGAAATCTCTGGCAGGCGGAGAGATTTAGGAAGGAATGACAATCTTGTTAGCATTTCAAGGTGCATTTCTGGGGATAGAATGCTGACCCTGTGCTTGGATGAATAAACATATTTTTTGATCTATTTGATTCTGAAGAGTCATCATTTGTAAAAAGGAAGCAAGAAATTATCTTGCAGAAAAGTTGCAAAGACAAAATAAAAACTGTAAAGATCCAGGGGAATATAAAACCATAACAAGAAACTCCCAGTACTGGACATTTGCTGCAAAACTGTAGACTCAAAGCCAAACAGGAAAATGGCATTCCCCTTTTCTTCTGCAGCCACCCCATGAGCTTTAACCCCCCCCCCCCCGGCCCCTGCAAACCTGACTTTGGAGAGCAGAGAAATTGGAGTCAATTTTGAGGATCCATGGGGAGCTGTGATGAGGGAAGAGGGGAAGGAAATACAGTTGCTCTGCAGCTATAATAGCTAATCCTCTTTTAAATCCATTTAAGCTAGCTATCTAAATGTGATAACCAGCTTAAAGGTATTTAAACGGGTTATCACACCTTGTGGCAATGAATAAATTAATTGTTCCAGAAGGTCTCAGTCAGTAGTTCTTGGGTGTCACTAGGAATACTCTTTAGAGCCTCCACATTGAACTGTTCCTTGTTCTGCTAAGTCTGATAGCGTTTTAGCACAGTATCAGACTTGATCCTTGGGATCTCCTCCAGCTCTACTATTCTATGATTATATAGGAAGTATCACAAGAAAAAAGATTCAACCTTTTTCCTTACCACCACATACCAATTTTGGCAGGTGGACTTCCTCACTATTCTCACATATGCACCTGTTTTAAAGAAATAATTACAAATATATTCTTTTGATCATCAGTTTCTACTGTTACTCTGATGAAGCTGAACAAACAAAGAAAAAACAAGATTTTTGATTAAAATAAAACAGGAAAGCTGAAGAGTTTGGTGATAATCCTGCTTCCTGTCTGAAATCATGGTAGGTTTGAGAAAACAATTTCTCTCCTTGTTAAAGGCACTATATTTTCAGATATTTTTTTAAAATGTCCCTTAGATACCTGGAAAGAAATACAGTGGTGCCTCGCTTAGCGATGTTAATTCGTGCAGAAAAAATCACTGCTAAGCGATAACATCGCTAAGCGAAATAAATAAGCCATAGAAACGCTTTAAAACTCGATTAATGCGTTCCTATGGGCTTAAAACTCACCTTTAAGCGAAGATCCTCCATAGTGCCTCCATTTTCGGTGCCTCTAAAGCGAGGAATCCGTCCCTGAAAACAGTGGGTGGCCATTTTGTTTACCTGGCAGCCATTTTGAAACCGCCAATCAGCTGTGCGAAAACAGGCGCTTTGCAATGACTGCTTCCCTGCGATCATCGCAAAGCGAAAATACCCCATAGGGTCCATCGCAAAGCGATCGCTTTTGCGATGGCAAAAAATCCATCACAAAGCAATTTTGTCACTATGCACAGCGATCGCTATGTGACGCACCACTGTAATGATTATCTGTACTACAGACAATCTACAGCAGGGGTCTCAAACATGTGGCCTGGGGGCCATTTGCGGCCCGCCGGATGATAGTTTATGGCCCCTGCCTTGCCTGCCCCCCCTGAACCACCCACGCGTCCTCTGCTGTCAAGAGTAAAAAAAGCCTTGCCTCACTCACCAGCTTCTCCTTTGGCAAGGCGATTCTGTGAGGTTTTTTAAAAATTTTATGTCCTGCCCTCCCCCCCTGCGTTCCCTCCCTTCTCTGCTTCTTTGTCCTGCTGCTGCTGGTGGTGGTGGTGGTGAAGAAGGAGCCGGAGGGGGTCATGGCCGGCTACGAGGGTTTCCACACCCCTCTTCCTCCTCCTTGGAGCCCCAGCCGGGCTAAGGAAACTCCTGGGTGGCTTCCTCGGGCTCTTGCTCCGCTTGGTGGAAAATTTGATGCGGCCCAGCCTCACCCAGACTCTGCCTCCAGCGGCCCCCAGGTAAAATGAGTTTGAGACCCCTGATCTACAGCAACATTTCCCAATATCATAGACTACAACTCCAACAATTTATCTGCCACTATCCAGAGCACAACTGGAGGGCATGAAGTGGGTGAAGGTGATCCACTGCATTTCCAAATGATGTGCAATTAACTTGTTCCTAAATCCAATCAGATCTACCCCCTAGTGGCTGGTCCTGGTAATGCATGTGAAAATATTTTCCCCCATTTCCCCTCCCTTTCCCATTATACAAAGTGTTCGCTATTATCTGCTGTTATTAGTATCCAAAGGGGGCTTGGAACCAATCTCCAGCGGATATCAGGAGTCCTACTGTACTTGCAAATCTAACTACCATTAATGGTAGATAAATCAGAAGATTCTTCATTGTGTCACTATAATGAATGAAAGGGCTATGTGTGTTAAGGATAACTGAGTCAACATGGATCCAAGGGGTATAAGGTTTATTTAAAATAAACAATAATCCTGTTTGCACAGCCTTTACTGATTAACTTCAAATACTGATTGATTTCAATTATTTATACCCCACCTTTTCCCTCAAGAGAACCCCAGGTTCCAGTATTAAAACAAATATAAAAAACTTTTAAATCACAACAGAGTAACCCTGTTTTTAAGAACAGCCTATTGAAGGCAGTCACTTACTGGGAAGACAGAAAGTGTGCCTGAAGATGAAGGTCTTTGCCTGCTTGCAGAAGAATAGTAAAGAGGGGGTTACACCAGCCTCCTGTGGGAATTTCACAGCTTGGGAGCAGCAACAGAGAAGACTCTCTCTTGTGTCCTTACCAAATATACCTATGCGGGTAGCAGGACTGAGAGAAAGGCTTCCCCTGATGGTTTTAAAAGCGAGGCAGACTAATAAAGGGGAAATACGGTTTTTCAGATAGCTTGGACCCAAGACATTCAGGGTTTTATAGATCAAAACCAAGACTATGAATTGTGCCCAGAAACAGATTGGCAGCCAGAAGAGCTGTTGTAACAAGGAAATTGTGTAATTACATGTTGTTCTTTTAATTTATTCTCTGGACTTTTTCATTCTCTGGACTCTCTCCAACTTCTCAACATTTGCCTTGAAATACACTGTAAAAAAAACCTGTACATGATATTACTGGAAGCTTAACAGCAGCATGCTGTAATGCCTCAAATTGTCCCATGTTCTCAGCTGGACAAACCTTCTTTATCTGGCATGTTCCAAGTTGAAAGCTAATCTGTCACAAAACCCTGGGCTACTCATTTTTGGTCAAAATTCTCCAAAAACATTATACTAGTCTAAATTATCTTTCTAGCAAGGTTGTGCCACAGTCTAAGCACTGAAACAGTACAATGCAGTACACAGAGCCCCCAAAGGGTAAACCAGGAAAAGGAAAATCGTATTAACGAACAATTCACTTCACTGAAGTTTGTTTAAAGTTGGTGCAGTTAGAATTCCTCTCGAAACAATTCACCCCCTTCTGGGACATGTAAATTGGATAGCCAGGCACTTTCAGTTCTCTAAGAGGGAATGTTCAGCCAATAAATGTTCCACAGGAAGCCAGAAGTGCTACTACTTTTGTGTCAGCAACTGTTTTTCTATTTTACACTGTCTTTTCATTGAAGTGAAGTTAAACTTGAACTACGATGAGCGCACCCTGCAGATTTCTGAGACGCCTCATACTATAAAATTATGCTCTTTTTTATTGATGTTCATTTCTAGTTTTAGAAAAGATAATACAGTACAAAGAAAATTGGCTTCTGAAAGATTTTGTGCACAGGTAATTCCCTCCCCCCAGGGCCAGTCTCTGTGTTACTCCCTACCCTGCACAGTGAAGAGACTTGAAAGCAGTCAATCATACGCAAATTTTTACACTGGAAAGATCCGAAAAGGTATCAGGTACGTATTTTGTAAAGCCTCTGCATTTCTTCGTACAGGAGTTGATATAATTCAGATGTGTCATCTTTTCAATGTTGCATGGGCAAATATGTGAAAAATGTATTCTCCAAGAGCACCTAGCAAGCACATGAAAATTAATATTCTGCATTCTGACAAATACCATATTTAACTTTTTACGATGTAAGCGCCTCAGACTAAAGGTTGCAAGGATTCTCGAACTCATGTAATTAAGCCTCAGTAGCCTGGTGATTTACCAGCACAACAGGTGTTTGGGATTCGGCGCCCCACCCCCTCTGGCTAGCACCACTTGGAAGCAGCATCCTGGCTTCTCTGCCTCGCCTCCTCTGGGTGCAGCTTCTAAGTGGGTGACCAACAGAGGAGGCAGGGCACTGAACTGCTGAATACCTGTTAAATGGCAGTAAATGAACTGGGATGAACCACCAAACCAGCAGTCCATGCCCATCTCTATACAGCAGCTAGATGGCTAAACAGGTTTACATGTTCACAGAGAAAGATTTCCATGTGCTGAGCAGAATACAATATTTATTTAATCTTTAGGCTTTAGAGAAGTTACATAATTGTTTTTCTTCATGCAGAAAGTCTACATTTTTCTCATACCACACATATTACATCACAGATGTGTCTCATACAGCAAGAGCATCCAAAATATAAGTGGAAGTAACTGGTCTTGTAAACATTTTCTTAAGTGTTAGCCTGAAGAGGCAAACTGGAAGATTAGATGAGTTCAAAAAGATGTGCTACTGCAGAAAAAAAAGGTAGGAACCAGCTGTTATTGCAAAGCCTGAGAACGCTATAGGCCCTGTTTTGCTTGTGAAGTACAACAGACTAGAAGCCAACATGAAACTATTTTATACAGATCAAGCAGCATTTCTTCTGGCTTAAATTCTCCCTTTTAAAGAATGCCTCTTGCACTAGCCTCTAACAATTGGTTCCACAAGAAGACACTGTTGACTTGTCTCATAATTAGCAGCTGGAATGTGTTTTATTAAAAAATAAGTATGTGGACAATTTTGAAAACAATTGCCTATTTTTTAATGAGGTAACTTTCCTGCCCATTCAGTTACCCTGAAAAACTCAGAAATTTGACTACTGTCAAATAGTCAGAAATCTGATTAATGGACAAATCAAATTATTTTTAAATTCCATTTTTTGGGGAGTGGCAGAAATCTGTGTGCTCATGTGTAAGATGCTGAAACACTTGAAGAATGTGAAGCTGTATACATTGTATTCTGAGAAAAGGGAGATTTCACTTCTTCCTGCTTGCTTCTTTTCTGACCTATGGTTACCCCTTTCAAGGTTTTTAAGATATACAGTACTCAGAAGTGGTTTACCATTCCCTTCTTCTGGAGATGCTCCGGAGCTATGCAGCCTGCCCATGGATACATAAGCTGGCTCTTCTCCTGGGAAGTACAGTGAGGAATCAAATCCCCAACCTCTGGCTTTGCACCCAAATACCTAACTCACTGAATTATCTATTATTCCAACCAAGAAAAATTCTATCCATTATTTCTTCATGGCTTGCCAACTTCCATTACTTATTTTATGTTTGTTTACAATACTTATATACTGCTTAACTTAATAATATTAAGTGGGTTACACACACTGGGACTGCTACACTCAGGATTCCAGAAATGGAAGACAAACAGGTAAACTGACTCCCCTAACATGATTTCTGTCTTGTCTGGATTCAGCTTCAGCTTGTTCTTCCTCATATAGTCCAGAGCTGTGGTCACACACTTCTCTAGGCACCAGTGGACATGAACTGCAGATAAAAGGAGAGCTAGTGTTGCATATCATCCACATACTGATGAAACAAATCTCCTGATGACCTCTCCCAGCAGTCTTTTATAGATGTTAAATAGCACTGGGGAGGTGAGCGACCCATGTAGGACACCACAACCAAGAGATAATCGCAAAGTTGAAACAGCCTCCAGAAGCTGCACTCTCTTGAGTCTACCATCTAGAAAGGACTGGTACCGGCTTAATGCAAGCCCATTAATCCCCAACCTCAATAGTCTATCCAAGAGAATACCATGGTTGACAGTATTAAAGGGATATGAGAAATCAAGAACTGGGTCATGCTGTTCCGGTCAGCCTCCTTTAACAGCTCATTCTGCAGTGAGACCAGTACAGTCTCTGTGTCATGCCACAGTCTGAACCCAGACAGAAATGGTTGTAATAAGTCAGTGTCTTCCAGGAATGCTAACAACAGGTCCACCTCCACCCTCCGAATCAGCTCGTTGGTGAATGGAATATTGGCAACAAGCCTGAAGTTGTTCAAGTCACTTGTCACTGGATTTGACTTTTTTGGAACAGGACTGATCATAGTTTGCTTTAAACAGGAAAGTAAACACCCTTCCGACAAGGAAGAATTGATGATATGGGCGGCACATTCCACCGTTGAATGGTGATACACCTACAATGAACAAGCACCCTGACTTATCTCATGAAGAAATGAGTCTTTTTTTACTTTTGCATGTGCATCTATAAAGCAAAGTAGAAAAGCCCAATTCATAGGAGAGAAATGATCTCTTCCATCCACCAGAAAATGAGAAAACAGGAGTGCATCTAAACCGAACCAGTGCATGGAAGAGATGGATTTCAAGCTGCCATGAAGTGATGCTTGCTGTTCAAATGCCCAATGAGCTTTGGCCTATTATTATTTTAGGACCTCCTCTGGAAGGCTATAAAAGATAAGAGGAAATATACAATTTGGTATGTACATATAGGCAAAATAAAAGAGAATCATGCAAATAGTTTAAAATTATAGTATAGCATGTACTCAAAAGAAAACAGTCTGCCAAAACGTTTGTTGAAAGCCTCTCCAATAAAACCCAAAAGCTTCCATTCATGTGTTTATGTCACCCCTGATTTAGAGCAAGTTGAACCACAATGAGCATTTTAACAAGAAAGAGCAGTGATTGCCCTGGGAGGTACCTTTCTTTTCCCCATAACAAATGAGTCGGAAAAGATGATGACTAGAATTTGGAGGGTTGGCCTTCTGGTTGGAAGAGGAGCAAATCAGGTGAAAAAAAATATAAGAGAATCCTGGCATTTGTATGAAATAACTCAAAAATTAACATATAGCAAGGATTTAACACAGAAACTCTTTGTTGTTGTTATTTAGTCATTTAGTCGTGTCCGACTCTTCGTGACCCCATGGACCACAGAACGCCAGGCTTCCCGGAGTTGTGTCAAATTCATGTTGGTAGTTCCAATGACAATGGCCAACCATCTCATCCTCTGTCGTACCCTTCTCCTCTTGCCTTCGCTCTTTCCCAACATCAGAGGCTTTTCCAGGGAGTCTTCTCTTCTCATGAGATGGCCAAAGTATTGGAGCCTCAGCTTCAGGATCTGTCCTTCCAGTGAGCACTCAGGGTTGATTTCCTTTAGAATGGATAGGTTTGTTCTCCTTGCAGTCCAGGGGACTCTCAAGATCCTCCTCCAGCACCACAATTCAAAGGCATCAATTCTTTGGCGGTCTGCTTTCTTTATGGTCCAGCTGTCACTTCCATACGTCACTACAGGAAAAACCATAGCTTTGACTATGCGGACTTTTGTTGGCAAGGTGATGTCTCTGCTTTTTAAGATGCTGTCGAGGTTTGTCATCGCTTTGCTCCCAAGAAGCAGGTGTCTTTTAATTTCGTGGCTGCTGTCTCCATCTGCAGTGATCATGAAGTCCAAGAAAGTAAAATCTGTCACTGCCTCCATATCTTCCCCTTCTACTTGCCAGGAGGTGATGGGACCAGTGGCCATGATCTTAGTTTTTTGATGTTGAGCTTCAGACCGTTTTTTGCACTCTCTTTCACCCTCATTAAGAGGTTCTTTAAATAATCCTCCCTTTCTGCCATCAGAGTGGTATCATCTGCATATCGGAGGTTGTTGATATTTCTTCCGGCAATCTCAATTCCGGCTTGGGATTCCTCCAGTCCAGCCTTTCGCATGATGTATTCTGCATATAAGTTAAATAATCAGGGGGACAATATACAGCCTTGTTGTACTCCTTTCCCAATTTTGAACCAATCAGTTGTTCCATATCCAGTTCTAACTGTTGCTTCCTGTTCCACATAGAGATTTCTCAGGAGATAGATAAGGTGGTCAGGCACTCCTATTTCTTTAAGGACTTGCTATAGTTTGCTGTGGTCCACACAGTCAAAGGCTTTTGCATAGTCAATGAAGCAGAAGTAGATGTTTTTCTGAAACGCTCTAGCTTTCTCCATAATCCAGCGCATGTTAGCAATTTGGTCTCTAGTTCCTCTGCCCCTTCGGAATCCAGCTTGTACTTCTGGGAGTTCTTGGTCCACATACTGCTGAAGCCTACCTTGGAGGATTTTGAGCATAACCTTGCTAGCATGTGAGATGAGTGCAATTGTATGGTAGTCGGAGCATTCTTAGGCACTTCCCTTCTTTGGGATTGGGATGCAGACTGATCTTTTCCAATCCTTTGACTACTGCTGAGTTTTCCAAACTTGCTGGTACGTATATTAAGTGTACCACCTAAACAGCATTGTCTTTTAAGATTTTAAATAGTTCAACTGGAATGCCATCACCTCCACTGGCCTTGTTGTTAGCCAAGCTTTCTAAGGCCCACTTGACTTCACTCTCCAGGATGTCTGGCTCTAGGTCAGCAACCACATTATCTGGGTTGTCCGGGATATCCAAATCTTTCTGATATAATTCCTCTGTGTATTCTTGCCACCTCTTCTTGATGTCTTCTGCTTCTGTTAGGTTCCTCCCATTTTTGTCCTTTATCATGTCCATCTTTGCACAAAATGTTCCTCTAATATCTCCAATTTTCCTGAACAGATCTCTGTTTTTTCCCTTTCTATTATTTTCCTCTATTTCTTTACATTGTTCATTTAAGAACGCCCTCTTGTCTCTCCTTGCTATTCTTTGGAAGTCTGCATTCAGTTTTAACTTCCTCTATCTCCCTTGCATTTTGTTTCCCTTCTCTGCTATTTGTAAGGCCTCAATGGACAGCCACTTTGCTTTCTTGCATTTCCTTTTCTTTGGGATGGTTTTTGTTGCTGCCTCCTATACAATGTTACGAGCCTCTATCCAAAGTTCTTCAAGCACTCTGTCCACCAAATCGAGTTCCTTAAATCTGTTCTTCACTTCCACTGTGTATTCATAAGGGATTTGGCTTAGATTATACCTGACTAGTGGTTTTTCCTACTTTCTTCAGTTTAAGCTTGAATTTTGCTATAAGAATCTGATGATCAGAGCCACAATCAGCTCCAGGTCTTGTTTTTTCTGACTGTATAGAGCTTCTCCATCTTTGGCTGCAGAGAACATAATCAATCTGATTTTGGTATTGCCCATCTGGTGATGTCCATATGTAGAGTCACCTCTTGTGGTTTGGACAAGAGTGTTTGTGGTGACCAGCTTGTTCTCTTGACAAAATTCTATTATCCTTTGCCCTGCTTCGTTTTGAACTCCAAGGCCAAATTTACCTGTTGTTCCTTTTATCTCTTCACTCCCTACTTTAGCATTCTAGTCCCCTATAATGACACAAACATCTTTCTTTGGCGTCAGTTCCAGAAGGTGTTGTAGGTCTTCATAGAACTGGTCAATTTCAGCCTCTTCAGCATCCGTGGTTGGTGCATAAACTTGGATTACTGTGATGTTGACGGGTCTGCCTTGGATACGTATTGAAAGTATTCTCTCATTTTTGAGATTGTATCCCAGTACAGCTTTTCCCACTCTTTTGTTGACTATGAGGGCTACTCCATTTCTTCTACAGGATCCTTTCCCACAATAGTAGATATGGTAATCGTCTGAATTGAATGTGCCCATTCCCATCTATTTTAGTTCACTGACACCCAGGATGTCAATGTTTATTCTTGCCATCTCCTGTTTGACCACACCTAGCATACCAAGGTTCAAAGATCTTACATTCTAGTTTCCTATGCAGTATTTTTTCTTTGCAGCATCGGACTTTCCTTTCACTTCCAGGCATGTCCACAGCTGAGCGTCCTTTCGGCTTTGGCCCAACCACTTCATTAGCTCCAGAGCTACTTGTCCTTTGCTCTTCCTCAGTAGCATGTTGGACGCCTTCTGACCTGAGGGGCCCATCTTCCAGCATCATATCTTTCAGCCTTTTGTTTCTGTTCATGGGTTTTTCTTGGCAAAGATACTGGAGTGGATTGCCAGTCCCTGCTCCAGGTGGATCACATTTGGTCAGAACTCTCCACTGTGACCTGTCTGTCTTGGGTATCCCTGCAAGGCATAGCCCATAACTTCTCTGAATTACTCAAGCCACTTCGCCATGACAAGGCAGCAATCTGTGAATGGGCGGAAACTCTTACCTGGAAAAAAAAAATGGTTGCTAGGCTTTAAATCCATGCACTGAGGTATGCTATCTTCTCAAATTTAAGTCTGGTCCTCTGCAGAGTAAACAGCTGGGCAAGTACTGCACATTTTTCCCTCCCTGGGTCCAGCAGTATGAAAAGCATCATGGGGCAGTCAGGGGCTGTCCTGAACAGTATGGGCTGTGCTGTGGTCAGCTGCAGTGGGCAGGAGGCTAACGTTGCCCAAAACAGTGGTAAAGCTTTGAATGAACACACCCAGTTTAAAAAAAAATATCTTAAGGAAGAAAATATGTTGTAATTTCTTATTTTAAAAACTTTCTTTGCTTACTGAAGAAGCAGATCACCCGTAGATTTTTCTTTATAGATCTTACAAAACACCGTTTTTGATCCATCCACACAGAGTCAGACCAGTACAGCAAAGTATCTCCATATCAAAGACAGTGAGAGGGGAAATACAACCATTTCCTTTGTTCCAAGTGTTAATGACATTGATAACTGAAGATCAGCATCAACTTCAAGCCAGTTCTACGGTAAATCCTGTGCCTTACAGTAAATGCTAGAAACAAGAAAAGTACAGGCAACTGAAGGGAAGAATGAAAAAGGAATGTGTCAACTCTCATCTCATATCTTATTTGGATACATATACAATGTGTTGTATACTTCCAAGCAATCTGAAACAGAAATAAATGTTCTGGGGGAGGGACTGGGAGCTTAGCCTGAATTAGATTGTGTAGGATAATGAGAAAACAGACACCTTAATTGACTGCTGAGCTTTTTAATTCCTCTGTGGGAAGCTGGCTGTGCTAGTTCTGCAGACTCTGCCCTAGTACAAACATATGAAAACCTGGAGGGCTTGTAGACTGCACTTAGGTATACATTTCATACAAAGAAATCAAGACTGACAGCTTTATACATTTGGTAGAACTGCATTTTTTTTTGCAAACAGGGAGTGGCTTAGGTGTGTATATAGCCAATTCTGCAGGAATGATAGTTACCTTTGGGTAAGAAAACATCCTAGATATATTTGTCTACATAAAATAATTCAGTAATAATTGTGAAAAAGATATTCAGTGATTGTTCTCATTATCTGGACAGTTCAGTAAGCTGGAGCTCCTGGCATGGTCCCAAAGCGCTCCCAGAAGGGAACTGTAACCCACTTCTGAATACCCTCCACCTAGAAAATGCAGGAAAGGGCTGCTATACATCAGAATTGACTTGGCAGCAATAATCATAATTTTAAAAATGATAACATTAATTAAAAGTAAATAGCAGCAGGAAAAGACAGTTTCATTTCTTTTCCTTTTTGTTTTAATGTCCTCTAAGTACAGTGGTGCCTCGCTTAACGAGCGCACCGTATAACGAAGAATCCGTATAGCGATCCCTTTTTGGGGATCGCTATACGGAGCTGCCCCAATCGCCGCACTCGCTTTGCGACGACTGGGGCGTCCGGCAGCCATTTTGGAGCCGCCGAACAGCTGTTCGGTGGCTCCAAAATGGCCGCCAGATGACTCGAAATGGCCCACTGTCAGTGTTTTTGCGCCCTCCCCTTGCTTACCGAGGTCCAAAATGGCCGCCGGACCAGCGAAAACATCGCTGGAGGGGTAAGTTTTGGCGCCTATTGGAACGCATTAAACTAAGTTTAATGCGTTCCAATAGGCTTTTCCTGCCCCGTACAGCGATGTTTTCGCATAGCGAAGGTTAATCCGGAACGGATTAACCTCGCTATGCGGGGCACCACTGTAGTTTTGGATAACATTCCAGCATTAAACACTGCCTTTTAGTTTTATTACAAAGAACAGAGCTCCTCTATACTCAAGACTTTTCATGAAAAAAGATCAAGGATGTGGGGAGGAGTAGAGAAAAGACAATGTTGACCCCAATTCAGTTGCACATGTGTAGCACTGTCAAACTGTCAGCAATCACAGCTATCAACTTGTTAGTGGGACTTCTTGTTAGTGCTGTTATGGTAGAGGGAGTAAATCTAGATCCCGAGCATCTACACCAGTGGATCCCAACCTTGGGTCTTTAGGTGTTCTTGGACTACAACTCCCAGAAATCCTGCCCTGCACAGCTAGTGGTGAAGGCTTATGTGAGTTTTAGATGAACACCTGGGGACTCAAGGTTGGGAACCAGTAATCTAGACCAGTGATCCCCAACCTTTTTAACTGCATGGACTGGTTGGGGAATGCATGGATGTGTGCAGGTGGTGGTGTTGCGTACTCGCATCCATGCACGAACGAGTTGTGTGGGGTTGTAGTGCATGCGGGGGTGGTGGCTGGTTTGTCTATACAGCCCAGTCCAGCCCAGGCCATGGACCAGTACCGGGCTGCAGACTGGGAGTTGGGGACCCCTGATCTAGACCACTGGTTCTTAACCTTGGGTTACTCAGGAGTTTTGGACTGCAACTCCCAAAAGCCTTCACCACCAGCTGTCCTGACTGGGGTTTCTGGGAGTTGCAGTTCAAAAGCATCCGAGTAACAAAGGTTAAGAACCACTGATCTAGACCATCTCATTCCTCATGTGACTAGGGATACAGTACACGTAACAAAATTTGCTTCTACATATACATGGGCTCCAGCTTCTCATATCCACGGGGACAGGTGTTTAAGACAACATATTCTGCAGTATGGAATACTGGGAGTATATTTTTGCAATACGAATATGGCTGTCAAGAGTTTTAAGCAATTCAAAATAGTTTTGATCTCTTACTTTCAAGTATAGAGAGAACCAAAGTCAAACTAGCTTAACTGAAGTGGAATACATTTCTCCCTGCTGTTCTGCTTTGCAAAATAGCAGCTGCTGCACACAAATTAGGGAGGACTCTTATTTTTAGACCATTTAATATGACCCTTTAAGAACATACAACTCAGGTTTTTAAAAATAAAAAAAATCTGTACATTAAGACCTTTAAAGATCCTTCTCAGGTGTATCTGTCTGGGTAGTTAAGTGGGAAGGACCCTTTGCAAGGTGGCACTCAAACATTCACTTATCAAATATCTGCTATCTGTCAGACCCTAGAGTGCAGCCTTTCCCTTAAGGCTTCTTTTTAATTTTCTTTAAATCAATGGCTGTATGGTTTCACCTGTTCCTTGTTGCTGATGTTGGGTTTTTTCCTCTTTTTTTAGTGTTTATGTTGTAAGTTATCTTGAGGCCATCTAGTAAAAGGGGAGGTAGAAAAGATATAAGAAATTCAACCAAATTTTATGTAATGAACTGTGCACTAAAGAGACCTGCATCTGAAATATTTGTAGGCACAAAGAGTACAATTTATTTAGAACATTTACATTCCACCCCATAGCTCATGATCTCAAGGTGGAGAAAAGTAAAAGCAACATAAAAGCAATACAATTTTAAAGCATTTTAAAACATTAAAACTCTATCTATCTATCTATCTATCTATCTATCTATCTATCTATCTATCTATCTATCTATCTATCTATCTATCTATCTATCTATCTATCTATCTATCTGCGCAATAAAACTCAGTAACAAAAAAGGAAGCAATTTATAGTACAGAACAAATCTTCATGCTTCCACTGATACCTATCAAAGTAAGCTATTGTGCTGATACAGAAGCCGTCTGTACTTCCTTGCACAATGCACCAAAAAGTGTTGTTAAGATGATTCATGTGGGTATCAAGAACATTGCTCATCAAAATTGTACACTGTAAAAATAACAAATCAATGGGAAGAATATAGCTAAGTCAAGCTGACACAAGTAGACAGCTACAGAATCCTCAGAGAAATATTCAGCACCATTAGCGCTAAATACATCTGCACAGGCAATTAACTCAATGTAGTAGCTGGACAATAAAGTTCAACCAATACAGAGACAGATGCTGCTGCTATACACTATACCACAGATCCATAATGTGGAGCCACACAGTCTAATGACAGCCCCTCCAGTGAAGCTCTACAACCCCACTCCCACCGTAATTCAGACCTCCCTCACAGGAAAAAGTCTTGGTGTGAAAAAAAGGAAATAGTCCCACAACTCTAGGGGTTGCAACCATCCACTGAAATGCTATTTCTTCCCCCTTGTGCCTTTTAAAAGCCTGAAACATCTTTTATCCATCTTTCTTTTAAAAGAAACAGCTTTTAGAAACATACAGTAACTTCAACAGAGTTATTTAGAATGAAACGGAGACATATGCTTGTGTTTAAGGAACCAGGAATGAACTGTACAGTACTTCAATATAATATGCATCACAGAGATGTTAACTAATAATGCAACAATGCACAACATAGGAAACCTTCACTGAGTAGGAACTGACTGTGCATAATGAAGTGACAAACAGGAACCAGATCCCAACCAGGTGGTGATTTCCCAACATACATGAGCCTTCTCTCCATGTATTTCACTGAAGATGTACCATACCTACCATCTACATACAGTGGTGCCTCGCTTAGCGAGTGCTTCGCTATGCGATGAATTCGCATAGCGAGGGGGTCCGGGCCATCGCTGGAGCGTTCGCTCAGCGATGGCCCCTATGGCGATTTTTCGCTTCGCAAAACGAAGCGGGGGAGAACAGCTGATCGGCAGTTCCAAAATGGCCGCCGGAAGGTCCGCGCCGCATTTTCGCGCCCTGCCCTGGCTTACCGAGGGCGCGAAAATGGCGGCACTATGGAAGAAACATCGCTTAACGGTGAGTTTTCAAGCCATAGGAACGCATTGAACAAAGTTCAATGCGTTTCTATGGCTTTTTAAGTCCCGTTTAGCGATGTTTTCGCATAGCGAAGGTTAATCCGGAACGGATTAACCTCGCTATGCGAGGCACCACTGTATTCCTATCATATGTACTCCCTACTCTTCAACTTTTTCTTATCTTACACTTTTATCTTTCTAGTTTCTGCTTTTTCCTCCACCTACTGAACTCAACCCAGCTCATGATTCTCCTGCTAAGCAGCAACACACACTATAGTATAGAATAGCAAGGGGGAAGGGGAAGGACAAGTGTGCACATGTTTTATGCATGTTTGGATAAGTACTTTTTCATTTCTCTTCAGAGCAAGCCATCTAAGGGAGTAGCTTATAAAAATACTCACAAACCTCTCAGAAAAGGAAAGAATAGAGCTCATATGGAGCTGACAAAAACAAAATAAATTTTTATTTATAGAATTTGTATTCCACTAGATACAATAGGGATATGCAACATAGAAAGCACTATAAAGTACTTTATAAAATAATTTTGGATGATCAATACCTAAAACCGCTTTGACAAATAACCAAGAAAACAGAAAAGTTAACAGGGAAAGGAAGTGCAATTAAGAAGGTAAAAACTTATATAAAGGGGCAAGGACTGATCAAAGACAATTCCCCGTACAGTTTTTAATTATAAGGATAGGCAACTAAAACTGGAGACATAAAACAAAAGCTTAAAATAAAAAACTGCATATATTTTAATAAGACAATTTAAGCGTCTATCTGAAATTCCATTGATGTGGCCTCCAATCAGTGCAAAGGAATTTCATAAACATGCAAACATATTGGGTTGTATTCCGTCAGCCTATTGAACTTAACAAAATAGTAATATAAGTATGAGAGGGCAATATCGAAAATATGGCTGAACATACTTTATGTTCCATGCAATTAAAGCCTAGAAAGCTGAAGATACTGAATGTTAAATTCTGCTTTTTTTTTTGGTTATTAATTTTTTTTATTTTTTTTTATTTTATTTTTTTTGCAAATAGAATGTGGACTTTTAGCCATTCTGATTTGCAATTTCCAGCCTACCTGACATCCTTTACAGTGGTACCTCGCAAGACAACAACCTGACTAAACGACAAATCCGCATAACGATAACTTTTTGTGATCACTATAGCGATTTGCAAAACAGTCACTCCAATGGGGGATTTTCACTGGACGATGATTAGGTTCGTACTTCGCCAACCGTTTGTTTGCAAGATGACGATTTTTACAGCTGATCGTTGGCTTCGCAAAATGGCTGCCCTGTGTTTTCCGGACCCAGGCTTTGCAGGGCAGCCATTTTTACAGCTGCTCGGCGCTCACAAAATGGCTTCCCTATGTGTGATCTTCGCTGGACGACAAGATATTTTCCCCATTGGAATGCATTAAACGGGTTTCAATGCATTCCAATGGGGAAATGGATTTTGCATGACGATTTTGCTAAACAGCAATTTCAATGGGATGGATTATTGTCGTCATGCGGGGCACCACTGTATTTTACCATCAGTGTATCTACATGAAGGCAGAGAAGCAAAAGCCATGTTCCCGAGCAGTGCTACTGCACCACTTCTCATGCATTTGTCTGAGACACAATTTAAAATTACATGCTTATATCAGTTAAATTATTGGGACAGAACAGATCTTGTCTCAATCACCCACGCCCTGATTGTATCCAGGCCAGACTACTGTTCTGTGTTTTACAGGGGACTATCTTTTAAAAACTCCTGGAAGTTTTAGCCAGCACAGAATGCTGTCGCCTTAATGCTGACAAGTGTTAACAGCATATCTCCAGGCTTCCTTGAATGAAACTGATTATTTGCATGCATTCCAGTCTGGGTTCAATTTTGGCGAATGGGAAGTTGAGAACATGCATGTAGAAAAGCGGAGAACACTTACGACTCTGGCACACACAGAGAAAAAATATAACTGGCTGTAATTTTGATTTGAATGTCACTTTAAATTTAATTTTCCTTTTTGCTTTACAGAATCTTGACCAATCACATTGGCTGTGCCAATCACAAAAAACTCTGAATGAAAGAGCTGACATGGTTCTATTTCCAAGCCTCCAAAGGACCAAAGCATTCTTCAGGGCAATATGCCAAATTAATGGTGTATAGAAACAAGACTTTTGCTAATCCCAGCCCTTCTGAACAACTGGTAAAAGAAAATCTCAAACATGGGCAGGCATCTGCCAGATGGATGCACTGACTTTAAGAAATTCTAACTACATGCAAATGAGTTGGGCAAATCCAACAGGAAGCTTCAGCATGGATGACAAAGCTCTTTCTATTACAATGCATTTTAACATCTGAAAAGCAATGCAGACCATTTGCTGTGAATTGAGTTGGCTGCAAGACTGCTTGAGATATTCTTTACACAATAGTTTCTATAGCCATGTCAGGTGACAGAAACGACTGAATACCAGATAATTTATTTTGATAATACTCTGGTAAAAATTTTATTTGAGCAAAGAAAGTGTAGAAATACTGTTGCTCTAAGTTTATCTACTGTCAAACGGAAAGCTGCCACAACACTGCTGAATCACACAGTTATCGTCGATGTGGAAGCAGGACAGGAAGCTCTGCAGGAAGGTAGCAAAAGAGGATGTGTCTCTAAATTTGGCTGAATACAGACAAGGGAAAAACGAGGCTACGCATATCCTATATATTTATATCTGGAAAGAGAGTGGAGAAAACAAAATGCAGTGGAACTGTTTACTTCAAAAGTCCTTACAATTATTCTTCCAAGAAATCCTTTGACAAGAGAAGAAAGACTTGAGTTACGCAATTGCTTCACAGCCTCAAAATCACCAACAAAGATTAAAAACATAGGAGGGAATCTTGTAAACTAGATGAGATAGCTGGTTAAAGAAACAGCAATCTATATCCTGCATAGTTCTCTTTTTATACATTGTTACCGGCCAAATCTGAATTGAGATTAGACCAGTACTGGGTTCGAGTTCTCTGGCAAGGATCACAGGCTAAGACACAAGACAGCTGAACAAGCCAATTTTATTAAAGTACAGAAGTTCAGCTGGGCCTCCCATCTTAAAAGCAGAGGGAGACCCAGAATAAAGAGTGAGCCTATGTTTTATAATAGTTACAGACAAAGAGCCATAAAGAGAAGTATTACGATTGGTGCCTTGAACCCATACCTTTCAATCCTGCCTTTTACTGGCCAAAGATATTTTGTAAATTCATTCTATTGGTCCCGTTTGAATTTCTCATGTAGTACCACGTGTGCCTGTGCCTGTGCCTTTAACCTAAAGGTCATTTTACACCCCAAAAAGAGTCAACGTGTCTACTCTGAGCATGTCTGGATTTCCCTTATCTCTATTCGCATGTTTATGTAACTCTTGTCTGTCTTCCTGGGCCTTGATATATGGCCTTCAAAAGAAGCAATTCTCCTCAATGTGTTAAACTCCAGATGACTATAGCTTCCTGCCCCCCTCATTCCGATGGGCTATCTATCTCTCTAATTGTTATGGGAAACGAAACCCAAATACTCTCTTCTTGGAGACATTATCTCTTAATGTGAAATGCTAGGTGTAAGTCTTTCTGGCCCAAAGGTCAGGAGTTCCCGGGTTGAATTAAAGGCACCCAGAAAAGAGATATACAGACACCAAAGGTTACAAGGTATTTTGATTACAGACTACATAACCCATACAGTGCTTAAGACTCATTACAGAAAAATCTATCATGGAAAATATACATCAAGCATTAACTATAAATAAGAATGAAGCATAAAATAAGGCATAATATTGCTTGTTAAAATAAGGTTTCATCTTGGCCCACTCACAACATGCTGGCTTACAAAATACCTACTGGTGGAAAATATTTATTTGTAAACACATTTAAATAACCGTATCCAAAATGATTGGTTGGATGGCTCAATGAGTTTGTAGGAGTTCAATTCCCCAGTGTGCCTCCCTGAGAAAATTCATGTGTAGCTGTGGGCAAGCTGCATAATTCCAGGGTGTCCCCTGAAAATACTCTCTTATCTAGCAAACCTTGGAAACCTTGTAAGTCAGAATTGACTTGATAGGACACAATTATTAATTATTTCCAAAATAAAGTTGAATATTTTGATGCTATGCAGGAAAAAATAGATTTATATACATACAATTGTTTATTTTTATTATTGTACAGTATACCTAATTTCTTTAGCAATATGTGAACAGCAAAAGGGATATTCCATTTGTAACTTTTTCATTCCAAAACATAACAAATGTTGCACATTACTCAGAAAAATTTATGGGTACCTTGCAAATAATTTCTTTCCATTCAGTAATAGTATGTTAAATTAGTTAACAGACAAATGGTCCAAATACAATTAAACTAGTCATTTACAAAAGTTCTTTTTTTCTTCCAGTTTGTTCCTATATACATCTTAGCAGCAACAAGTAGACACGAGACCAGTTTGGTACTTGATTCATTTAAAAATCCTTTTATGTAACCTAAGATAAATTATTTTAGGATCCAATGGTAATTTGTTGTTATGTGCCGTCACACTGGGACTGATTTATTGCAACCCTAATAGTGTTTTCAAGGTAAATTAGATATTTAAAGAATGGTTTTAACAGTTCCGTACCCCCAATAAATTTCCATGGCTAAGCAGAGATTCAAACCCAGGCCTCCTGAGCGCTAGTCCAGCATTATACCACACTGGATATCAATAATATATTTCTACTACTCAACATATTATTAATAAAGTAAATCAGAGTATGCCGGGGGGGGGGAGGACCAAATCACAGTATAAAACCAGGCAACCAACCAATTGTATTTTCATGTATGAAGACATGCTTGTATGTGTCACTTTTAAACATGCATACAAGTTTATCTATACATATAGGAAGGTGGAAAGGGCATAAGTCTTGAACATTTCAGACATCTTAACAACTACTGCTGTTACAAATGAATCACATTTTTCATTCTTTCAGATACCTGAATATCAATTTCCAAAAGGGTGGCTTATCTGACTGACATTTCCTAAAGATGTACACGTGCTTTGTTTAAAATTCAGAGGACCAGTTATAAAGTGCTCTGTTATTTATAAAGGCACAAGAAAGTTAGTAGAAACTGATTCTGATTCTGCATAGCCAGATACAGATGGAAAGATTACAAAATGAGCCCTGCAGGTGTGAAAAGCTGTCAAAAGGCTTGTTTAATATTCCATGGAATCTTGTTCAAGTGATCCTTGAAGGAGTCTTGCATAATTTCTGCAACTGTACTTCTCAAAGTATAAAGATCAGTGTTATATCAAATGCATGTGCCATCTCAAAAGCAGCAAAGTGAACACACATTTATGAAACCATCATTGAGCTCAATGTGTATCTGATTTATCCCTTTATCACAGAAGGCAGGATTCAGAATATCAAACAATGCTCCTTTTTTCCATGGAGGGTGTATATTTGCTGCAATACAGTGCTTTTTATCCAGGAATCCTGAACAATCTCCCTGGTTAAAAAAGTTTTCCCCAAAAAGCTTGGGTGAAAGAGTTGAAAGGTCAGTTGTGCAACTTTCAGAGGGCCAGGAAGATATATATATATATAAAATAGCCAAATCTTTCCTGGCTGCTCCTGACTTTTTCCAGAGCAAAGTGCTTCTAAGGCACAGAGTCAAGTGAAAGGTTTTCTTTTCCCCTATCTCCAAGAGACCAAGTTCTCTTATTTTGTATCACTTGTCTTGGGTCCCATAAAAAGCAGGAGGAGATATTCTTGAAGCCCTAGAGAGAGTCTTTAAGCCATACAGGTTTTTTTTAACAACACTGAAAGCACAATAGTAAATGAGACTCCCAATCTTCTTTTCCCCTGGTTCTCTGAATCTCTATTCTCCTAGCAAAGTCCTTTGGAAGTATTTCACTGTCCTTTAGTCTGGAGCGATAGAGGTTCACTCTTTTCTCTTCTGGAACTTTGACTTTCATCCTCATGTAGATTCTTGACTGTTTTTTGTTTTTAAGGGGAAAAGGGAAACTTGGGCATAAAATTAGTCAACATACCTGGTATGGGATCCTACTCACCACCCCAAAACCAAGTTTGACCATGTGGCTTCTTTATAAATACAATTTGGCTGTCCACATGGAAAATTCTAAAGATGAAAAATTATTTTCCCCACCTCTTCTTTGACTTGGGGCTGTTATCTTTTGTACACAAACTGTCTTCTCTCTTGATGTATTTTGTTTGGTTTAGTACTTTAAAAGTACCTACTGTATTTTTCCGTGTATAAGATGCCCCCCCTTTCCTAACCCAAAATTTCTTTCTCTGCAAGAAAGTGGAGGGGGAAGGTAGGGATCAAAGTACTTTGATTCCTGCTTTCCCCCTCCACTTTCTTTGGAAAAAAGTACTTTCCCCCTCCACTTTTTGCAAAGACAGTGGAGGGGGAAAAGCACTTTTTTGCGAGGAAAGTAGAGGGGAAAGCACTTTCTTTGCAGAAAGCTGCTTTCCCCCTCCACTTTCTTTGCAAAAAGTGGAGGGGGAAAGCAGGGATCACAGCGCTTTGATCCCTACCACCTCCTTACTACCATGTATAAAATGACCCTCAATTTTTTTCTCTAATTGTTTCAGGAAAAAGTGTCATTTTAAACACGGAAAAATATGGAATATATGTTTTTACTCTCTGAATACAAAGTTTTTCAAGGTGGACAGTATAGCATATTTAAGCACCTCATTTCCAAAAAAAAAAAAAAAAAAAAAAACCACAAACAAAAAACAAAAAAAAAATTACTCATACCACCACATAGAATGGGGAAGTTCTCTGTGCAAGAGGGGGAAATTTTGAATTACATATGGAAGTAGAGTTTGGTTTGATGGAAAGAATTAGAAAACACATAAAGATGCAGAGGGGAAATTGCTCTGTTCTTGCTGTTTAGTTGTTATGTCTGACTCTTTGTGACCCGATGCACCAAAGCACACCAGGCCCTCCTGTCTTCCACTGCCTCCCGGTGTTGGGTCAAATTCATGTTGGTTGCTTTGAGGATACTGTCCGACCATCTCGTCCTCTGTTGCCCCCCCCTTTCCTCTTGCCACCACACTTTCCCAACATCAGGGTCTTTTCCAGGGAGTCTTCTCTTCTCATGAGATGGCCAAATTATTGAAGCCTTAGTTTCAGGATCTGTCCTTCCAGTCAGCACTCAGGGTTGATTTCCTTTAGAATGGATAGGTTTGTTTTCCTTGCAGTCCAGGGGCCTCTTAAGATTCTACTCAAGCACCACAATTCAAAAGCATCAATTCTTCAGTGGTCAGCCTTCTTTATGGTCCAGCTCTCACTTCCATACATCACTACTGGAAAAACCATATCTTTGCCTATGCGGACCTTTGTCAGCAAGGTGAGGTCTCTGCTTTTTAAGATGCTGTCTAGGTTTGTCATCACTTTCCTCCCAAGAAGCAGGCGTCTTTTAATTTCGTGGCTGCTGTCCCCATCTGCAGTGATCATGGAGCCCAAAAAGGTAAAATCTGTCACTGCCTCCATAACTTCCCCTTCTATTTGCTGTGAGTGATGGAGTAAGTGGCCATGATCTTAGTTTTTTTTAATGTTGAGCTTCAGACCATTTTTGGCACTCTCCTCTTTCGCCCTCATTAAGAGGTTCTTTAAATCCTCCTTCCTTTCTGCCATCAGAGTGGTATCATCTGCATATCTGAGGTTGATGATATTTCTCCCAGCAATCTTAATTTCATCTTCGGATTCCTCCAGTCCAGCCTTTCACATGACGTATTCTGGATATAAGTTAAATAAGCAGGGAGACAATATACAGCCTTGTCGTACTCCTTTCCCAATTCTGAACCAATCAGTTGTTCCATATCCAGTGCTTCCTGTCCCACATATAGATTTCTCAGGAGACAAATAAGGTGGTCAGGCACTCCCATTTCTTTAAGAACCTGCCATAGTTTACTGTGGTCCACACAGCCAAAGGCTTTTGCGTAATCAGAAACTACTCTACCCCACTCTTAATTATTGTATTTATGTATTTCACTTTGGTACACCAGCTTGGCCATTAGCAGCAGCAAAATCTGATGAGAATAGTTTTCATTACAGTCTGAGGCGGGCAAGCACTGTAACTATTCATTCCCAGCCTACTACAGCCCTGAAGTACAATGCTGATGCTCTTTCATATCCCCAAAATAAATTCCTACAGACCACTATCTTCATTTTAAGCATGGTTATTTAAGTTACATTTGCATGCCTGCATGGCAACTTCCTTTAATTCTATCCGTTTGCATAAGTCAAGTCACTGAATTGTATTCCCATAGAACACCAAGTTCCCACCAGACATTTTAATAAATAAGGTGCACGGATAGTATTATCTAGTCACTATAAATGTCCAAACATCCAGTTGCATTTTAGTCATGCTTATTCTGTAAGAAGGTCTAGTTCTGCATAGTGGTACTCACTTTTACAGATTAAATGTTTGTGGTTCTAGGAAGGGAAAGAAGTTATGGCACTGCAAGATCTCCTGTATGGTTTACACAACAGGCTCTATCTTAGATATGCTACTAGAAAAATTAAGATTGAGACGGCCTGTAATAATGCCACTCTCATTTCTTAAAAGCAAGAGAACAATTTACATGTTCCACATCAAAGAAGATATATGAAGAAGGTGCCAGCAGAACGAGCATAATATTGTTGGATAGTGCAAATATTGCATTTATAACCATTGTTCCAGGTTGCAGGGGTTGTTTCAATTTTTATCTTTTCTTAAAGGAATGAAATTTATATTGTAACCACTTCTTGGTTTAGAGGAGGCCAGTAGGTGGGGATGAGTAGACATGTCCTTTACATGGTAGTGGCTAATGCTGTGAAATATGGGGTCTGCACCTCAAAACTCTGCAAAACTACTGTAAACCTCTGGCACAGAATTTGAGTAATAATAGTAATGCTCACTTTGGGGTAATTAGTAGCTCTCTACATGTGTATGTCAGTTATACAGTTGCAGATTCACTGCAGAACACAAGATGCAAAATTATGGCATAGATTTTGCAACAAAAGGACAACATCCTGAGGACGCCAGTTCTGGTGGTATTATCCGGATATATCATTAACTTATCTATCAGCAATATACCCTGTGTCCCCAAAAATAAGACCTACCCTGAAAATAAGCCCTAGTATGATTTTCGAGGATGCTTGTAATATAAGCCCTACCCCAAAAATAAGCCCCAGTTAAGTGAAACCCCATCCCCCACCTCTGTGCAGCAACCAGACGATAACGTGACTGTATTTGAATAAATGTAGATGAAAAATGTACATAAAAAAACAAACAAAACCTGAAAATAAGCCCTAATGCATTTTTGGATAAAAGTAATAATATAAGACCCTGTTTTATTTTTGGGGAAACATGGTAGGTGTAGATGGTACCATAAAACTATGAGACATGTTTTGAGGGGATCCCAGATTCTAGGGTTTTTTGTTAACAAAGCTGGTTAGCTCCATGTGAGGAGACAGAAGTATTTCCTTCTCCGTTGCTTATCAGCTACAGGCAGTATGTATCACCAAAAAGGAGATTGAAGCAATTCAACAGATCAGTCCTGTAAGCACCTGATAATCACAGCAGTCTTCTATCTAGTTCTCTAGAAGGTGGTCTGCCAAGCAGAAAAGCACCCTAGCTCCCTTCCATTAAAAAGCATTATCTGCCTCAGCTTTCCTGTGTATAGTTCACCAGTCACTATTTCTTACCGTTAATTCACTCAGGAATCCTCAAGGATACAATCTTAAACATGCTTGCTAAGGATCTAGCCCTGCTGAACCCAGGGAGACATACTTCTGAGTGAGCTTACATAGAGTTATTCTGCATCTATGACTCCTGAACATTTTATCCATCCCTTCCACCCCCCACCCCAACCCCCGGGGGCACTTTCTTTTCAAAGCAACCTGTTTAGGACTCTCACAGAAAACAGCAATTATTTGGTGAGTGGGGAGACGAAGAACATCTCAACAAACACTACTTTGGTTAAAGTCAACTGCTTTCATAAAAAGGGAAAGGTTCCCCTTGACATTTTTAGTCCAGTCGTGTCCGACTTTAGGGGGTGGTGCTCATCCCATTTTCAAGCCGTAGAGCTAGCGCTTGTCCAAAGACAGCTTCCGTTGCCACGTGGCCAGCATGACTAGGGAACGCCGTTTTACCTATTTATTTATTCACATTTGCATGCTTTTGAACTGCTAGGTTGGCGAGGAGCTGGGACAAAGTGACGGGAGCTCACTCCGTCACGTGGATTCGATCTTACGACTGCTGGTCTTCTGACCCTGCAGCACAGGCTTCTGCGGTTTAGCCCACAGCGCCACCACATCCCAACTGCTTTCACCTGTGCTGTGTAAAAATTTGGGCTGGTAATATTTGCATTTTAATGATTACTATTAACTGCTTTCATAGTAATCATTAAAATATTATCAGACAAAATTTTTACACAGCACAAGTGACTAACACAACTGTTCCTATCTACTCTCACGCTCATGCCCCCAATGGGAGTGCCAGATCACTTCCCTGTCTTAACAGGAACTTGGATGATGAAAGAAGAGTAATGATGACTACAACGTCAACAGAGAATGGGGAATGAACTGGACCAGGGATGGATTGTAGTCAAACTGAAGACCTATTTCTGGCACCCTTGCTTCCCGCACGGAATAAACTCGTCATGCTTTTCCAGACCCTGCAAGGCCACCTCCATCAGGATACTGGGCAAGTAAGAATGGTTGGTGGCTGGCTATGAACAACTTATGGATACAGTCATGTGGGTCTGCCTTTATTTGGACTCTTCTGAGTCAGGTCAGATTGGCTGAAATTTGGCAACAAATTGTTGTATAGAATTCTTTCCTGCATGTACTTCGGAAGGATGGGGACTGCAAAGCAATGAGGGTTACTGCATATTTATCTTACTGATTACATTAGCCAAGATAAGACTGATGTGGGTGTTAAACAAGGTGATCAGTACCTCTCTGCAGTTTGGAAGAGGCGTTAGTAAGAGACTTCATTAAATATTTCCTTGATCCAGCAGCATTAACTGATTACAGCCCAGTCTCAAAAACACCATTCATGGCTCTGTTAACCAATAAAGTGGTGGTGCTTCAATATAAGATACTAATAATCTGTATTCATATATATCAGTTTAAAATATAGGACTAAGACTCCTTTAGACAGATCCAAGGAATGGACTGGGGAAATTATTACTAATTCTCCTGGTGGGTACTAGAGTATGCGGGAGTGCTGCCTAGGGAGCCCTGGCGGAGCCGTGTGCAGGCCACAGACCTCTCACTTTGTACATGAAATGTTCTGCACAGGTTCTAGCTTGGGTGTCATTTAGGATGTTTTTATTCTCCCCCCCCCCCGGTGTGTGGGAGATGTAGAATGCAGATGAAGATTGACCTGCCACAATATTTACAATTCTGGAGGCCACTTGGACCTTTAGACTCATGTACTATCAATAATTTCACTTTTGTTATCTGAGAGTGGTCCTAGATCCTATGTTGAGCCTAGATTGCCAGGTGGCAGCATCAAGGGCTATGTTTGCTCAGTTACATTTAATGTGCTAGCTATGACCTATTTTATTTTATTTCATTCCTTGCTGCAACAAATGGAACACCACTAACCCCCATTAAACAGGAGCAACTACTGTCTCCTTGGTTTTATAAGAAATCTTCAATCACCCAAGCTACTGTCTGAAACCTATTGGTTCTGTGCAGCATCCAGGAAGACTCATAAATACAGAGCAGCAAACAAAGCTGATGGGAAAAACAAGAGGTTTGCTAAAAATAGACTGCCACTGCTACACAGTTAAGATTTCATGATATGAGATTCAAATGATTAGGAAGTGGCTTTTCCATATTTCCTAACACAAGCTGTCTAGATAATCAGTTCATTGAGGATATTCAAAACACAGATTTTTAAAATGATCTCGTTTCTAATTATCCAATATTGATAGCCTGGGGCCCACAGATAGCTTTTGCATCCTTGTATTTTACAATTTAACAGTTTACATTTTTGATACAATGTAAATGTCTTTAGCAAAATATGTTTTGTAAATACAAACTGTATTTAGCAAAAGTACTTTCCCCATAATTAAGTGAAGCTTTTGATCTATATGACCATGCCAGTTCTAACACCATTCTCTAGGGCAAGATAAGATAAAATAAGAGAATTTGTAGTATCCCAAGTTAGAGCTTACAGAGCTGTCTATTTGGGAAGTCATCAGTATTAACAGACAATTTTTAGGCCAGAAAATGACATCTGCATGAACTTAACATCAGTGTTATACCACATACTTACCACAATCTCTATGAGGGTAGTTCACCCATGTAAGTATAACCCATCAAAGTATCTAATGCAGTTCCACATGTGCCACAAACAACTGCATTAGGCTCACTATCTCTGAAATACTTAATTGAAGTTGATTTAAAATGATGCCTTGTTATAACTGACACAGACACATCAATTTAGTTAATTCAGCAGCATCTTCAAGTTATAATGAGACATTTTAGTCCCAAGGCTCACCAGGTATGAATGGAATTTTCTACATGTACAAAGAATACAAAGAAAGTTCCCCTTTCCACATGGTGAAATGTTGTTTACGAATGAGTGGTAGATGCAACGCAAAACCTGTTCAAATGTGTCCTGCAAAGGCAAACACAGCATTTTCAACTAGTAATGATTAGTGAAGTAACAGCATCATAACCTCAATCAAAGCCCAAATTAAACCCCAAATAAACACCATACAAGCATGACTTGTTACACAAAACTGTCTTTTGCACAAGCATAAATGGAAGATTTTTTCAAAGGTATTAAATATGGTGTGTATGTTATAACTGTTTACTGCACATCACTGTATCTTTTGACTTACTAAGATCAGATTGTCATCTACAGTACAGCTCTCTCACCAACCAAAGACCTAAAAACTGAGGTGCGTAAGTGGAAGTATTTGAAGGAATCCTATAGCACTAATTAACTTGTAACAAAAACAAATAGTCAATATGGAACAATACAGACGACAACCAGCCCCAATACATATTTTTAAAATGCAGAATTCTTTTTAGCTTTACAATAACAGTCATTTGAATTTAATGGATAGCCGTTTGATTTCAAAACAATGGCAAATGAGGATAACCCATGTGGCTCTAATTGAATTTTTCTACCTCATTTCATTTTGCTGTAATTAGAAATTGTAACAACATGAACACATACTACATGCTGTGACAAACTCAGTCACATTAACTCTGAACTAGCACAAAGCTACTTAAGAAATCCAGGGCTTTTCATGCATACAGAAGGATTCAGCAGAATGCCCAGAAAGATTTGCTCTTGTTTTCTAAAGTACTGGCCTCTGTATGAGGAAAGCTTCAGCACTGCACCTCTGCTATACACCCTAAAATAGCTCACAAAATCAGAAAAGAAAGGCCTACAGAAGAGATAATGCTTCCCTGCCTTCCACCCTGATTATAATGTTAAGCTATATGGGGTAGAAATATATCTGTGAAAATTCTCAGTTATCCAGGTGAGGTTATCTGGAAGTTGAGTCATGGCCAACTGGACTTCTTTTGTGTTGGGTTGAAAAACGTTTAGCTACTCATCCAGGTAGCTTTTTCCATCTGAGGGATCTCCTACCAACTCTCCTCAGACTGAAGAAGCTACTTGGATGAGTAAAATGTTTCAACCTAACAAGAAAGAAGTCCAGTTCCCATGACTCAACTTCCAGATATATGAGGTAGTCAAGTTAAAATCCCTGCCTGCCCTCATAGTCTACTCCAAACCATTTCTGCATCCAGTTTGAAATCAGCTCAAATTATCAATGAACAGATCAAAACTAGTGGAAAAAAACAGGCTCCTTCTATACCAACTACAGTGGTGCCTCGCATAACGATGTTAATTGGTTCCAGAAAAAAAAACGTTATGTGAAAACATCGTTATGGGAAGCGCCATTTCCCATAGGAATGCATTGAAAACCGGTTAATCCGTTCCAACTGGAACGGATTATCCGGTTTTTTCCCTCCCCCCCGCGGCTTGGATCTGACCCATGGCGGCTACCTGAGCCATGGCTGGACTCCCTAGAGTCCGGCCATGGCTGGGGTAGCCGCTGCGGTTACCCTTTAAGCGGCGGAGATAGGCTGGGGGGTGGATCGGGGAGCTTGAAGCCTCTCCGCGCCGCCTACCCAGGTCGTTCCCGAACTTCTGGAAGTCCGGGAACGACCTGGGTAAGCAGCGCTGGGAGGCTTCAAGCTTCCTGATCCACCCCCCAGCCTGTCCCCGCCGCTTAAAGCCTCCTTGCGCCGCCTACCCAGCCCGTTCTCGGACACCTAGGTGTCCGAGAACGGGCTGGGTAGGCGGCGGGGGAGGCTACCGGCATCGGAGAACAGGCTTCAAGCTCCCCGGTCCATCCCCCAGCCTGTTCTCCGATGCCGGTAGCCTCCCCCGCCGCCTACCGAGCCCGTTCTCGGACACCTAGGTGTCCGAGAAAGGGCTGGGTAGGCAGCGCAAGGAGGCTTTAAGCGGCGGGGACAGGCTGGGGGGTGGATCGGGAAGCTTGAAGCCTCCCAGCGCTGCTTACCCAGGTCGTTCCCGGACTTCCAGAAGTCCGGGAACGACCTGGGTAGGCGGCGCGGAGAGGCTTCAAGCTCCCCGGTCCACCCCCAGCCTGTTCTCCGATGCCGGTAGCCTCCCCCGCCGCCTACTCAGCCCGTTCTCGGACACCTAGGTGTCCGAGAAAGGGCTGGGTAGGCGGCGCAAGGAGACTTTAAGCGGCGGGGACAGGCTGGGGGGTGGATCGGGAAGCTTGAAGCCTCTCCGCGCCGCCTACCCAGGTCGTTCCCGGACTTCCAGAAGTCCGGGAACGACCTGGGTAGGCGGCGCGGAGAGGCTTCAAGCTCCCCGGTCCACCCCCCAGCCTGTTCTCCGATGCCGGTAGCCTCCCCCGCCGCCTACCCAGCCCGTTCTCGGACACCTAGGTGTCCGAGAACGGGCTGGGTAGGCGGCGCAAGGAGGCTTTAAGCGGCGGGGACAGGCTGGGGGGTGAATCGGGAAGCTTGAAGCCTTCCCGCACTGCTTACCCAGGCTGTTCCCGGACTTCTGGAAGTCCGGGAACGGCCGGGGTAGGCGGCGCGGAGAGGCTTCAAGCTTCCCGGTCCACCCCCCAGCCTGTCCCCGGAGCTCGGAAGGGAATTGTTGGCAGGGGACGGTGGCTTCGGGGTCCTTCCGAGGCCGCAGCCCACTGCCGACATTTTCCCCCAGCTGAGCAGCGGGGCTTCAAAGCTCCCGCCGCTCAGCTGGGGGAAAATGGTGCCTATGGGGAAAAATCGCAAAGCGATTTTTCCCCATAGGCAAGATCGTTGTGCGATCGCAAAAGCGATGGCAACAAAGCCATCGCTATGCGATTTTTTCGTTAAACGGGGCACTCGTTAAGCGAGGCACCACTGTAATTTCATCTTTATGCAATTCTTTTCAGGTTGTAGTCTTACAGGCAGGAACTGACAAATTTTAACCAAAGAAAATAGGTAATTAAATTAGCCCATCATAACATTAAACTGGGACAAAACTGGAAATACTTATTTCATCCTTTACCGCAAGTTAACACCAAACACACTCAATACCTAGAGATGTAAAATTTCCAGGACTTTCAATTTTTTTCTGGACAAAAATAAAATGTTTTCCCTGTTATTTTTTTCTGGAACAAAATGGAAATTTTACATCTCTATCAATACCCTGTGGAATCATTTTACATGTAGTGGAAGTCATCTAGAGCAGGCAATACTGAAAGATCCATCCAGTTATCTAGCACTGTAGATAAAAATGGCATTATTCACTTCAGTAGAGCTTGGTATAGGTACACTGGAAGCTACCTTGTACTGAAACAGACCTTTTGTCAATGTAGTTCATTACTATCAGTACAGGCACAATCTTTTCAAACTCTATGAAGCAGGTTTTCCAGCCCTTTCTGAAGATGACCAAGATGAAGGATGGGATGTTCTGTATATTAAGTCAGTACTCTGCCTCTTAACTATATCCCTTACACTAGGCAGACTTGCTGCCAGGTTCCCAAAACAAAAATCCAAACAGATCTATTCTATTTTAACAGAGCAAAAACAGATGCAACACAAACATTTAGTTATTTGTAAATCTGCGTCTGCACAATACCAATTTAGAGCGCAAATGTAAGGTCACACAACTAACATGCCTCCACACAAGAAGATGGCTTCCATACAGAAAACACACGCATTAGCAAGCAATTATGATGGATGCTTGCTTATTTTCTGCTTGGAGATAACAATATTCAATTATGTGCACTCACTTATGTAAACCAGTCTGTAGTTCAACCCAGAATGGATTAGCATCTAGCATTATGAGAAAAGCAATTTCTTAAACAGTGTTACAGAAAACTGAACATCTGTTGTAGTTGTCTTTCCTCCATCTTCTACAGCTAGATGGAAGAATATATACTTGCACCACTACAAGCAGTGCGGTTTGGGTTATACAAGGATTTTTTTTTTCAAATGCTCTCCTAGCATGGTAGTTCCAAGTAATGGCTGACAACCTCCTCTTGCAGTGAGAAGAGGAAGATGGGGTAAACTCAAAGCAGAGCGAGGAGGAGGAAGAATTAAAAAACTGGTGCAAAATACACACACACACACACACACACAGAGAGACAGAGAGAGAGGAGAGAGAGAGAGAGCCATCCCCACTGCTTGTGCATGCCTGGTGTGTGCATTTTGTTGCACCCATTCAACAGACAGATGAAGTGCCCTTGTCTATGAAAGCTCACATTAAAAAACAAGAAAGTTAGTCTTTAAAGTGCCTCCATGTTTTTGTCTTTTTTTAAATCTTTATTTTTATTTTGTTTTCCCTTATAAAACAGACAGAGGGTGTACTTGCTTGCTCCCGCTTGATGCTGCCGCTACTGCCGCTGCTGGAGTTGGAGGAGAGCAGGTGTGTCCATCCCCGTGCAGAAGAGTGTGTATTTGTGAGTCTGATTGTGTGCACATGAGGGGAGTTGTTGTTGATGGGGGTTATAGAGATTCTGAACTACAGGGGAGCCTGGTGCCCCTAAACTCAGAATTGCTGAAGGAAGTTTTAGAAGCCCTCTAAATTACATTGTTGTTTTTTTTACCAGATCCATGAATTCAAAGCCAACTCAATTCTCTGAATTATACATGAAATAATACTACAATATATATTGAAAATACAAAGCTTACCTTATTATGTTCATAGCTGTATGGGATTCTGAGAGTATCCATGGCTTTGATCATTGACTGCATTGCTGTGAATATATTCTGATACACAAGCTTTGTGAACCCCCTTTTGTCTTCATCAGAGTATCCTGAACCATGAATGATTCTCATCTGTTTGATAAATGTGCTTTTGCCACTTTCTCCTGTGCCTGCAAAAACATTCAAACAGAGATGCATCATTAGATTACAATATTCACATACGAGGCAACAACTGAATACCTGCCCAGATTAAGAATGAACTTCTTCCCAGCCAAACTAAATTTTTGAGATGATTAATCCACATCTAAAATTGTTGTCACTACTGGTACTACTCAACTTGTCTTATTACCAAGGTACCATGTACCAATTTAATAACCTTAAGTTTACAACATTGCTATAGAATGTTATTGCTATTCAAGTCCATAGTCATACAATTAATCAGTACAGCTTTCATTATTAAGACAAGAATAATTTCAGTATGAACTCATACATCTTAATCATGAAATGTAGGAATACAGCAAAGCCTATTTCTGTAGATGAAATAAAGCTTTAGATTTCAAAAATATTTTGCTTAAACAAAGGACAATATTCAAATTTCTCTGGTTTAAATTCAGAGTTTTGCTAATTTTAAATCCCTGAACCATTTAAAGATGTCTATGTACGTAGCTCTACTCTTCCTCCATGGCAAACACATATGCACATAAAAGAACGCATGTGATAAGATAGTAAAGAAGGGTGAAAGAAGTTTATATTTTGTATGATAAAGAACAAGTACAGGAATAAGAATAGATGAAACTTATAATTCTGATTCTTGACCTCATCGAAGGTCAAACACATTTGGAAGGACAGTGGCCAAAATCCTATTGCTGAGTGTAGTAACTTGCACTTGAGTAGGTCTACTAGTCAACTCCTCCATAAGTTCTACTTATTGTGGTTTACTTTAGCATAGTATGACACAGTTAGAGTAAACCCCCATAAATAAATGGAACCTACAGAGGAGTTGACTCACCAAATCCCCACTGATTCAGTGTGGTTACGCTAGTGAAATTTACTACATTAATACTGCAATTTTTTTGCCATTGTCTGTGACTGAAGATGAAAGTGTCTTATAAACCTCCTATGAATCTTTGAGATTGGTGGTTAAAAGTGTGCATGTAGTGGAAAACAACAACCTAGCTACAATGGTGTCCACAGTGATTATACAATCTTGTTTCAAACATCTCAGGGCATCCACTTTCCTTCCGTATAATGTGCTTGCTTCTGGAAATAGTGAGTTGTCTCCCTCTCACCATCTTCTGAAAGCCCTACTCCATTCAAGATGTAGTTCTTGGAATATTCTCCAGTATCCTCTCCAAGAGATAATATGAACATGTAGATATTGGTAAACATCTTGTGTTTTTACACTGGCGTTACTCCACTGCCATTAATCTCATTGGTGGATAGCTAAAAGTCATGGTAAGCATATGCTACTGTACAGAATCACATGACTTGCATACAAAAGCAGAAGCCTATGATAATTTTGTAACTTATGGCAGTTAACCAACCCGATTTCTGCCAGTTGCATTATGCAAATCTGTGAAACTAACAGGATTCTGACAACTGATGATGACCAGATTATAGCTTAAAAAGGGGAGAGAGACTGAGAGAGAGAGAGAGAGAGAGAGAAAGAGAGAGAGAGAGAGAGAGAGGTGGTGGCGCTGCAGGTTAAACCGCAGAAGCCTCTGTGCTGCAAGGTCAGAAGACCAGCAGTTCTAAGATCCAATCCACGCGACGGAGTGAGCTCCCATCACTTGTCCCAGCTCCTGCCAACCTAGTAGTTCGAAAGCATGTAAATGTGAGTAGATAAATAGGTACCACCACGGTGGAAAGGTAACGGCTTTCTGTGTCTAGTCGCGCTGGCCATGTGACCACTGTCTACGGACGAACACTGGCTCTATGGCTTGGAAACGGGGATTAGCACCGTGCCCTAGAGTCAGACACGACCGGACTAAATGTCAAGGGGAACCTTTACCTTTACCTTAGTATTTTTCCAATACCAAATGAAACACAATAATACAGACATCATATGTGTATTAGATATGAGGGGTACAGCTGTATATACTTAAAAAAATAGGCCATATTACTTCACATTTGTACCTGAAATATATTATGAAAGCCACCTTGACATTTGCAGGATGATACAAATATGTCCTGATTATACAATTTAATTTTCTGGATACTTTCAGACAGCTGAATCCTGTTTTCACCACAGTCCTCTACAGACATTATTTAGATCGTTTCATCCAAGGAAACATCCAGTTCCCTCTCTTCTCTACTGTTCCTTTTTCATGTGGTCAGAAAAGTCTATGTCCCTAGGAAATGCAATAATGTCTCCTTTGCAGACACACCAGTTTGGAGAAAGCATGGACGCAGAAGGAAGGGACTAGGTGTTTCCTTCTTCATGTGTTACAGAGATCTAGGTGAATAATGCTTGAATAGGGCTTAAGTTATAAACATTTAGTGGCCAATGATGCAACAACTTCCACATTCAAATTCAATGCAATATCGCCCATTCAGTATTTTAAGGAACAATTCTATGCATATTTACTCGGGCACAGGTTTTCTGTAAGGGTATTAAGGATGCCCTCTTCATGGATTGCTGCCTTGTCGTGGCGAAGGGGCTTGAGTAACTCAGAGAAACTATGGGCTATGCCGTGCAGGGACACCCAAGACGGACAGGACATAGTGGAGAGTTCCGACTAAACGCAATCCACCTGGAGTAGGAAATGGCAAGCCACTCCAGTATCTTTGCCAAGAACGCCCCATGATCAGAAACAAAAGGCTAAAAGATATGACGCTGGAAGATGGGCCCCTCAGGTCGGAAGGCGTCCAACATGCTACTGAGGAAGAGCGGAGGACAAGTACAAGTAGCTCCAGAGCTAATGAAGTGGTTGGGCCAAAGCCGAAAGGACGCTCAGCTGTGGACGTGCCTGGAAGTGAAAGGAAAATCCAATGCTGCAAAGAAAAATACTGCATAGGAACCTGGAATGTAAGATCTATGAACATTGGGAAGCTGGAGGTGGTCAAACAGGAGATGGCAAGAATAAACATCGACATCCTGGGCATCAGTGAACTAAAATGGACAGGAATGGGCGAACTCAGCTCAGATGATTATCATATCTACTATTGTGGACAAGAATCCCGTAGAAGGAATGGAGTAGCCCTCATAGTCAACAAAAGAGTGGGAAAAGCTGTAATGGGATACAATCTTAAAAATGATAGAATGATGTCAATACGAATCCAAGGCAGACCATTCAACATCACAATGATCCAAGTTTATGCACCAACCAGCATTGCTGAGGAGACTGAAATTGAACAATTCTATGAAGATTTACAACATCTTCTAGAACTGACACCAAAGAAAGATGTTCTTCTCATTCTAGGGGACTGGAATGCTAAAGTAGGGAGCCAAGAGATAAAAGGAACAACAGGGAAGTTTGGCCTTGGAGTTCAGAACGAAGCAGGACAAAGGCTAATAGAGTTTTGTCAAGAGAATAAGCTGGTCATCACAAACACTCTTTTCCAACAACACAAGAGGCGACTCTATACATGGAAATCACCAGATGGGCAATATCGAAATCAGATTGATTATATTCTCTGCAGCCAAAGATGGAGAAGCTCTATACAGTCAGCAAAAACAAGACCTGGAGCTGACTGCGGTTCTGATCATCAGCTTCTCATAGCAAAATTCAAGCTTACACTGAAGAGATTAGGAAAAACCACTGGGCCACTCAGGTATAATCTAAACCAAATCCCTTATGAATACACAGTGGAAGTAAAGAACAGATTTAAGGAACTAGATTTGGTGGACAGAGTGCCTGAAGAACTTTGGATAGAGGCTCGTAACATTGTCCAGGAGGCAGCAACGAAAACCATCCCAAAGAAAAGGAAATGCAAGAAAGCAAAGTGGCTGTCCAACGAGGCCTTAGAAATAGCAGAGAGGAGAAGCGAAGCAAAATGCAAGGGAGATAGGGAAAGTTACAGAAACTTTAATGCAGACTTCCAAAGAATAGCAAGGAGAGACAAGAGGGCCTTCTTAAATGAACAATGCAAAGAAATAGAGGAAGATAACAGAAAAGGAAAGACCAGAGATCTGTTCAGGAAAATTGGACATATTAGAGGAACATTTTGCGCAAAGATGAACATGATAAAAGACAAAAATGGGAGGAACCTAACAGAAGCAGAAGACGTCAAGAAGAGGTGGCAAGAATACACAGAGGAATTATATCAGAAAGATGTGGATATCCCAGACAACCCAGACAATGTAGTTGCTGACCTTGAGCCAGACATCCTGGAGAGCGAAGTCAAGTGGGCCTTAGAAAGCCTGGCTAACAACAAGGCCAGTGGAGGTGATGGCATTCCAGTTGAACTATTTAAAATCTTGAAAGATGATGCTGTTAAGGTGCTACATTCAATATGCCAGCAAGTTTGGAAAACTCAACAGTGGCCAGAGGATTGGAAAAGATCAGTCTACATCCCAATCCCAAAGAAAGGCAGTGCCAAAGAATGCTCCAACTACCGTACAATTGCACTCATTTCACACGCTAGCAAGGTTATGCTCAAAATCCTCCAAGGTAGGCTTCAGCAGTATGTGGACCAAGAACTCCCAGAAGTACAAGCTGGATTCCGAAGAGGCAGAGGAACTCGAGACCAAATTGCTAACTTGCGCTGGATTATGGAGAAAGCCAGAGAGTTCCAGAAAAATATCTACTTCTGCTTCATTGACTATGCGAAAGCCTTTGACTGTGTGGACCACAGCAAACTATGGCAAGTTCTTAAAGAAATGGGAGTGCCTGACCACTTTATCTGTCTCCTGAGAAACCTATATGTGGGACAGGAAGCAAGAGTTAGAACTGGTCATGGAACAACTGAGTGGTTCAAAATTGGGAAAGGAGTACGGCAAGGCTGTATATTGTCCCCCAGCTTATTTAACTTATATGCAGAATACATCATGCGGAAGGCTGGACTGGAAGAAACCCAAGTCGGAATTAAGATTGCCGGAAGAAATATCAACAACCTCCGATATGCAGATGATACCACTCTGATGGCAGAAAGTGAGGTGGAATTAAAGAACCTTGTAATGAGAGTGAAAGAGGAGAGTGCAAAAAACGGTCTGAAACTCAACATCAAAAAAACTAAGATCATGGCCACTGGTCCCATCACCTCCTGGGAAATAGAAGGGGAAGATATGGAGGCAGTGTCAAATTTTATCTTCCTGGGCTCCATGATCACTGCAGATGGAGACAGCAGCCCTGAAATTAAAAGGTGCCTTCTTCTTGGGAGGAAAGCGATGACAAATCTGGACAGCATCTTGAAAAGCAGAGACATCACCTTGCCAACAAAAGTCCGAATAGTCAAAGCTATGGTTTTTCCTGTCGTGATGTATGGAAGTGAGAGCTGGACCATAAAGAAAGCAGACCGCCGAAGAATTGATGCCTTTGAATTGTGGTGCTGGAGGAGGCTCTTGAGAATCCCCTGGACTGCAAGGAGAACAAACCTATCAGTTCTAAAGGAAATCAACCCTGAGTGCTCACTGGAAGGACAGATCCTGAAGCTGAGGCTCCAGTACTTTGGCCATCTCATGAGAAGAAAAGACTCCCTGGAAAAGACCCTGATGCTGGGAAAGTGTGATGGCAAGAGGAGAAGGGGACGACCGAGGATGAGATGGCTGGACAGTGTCTGCGAAGCAACCAACATGAACCTGACACAACTCCGGGAGGCAGTAGAAGACAGGAGGGCCTGGCGTGCTCTGGTCCATGGGGTCACGAAGAGTCGGACACGACTAAACGACTAAACACATTAAGGATGCACCTTCTGTATGCTTGAGAAAATGTGTAAGATTTAATGGAACAAGCAGCAAAACAAAGAGCACCAATGCATTGAAAATGAGAAGGAAAGAGAAGACAGAAGGTGCAGAATATCAATCAGTTTTCTGGGAGCTGCTTCAGCAAACAGCATAACAGTGAGATGCCCCTAGAGATTTCTCCTTTGGTCTCCCTGTACTATTGGAACACTGCTACTGGAAGATATATTGCTTTATGTCACTTTCGAAGCCCCCAACATGATCTAGCAAGGTTAAGAACAGGGGGAGCTATTAACGTCTTTCAACCAAGCAAATTTAACCATTTACCCAAGTAACACAGAGGAGAAAAGCTTCAGCTGTTATACTTTACTTTTACTTTACTTTATTCAGATTTAAGTACTGTAGTTTAATGAAAGCTCTAATAAATGAAATAACTGGCCATTTACTTCCCTCCTTACTTGTCATGCCAAATATATACACCCTCTTTGGAAACTAAGGTTGCTGATTTCCACTTACAAGCTTGGGGCTGCACAAGGATTTACTTCTGGCAGCTGTTATTAAAGCCACAGAGGCAGCCCCTACGGCTTCTTCCTCTGTGCTCCCAGGAGGTTACATTTCCAGCACTAACTCCCTGGGCAAAATCAGTCCAGCTGGGGCCCCAGTGGACTTCACTGGGGTTTCCAAAATGTCTAGGTCTGGAGAAGCAAGCAGGAAGCATGAGTCCCAGTCTAGGGCACAGTCCTTTCAGATGGGGGCTGGGCTCTGCGGTGGTGCCACCCCTTGTTGCTGCTTGCATCTCCAGTGCTGAAGCTGGATTCGGGAGAGGCTCCACAGGTCCCATCAGGCGGCAAGGGCCCCAAGGCTGGGGCGATGCTGGGTCACCTGGAGCTTGTGTTGCCAGAACCTCCATTCCCCAATCTCTTCCATGGCTGAACGGGCTGGGCAGGAGGCGACGGCTTTCCTTGTCCTCTATCCCTGTTTATATATTTCCAGAGGCACAGAGGATGGGGTCCCAGTGCTCGACTGTCTCCCCCTTCATCTCACATGGTTGATGATGACCCTGAACTCTGAAACTCCTCTCCTCTTGGTCCCACTGTTGCGCCCTCCTCCAGCTGTCCTGCCTCAGGTGATGGCCCTTCCTCCACTTGCAGTGGCACATCCCTGCTGGATAGGGGCACAGGATACGTCCTCTCTCTCAGGCTCCCCTGGGATTTGTGGGGCAGGGTCACAATCACACTAAGGCTTTGGAGTACTGTATACTCGCTGCTTAGTTTTAAACCTGCAAAGGACACTATTAACATTCAAAGTAGAAGATACTTCAGATTATAGGTCATACGGCATTATCTTTACCCCTTTAAGTTTAGAAGGCAGAAAGGCAGGTGGCACAGTCATTTTCCACCTATCTATCCTTATTCCTAATTTTAAAATGGAATTATGAAGTGTATGGGTAACTGTAACAAGAAAAATTTAATATTTCCTATGGAAGTAGCAGTCTACATTATACAAACATTAAAACTGGTAGCATATTGTTTCACAAAGCATTTTGCAACACTGCATATTCTTTAATATACTGGATTGTAACCTTTCTGGGGTCATAGACCACTCTGGGAAATCTGATTAAACCTATGGGAAACTACTTTAGATGTAATTGCGTAGTAACATTGGCTGGTATTCTGTTGAGCTCTACCTGTGCAACAGGAGTAATGTCACCACCACCACCAGAAGCAGCTTACCCCTAATTATAAAGCTTTTTTTAAAAACAATTTTGGGATGTATGTCACTCATATGTGATGATACCAAGTTCCACACACCCCAAAACTGAAAAAAGAACTCTTTAATTATCAGCAATTTGCTGTAACAGGATAATAGACTGCCTCACTATATACAGTAGCATCCCATAACTCCCCTCTACTTGTTTGGACTAAAACAATCCCTTAATATTATTTGACCTTTTTGTTCCAGAAAGTCCATTTTAAAAATTACAAGGAAGAAACTGAAGGAACTTTTTGGGGTTGGGGATTTTCCCCCCATCAGTTCAGGGACTTTCTGAAGCTCATAAAGGGACTTTAGACTGAGATGCCCTGCTTTAGAATGTCCGTATTATTTCCACCTGAAACTCAAACTCATCAAGAATGTCAGTATTTCTAGCCCAAAGCTCTCAACAACTAGTCCTTGGCTCATATATTTAAAGGCAAGCAGACAGGAAGATAAAACATTTCCTGATTAATTTGCTCACTTATTCAAGGCCATTATTAGGAATGTAAAGTACAAATGACTACTGCAACACTGGAAATGACTAAAATGTATTTTATCTAATTACTAACAACAGCAATTTATTAATCTCAGGACACGTGCTGAAAGCGAAGCTCTTAAGAACAAGTGTTAGTGAGTTCGCTTTTTGTTTCAGGCCAGTAGTCATCTTGTATTTCCAAAAGCAAAGCTATTCTAAAGTACAAATAAAAAACAGAGGAATTAAATAACAAAAATAAAAGCATACTTATACTCAAGCTCTCATCACATTAGATTGCAAGTGGTACACAGCATATATGAAAAATCTCTTTCAAGTATTACGTACAGAGAGAAAGAGAAAAAAGTAAATAAAATAAACCTTCTTTAATTAAATCAGTAATCTTTATTAAAATGCTTGGGCAAATATAAGTGTTTCTGCTTAAATAATGCGAGGGTTGGTGCTTGGCAAACTTCCTTGGGGAATGTATGCCATAAAGCAGGTGTCTCTACAGAGAAAACCCTCTTGTGTATTTCTGCTGAAGAATGACTTGACAGATGATCACATCCCAAGAGCACTTTCAGCAGAGCAGAATAAAATATAACTTATAAAGGTGAGACAAATTAATGATAGGAGAAAGATTGCTCTGGCTACATGTATTCTGGTGTGTTAACTGCACAGAAAACTACTTAGGATTTCAGTTAGCTTCTCAAACTTCTCTGAAAGAATGCTCTCAGTGTTTTGACTGCATAAACAAAAAAGCAACAAACTTAGTTTGAAAGACACCTTGGTACTTTTTTTTAGCACATGAAGAATACATCATCCGTATCACTATATATTTAATAAGAAACAGAATGTTAAACTTTACATTCCCACCACTTAACAGTGTATACCAATATGTAAAAATGAACATGAATAGTTATCATTTTAAGCACAAGAATTGAGAAAAAAATCAATTAAAAACAGCATGTATGCCCATTAAATAAGAACTTGTTTCTCATGGGAGGCACTTAAGACTGTCATATAAAATGCAATAGGATGAAGAATATGCTGTATACTAAAATCCTCCATTAAACTGAAATCACGCTCTCATACTATCCCCCCAAATCACAAAAAATGTATAAATAAATAAAAATAAAGTGCCTATTGTTCAGGATAAACTGTGAAAACAACCGCTTAAGAAAAGCAGACCGAAAACCCACTGAAAATGAGATAAAACACTAAAACAAAATAAAGTCCACACTGCAACAACTGGATTCCTCCCAAAATTAGGAATATTCCTTTAAATTAAAATCATTATTTACATCACTACTCAGAAAGAGTCATAATGCCCTCTTCCTAATTGCACTCTTGCCTCCTGGAATCTTAATATATGTTTCTCACAACTCAAGACATGCATGCTTCATTTCAGGAAGGCATATACTACACATTTTTAGAAATCAGCATATTAACTTTTATTTCAGGTTAGTTTTTGCCATTATATCTGAAAATCTGAGAGCAAAATCCTGTTGCATAAATTTGCGCTGTTGTAACCTGGATCCGATGATGGAAGCATTTGATTTACCCTAATTTACAGTTTCTTACACCCCTTCTTTTAGATTTCAAGGTTTCCTAAGGCTCCCTTTTCCCCTGGGAAAGCCTTTGGGACAGCTAAGTGTGGGAGGTTAACAGTGAAAAATTGCCACCAGTCGTCCTGATCCCAGAAGTAGTGATCCAGTTGTGTGCTTTGATTTTGGGTTTTTTGTTTGTTTTTACGATTAAAGGCTTCCCCCCTCGGCTGTGCCAAGTTGAACAAACAGGATTTTGCGCAATGATTATTTTAATTACTTCAGCTCACTGAAACTGATACTTGTGAAGGTATTGAAAGATTAACAACTTCCTTTTCCACAGGTTAATCACAAGGATGTTGAGGATTTTCTTATCTTAGGGAGCAACTACAGTATGTTGCAATTTACCCCTCCCCCCATTTGCACTGGAGTTGGCATTGTTAAAATCAAAGTATTTACTGGTGACTATACAAAGTAAAGTTAAAAAGAAGGAAGCCTGATCTTTTCCCACAGAACTTCGTTGCTCTAGTTCAATCCGCAGGGGATAAGTTATTTTGCACCACTTCAGCTGACACTGTTTTCTCTACTTTCTGGAGTATATGATTACCTATTTTGATCCACAGGAGCAGTTGTGTATATGGCCCTTGTAGTATAAAATTATAATGTATAATTCCTATCTCACAATGAAATCTTTGCGCTAAAGTATATTTTAGATCAAAACTATCATTATGTAGTACTTTTTTTAACAAAAAAGTTTTAACTCTAAAAAGATTTAATTTGAATTCTAAAAACAATTTATTTAATTTAAAAAAACAACATATTTTCATCCACTCTGCTGTTGGGTTAGCTAAACATTCAAAGTAAACAACAATATAAATAACATATAAGACTCTCTGATGTCAATGGAAAAGATATGAGCATCTACAACCAAGAGTCCTCTACACTGTTATTTATTTTTAAAGGAAAAATTAAAACTGAACACAAACAGATCAGAAAACAACCAGTTTTACTTGATACAGTATTGAATTGTGGCCTACATGTCTTGGTTCATGATAAAGTCTTAGACATCTTAAACCTATTTATGAAACTTATTCCCAAATTTGGTAACATAGTGACATTTTTACATGTCTCATTTATATACACTCCTAAGAGAAAATACAGTACTGTACTCTGTTATAAATTGTCAGTATCCACTATGTAGGATTTTCCCTAATACTGATTTTTCATTGTAAACTCTTTTATAAATACAGTACAGGACATTTGCTATGGCTATGTAACTATTAGACTGCTGTTGCCCTATCACAACTGAGTCCAACACAGTCTCAGGCTAATCTTCAAAAAAGATGCTGACCACTTCTGAAAAAATGTATTCTGGAAAATGTAACAACACTTTTATAATCATCAATTGATTCCACAAAACTGTTACTGAAAAATAAAGGATGATTTGGGAACAGCCTGAGGGAAACAGCCAATTAACTCCTGGCTTCATTTTTATGATAATATAAAGAATACTAGAAAAACACAACAAACAACATTATATGAGTTGCATTGACTCCAAGCTCAGTGAAAGTCCAACAGGAAAGCCCAATTCCAATTTATAGTCTTTGAAGTTTCAAAAGCTGAATCTTGATTTCATTTTGGTCTGTTGATTTTGTATGATTTTTCTGAGTCTAAAACCCATAATATCTGAAACAGGCATGGGGAGAATGCTTTAGTTGGGATCAATTTAAAACATATTTCCCAAAGGAGCTACCACTTAAGATTCACCTGAAAAACAATTCATGGGCCTATACAATTACTGGAAGTATAATCTTTCAGCACATCAGTAGAGAGCATGAAAAAAAATATTTACAAAACTAACTCAAGTGAACTTAACTCTACACCACTACTCTGCAGTTAATAAAAAAATCAGACTTCCTTTTTTCAAAGTTCACAGAAAAGTTTTAAAGACATGTTTTGTACAGCAATTTACAATGCAAACCCAAAGAGGGTTATAACATGAAGCAGAGGCCATGTATGCTTCCAGAATTTCAGATATACAGGTGGACCTCTGCTCCGATCCCATGATAGCAGTAATTTATCCTAGGTTAGTACAAGCATTATTCTTTCTGCTGTAGTTGTGGGTGAGGCCCTGCTAACCAACTAACACTTTTCACCCAGCCTACCTTGCTATGGCAGAGCATAGGCCGTTATGTAACTCAGGACCAGATCATAGCCTACCACTATCAGCACCAGCACACATACCTCACACAGCGAGAACTCAGACGTTATGGCAAACAGCATAGTGCTATATTTTTCTAGCTCCAAAATTGCACACTCTTGAACAAACTGAACCAAATACATACAGTGGGGTCTCGACTTAAGAACTTAATCCGTATTGGAAGGTGGTTCTCAAGTCGAAAAGTTCTTAAGTCGAATCTGCATTTCCCATAGGAATGCATTGAAAACCATTTAATCCGTATCTGCTCTTTTCTGTCCATAGAAACTAATGGGAAGCTGCTATTCTGCCTTCTGCCACTAGAGGGGGATATTTTCTTTCTTTTTTCCCCTTAGGTTCAGGGAAGGCAGGGAACACTAAAGGCAGCACTTTAGAACTCTTTTTTTTTTTTTAACGAAGCCAATTTTAAATAATGTTTTAAAGCATGTTGTGCTGATTTTTTCAGCAAAAAGGCACTCAGGCAGGCTTTTTAGGTGCTGAGCAAGCCTCCGGAAGCCTGCTCAGAGCCAGCCGATCAGCTGTTAGGCGGGGAGAGGAGCGGGGAAAACCACAAAATGGCTGCCAGGCTCTTTCTGGGTGTCGGCTTTTAACTCTTTCCTGCTCTTTTTCCTGTGGTTTGGGGGCTACCAAGGCCTGGTAAGTGACTTTATTTAACAGTACAGTGTTTATTTTTAAGTTTCTGACCCTTTTCCCCCCTCCAGAAGCCTCTAAGGGGAGGGAGGGGGGACTTTCTTCCCTGTTCGTAACTCGAGGGAAGTTCACATGTCGAGTCCTTACTGTCCCTATAGGGCAGGTTCGTAACTCGAATTGTTCGCAAGTCGGGTCGTTCGTAAGTCGAGACCCCACTGTAGTTCCAATCATAAACACTGGAAGACAACAAAAATGAGCATGCCAATAGCTCTAATCTAGCAGATATCTAGAGCTCAGAAACATACCTGAACAAGTTAGCATATTAGTTACTTTTTGACAATGAAAGTTGCTGGCAAGGAACATGCTGCTTTTGAGTTGGTTTTTAAAATAAAAATATTTTTTATTAAATTATTTTTAAAAAGACAAAAAAAATCCTCCTAGCCGAAGAATATTTTGAAGAAATACTAAAAAAACAATAAACAAAGGCAACACCAAAACACACTGAAAGCAGTAAAGTAAAACAATCCATTTTAAAATCCCACTCAGGCAACCTCATGAAGGAAAGGCTTGCCTGGAGAGAAAATTCTTGGCCTGCTTGTGGAAGGACAGTAAAGATGAGGCAGCCTGTGGGAGGCTCCCTCTTGTGTTCCCACCAAATGCACCTGTGAAGGTGGCAGGACTGAGAGAAAGGCCTCTCTTGACGATCTTAACACCAAAGCAGGCTCATAAAGGAAGATGCAGTCCTTGAGATCGCCTGGGCCCAAACCATTTAGGGGCTTGATAGGTTAGAACCAGTACAGTACTTCGGAATGTATAGCATGTTACAGTGACCCACACAGGACACAACAATGTTTCACCATGGCCAGATTGGACACCTCAAGCAATGGGCACAACTGACGTATTAATTTTAACTGTGCAAATGTACTCCTAACCATTACTGAAATGTGGGAATCCAGACTGGGGACTAAATCCAAGTATGTTACTTCTAAGCCCTGCAAAGATTTACAGTGGTGCCTCGCTTAACGGGCGCCCCGTTTAACGATGAATCCGCATAGCGACAATGTTTTTGCGATCGTTTTTGCGATCTCATTGCGATGTTTTAAATAGGAAAAAATCACTTTGTGATGATCGGTAGGTACCCTGTTTCGCTTACCAATCATCGTATAGCGATGATTTTCTAACAGCTGATCAGCGGTTCCAAAATGGCCGCTGTTTAAAAAACATGGCCGCCCGCTGTGTTTTTGCCTGGATTCCTCGCTTACCGGGCAGCGAAAATGGCCGCCATATGGAGGATTTTCGCTTAAAGGTGAGTTTTAAGCCCATTGGGAACGCATTGAAGGGGTTTCAATGCATTCCTATGGGCTTTTTAAAACCGCATAGCAACGAAATCGCTTTGAAGCGATTTTTGCTGCAGGGATTAACGTCGCTATGCGGGGCACAACTGTACTTCAAAAGTCTGAGCCTTGAGAAAAACAGGACAAGTAGTAACTCTTGAATCTGAATTCTTTCCTATCAGTCATTGCACAGAACTAAACATGACAGAAGTCTAACTTCAATCTTATGTGGCTACTTTATCTCCTTTTTAAATCTGTAACTCTTCTATTCACTCATGTGTTTAACAGTGTGCATGTTCATTATTTCCTCACAATCTGGGCATCACAAATCTTTGTCAAGTGATCCTGAGTATCCATTCTTATGAAAGGCCCTTTCTGGATAAGATGGAAGTTCATCCAGTCCAGTATCCTTTGGAGGATGCCAGTTACCAGCAGGCACTAGAATGAAACTGTAGTGTTATCCATTGATGGACTGCAGTCTATGTTCTGTCCATCAATTAAACAGGAAATAAAATTCTAGCAGAATGCACCATTATTTTCAACAGCTCAGTCTCATGTTGACGATGAAAGAATGGGAAATCCATAACATGAAGAAAAATGTGTCATGTCATCCTCTGAAGTAATAATATGTTTCCCAAACTTTGTGTAAAGCCACTCCAGATAACTGTTTGGCTGATAAAAATATCACTCCTTCTCCCGTAGGAAAATTCAATTCTATCCCTGGTGATGGAAGCATCTTCAACAGGAGAACTGTGCAATTAATCCCTGTCACTGGTTTAGTTGTAAGCCTCAGCTTTCTTCAATATTCCCTTTATTTCTCAAAGTATATATTTGCTTTTTCACATTCTACTGTGCTACTGCAGATGTGAAATTGAGAGGAGCCTTCTTGGGGCATGTCAGCAGATATGGGCAAGGCTCCATTCAAAATATGTTTTCAGCCCTAGTTACAAGATACTGTGAGCAGGCACAGGATAATCCATATGTTGAATTCACAGGTGAACATCAAATTCATCCTTCTTCATAGGATTGCACAGCTTGCCCAAGGTTACACAGGCTGACTCACCTTCTGGGACACATAGTGGAAAACTGAACTCTCAACCTATAGCGCCACAGCCAGATACCTAACCCACTACAGCTGAGGAGAATGCTGAGCGATTAGAAGCACAGACAGCTGAATCGCCACCAAATTCTCCTCCCCCAGTAGCCAGGCTAAGGGTTAGACTTCAGCAAAGACTTATGACGCAAAGGTCAGAGGATCGCCTGAATGCTGCCTGCAGAAACATCCGGTCAGCTAGTCCTGAGTACTGACAGGATGAAAAGGCTTCCAGCAGTTCAATGACTGTTTTGCTATATACAGTGGTGCCTCGCTTTACGATTGCCCCGCATTACGTCAAAACCACATTACGATGATCTTTTTGCGATCGCAATTGGGATTGCAAAATGATGGCCTGAATAGGGGTTTTTCGCTTTGCGATGAACCGATTCTTCGCAAAACAACGATTTTCAGGCAGCTGATCGGCGGTTTCAAAATGGCTGCCGGGTAAATAAAATGGCTCCCCGTTGTTTTCTGGGATGGATTCCTCGCTGCACAGGCACCGAAAATGGCCGCCCTATGGAGGATCTTCGCTGGACGGTGAATTTCCAGCCCATTGGAACGCACTGAAGGGGCTTCAATGTGTTTCAATTGGCTTTTTATTTTCGCATCACAGTGTTTTCGTTCTATAGCGATTTCGCTGGAACGAATTAACGTCGTAATGCAAGGCACCACTGTAATCAGCTCCAAGATGGCTGGGAAGCTCTTGGAAGCAACAAGTCAAATTGCTGGCTTGCATCCACACTCCTGACTACCTTGAACCTTGTTCTCTGGACCATTGGCTTTGGACTCTGACCCTGGACTACATTGTGTGATTTGGCTTTGGACCCTGACCTTGGATTACAGTTTGTGATTTGGCTTTGCCATTTTGATATTGGTTCTGCATTCTCTGAACTTCTGACATTGGACTGGCTTATCGGACTTTGCTGTTGAAACCCCTGGGAATGTGACACCCGCCTGATCTGGTATGCTGGGGTCTGTGGCTGCCATCCCAAAAAGGACAAAGAAGGAGAGGAGGAAGGTGTGGGGCTGTTGGCAGGCGATGCCTTGCTTTCTCCCCAAAACTACAGGACACTGCTGCCATCCTGGTGGGGGATAAGGCATGACCTGCCCAGAAGCTCCAACTGACTGAGCCAGCACCTCTAGTCCTCCACGCGGTGGTGAGTGGCACGGCTCTACCACAGGCCTGCACTCATGGTGTTCCCTCTGTGGCAGTGAAGGGCGCTGTTCCCCTCTGTACCTCCACATGGGTTAGGTCTGGAAAAGCCCGGAGCCCGTGGCTTGCCAGCCTCACTTCTCCTGAAGGCGATGGGAGGGTTTGCCTGGCACTTTTGGTGTGCACAACCATGAGCAGCCAGTGTATGCCGGGGGGGGGGGGAGAGAAGGCCAGCTCTGATCCCCACACAGCCCAGTTTTGTGGATGTGGTGACAGGGCGGAGCTTCCTGAGCAGCCCGGCAGCATTCCCTGCAACCTGCCTGGCCTGCCAGCCTCCAGGAGCCTGCATTGCTTGCTCTGTGTCTCCAAACCTCTCTTTCGCTGCCTGCTGCAGACCTAGGCCTTGACCCAGATGCTCCCATAAACTTTCCCCGCTACCTTGCCAGCCCAGCTTTTCACTGCGCTCAGGATGGAACAGTCCTGACCCTCCTTTTAGAGGTGCCAAGCATCCTTCCCCAGAGCCTCAAATGGCACATAGGCACAAATCACTACAGAGTTAGCTTTGCCAGTGAAGACTCTGCTTCGTACATTTTCCTCTTGCAGCTTCTTCCTGAGAATAAACTGACTCCTCCAGAGATGGAAGTCAGTGTGACTCCCAATAATGTCGTCATTGCACTGGCCAAGTCTCCTGAGAGAACTGAGCTTTGGACAGAACTGGACTTTGAACTGAACACCGATAGCTTGCAGGTAATTGTTTCTCAACTCTATTGCTCCTTCCTGCTGCAGATCTCTGGCCAGCATATTCTTACCTGGGCCACTCTGTGGTTTTATGAGACCAGCCCACTGCAGCAGTGAATTAGGCCTGTAGACTTTGCTGAGTTTTACAGGTTGAGAAAGGCTTTGAACCAGGGTCTCTTAATCTATGAGTGACCCTTTTGTTACTTGACTCCCTAGTAAACAAGTGTCTGGTTTAAATAAGCAAAACCCAGGTTTGATTCTTGATATCTCCTGATAGGGACATCCGGATGTATGGCTCAGAAAATCCCATGCTACTTGGTGGTCAATGGTGAAATTAGAATCAAGATACAAAAAAGACAGGACTGTGGGTTTCTTTGAGGGCAGGTGGATAGACTGTGGATTTATACTGATGAAAAAATAATTACAAAATGTATACATAGTTATTAGAATATGACTTAGAGGATGAGAGGGTGAAAGAGATGATGGTAAAATGGGCAATTTTTTTTGGATATAACATAGTTCTTGATGATTGGACTAAGATGTGGAAAGAAAGTTATAAGATGATTAAACCAGCAAACCTTAGAGAAAATATCCTCAAAATGTTTTACAGATGGCACTATACACCTGTAGACTAGCAAAAATGTCAGAGGGTAACAGCAATATATGTTGGAAGTGTAAAAAAATGCAGGAACTTATTATCATATGTGGTGGACATGTGAAAAAGTCAAAAATTATTGGACACAGGTGTGGGAAATAGTGAAAGAAATTATGAAGCAGAAATTAGATATAAAATCTAAAATGGCATTATTGAATGTCTTGCCAGGAATTAATGATAAAAAAATGAAGCATTGTTGTATATACTCACAGCAGCCAGATTACTCTGGGCCCAAAAATGGAAAAGCGAAGAGACTCCAACGATAGAAGAGTTGTTAAAGAAGCTATGGGACATAGCAGAACTGGACACACTATCAGAAGCACTACAGGAACAACCAAGAGACTACGTAAAACAAAGCTGGGAACAAATATACTCTTGGGCCCAGAGGAAGACAGGAGTGTAGGGCAAACTTTACTATATATCTATATCTATTCAGTATACACTGGAAACCAAACCGGGGATAGCGGAGGGCTAACGAGGCTGGAGTCTCTGACTCCAAAGGGGGTAGGGATTAATTTAGTAGAGGGTATAGTTTAGTTTTTTTTATTCCTTTTTTTCTCTGTTTTTGTTTTCTATATGTTGAATTTAAAAAATAATAATAAAAAAAGAAAATCCCATGCTACTTCAAGGACAGGTCGAAGTTGATAACTTGGTTCATTTCCCATATTGTCAAAAATTTCTTGAAGAATGTAAAGCAGACTTTCCTTCTTCGGTTGCAACAAAATTAATTTCTGACTTGCAAAAACAATTACAGGAACGACTATGTGATCTTGATGGAAAAACAGATGAAATAAGGCTGTTTCAAAATTCTTTGGACTGCAACGTTGAAACAATCCAAAGTAAATTTCAAATGGAAATTATTGCTCTCCAGTCAGATGACAAGCTGAAAGACATGTACAGTGGTGCCTCGCATAACGAGCGCACCGTTTAACGACGAATTCGCATAGCGATCTAATTTTTTAGATCACTAATGTGATCGCATTGCGATGTTCTGTATAGGCAAAACATTGCATTGCGATGATCGGTAAGTGTTTCGCTTACCGATCTTTGCATTGCAATGTTTTTTTAAACAGCTGATCGGCGGTTCCAAAATGGCCGCCGGGTGCCCAAAATGGCCACCGCAAGTGTTTTCGCGCCCTGCCCTCGCTTACCGAGGGCACGAAAATGGCTGCGCTATGGAGGAACATCGCTGAACGATGAGTTTGGGAGCCATAGGAACGCATTAAACAAAGTTTAATGCGTTCCTATGGCTTTTTACATTCCGTTTAGCGATGTTTTGCATAGCAATGATTAATCCGGAACGGATTAACGTCGCTATGCGGGGCACCACTGTACATGGAAAATGCATCTGACATGGTTGCAAAAAGACTGCATTTGAACATAAGAATCTACATTTCTTGAGTTTCCTCAAGAAAGCTTCTCATAACCTGAGCAATATTAAGTCACCCTGTTTACAGGGTGGATGAAAATAAATGATTTTTTAAAATAAAATTTATTTAAATCATTATCTAAATTTATATTTTAAAAATAATTTTTGACTTAAATTGTGATTTAAATCAATTTTATTTAAATCAAATCCATTCTGCCTGTTTGAATTTTATCCAAAAGATTATACAGTGTAGAATAGCAGAATATCACCAACAACATTTATATGTTATGGCCTGTATCCTCTTTTTGAATGCACGGGCACAGAAAAAATTGTTTTATGCACCTTTATTCTGTTTTCCTGGCTTGAACAACATCTTATACAAGTAGAGACCGCTGTTCAAAGCAATAGGGTCATCTACAGCTTGCTTAGCTGCACTGTGTAGATGCAGAGGGATACTAAGTGCTCTAGCTGCGCAGCCCTTGCTTTCCGTGAAAACAAATGGGATGCTGGCAATGCTTAAATACTTCTAAGGAGAAAGTTTACTGTATAAACCTACTCATCTGTATCATTAACATAAATCTGCAAATGAACAGGTAGAAATAGTCTTAGGCTCACAAGGTGGATAAAAATCAATGATTTTTTTTTAAAAAATCAAACTGATTGAAATTACAATTTAAATTATATTTGATTTAAATTAAATCCATCCTAGATAAGATTCAAGTTCAAAGAGCAGCATGGTGAGAGTTATGGAAAGAGAGGGAGAGGTCTTAAATCCACTGCACTCAAGGGAAACTAAGCTTCCTGACCATGAACCTGATTCAGAATGAAAACTGGATACAAAGAGAGGGGTTTGCAACCCTTGCAAAGAATGGAATTAAAAGGAAAAACAAGTTGACGGGGGGAGGGGAATGAATTTTAAAAACCCAGATTGACCATTACATCAGCACACCTAACAAGAACCTAGTAACACTTTGGATGAAATGAAGCCTCTGAAACTGATTCTTGGGTTGAAGCACTCTATTTGCCTGCTGGCTCTTCAGGCCGCTCCCTTATTATTGTTACAGCATACGTGGCTGAAATTTGTTAGCAAGAAGTATCTAGTCTAAAAGTTTTTCACATTTAAAATTTAGACATATCTGACCATTTTCTTTATACCTTCTCAATATAATATTAAGCAATCATAGCTTCTTGGGGCATGATCACATATTTGTCTCAGGCTGATGCAAACGTATACCACACCCTGGCATTTATATCATTGTCCCCATTCAGGAATAAACGTTTAATTTTCACAAGAAGGTGACTTTCAAGTGTCTACATGTCACACGACACCCCCCCCCCGTTCCTTACCTTTCTCTGCCATTATCATCACATTCCTATCCACATATTTAACTAACATTAAAATTCCTCCCCCCCCCACTTCTCATTCTTTTTTTTATGTTTAGCATGTGGAATAGCACTTGAATTACTTTTTTTTGTCTGATGTTTTTTTTTATTTTTAAAATCTTTTCTGTCAGTATGAGAAAAAATACAAAAGTACAACAGAAATTAACATTAATAACTACAAACCTAGCAATACCATTTTTAGTACAAGTAATGCTTCTTATACACAATTACTGTATCCTTATTACTAAGATTCAGTGCTCTCCCCCACTGGGGGCCTTTTGAAAGATACCCATTGAGCTATTCATTCCAAGCCCCTTGTCCCTTCCAAAATTGCCATGTTTCTTGTGCTGGTGCCTGGTCTTTCCCTTTCACAAAACATATTCTATGAAGTCTCCCCATATGTCATTAAATTTATTAACTTTTGAATAATCCTTTTAGAATTTAATCTCACATGTAAGCTTATCATTAATAGCTAAATTCTATACTTCTTTATATCATTCATTTATTTGGAAGTTATATTTAACTTTCAAAATTCTTGCTATAATAGCACTGAATTAAAAAAACATTTGAATTAGTGCTGTGTCACTTTAGAACTGTCATGCTAAGTTTAGCAAGTTTAGCGCTACAGCAGTAAACTGGGAGAATAAAATATTTTTAAAAATACAATTTACAATTTGCATTGCAGTTGTACTCCCTACCAGTGCAAGAACAATGACAAAAGGAGTAGAGTTCACTCCCACATCTCACCTCGAACTGCACTTCCATCAGCAATATCATCCCGATGTGCTCTGCATCTGGACATGCTCTGCAGCCCCAAAGAGCATTCCCACAAGCCAAAAGCAAATCAAAATAATGCAACTGGAAAGCTTACAAAAAGTCACAAACCCACCCAGTTGAACATAACAAACGCATATTCGTGCCAAAAGATTGGATCTCACGTGCTGTGTAGTCAGTGGAATAAATAGTGAAAGAAATAGTAAAAAACATGGCACAAACAGAGGGATAAATACAGGTCATATCAATCTCTTTAGGCACAAAACAATTAAGCAAACATGAGTGACCCCTTCTCATCTCTAAATATCAATATGTTTAAGCTATTATGAAAAGGAAATCAGTCATTACATGCAGGCACAAATGTTGTTCACTGGCAGGACTCCTGATTAAAAACAGCCAGCATACTCCTCCCACCCATACATCTAACTGTTTTTCTGCTTGTTTGGTTACTGTCCTGCCTATCTATAACAGTAGGTTCCTTCCATATTTATTGATATAAGTGCAATTGACCAACTGTAATGGGGCAAAAGCACCTACTTAAAAAGTCTATAGACAATGCCAACAGAATACAGTGGTGCCTCGCATAACGATGTTAATTGGTTCCAGAAAAAAAAACATTATGTGAAAACATCGTTATGGGAAGCACCATTTCCCATAGGAATGCATTGAAAACCGGTTAATCCGTTCCAACTGGAACGGATTATCCGTTTTTTTCCCTCCCCCCCGCGGCTTGGATCTGACCCATGGCGGCTACCTCAGCCATGGCTGGACTCCCTAGAGTCCGGCCATGGCTGGGGTAGCCGCTGCGGTTACCCTTTAAGCGGCGGAGACAGGCTGGGGGGTGGATCGGGGAGCTTGAAGCCTCTCCGCGCCGCCTACCCAGGTCGTTCCCGGACTTCTGGAAGTCCGGGAACGACCTGGGTAAGCAGCGCTGGGAGGCTTCAAGCTTCCCGATCCACCCCCCAGCCTGTCCCCGCTGCTTAAAGCCTCCTTGCGCCGCCTACCCAGCCCGTTCTCGGACACCTAGGTGTCCGAGAACGGGCTGGGTAGGCGGCGGGGGAGGCTACCGGCATCGGGGACAGGCTGGGGGGTGGACCGGGGAGCTTGAAGCCTCTCCGCGCCGCCTACCCACGTCGTTCCCGGACTTCTGGAAGTCCGGGAACGACCTGGGTAGGCGGCGCTGGGAGGCTTCAAGCTTCCCGATCCACCCCCCAGCCTGTCCCCGCCGCTTAAAGCCTCCTTGCGCCGCCTACCCAGCCCTTTCTCGGACACCTAGGTGTCCGAGAACGGGCTGGGTAGGCGGCGGGGGAGGCTACCGGCATCGGAGAACAGGCTGGGGGGTGGACCAGGGAGCTTGAAGCCTCTCCGCGCCGCCTACCCAGGTCGTTCCCAGACTTCCAGAAGGCTTCCCAGACTTCCAGAACGGGCTGGGTAGGCGGCGCAAGGAGGCTTTAAGCGGCGGGGACAGGCTGGGGGGTGAATCGGGAAGCTTGAAGCCTTCCCGCGCTGCTTACCCAGGCTGTTCCCGGACTTCTGGAAGTCCGGGAACGGCCGGGGTAGGCGTCGCGGAGAGGCTTCAAGCTTCCCGGTCCACCCCCCAGCCTGTCCCCGGAGCTCGGAAGGGAATTGTCGGCAGGGGACAGTGGCTTCGGGGTCCTTCCGAGGCCGCAGCCCACTGCCGACATTTTCCCCCAGCTGAGCAGCGGGGCTTCAAAGCAAAGCGATTTTTCCCCATAGGCAAGATCGTTGTGCGATCGCAAAAGCGATAGCAACAAAGCCATCGCTATGCGATTTTTTCGTTAAACGGGGCACTCGTTAAGCGAGGCACCACTGTACACCCAATACTAAAGACAATTCCTTTCTCAGTTATCCCCTTTCCTCCAAAGATTTCAGAAGGCTTAAATCTGTGAAAGTTTAATTATCAGTCCTATCTGAAACAGACCCACTGAATCAATGAAATGTACATAAAACTTGATTTAAAAACTTGCCACTGACTGAGTGGATCGGTCATAGTATTCAACAGTTTTAGATTCATACCTGTATACTTCAGAGTTGTCTCCTCTTCACTAGATACCATAGGTTTTTTAAAAATATCCCTCAATATGCTGGCCTTTAAAGTGTCCCATCCACTTCTCTCATCAAGTCCAGGTAGTTTAACTAGTCCTAACAACTGCAAAAATCAAACCTACCAAATGTGAAAGAGAATTGGCAATACTAGTTGCTCTAAATCACTGGTTCTTAACCTTGGGTTACTCAAGAGTTTTGGACTGCAACTCCCAGAAGCCTTCACCACCAGCTGTGCTGACTGGGGTTTCTGGGAGATGCAGTTCAAAAGCATCCGAGTAACAAAGGTTAAGAACCACTGCTCTAAATCAGTGGTTCTTAACCTTTTTGAAAGAAACGCCCCCTTGAGCCACTGAGGAAGTTATCATCGCCCCCCTCTTATTTCTTATTATATCTTATTTATTTATTTGTTTGTTTGTTTGTTTGTTTGTTTAAGACACTTAAATCCAATGACCCCTGAAAACAAAATTCAATTCCAAGAAAATAAAATGCCCCCAAAAAGTAACATTTAATGATTTAGTTGCAAGCGAATTTTAAGACTCAAAAAGAAATATAAAAAGGGCATAAAATGCAGGAACTAAAAATTTCAAGACGAAAACTCTGAAACTAAATTAAGATAGGAGGAAAATATATATTCATGCAGATTGTAAAAAGGCTGCAGCCATCTTCACAGGTTTGGCTTGCTCCTTCGCCCCCTACCGCCCCCCTTCTGCTCCAGCGCCCCCACGCTGCCCCTTTTCGTTCTACCGCCCCCCTGAAAAATGAAATCGCCCTCTGGGGGGCATTATCGCCCAGGTTAAGAACCACTGCTCTAAATCACACACACTTCAGCAAATTACATAGTTTATAATTTATGTGATATGCCCAGTGAAAAGACACTGCTCAAATATATAGCCTTGTAAAAACACCTGTTCTTGCAATTCTGTTCTGAGCTTCCAAGGATACTGTTTTATGGGTCTAATGATATCTATTAACTCAAAATATTATTTCCATATTTTGATCGTTCTGTTGTACTATTAGGGAAGAGAAATGGCTGAATTAAGATACAGTACATCCACAAGTGTCACCAGATGTCTAAACCAAGACACTGGCCTCTCCACACATTACATGTATTAAAAGGCTGTTTAGAGCTTACCACTGTGTGTGTTGTCTGCTACACAACAAACATTCCTTTGAGAACTTTTTAATGCTTTAGAATGTGAGATGACACCAAAGCGGAAAGAGTAAGGTTGCTCTATTAGGCAGATCCAACATATGCATTTCATATCACCTTTAGTGGCAGGATGCTTATTTTTAATGTACCTGCCATGAGCAATAATTCTGGCATGTAAATTCACTTTTGGACCACAGTCTATAGGCCACTCCCAACCAAAGTTACTATATGTGCTTGTGTGTGTTTACACCCAAAGCCCCCAAACTTCATTTCATACATCTGGGGAAAAGGTTATTCATGCTGTAACAGTTCATGCTGTAATAAATCTTTTAACCTTAAAGATATCGTAAGAGCTGCTGTTATTCTGAAACTAAATGTACTTCCGAATATAGATGTCATTCCAACAAGAATGAATTTATTTCAATGAGATGGACTTTTCTGTCCACAAATACAGGAACTAATTCATGCACAGAAATTCACTTGCCACTAAAATGAACACCAACTTCTGCTGTTGTTTTTCAGGTGGGATAGTGAAGGGAAACCAGAAGAATCCCACTTGCAATTATGTTGATCAGGGGGAAAAAAGACTGTCTGAAATATTCCATTAACAATCCATGTTTTCTGAGAACACAGAGAAGCAAAATAGCTCAGATCCCCAGACCATCTAGTCCAGCATCTAGTTTCCCAAAGTGGCCAACCAATATCTGTGGAAAGCACACAAACAGGATATGATATGTTGTTCTCCAAAGGCATATTAGAAGTAACAGTTAGCCTTATCATCCATGTTTTATAAGTCAATTTAAACAAATACAGTGGTGCCCTGCTTGATGATTACCTCGTTATACGACGAAATCGCTTGACAACGATGTTTTGCAATCGCTATTGTGATCGCAAAACGATAATTCTATGGGCGATTTTCGTTTGACGATGATCGGTTCCCTGTTTCAGGAACCGATTTTTCACTTAATGACGATCAAAAACAGCTGATCGCCAGGTTTTCAAAATGGCCATCCACTGTGCAAAATGGCTCCCCGCTGGGGATGGATTCTTTGCAAGATAGGCACCGGAAAATGGCCGCCCTATGGAGGATCTTCGCTGCACGGTGAGGTATTTCCCCCATTGGAACACATTGCCCGGTTTTCAATGCATTTCAATGGATTTTTTTTTTATTTCGCTTGATGAGGATTTCGCTCTACAGTGATTTTGCTGGAACGGATTATCGTCATCAAGGAGGGCACCACTATACAACCACTAGATATAAGTCATATTGACATGATAGGGACATTTCTGAGTGAACATATTTGAGACTACATTGCAATCTCTTGCTACTATAATACGTAAATTCACTGATTTCTACTGCTTCATCTACTTTTCATTTTCCAATTCCCTATATCTTTTTAAACAAAATAATTTAGGAGTTTTTGGCAACTGTATTATGATAATTTCTAATTTATTTCTTTTTATTTAACTTTTGCATTTGTCAGGTCTGCTTAGTTTTTGGTACACAACTAAGGCAAGATTGTGAGCGGCCCACAAACAGAGAAAGAAACATGCCATTCATGAATAGTACAATCATTCATAATATGTCTTCTATGATTTGCAGTTAGAAAGTTTTGCTTAACTAGAACATTGTCTAGCTACTCAAAATGTTAGATACTCTATTCTTTCAGTTTTACTTACCATGGAAATACAATCATGGTATCTTATATAAGAGGAACCCTGCTGGATCTGAACAAGAGTTCATCCTGGGTAGCATCCTGTTTCCAATAACACCAGCCAGATGCTTCCGCAAACCTGGCTAACTTACCACTCACTGTCAGTCATTTACGAGCAAGTTAAATAGCACCAGGACTTATACAGATCCCTGGGGGGCCATACTCCTTACTTCCCCTCATTGTCAGAAGTGTCTGCTTACTGTTGTCCTTTGCTTCCTGTTCTTTAACCAATTCTTCTTGCCCTCTGACTACTAGTACATTTACTCAAAAGCTTTTGGCCAGGGACCTTAGATTAACAATTGGAAGTCCAATTAAATAAAGCCTAACAGAGCATTGTAGTATGTGTTCTGAGTTAATGTTGAAAGGTTAGACATTTCTTTTATAGACACCATGATCATTCTAATTCACCAATGTTCTTTCTCTATGCGCTTAACAACCCTATCTTTAATAATGTTTCCCACTGCATTATTTCAGACAGACTGGCTTCTTAACCATATGATTTGCTGGACCACTTTCTGAAACTTGGTGTTATCATGATAATCTTTTAAGGGGACCAATTAGGAGGTCAGTGTTAGTGAGGAAATAAATAATTGAGTATTTAAATTTTAAGAGTGTCCCAGCACAATCAAGACTTGGTAACTGATTAATTTTCAATTTCTTAATTAGCCAGACTGCTTTATTCCTAGATAACTTAATTAGACTTCGTTCTCCATATATCTCAGTTAGAAAAAGGAGGTACGGGCTTTAACAAGACCATCCTCTTCTAATGTGCAAATGGATACAAAGGGTTTGTTTGGGTTATCCACAATCCGTATATTTTCCTTCAGGTTTTTCTCTTGTGCCCATATTTCTGGGAGGAAGACTCCTGAAACTCAGTGGGACTTACTTCAAGAGATCTATAATACATAAAATTATTAATCCTTTCACTCCTCTGTCAAATAGTTCAAGACCTCCTGTAGCAGTTTCCTGAACCAAAGTGGGGGAGGATAAAGCACACTGTTGGTAACTTTGTGCTATCAATGAATGCTAAAGCCTGGAATATTAAAGAGAAATCCACCATTAGATGCAACTAGAGCAGATCCTCTGAAATAAAAGCCATCACTACTTAAATCCCATGTATTTTGGGAAGTCTACTCTAGTTGGGGCTAGCGCTGAATTTAGCTATTATTAACAATCATTCCCATACAGTGTAATATTATAAAATCATTGACTTTTGGACACACAGTGGTGCCCCGCATGACAATGACCCCGCAGAACGACAAAATCACATGACGATGACTTTTTGCGATCGCTATAGTGATCGCAAAACGATGTTTCCTATAGGGTTTTTTTGCTGGACGTCGATTAGGTCCTTGCTTCGTGAACCGTTTGTTCGCAAGACGATTCTTCCGGCTCTGCAAAATGGCTGCTCTGTGTTTTCCGGACCCATGCTTCGCAGGGCAGCCATTTTAACAGTTGATCAGCGCTTGGAAAATGGCTTCCCCTATGGGCGGTCTTCGCTGGACGACAAGGTAATTTCCCCATTGGAACGCATTAGACGAGTTTCAATACATTCCAATGGGGAATTCTTTTTCGCATGACGCCGATTTCGCTTAACAGCGATTTTCCTGGAACAGATTATCGTCGCCATGCGGGCCACCACTGTATTACCAATAGGAGAGGACAAGATAAAAATGTTGAACAAGTCGATGCTGATACTAATATTTTTTAATTCTCTCCTCTTATAGCTTAGGAATTCAATGCTATCAAGACAACTAGGTATGCTAGACTATGCATCCACTTCTATAGCATTACTAATTATTTTACAGAATTCTCCATTACAGTTCACTGCATGATGTGGTGATATTAAAAACATATGTACTAGGCCTTTCCTCAATAAGGGTCCAATATACTGTACTTATTAAGAGAGTAAATCTAACCAGAATAACTCAGGCAGTTCGCATGTTCCCCAATCCCCATTGTGCCTCCCAGAAAAAGAGCCAGCCTTTGCAGCCTTGAACAACCTGCACAGTGCCAGGAGACCCCCCAGAACAAGGGACTGGTAAAGTACTTCTGAGCAGTCTGTACCTAGAAAACCGTTGAGAGGGCCACAGTTAGTCAGAATGGACTTGACAGTGTGTTGTTGTTGATAAAAATGTAAATATTAAAACACAAAAGTGAAAACATAAAACAATCAACACTAAAGTAACAGGAAAAGGTAGAAAGAACCCTTGAAATCAAATTTATTTAACTAATTCTATCAGATAAGTATAAAATAGTGGAGACCCCAAACCCTTCCTAAAAAGGCATGGTTTCACTGTACACTGAAAAGCCACGTAGCACATGAAAGAATTTATCAGGCATGTGCTAAAGGGCTGGGACTGTTCGGATGAAAAGTAACAGAGAATCATCCTTACAGATCTCTAATGAAAACAGACTACTGACTATTTAACTACAAAGTACTTAACAGGGCCATTCAAATACTGAGTCAAGATTGCTACCACATAAAGTACATATGCTAGCTGGGAGCTTCCTTTCTGCAGAGGGAACTAGGGTAGTGCTAGACCCATGCTACGCCTGTGAAAAATTCCCAACTAGGCAATTTTTCTAACTGGGATGCACTTAGATGTCTGTGTAGGCATGGAGAATTATAGGATTTGTCACCAAAATATTTCCAAAATCCCATGCCTACAAAAAAACTCTCAAGTTTCAGTTTTGGTGAATTTCTCCAAATCTCAGCCACATGAATTTCACCCTGTTTTGTATCAGGTTGCAGACTGAGGTTTACTTTTCTCCTGCATGAAAATTGGTAAACATTTTTATATGCATTTTCTGTTATTTACACCTTTACCAACATGCTTCTCCACTTACTTTTTTGTATGTGTCTATTCAACTGAACAAAGCATTTCTGTGTATATTTTTCAGCTATATGCATTTCTAGCCACTCACATTTTTAAATGTATGCCTGAGTTTATCCATACAAATGTATTGCAGGTATCAAAAATGTGTGAATATCTGAAGCCAAGTGTCTCTTTGTGAACCTGTTTGGGTATTAAGATTAGACATGGGCACTTCATATTCATTCTCCTCCACCTCCCCATACAGTCGGCCACTCACTGGCTGAACGGGGAGACTCCCCATCCTGCCTCCGTGCCAAAGTGATTGGTTGCATAGGGAGGCAGGGAAGAACTTGCTGGGCTCCTTCTGTGATTGGCAAGACAATGTCTGCCAAGCACCACAAGGAGCCTGGTAAGTGGCCCAGCTACTTCTGGGGGATGGGACTGGGAAATACCAATACGAAGTGCCCATGTCAAATTAAGATTAACCAGGAAATACCTTTTTCTTGGTCTGACTACATTCACAGGTCTGTTTGGTGGGGACACTGGAGCGGGCCTTCTCTGTTGCTGCTCCCAGACTCTGGAATTTCCTCCCAAGACAGGCCAGACTGGCCCCATCTTTGATGTCCTTCCATAAACAGGTGACAACCTTTCTCTTCAGGCAGGCTTTCATTTAAATAACTAGTTGACCAAGGGAATTTTTAAAAGGGATTATTGCATTCTGTTGCTTTACTTGTGCTTTTATTAATGCTCTTCTTTAAAAATTTTAATATGGCATCTAATTAATTCTTTTTAAATATTGTAATAACTTATTATTTTAGCTTTTAACTTTATTTCAATACTATAAAACCGCCTTGGATCCTTTAGGAGAAAGGTGGCATACACATTTGTTTGTTTATTTGTTTATTTATCTGAGTAATTTGAGGGAAACTCAAAACCAACAAAAAAAATTCCCTCCTCTGAGCTAAATATTTACAGATAGATTTATATCTCACTTACCATTGCCCCATTTAGCACTGTTTTATTCTATCACACTTTCCATCATCCTCTCAAAAGTCTGTTGGTCATTCTCTGGTTGAGACAAACTCTCATCTCTTTTCTCCATCTTGTTTCTCTCCGCTTCCCTTCTCTCCCTCAGTTCTCTTTCACACACATTATCCCTGACAACACACACACACACACACACACACACACACACACACACACACACACACACACACACACACACAGAGGTGCACAAGCATGAAGATGAGCAAACAGTTGGTAGAGAGATCTCCCACAGTCTCTCCTTACTCACTGGTTCCTCTTCACATGTTAAAGGCAGCAAAGGCACAGAGTACATGGAGTGGGTCATTTTCTCTTTTTTTTCTGCCCTCCCCTTTTCCTTCATACTTCTTATTTTGCACTTTTTTTCTGCTCCCCTTCCTCTCCTTCCACTCCTCCTCCTGTAGTGCCACAGACCTGGAATCAGCTCAAACTTCCATTGTATTTTTACTTATCCAATAAAATGTACTGTTATAGTCAGCTCATTTCAGTTAGCACTCCACGTTCTAAAAATGTATCCTGAACGCTAAAGCAGAAGACGTCAAGAAGAGGTGGCAAGAATACACAGAGGAATTATATCAGAAAGATGTGGATATCCCGGACAACCCAGACAATGTAGTTGCTGACCTTGAGCCAGACATCCTGGAGAGCGAAGTCAAGTGGGCCTTAGAAAGCCTGGCTAACAACAAGGCCAGTGGAGGTGATGGCATTCCAGTTGAACTATTTAAAATCTTGAAAGATGATGCTGTTAAGGTGCTACATTCAATATGCCAGCAAGTTTGGAAAACTCAACAGTGGCCAGAGGATTGGAAAAGATCAGTCTACATCCCAATCCCAAAGAAAGGCAGTGCCAAAGAATGCTCCAACTACCGTACAATTGCACTCATTTCGCACGCTAGCAAGGTTATGCTCAAAATCCTCCAAGGTAGGCTTCAGCAGTATGTGGACCGAGAACTCCCAGAAGTACAAGCTGGATTCCGAAGAGGCAGAGGAACTCGAGACCAAATTGCTAACTTGCGCTGGATTATGGAGAAAGCCAGAGAGTTCCAGAAAAATATCTACTTCTGCTTCATTGACTATGCGAAAGCCTTTGACTGTGTGGACCACAGCCAACTATGGCAAGTTCTTAAAGAAATGGGAGTGCCTGACCACTTTATCTGTCTCCTGAGAAACCTATATGTGGGACAGGAAGCAACAGTTAGAACTGGTCATGGAACAACTGAGTGGTTCAAAATTGGGAAAGGAGTACGGCAAGGCTGTATATTGTCCCCCAGCTTATTTAACTTATATGCGGAATACATCATGCGGAAGGCTGGACTGGAAGAAACCCAAGCCGGAATTAAGATTGCCGGAAGAAATATCAACAACCTCCGATATGCAGATGATACCACTCTGATGGCAGAAAGTGAGGAGGAATTAAAGAACCTTGTAATGAAAGAGGAGAGTGCAAAAAACGGTCTGAAACTCAACATCAAAAAAACTAAGATCATGGCCACTGGTCCCATCACCTCCTGGGAAATAGAAGGGGAAGATATGGAGGCAGTGTCAAATTTTATCTTCCTGGGCTCCATGATCACTGCAGATGGAGACAGCAGCCCTGAAATTAAAAGGCGCCTTCTTCTTGGGAGGAAAGCGATGACAAATCTGGACAGCATCTTGAAAAGCAGAGACATCACCTTGCCAACAAAAGTCCGAATAGTCAAAGCTATGGTTTTTCCTGTCGTGATGTATGGAAGTGAGAGCTGGACCATAAAGAAAGCAGACCGCCGAAGAATTGATGCCTTTGAATTGTGGTGCTGGAGGAGGCTCTTGAGAATCCCCTGGACTGCAAGGAGAACAAACCTATCAGTTCTAAAGGAAATCAACCCTGAGTGCTCACTGGAAGGACAGATCCTGAAGCTGAGGCTCCAGTACTTTGGCCATCTAATGAGAAGAAAAGACTCCCTGGAAAAGACCCTGATGTTGGGAAAGTGTGATGGCAAGAGGAGAAGGGGACGACCGAGGATGAGATGGCTGGACAGTGTCTGCGAAGCAACCAACATGAACCTGACACAACTCCGGGAGGCAGTAGAAGACAGGAGGGCCTGGCGTGCTCTGGTCCATGGGGTCACGAAGAGTCGGACACAACTAAACGACTAAACACACACACACAACTGGGATATTACTGTGCTGTAAATCAACTTGCAAACTAATTGACCTATCCAGCCACTACAGAAACCTATGAAAGCCCATAAACATAAGACCCCAATCCTAAAGAGTTGGATTCTATTTACAAAACCTTTAACTTGTTCCTTTTCACCCGTCTTGAATTATCAAATTTTCAGCATTTATAACATCATCTTCCTCTCAAGTCGCTCCTTCTCTGTACCCTACCATCTGATAAATAATCAGCTTGTAAACGCTGGCAGGAGATGCACGGGATTGATTTAAGACCTGTCTGTTAATGTTATTAGGATCTAAAGACTAAGGAAAATAACTGGATCAAGAAAATACCGTAATTCTCAATTCAGAGAATTCTGTGTCTTACAAAGTGTGATGCACCTGCGAGAAAAGCATAGATTGGAAGGCTCTGAGATTTAGCTAGGCCTAGCTCTTTCCACGCTTTCTATTCCTGCTTTGGTTGATGGTTTGGAGTTTTCTTTCTAAGCAGAAAGCTTTTCAGTTTAGGCCATTCTTCCAGCTACATAATATTTTGGTGTCTGTAACATGACTGTAAGATAGATAGAACTTCCATAAAGAAGAATTACGATAATAGTAGTCTAGAAAATCCAAACATCATCCCTATCAAGAACTTACAAAGCTGCTTCCCTAGTTATCTACTTGACTTCAATGATCCAGAGCCACATATTTCCAACAGTTAAAACATCCAAACAATTAGTAAATATGGTTAACATCTTCATATCAGTCTCATGTTATACAACAGAACAAACCTACAGCATCTTGTCACTGGAGAGTTTTCAAGGTTCTGTCAGAATGCACTGCAGCTGAAAAATATGTTTTATAATTAGAAGGTCTCTGCCAAGTTCGTTCATTCTACCTTTTGATATTCTAACTCAGCAGCATGTTAGGGGGTATATAAAAGCATGATTCTTAGCAGTGCTTCAAAAAAGGAGGATGTCTTGTATCTGTCAGTTAACAATGCATCAGAGCAGTATAAAGAGGAAAACTAAAACTCATCAGAATCTATAGACTGTGCAGTAACTGAACAATATTTATCAGATCATGTCAACATTAATTTGGCATTTTCATTTTTTAAAAAGTACCTAATCTCACATTTCCTCTCAGCTCATTAAGCATGTAGGGCAAGATCTAAGTGCATATTTTGTTATTCAAGTCCAGTGGAATGAGGAATTCCTTCTGCCCCTGCCCTCTGCTGCAGCCCATATGGGGCCACTCAAAAACTGATCTAGTGGGTTTCTAGCTTTCTCTAGCAAGTATTTAAGATGCGGCGGGGGGGTGGAGGCTGCAGAGTGGAGGTAGGGCATCAATCCTGGTGGAAACAGTGGGATTCAGCATGAGTACATAACTGGATTCTTGCAATAAAAGTATACATTTTGCTCTTAAAATACACTGGTGCCCCGCATAACGAGCGATTCGTTTAACGATGAATCCGCATAGCGATGTGTTTTTTGCAGTGTTTCTAATGGTAAAACATCGCTTTGCGATGATCGATGACCATTTTGCTTACCCATTTTCGCATAGCGATGTTTTTTTAACAGCTGATCGGTGGTTCCAAAATGGCCACCGGATAAAGAAAATGGCCACCCGCTGTGTTTTCACGCCCTTTCCTCACTTAACGGGCAGCGGAAATGGCGGCCGCATGGAGGATTTCCGCAGAACGGTGAGTTTTTTGCCCATAGGAACGCATTAAACGTGTTTTAATGCGTTCCTATGGGCTTTTTTGCCCCGCATAGTGACGAATCCACATAGCGACGATTTTTTTGAAACGGATTATCGTCACTATGCGGGGCACCACTGTACATAGAATTACAGTATGCCACTTGAACAAGAGCACTCATACTTTTAAAATATAATTTCAGTAAGTTATTCAGTTAGACAAAATGCACAATTAGCTGTTTCTTATTAAACAACATGATCACAATAAGTGAGGTGTGAACTTGGCTACACAAAGTGATTCCTTGAGGAAGCCACCAAATATGTTAAATCAAAAGGTGAGAAAGCAGAAAACACATAGAAAACCATGGATTAATGTTTCCCTGCTTCCAGATCAGATAAACAATGTAATACCCACACACATACACAGAGCTATCGCTTGTGCAACTTATGGATCGACATATCATGGGGTTCTCAAATATGCAGAAACATACCAAACGGAAGGGAGTTTTGTGAAATGAAAATACATTTTCTTTCTGTATCAGTTAATACTAATAACATTGACCTGTAAATCTCATGATAATTTAGGATGTCCTGTATGTGTCAGTTTCAAGACTACAGGCAATAGAATGTTCAGTAATCTATATGCAAAGATGTAACATAGATGTAGTATCTTTGGCGAGATGCAATCCTCTGTTGTTTGGTGAGTGTGGAAGCCTCGGTATGGATGTTAAGAGCTTCTGATTCTTTCAAATACTTGGAGAATCTTATTCCATAGTTGCCTATAGTAAGCTCCCATTGCGGCTTGATAGTTTGCAACTCTCATCAAAAATGAGGTAAGGGAATAGAGTCTCCTGCTAAGCATATCTAATTTTCTCCCTTCTTTGTTTGAAGGTGCAATTGAGGATTTATTTTGGGCTCTTGATTGGTTTGACTCTAGTATTTTGGAGTTTGGTGTCGGGATGTTTGGTGAGAAACGTAGTATCTGCACCGTTGATCTTGTAATGATTTTCAATACGTCTGGAAATCTGTAAGGAAGAGGGAGGTTTGTCCACAACTCCTTGATCAAATCAAGCATAGCCGGAATGAATGACAAACTGAGAGGGGGCGTTTTATCTTGATTAATATTGTCAAGGGTGGTGGTGGTGGTTCCTCAATTTCAGGTTATGAAGATTTAACCATTCTCATGACTAGTTGAGAATAAGAGGTGAAATCCTCTGATGGAAAAGGTGGGTGATTCTCAGTGACATCAGAAGTTGGTGTTGGTAAATTAGATGGTGATTCTTGTGATACGTCAGAGGCAAGGTCCTGAATCGATGGAGATGATGAAGGAGATTGGCGTTGAGGTTTTGACACTGATATTTGCGTGGAGGAAGGAGGTTGTGCTGTGGGAACCATCTGTGTGGAATATCTCTCCGTGTTAGTAGGCAGAAGGGGGACTTTATAAGTGGTAATAACTTACAGTGATGCCTGAGGAAGGTGTTTAGGACACTTTGATTTAGAGTGTTCTATAATCAATGAAGGGCGTTTCAAGGTTGGTTTAGACGGAGGGGTTGTATGAGTTGGTATCCAGTGCTGAGGCTGGTGTTGTTGTCGAGGAGATGGAGAGAGTGGAGGTGAGTATCGGGGTGAATATGGTAAATTATAGCGGACCCGTTTAGGTTCAACCTAATATAATTGTTCTTGAGGATCGTCAGGAATATATGGGCCATACTGGTAGTATCTATCTCTTCTATCATCTCAGAAGTGGTGGATAATAGTAGTACTCCCTGTGAAGGAGATCAGCATAGTGTGCCGTCCTCCAAGGACAGCAATCAAGAGATGATAGCTGGATGTGCAGTAGGAGAATTGATCAAGATAGAAGAAGGGGAAATGGGGAGGAATAGGGCCGTAGAGATATTCTTAGCAGAAGGTAGACAAACCAGAAAAGGGGAGGAGCTAGATTTAATGAGATGGGACGAGATAAAAGAGGAGGAAGCAAGGGGAGCGGGAGAGGAACGACATGGAAAGGAAAAGAAGAACAAGAGTACTCAGACGAAGGAGAAAGGATTATAAAGGTACAAATCAGTTGAATTAGTGTGGGAGTTTCCTAATCACAGAACAGGGGGAGGATTACTGCCAGATTCCCCGAATCTAATAGATAAAGACAAGATAAAGGTGAAACCGGGAAGGACTACGGTAGCGGTGCCGCGTCCACAGGATACAGGGAAGAAGGTAACCTATATTGGTACCACCAGCTACCTGCCATATCTGAAAGGGAATTACGTGAAACATCCCTGTTGCGGGACGATATGTGCAGCCCTGAGCTTCCCAACATGAAACAGAATCAACCAAAGTCCACATGGGCTGAAGAAGGAGTGAAAGGGATAAAGAATATAGACATGAACAATGCTAGAATGAAGGTGGAATGAAGGGCCTGCCTACTATAGACAAAGAACCCAATCACACTCCCAGTGTGAGAGGTCATACAGAGCAGGTGATAGATGTCGTCTCTTCTCCCAGTGTTTTCTAGGAGAGTGGTGAGACAAATTGGAGCCAGATAGTTCAATAGGAATTGCCCACCCTGATGATGCAGGGCTCGAATGGGCCAAGGCCTGGCTGGAATGAACTTCAGCCGGAGAGAGGCCAATACTCGGCGACAAGCTACCAGTGGAGGCTGGAGCCCAGGCTGGAGGAAGAGATGCGTCATCTCTGTCAGACAGAGAGCCTGCAGCATCTCTAGATTATTCTTCCAGGATGGTAGATGGAAGAGTTGGCTGTGGTGGGTACAGCTGAGTGGACTTTGAAGTTTCCTTCAATTTCTTAGAGGTTGTCTTGTCTTTTTGCTTCTTAGAAGAGTCTAGAGACCGAGTCGAGGCCTTCAACATCGACACGGATTTCTATTTCGAAGCGGACTTTGACTTCTCCTTATGATGAGGAGAAGGAGTCGTGGGGCTGGAAGCAGGCATGGGTGGATTTTGGCGATCTGGTCAAGGGTCTGGAGATCGTGCAGACTCCATGGCAACCGGAGGTGGATTAAGAGATTTTCTCCAGAGGTAAGACCTCAATCTTTGTAAACACAGTTTTAGCGCTGGTTTAGTTAGCCTTTTACACTCAGAACAGGAGTGTGTAGGATGTTGTTCTCCAAGGCAGAAGAGGCAACGGTTGTGACCGTCAGTTAGCGGGATTTTATTTGAGCATAGAACGCACCGCTTGAAACGCCGGGGGGGGGGGGTGTCAGAAAAGAACAGGAAACAGGAGGGGGAAAAACAGTTGTGGGGGGATCAGCAAAATGTGGTCAGAGAAAAAAACTGGAATAAACTCACAGGGGAAACATCGAATAAAGAAAGATGACTGAAAGGAATTTGAAGTAAATAAACAATGATTTTAGGAAGTACAAATTGAATAGATCGCTCTAATCTCTGAAACAGGCCTAGCCAACATGGCGGAAAAAAGGAACTTAGGGGATCAATGATGGGCGGAGCATGCGCTCCACAGGGGAACATTCCACTAATCATGTGTCTTTAAGCTCTAGAAACTTCTGAGAGATTCAGCGCAGGCACAGAACAACCCAATTGTGTGCATTCACAGAGGCCATGAAGAATTAATCCTAAATCACTGAGCTATCCAACAGTTCTAATGTTAATAGATTTCATTGCTTCTGGGCCAAAGGAAGTTTTGAACCTTAAAATCCTGCAGAGTTTGCCTATCTCAAGAGACCACCTCACTTTTTATAATACACCCACCAATTCCAGTTAAGAATGGCAAATAAAAAACATAGTCCTTTCCACAACGACCCTCAGGCCAGAACGAGTTGCTGCAGGACAGTTGCCAATGTTTTTTCTTCTTAAGGTTTAGGAACTCATGCAGATCTTATCCAGGCAAACATTTGAACGTAGTGCTATTAAGTAATCAAATGTTATTGCTTATGAAAAGGTACCAGATTTTATTGCTACTCGTCTACTGGTGCTAATAAAAACATCCATGTTTCATTACTGTTTTGTATGCCACCTAAGGACATGAGGACAGGTTTGTTTGAAAGCATGACGGGGGGGAGGGAGGGGGAGAGAGGGAGAGAGAAAGAGAATTACTTAGATGGAATTATTTTAGATGCCTTAAAATGACGTCATTATATACTAGTGAAATCCTCTAGGAATTTACTTCAAAAGTCATCATAAATAAATGAAGTGAGAACTACTTCAAAGCAGATGTGTATACAATTCAACTATTAGATTCAGAGGTTCTTGATTCTACAACAGCTCTATTAATTGCTAGTAAAACCAGGAAATGGTATCCAGTGGCCTTGTGGTTACATAACCCAGAAACTTTTACCAAGTATGGGACACTCAGCCCAAAGAACCTGAGGAGATACTGAAGTCATAGAGAACATTTCACCGGATAATAAAGATTTTTAAAATGGCCAAAACCCATGTCCTTGTATCTGCTGCCCTAACAGCACAGGCATAACAGCAGCACAGCAGCTGCCACAAGTTAAAAAGCTAGCACAGGGATTTCTTGTTCTACCTCAAGTCACGTGACTTGGTGCGCAACAGAAAATGCTATATCAACTTCTTCACTTACCGCACCTCACCACTGAAAGTTATGCTGATGGTGTTATGCAGGCAGGTATAACAAATAAAAAATAATAAACCCCTATGGGGCTTGCAGTGTTTTATTTTTGTTTTATTTGGTGGGGTGGTTTTCTACTGAAACAGATTAATCGCATTCCTATGCATTTCAATGGAACATGGTGCTTCAACTTATGGCCATTTCAAGTTACATCCATCTTCTGGAACGGATTATGGTCATTAAGTCGAGGCACCACTGTAACTACAAAACCATATTAAAAAGTCACCTTGTTGGATTTTTGCCAAGAGAATTACAGTGGTGCCCCGCATAGCGAGGTTAATCCGTTCCGGATTAACCCTCGCTATGCAGAATCGTCGCTAAACGGGTAGGGAAAATGTACTGAAACGCATTAAACTTAGTTTAATGCGTTCCAATACCTTGCTTACTTACCCGTTCAGCGAGGATTCCCCTTGCCGGCAGCCATTTTTGCGCCCTCGCTAAGCGAGGGCAGGGCGTGAAAACGGCTGCTGGCAGCCATTTCCGGGCTTCTGGCGGCCATTTTGGAGCCACCGAACAGCTGTTCGGCGGCTCCAAAATGGCCACCGCAATACCCGATCTTCGCAATGCGGGTTTTCCCCATTGCGAAGATCGGGTATGTTTCCGTATAGCGATCCCGAAAAAGGGATCGCTATACGGAAACATCGCTATACGGTGCACTCGCTAAGCGAGGCATCACTGTATTTTTCTGCTCCACCTGCAAGAAAGCCCATTTTTATAGTTCAATACAAGGTCCCGATTCAAATTCCTCTTAATAATGGCAATTACTCCAAGTACTTGAATATACAATTCGGCAAGAGGCCATCTCCTTAATTTTATCTAACCCATTACCTACCACACAATGCTCAAGAAGCACATCTATTGAAAAGACCTTTCCCTCTTCAACAAACCTAAAACTGCATGGCCTAGGCCAAATGGAAATGCACTTGGGCTTAACAACTCTTACATTTTGTACATATCTTTACCCCACCACACCCCTAGATTTGTTAGTTAGAAGAAAAATTAGGAATGATGGCATACTTCCAATTTATCATGCTCAAAACCATTTTGGCCTAACAAGGCGGCACTCACGCTAAGGAAATCTTTTGTTTGACTTCCTGGCTGACACCCATTTACCCAGAAATGTGGGCTGGAATAGCTCAAGGCATTATATTCCATTTTTCTCGCAGGAGAAAAAGAAACTGCTGTTAAAATTACCAACTGGAGAATTATGATCCCACCCGACTCCTGCCATAGTAGGAACACAGACAGCAAGGAACAAACAGAAGTACCTACCCTGTTTCCCCGAAAATAAGCCCTAGTATGATTTTTCAGGATGCTTGTAATATAAGCCCTACCCCCAAAATAAGCCCCAGTTAAGTGAAACCTCACCATCCACCATTGTGGAGCAACCAGAAGATGATGGCATGACTGTATTTGAATAAATGTAGATTATTGTACAGTACATGCAAAAATAAAATATCCCCTGAAAATAAGCCCTAATGCATTTTTGGAGCAAAAATTAATATAAGGCCCTGTCTTATTTTCGGGGAAACACGGTATTTAACTCACACACATCTTTCTCACTCAGTGTGTATACACACATTTTCCTTCTTTAACATCCCACAGCTACAGTTTGTTCAATGTAAAAATACGGACAAACAAGTCAGGCATACTGCAAGCTGTGAGAATGAGCAACATTAGCTACCAAAATGAACACCCACAGCCTGCTGATGAACCCTCTAAAAGGTTCAGTTGCTATTCAATATTAATTTGAAAACTTAACACTGTTGAGTGTATATAAAATGCCTGCCACCGTACAAGGCAACTTAAAACCGATACCAAAGTACAGAACAGCAAGGAAAGCAAACATCACTTGCTTAAACTATTGTTTTTTTAAACCAACTGCTAGGCAGAGAGAAAGAGCCAGTGCAACAGAAATTCAACTTTGCTGTGTAAGACTAAACAATGCTGAAACATACAGACACACTTTCCTGCTAATTACTTAATTTTAAATCAACAAATATGAGTTCAGCAGAAATTGCTGACTTCTCTTTCAATGTACATATCAGTATTTAGCACTATGAACATAATCTGTTCTAGGCAATCTCTGAGACCAATTTGAGTCTCATATTACACACAACTATACATTCATATAATACCAATACTAGTTCAAGTGTAGAGTTTATGCATGAAGATTATGTATGAGATCTTTCTAAAGCTCAATGGGGAAGCTTATACATTCCAAGACATTTTTGAAGCTAGAATATCACTCATTTAAGGGGGGGAAATGGGTGCAATTTGTTTACTCCAAATATTACAATTGTTGGAGTCCATTCATATCTAAGCCATTCGGCTATCATGCCATAGCCATCTTCTATTTCCAGTACTGTATATGGCTTTAAAAAAACTTCAAACAACTTATTCAAGGCTCTCTCTCTCTCTCTCTCTCTCTCTCTCTCTCTCTCCATTTTCAGGCTCATACTACAAAAAAACCAACAACAACTGAGATTTACTACCAAACTCAAAGGGACCAACAAGGTCTCTTCCATATAAATTGCATTCACTTAAATATCGTAAGGAAAGTGCCTGCACATCCATATTTTCTGACATTAAAATGTAGGTTAATATATGATAGACATTTTCTAACCACTTCTTTTTCCATAGTGAAAGCACTTTAATGCAATGTAACAGAAGCTCTGATTCATTAAATAATGGAAAGTGTTCTGCAAGGATACAAAAGAAAAAGAGAAAGCAAATTATGAACATTAAATTAGAGCTCAAACTATAAATGAAAATCAAGAACTTCGTTAGAGGGAAAAAATGCAACTCTGCTTAAAATGTATTTGGGCAGCCTAATGAAATTCTCCCAAAAAGAGAGGTTACTTAACTGTAACCCTGGTTCTTCGAGTGGTACTCAGTGGCAATTATTTCTGCTAGATGAGCGAGTGAGTTGGCTGCCCCAAGGGCTGATGCCCCCTATATTCATTTTCATCCGGATAAGGTGACACTGTATCCCGATGGGTCTTTTCTACCAAAAGTTGTTTCAAGTTTTCATGTTAATCAGCCTTTGATCCTTCTGACGTTGTTTCCTTCTCCTCCTCCCAACGTTGAGCATGTGCTCCATTCCCTTGATGTTCGCCATGCCCCGTCGTTTTATGTTTCTAGAACCAAGGACTTTCATAGTTCTCCCCACCTCTTTGTTTGGTTCCATGGTCCACGAAAGGGGTGTCCTGCCTCTTCACAGACTACTGTATATCAAAGTGGATCACAGGTGCTATTACCCTGGCTTAGGAGTTGGTGGGAAAGACTCCGCCAGAGTTGCTGAAAGCCCACTCCACAAGAGCAATGGCTACCTCTACTGCCTTGCTGCGTGGTATTGAAGTTTCTGACAGCCGTCGAGTGGCCACCTGGTCTACACCTTTGACTTATATCACACACTATCATCTAGACGTCAGTGCCAAGAAGGAAGCAAGTTTTGGCAGGACTGTGCTGACTTCAATGTTGGCGTGACGGTCCTCCATCCGGTGAGATGGCTTGCTAGTCACCCATTCGTGCGGATTCACAGACACCACGAAGAAGAGAGGTTACTTACCTGTAACCATGGTTCTTCAAGTGGTACTCTGTGAATCCACATGAATGGGTTTTACTGTGCTTGTGCAGGACTCCTTGGAATCTTCTAGAGCTTAAAAACATGTGATTAGTAAGATGTTCCCCTGTGGTGTGCATGCTCCACCCTCCTGTAATACGTCAGTTCTGATCATGCCCGCCACTGTCAAAGCTCTGAAGCTCCAAGACAAGCAAGTGATGGACAGCAGGGAGGATGGATTAGAGGTTCTTCGGATGAGCCAAAGAACCTCTAGTATAAGGAGGTAAAGAGGGCGAGCAGTGGTGAGACCTCGACGTGGAAGCACCAACCCGGGGAACCGGTACCGAAGGAACACTTTCTGGTGGAGCCGGGACCTTGCGAGAAGAAGAGATTTGAAGAGATGAAGAGGGAACTCAAGCAAGAGACTCACTCGGCTGTGGTACCGAAACCGGCGGGACCGATGCCGTATGGGAATGTTTCAATGCCCGAGAATCCTGTCCAGCGATGTCAAGTTGCTGTGAACGACACTTAACAGCTGGCCTGTGTGGGAAAGGCAAACCGGGATTAGCATGATAATAGTCCCGGTGTCAATGCCGAGGCGGAGGAGAAGGCGATGGAGACAAGTCAGAGGGAGAATCATAAGTGTAACACACCCTCTTTGGTCGGCAGAAAGAATCATAGTAAGGATCGATCTCACCATAGGAGTATTGATGCCGGTCATGCTCCCCATAATGGAGCTCTTGACAGTCCGCCAAGTATCGACATTGAGAGTGCCAAGAGATGTCTAGGTAACTGAAACGGTGGAGAAACATGGCACCACTTAACCAAATGTTTACATGGAGGAGAAGCCGACGCTGAAACTTCCAAGTTCAAGAGCTGAATAACAGTTGCCTGCCCAACAGACATAGGGCTAGAATGGGCTGAGGCCAGGCTGGCGATAACATAAGCCTCTGAGTGGCCATGACTTGGAGATAGGCTCAACAACAACTGAGCCGGAGGCAGCAGCATCAAGTCATCCATTTCCAACTGGGAGTCCAGGTTGGGTACCTCCCTCGATGTCTCCTCCAGGATTGGCAATGGAAGCAATAGTTGGGCTGGAGGAGGTTCTCTAGGACGACTTGATTTAGAGGACTGCTTTGTTTTCTTCTGTTTATCAATGTCCTTCCTTTTCTTAGGAGAAGGATCACTTGCCAAGACTGAAGGTGACTTCAAGGCTGATATCGACTTCGAGCCCAACAGGTGTTTCAATTTGGGAGCCTTAGAAGAAGACTTCTGCCTAGGTGATGGCGTGACAAGAGCCGAGGGTTGGTCTACTGGCTCAGACCGATGGACCGGTGTTAAAGTAGGCTCCATAATACATGGTAATCTCGAGGTTGAAGGCTTCAGGGATTTCTCCCAGAGAAAAGACTGAAGACGCTGCAAATGAAGCTTAAGGACAGGTCTGGTCAATCTCTTGCACCCAGGGCAGGAGCTTGTCTAGTGTTGTTCCCCCAGGCAAAACAAACAGCAATCGTGGCTGTCCGAGAGGGGAATTTATTGGCACACGAGCTGCAATGCTTGAATGGGCCTGTCAGTTCCATAAAAAGGGCAGGAAGGGGGGGGAGGGGAGAATCAAAAGAAAGAAACAATTCACAGGGAAACGTCCAAAACAGAAGAACAGATCAAGTCCGAAATCCAAATAGTAACCCGTGAGACAAGCCAAAACTCCGAAAAACCGTAACAAGAAGTTCACTCTAGAGATTGCCAGAGAAGTCTAATTTCAGCGGTGGCTAAAAGGAACCAAGGTATTACAGGAGGGTGGAGCATAAGCACCACAGGGGAACATCTTACTAATCACATTTTTAAGCTCTAGAGCTCCTGCGCAGGCACAGTAAAACCCATTCATGTGGATTCACAGAGACCACAAAGAAGAATCAAAGAATCCCAGTGGAAAACGTGAGGTGATATTTGCTCATTGCCATGGCATCCTAGTATATGGTCTCATGCAGCTTTTACTTCTGTTTGTGCTAGTCTCTCTTTTTAAAATCAGAAGTCATTCTGAGTGGAACATGCATTTCTCTCTCTCTCTCTAGCTTCAATTACTCAGGCCTAATATAGTCAACACTCAATTCACATTCACTGCAAAACAGAGCGGCAAAATACAGCCCTGGAGGCAGACTTTAAGCAAGTACCCAGAATCTTTTTCACAATCCAGGAATCTTAACTTTTTTTTCTTTAACAATACAGTACTTTGTACAGAACAATGCCTGAAAATCAAATCTGCTGCAAAAACATGGTAGAGATATCATTTTAAAACACTACTATTTCTACTCAGCAGTTATGTGCTGCCTGCACACTCATAAACACCACCAACAGGAGTCATGAACGTCTGAGTGCCATCGCAAGAGAGAAATGGTTAACTGGAGCTGCCCTGTTTGGCATTCATTCAAAATCTCAACAACAGTCTCACAATCCTCTGATGTGAAGAAGTTCCATTCTCTTTTCTTTTTATCTTATTAGACCAAACTGAGCTAATAAATGCACATTCCTTATTTAATTATTTCAAATATTTACATATTGCTTTTCATCTAAAAGACAGCAGTTTATAAAGCTTCAACAGAAGTGGGCTTCCACGTGTTGCTCTTCCTTCTTCTTCTTCTCGAGTGTCTACCTAGGTTCTGGCTGTCTTAGAGGGCGACGCCTGAGCAACACACAACGGCACTGTCATCTGTCTCAGACCAAGACAACAGAGCATGACCACTCCTGACGGACCCTTCTTTCCCCTTACAACCAACAATGGCAGTTGTTAAAACCCTAAAGGAGGAAACCTGATGAACTCACCAGCTAACTTGTAGTTGCCAGTGATACTACAGTGGTGCCTTGACTTACGAACTTAATCAGCATTGGAGCGGTGATCGTAAATCAAAATGTTCGTCAGTCAAAGTACCATTTCCCATAGGAACGCATTGAAAACCAATTAATCCGTTCCGGCGGAAGAAAAAAATAAAATCAGTAAAAATGAAATACTGCAAGTCCCACGCTGCAGGGAAGCCCCCTGGGAGGCCTCCAAAGGCGGCGATAGCGGTGGTGGGGGACCCCAGGGAAGTCTCCCATGGTGGCGGCGCCGGAAGCCTGGGAGGTTGAGCCTCCCTTTCCCTAACCGTTGGGGTGAAATAGCTACAAAGAAGCAGCCTCTTCGCCACGAATGGTTAGTTTTTTGAATTTCCCACCTTTGTTTGTTCGCAGATCAAAGCTCCGGCCAAAAGTCAAAGCAAAATTTTGCGGCCATAGCTGTTGTTAAGTCAAATTGTTCGTAGGTCAGGGCATTCGTAAGTCAAGGCACCACTGTACTTCATCTCAGGGTGGAAAAAACACACAGTTAATCCACAGAAAGGCAGGCTTGCCATCTAGTTCTTCCCTCATAGCAGCCAATTTGACACCACTTCAGGATGTTCATAGGGAGTGGGGCCTTAATGGAGTTACTTTCCTTCCTCACTGAGATCAGAATCAGATCTCATATATGAAATGAAAGCAAAAGAACTGGCTTTTCTGAGAACTACTACTTTTCAATTTATGGCAGGAAACTCTCCAGTTGTTATTCTTTTCCTATCTCACAGGCTGGTCCGGGCCAAAAGGAAAGACTGTAGGAATCCTGAGAGTACATAGCAATAAACATTTCTTCTCTTTTCAAACTGGTTTTGTAATGGAGAAAGGGTAACCTAGTGCTAGAATGCATATTTGAGGGGATCCGAATGAACTGCTATTTTATTAATTGGTTAAGAATGGGACAATAAAAGAAGTTAATTAATAACAGTTGTTCAGGCTGCTCGCTTCTAACAGTGTCCTAATTCCACAATGTATCATGAACCAATTATTTCAACAGCATGTGTTTTGTCTTAGTTCCAGTATGATAAGGATTTGAGGATGATCCAAAAGCTTCCCCAGGAAGCTGACTGTTGAGAAGAAACTGAAAGAAAGAAGAAGGAAGCTCTTAAACCAGTAAGTTTTGAACTCCAGGCCTAAAGAACAGTAAGGGGAAAAGATGAGAATAATTTTAGATTGGTCAGTTTTAAATGGTGGAACTGGGTGATCAATGACCACAAGAAGGAACATCTTGGGATAGAAACAAAAGAACTTAAAGTGAGAAAGTCTGTGGAAGTTTTTGAAAATAAGGAAAAGTCACAATGAATCTGGGAGTGGGCATTAAGCCAGTGGAAAAACTTAAGGAGGGAAGTTGACTGAACAGAGTTATAAAAGAGATGGGATACTTGGTCAGATGAGTGCTGGAAAAATGTGATTAACTGAATATGAGACAATGGCTGAAATCTATTGTGTAGCACCACATGTACAATTAGGTCACCACCATCAGTGGCAAATCACTGCAAATTAAAGGCAATTTGGGGATGCACATGACTCACACACATTGCAAAGAGATTACGTGCACTCTGAAATCACCAAAAGTCGTCTTTCAGCAGCAGCAACTTGCCACAGATGATGACGCCATCACTGTCATGCACACAAAGCTCTGCAACAGGATTTCAGTCAAAGTAAAACCAGACAGCAAAAAGACAGTCCGATATGACTGGCCTCACTTAGAGTGTTAACCAGTTAGGCATCCTTCAGTCTCGAGAGACTACGGTAATGTGCTCTGAATGGAGGACTTGGAACAGCATCTAGTGTGGCTGAGAAGGCCAATTCAAGAGTGACAATCCCTTCCACACTGAAGACAAATACAATCTGTTCCCTTTCCAGCTCCCCGATTTTGCTGGTTTTGGGACTGCCTCTCTGCCTCGGCCTGCTGGACAAGGGTCTCTTCAAATTGGGAGGCCAGGATGAATGCTCAGATGTCAAGGTTTCCCATCTGTTGAGGTCCATTCCTAAGGCCTTCAGATCTCACTTGTATTGCAGATATCCTTGTATCGCAGCTGTGGTCTCCCTCTGGGGAGATTTCCCTGCACTAATTCTCCATACAGGAGATCTTTTGAAATCCAACCATCAGCCATTCTCACAACATGCCCAAGCCAACGTAGATGTCGCTGTTTCAGTAATGAATACATGCTAAAAATTCCAGCTCATTCTAGGACTACTCTATTTGGAACTTTGTCCTGCCAGGTGATGCCAAAATGCGTCGGATACAATGCATATGGAACGTGTTAAGCTTCCTCTCCTGCCATGCACAAAGGGTCCAGGACTCACTACAGTACAGGAGTGTGCTCAGGACACAGGCTCTGTGTTAACCGTCATGATTATTAAAAGAAGCTAGGGTGGGGTGGGTTTGAAAAATGTGAATTAAAATTTAATGGACACCTTTTTGAAAGAAGGAGGCCCACCTTTAAAGAGCTAGTAGTACAAGCCTTTTAATAACTCCAGGCTCAAGCTCTATGAATTCAGACAGCTACCATTCAGTTTCTAACAGACTTCTTTAGAAGCAATGCCAAATAGTTTAAGAGCAAACTGTCTATATTGATTTGATCTAGGCAGTGAATGCAAACCTATGGCACTCATGCCATAGCTGGCACGCAGAGCCATAAGTCACCGGATAACTACACCCAGCAGCCAAACCTGAGGAGGCGGCTGTAGCCATGGTACTAGCACCCTGACAGGCGGCGGGCCAGGATCCGAAGAAGCTGGTCCTGGTGGGACTGTGCACAACTGGAGGCGGATCCGGAATGGGGTCTGGAGGCACATCCGCGCCCGGGATTCCCCCTTCCACTGTCGCCCACCAGGTTTTGTTTGTTTGTTTGTTTTGATTTGTTTTTCAGTTTGGGCACTCGGGCTCAGAAAGGCTCGCCGTCACTGATCTAGGGTCTAGTCTGGTTTTAGGACAGAATAACTGAAGAAAAAGACAGATCAGGAAGAAAGTGAAAAATACGGAGAAGGGAAAGCCAGCTAATTAACCGATCAGAAGTCATAGGAAAGGTGTACTGAAATAAGATGATCAGAGGAAATTCAACAGCACAGCCACATCAGTTTTCGCTGAAAACAAAATTGGACTATGTGAGTCCATCCAGACCTGGAGACTGAAAAATTGGGTTAAAGAGAAGAAATGGGAAGCAGCAGAGTGAAAGCAATTATCTATGTATAGACTGAAATAACTAAACAGCAAAGTGATAGAGTAATCAAAGAGTAAGAAGGTGAGCCCAGTGTAAAGAATGCATGAGGAAGAAACCAGGACACTACAAAATGATAATATGGAGAGACAAAAGAAAGACAGTTTGACAAACTGAATATGAGGAGAAGTAGTAAAACGGGTGATTGTCAAAAAGCCAGGCTCAGCAGAATTAAGGAGGCTGGAACTATGACTACAACCTTCAGAGAAACGGGGGGGGGGGGGGATACTACAATTTCCAAAGCTAAACAACCTTTCCTCCTTCATGCTTTCTGCGATACGGGGATATCACGTCACTATGAAAGGAAGTACAGCCTGGTGTGGTGGGATGTGGTGGTGCTGCGGGTTAAACCACAGAAGCCTCTGTGCTGCAAGCTCAGAAGACCTGCAGTCGTGATCAAATCCACGCGACAGAGTGAGCTCCTGTCGCTTGTCCCAGCTCCTGCCAACCTAGTGGTTCAAAAGCATGCAAATGCAAGTAGATAAATAGGTACCACCTCGGTGGGAAGGTAACGGCGCTCCGTGTCTAGTCGCACTGGCCACATGACCATGGCAACTGTCTTCGGACAAATGATAGCTCTATGGGTTGAGTTAAATAAATAAAACAGAACCCTAGGCAGCTTTGTAGCTATCAGGAATTGGAACAGCTCTTGCAAAGACCGAAGAAGACACTGCTTGAGAGAAATGGCTACAAATATCCTTTTCAATCAGCAAACACATCAACAGGTAAGTCAGACACCTTGCATTTTTCCCATTTGGAAAAATGTTGGCTAGAGACAGGTGTACCCTTCCTAGCTCTGTAGCTACAGAGAAATAGTTTAAGGGAACTTGGAAACTCTTCTGTTATATCAAAGTAAAAACAAGTTGTGGAGTTTTTTTCATTAATTTGGAAAGAACTGGGAAGAACAGTCTCTTGGTTCATGTGAAATAAAAGGCTAATTTGGATAAGAATGGTGTCAAGCTGAAGAAAAGCATTGTCTCTACAATGAATGCTGGCTCAGCACTTGAAGCATAGACTTCACTTACTCACCAAGCAGACATGACAGTTATAAGAATAGCGGTCTTAAATGGTAGTAGATGCAGTTGTCAGTATTGAAAGATGGCAGCATAAGATCAGACATTATAGGAAATCCACCAAGGAACAGCTGATAGTGCAGAAGGAAATGCCAACATATCTCCCCCCACTCTTGCTGCTTTGCGCTGGTTGCCCGTCCGTTTCCACGTTGACTTTAAAGTGTTAACAATTACATATAAAGCCCTAAACGGTTTGGGACCTCAATATCTGGCAGATCGACTTCTCCCACCCAGATCTACCCGAATCACCTGACATAGCCAGCAGGGACGGCTGAGGGGTCTGACGCCGAGGGAGGCCCGGAAGGAAAAAACGAGAAACCGGGCCTTCTCGGCGGTGGCCCCTTGTCTGTGGAACACCCTCCCTACCGAAATTCGGCTGGCACCCTCGCTGGGCATTTTCAAAAGCCAACAGAAAACTTGGCTATTCAAGCAGGCCTTCCCTTCAGTAAATTAACTGCTTCTTATTTCTTTCCTTTTAACTCGTGCCATCTTGGGACTCTTTACTTTTAAATTAATTGTTAAAATTGTAAGTTCTTTGATTTTATATTTCTCTGTTTTATCTATGTAAATTGTGTATATTTTAAATTGTTTCTATTTGTATGTTGTGAGCCGCCCAGAGTAGACCATGTCTAGATGGGCGGCATATAAATGCAATTAACAACAATAATAATAATAATAATAATAATAATAATAATAATAATAATAATAATAATAATAATAATAATAATAATAATAATAATAATAATAATAATAATAATAATAATAATAATAATAATTCTGAAAGCCTTGATGAAGCATCTCGATGCCAAGTCTGTTGTTGACTGATGGGTAACTATGGCTGCTGTTAAATACACCTTAAAAGAAAGGCCACACTCCTTTAAGTGTTCAATATAATATGCAAAAGTGTTCTTCCACCACTGCTTGCACAGCAAACAAAAATGAAGTGAGGGAAATTTGTAAGAACATGCCTAGGCATACATGAGAGGTGGGTGGGAGCTGTTCCTGCCAAAACCCACTTAGCTCTAAAGGATTCTGAAAGAGATTCGGCGCTGGAGCAAGATCCACATGCATGTGCTACAGAGACCACAAAAAATTAAAGACCTCTGAAAGAAGTTACACCAACAGTGGCAGATGAGTGAAGCGAAGTTTTAGTAACTTGAGGAATCAAGAAAAGGACTGTGGCAAAGTATCCTGTAGGGGAGAAACCTGTAGTCCTCTCGAGCAGGGGGCCCCAACCCCTGGTCTGCGACACGGCACCAGTCCATGGCCTAGTCCCTGTTTCTGGGAGTTGCAGTTCAAAAACACCTGAGTAACAAAGGTTAAGAACCACTGCAGTAGAATTTAAATTGCCTTGTTCTGTTGCTGACCATAAAATTGTGCACATATGATTGCATCACCAGTCATTCCTAGAATAGCCTTGCTAATATGCAAAACCAATACCACGTGCTGTAGTTAAATTGTACTGAAAATAAAACATCTTATCATATTAGAAGAAAAGGATTTTACACAGAGGTGATCTACTGCTAACTTAACAGGTCATTTTTCACATATTCAAGCATTACACAGTGAACAGATTCCACACACAATTTGTAATGGGAAGAAACCTATCACACTGCCATCATGAGGTAGATAATAAGATAAGAAAAAAGATATATATTTACCATTTATGCTCTGGTACCAAGTTCAAATCAATTATTCAAGCCTGGAAATAAATGTATGTATGTATGTATGTATGTATGTATGTATGTATGTATGTATGTATGTATGTATGTATGTATGTATGTATGTATGTATGTATTTATGCATGCATTTATTTATTTATTTATTTATTTATTTATTTATTTATTTATTTATTTATTTATTTATTTATTTATTTATACATACCCTGCCTTTTCCATTAAAGTGACCCAGGGCTTTTTAAGCCAAGCACAGGTAAAGGAAGTCTCATAGCAAACCCAATGATATTAGCATTTTGAAATGAGAAATGTATTCTGCAAAATCTTAACCCCAGGACTACTACACTGGCACCACATGAATCTTTACTATAAGAGAGGGAAAGAGAGTTATTGTCCTAAATTTACTACATATTACCAGCTCTAGATGATACAAATCATTTAAGCAAATATAGGGTTCTGAGAACACTAATTATGTTGACTTGTCTGCCCACATAAACTGAAGGCCTGAGTATTCACCTTCCATTACTATAAATGAGAGGCTAGGCTGCTCCCCTCTCTGTTGCTCTTCTCCAGGCAAAAACTTTTTTCTTCAGGCAGGCTTTTTCTCAGTGATTGGCTCTCTAAGACTTGAGCTGCTGTTTTTGTTTGTTTATTTGTTTTTCCCTCACCGGCCAATTTTTACACATTTTTTTAATACTGGAAGCCACCTTGAGTCCTCTTGAAGAGAAAGAAGGGGCATAAAAATTTTAAACAAATAAATAATAAAATATACTATTTACCAACCAATGGTGGGATTCACTGGCATCGTAGTTGAACACACAGTTAACACAATGCTTGAATGGCAGGGAAACCAGAATCTCTCTTCTTCAGTGGCAAGTGCCTTGCTACTATTTAGACAGAGGCTGGTTGAGGAATAAATGGATAACTTCCATTTTCTATTTTCACCAATGCAAAATACAATTTTAGCTCTGTATGTACAAAAATGTTTCTGTGTAAATCATTTTAAATTTATACACTGATCCAAGAAATCAAGATCTGTTTACAGCAATTATGCCATTATGGTAAAAACTAACACCTGTCTCAATTAAGCAGTTTTACCTTTCATCTGTTTCAGCTATCAGGATAAGAAAAAAAGCAGGTTAGTTTATTTTGTTACTTTTTTGCTGCTCTATCATTTATAAGGTACAGAGATGACATTACTCATCTAGATTATCAACAGACCTGTTAGACCTCTATTTATCCAAATGATCCAGTATCTTTCTTCCTAGAGCGGCTGACCAGCTGCCATCAGCAAACCTACAAACAAGCTTTCAAAACAAGAACTCTCCTCTGTTGCTTCCCCCCCCCCTTCTTGGCTTTGGATACTGAGGCTTCATTAAGCCATCACTGCTAATAGAGGTTAACAATCCTATCTGCCACTAATTTGTCTAATCCATTTTAAAATAATTGATGCTAGCAACATTCTGCAGCAGTTGTATTCAACAGGTTAACTATGTGTTGTGTGAAGACATGCTCACTTCTGTCCAGCTATCATGAATCTACTTTGGATGACTCAGCATTCTAATCTTTTGACAATGAAAATTCCACTTTCTCCATATTATGTATGGATTTTACTAACATCTTACCAACAGTTCTCTTTTTTCTAACTTGAACAACCCCAATGGTTTCACCTTTCTACATAAAAAATGAATGTCCTTAAAAGTCAATGATCATTTTGGTCATTTTGCTACATCTTTTCCAGAGTTGTGCTGCTCCTCTGAGATCTGGAGAACCACAACTGTCTTCCATGTACAGCTACACTAACAGATGTGTATAAAGGAATTATGTATTTTTGAAGTATCAGATAATAAGGACACATTATTAGCTCACAAAAAGTTTCATAAGTCCTGATAAAATATACTTTTTAATAATAATTGTGTGCCATCAAGTCAATTCCGACTTATGATTACTCTTTTCAGAGTTTTCCAGGTAGAAAGTACTCAGAAGTGGTTTACCATTCCCTCTCTTATGCTGAGTCAGACCATTGACCCATGTAGCCTATGTTGTCAGCTCTGACCAACTGTGACTTTCCAGAGTTCAGGAGAGATTCTTTCCCAGCCCTACCTGCAAATATCTCTGGTATTTCCTTGTGCCATTCCATTCAAATATTAACAAACCTGACCACACTTAGCTCCTGAAATCAGAGAAAACTGCCTTTGCTCAGGGTGGAAAAGCAGTGATTTATCTTTTCCACATATCAGCTAGAATGTTGTTGCTATCTATAATCCTGCTAAAGAAAGCACTCTATTACTTATAATATGTGGATCCTTCATAGAGTAGCTTAGGTGGGTACCAGGCCCACACTTACTTATCATCAACAAAAGCAGACTAGGGAGATGAACTTAGCACATTGCTCTGAGATTTCTAGTATGAAAAGGCACAGTGCAATGCCATCCACATCTACATCTACTTCTCTCTGATCTTTCTTTGCCTTTATCTCACTCAATTGGGCTTCCGCCCAGAAAAGTCAACAAACAGCTGCTATAGATACAATAACTCAAATATAGATAGATAGATAGATAGATAGATAGATAGATAGATAGATAGATAGATAGATAGATAGATAGATAGATAGATAGATAGATAGATAGATAGATAGATAGATAGATAGATAGATAGATAGATAGATAATTTGTCAAATAAAGACTATCTTCAGGTATTTCAGCCAGGAAAGCAGCGTAGGATTCTGACAAGCAGATCATCTCTGCAACACAGTTAACAAGGCCATTGTGGAACACAACTTCTGACTCCTCTATTTTGGCTTCTCTATTTTTCCTCTATGGCTCATTTTCTGAGCATGGGCGTTTTCTGCATATGCATGACATAGTGGAAGGGGCCAAATTCAGAATACGTAATAAATTTCTTTGTTTTATAATATTAATGGCATCATTTGTTTTCAACTTTAACCTTTTTGCTACTCTCTCAAAATCTGGCAAAAGAAGAGATGCTAGATTTTTTTCTGGAATTGCTATTAATACCATTTGGTTTCTAACTAAAAATGTAAATGTTTATAAGTGGGCTCAATTAATAAATCTGTGTCTGTGTGTACTGTGTGTTTAAATTTAAAATACCAAATATGATACTTTTATGAGCAAATCAAATTATAAATAAATAATACATGTAAAGTAACAAAGAGACTTACGGTAAATCAGTAAACTGGGCTGTCTTCTATTTTCCCTCAAAATTTGTTTTCACACTCTAGAAATTTTACATCTTGCAGCTATGATTATGTACTATCTAAACTCTCTTTGACTACTATCCCATGTCTCTCAAACTAAAACCAAGAGAAAGTTTTTTCAGAGTATTTGAGAATCCTGAAGAAACAGTAGAGAATGTCAGGTTTATAACATGAACAGGAAAAACTACACACCTCTTAAAACTGATGGAACATTAGAAGAAGTCTAGTCCCCAGCCACCCAGAGAACCAGATTTCCTGGCAGTCACTTAATAAGTGAGTGGAGTGGAGTTGAGTTGGCAGAACTAAAATGAACCTAAGAAAATGGGAGTTTGTACCTATATAGTATTTTACGAGCGCAGACAAGAACCGTTCATACCTATGTCCACATACTGTACTTCGTAATTCCTCAACATGTACCATGGAAAACTTTATATTACATGCCCCAAATGCTCTTGATACTGCCTGTTACCGGGGGGGAGGGGAACTATCTGATATATTTATTGATTGTACTGAAGCAAGAAAAGCAGTTTTTAGGATCAGTCTGGCAGTCCAATCTTTACTTATAGTCTGACCGCTTTACTTTCTGAATGGCAAATTTAACTATACTGTACCAAAATTTTACCAAAAATATTGCCAGATGCATGACAAAATCCACAAGAATTTAAAAGTGTGTAACTCATCCCCTTGAGGTTGCTTTGTTTTTAAAGATCCTATTACACAATCCTAAATTTGCTCGTTAGTCATTGTAGATTTCAGATAAACAAACTTCAAGTCAGTTTGTGTAACTACCAGTTTGCTGACAACAGTCTTAATTTACCAAGCCCTGTGGCTATGTACTTCAAGAAAGCTTCTTTGGAGAGCCCAAAGACACACAAGATTGAAATGAATATAGTGTACTCAGCAAAGTGTTTGATGTGAACAGTGCAACTGTTAACAACTTAAGAAAAAAAAATGCAGCAAACCCTGTCTAAGTATTTGGTAGCCAACATCATTATCATTATAAATGGCAAACCATACACATTATCAAGTAAATCACCGTAATACAAACACGATTTTAAACCAGCATAGTGCATCTCTATGAACAGCTATGGACAAACACGATTTTAAACCAGCATAGTGCATCTCTATGAACAGCTATGGAAGCGACAGAAATGTAGTGTATTGCTAACATTCGCAAATGAATGAATACCTCCAAATGAATACCACCAAATACTTAAATATTTTACCACCTCTATTTACTGCCTCTTTTTTATCCTGCTGACAGAAAAGGGTTAACTGGTTTCCTTGAGGAAACAGCATGTTCATCATTCAAGAAGGATCACAAGTTTCCAAATTTCCCACTTTTAATGAATGCACTATTCTTCCAGTTTGAGACTATGCTTAACTTAGGATTCAATTTAAAGAACAAAAGACAAATTCAACAGAAGATAAACTACAATGTAACACCATTACTTTATTTGACTTAGAGGACATGGTGATAGATATGTTAATATTTTGCTTCAGTCTCCTTTTAAAAATGAGCACATGTTTATTTGCTAATCTGTCTCCAATAAAACAGTGAATAAACTGAATGCATAAAGTTTAACAAGCAAAAAACCTTTTCTTTGAAATACCTATTATATTTTCTGGCGATCCATTTTACAAGCCCTATGGTACCTTATAGACAGGAAAAAAAACATACATGCAAGCACTGCTATACAACCATGGAATGGAATGTTTAGTTTTTCCAGAGTGTAAACCAACCAATTTTTATTTGTCTTAAATTTAATATGCATCCCATATTGCAGAAAATAGAGCAAGCCTTCCATAAAGCACGGAGCCTTGCATGCCTTTGACACATGGAAGCCAGTTTTATAACACCACGCCTTCCCAACAAACAGCGCTGCAGACATATTTCAGGCCATTTACTCCCCGCCACAACCTCTCTTAAGACTTCAACCCCCTATACTGTAAAAGATTAGAAGGATCAGGGTGACTGTTCTCACAGCCTTGTCTAAGAAGAATGACATGCGAGAATTCTGTCTTTAAAAAAAAGGAAAAAAAGAAATGCAATGCACTTTTAAAAAAATCACCATTTTCCTTTATTTTAAGAGGTGGCCCAATTCTCAAAACATGAACTGCACTACAGAACAGCTTCTATTTTCACGTAAGGCAAACAGTTCAATGTATGTCCCTTTTTCCAAACAATCCTAACTATTCTAATGTCACATCCTTAAGAAATATTCCCTGTCTGGTAGAAAGGTCCAAAGGGGACACCCCTTTGTAGGCATGTTGCTCAGGTATGGGTGGGCATAAGGTAAGCATCCCTCCTCTCCTCTCAAAATGAAACTGCGCTTGCATCCCGGCTCTTCTTAAAAAAGGAAAGACACCCAACAGAGCAGGCTAGAGAGAGACGGGGAGCCCTGGAGCCCTCCATGAGGCGGGAGCTTCACGGGAACAACAATGCAGACGTTCAACTCCTGTCCCCCCCCCCCATCGGCCCTTGCAAGCCCCTGCTCTTGCTCATCTCCTCATTTGGCGTCAGCCTTGGCAAATGCCTGGGTTTTTTTTTGGGGGGGGATTCTTCTCCCCCACAGCCTTCGCCTCCCCCTGAGGCGCGCATTTCCCCTCCGTCTCTGCCCGAACCCCTCCCTTTCACCCACCCTTTTTCCCTCTCTCGCCATTTTTCGGCAGGCGTCCACTCCACACGAAGCCGCCCACGGGAACCCAGGAGCGGCCACACCAGGCAGGCAATTCGCCTCCGCCGCATACATAAGGCCGTTTGCTTAGAGAACAGAGAGAGAGAGAGGATCTCTACTGGAGGGGCAAGGTGGGGGTGGGGGTGTTTGTGGGCAAGAGATCCGGGCGTGCCAGAGGGCCTTCCTTCCCTTCCCTTCCCCACGACAAAGAACACCAGAGCCGCGCGTGCAAAGCCCCCTATGGAAGGGAAAGGCAAGGCAAGGCAAGGCAAGGCAGGAAGGGGGAGGGACCCCCGAGGCTGGACGGCTCCTCCCTTAACACCCACCCCCGCTCCCTCGTCCCTCGCACACACCTTCCCCACGACCACAACCCCCGGTTGCCTCCGAACGGCGGCCGCCCGACCGTGCACCCGGATGAATACGAATATAACGCGAAGCCCGCCATCCACACCTACACACTCGCACACGCCCCCCCAAAAAAGAGGGTCGTTTCCTCCACTGCCTCGTCTACCCCCCAAAACACCCCGCCTGTCTGAACCCCCTCTTTCCTTCGGAGGGCTGAGCCGCCCAGCCCGCCAGCGAGGGAGGGAGAAGCTATGGAGGCGAAAGGAGCGAGGGGTGGGGTGGGGAGTGGGATTCTTCTCAGTGCCCAGGGCGATTGCAGGGGTGGGATGGGGTGGGGGGGGGCGTTGTTGAAGGGCGCCTCCGGCCCCGACTTACCGAGCAGCAGGAGCTTGAGCTCTCGGCGGGCGTCCCGCTTGTCCCGGCGGAGTTGCCTCTCGATCTCATCGTTGATCCGCCGGGCTTCCTTGGCTTCCTCGCTCAGGCAGCACGCCATGATGGACTCCAGAGTCATTCTTCCTCACTGGTTCAAGGCACACAGCCCCCCACCTTCCAGCCCCGAAAACCACGCGCGCACCGCCCAAGCCTCGAAGCCACGAACGCGCGCCCCAAGAACACCCCCCGTCGCCTCCCGGAACGGGGATCGAGACCACCGGCGTCCCCCTCCCCGACCCCCGGCAACAGCGAAGCGGAGATGAAGGGGAGCCCAAGGCAGAGAGAGCCCGAACACACGCGCGCGCGCGCGGCGGCGCGCACGGGCACAGCAGCCACCGCCGTGCCCCCCCCACACACACACACCTCAGCCGCGAACACTACTTCCCCCCCACCTACGACCCCCCCTCAATCTTGCACCCCCACACACACACCCTCTCGCTGGCTAACACCCTCCTGGCCTCCCTTTCCTCTTTCAATCATGCACCAAAGAACAGGGCAACCTCCACCCGGGGAGGAGCCGTGGCGAAAACAGCAGCAGCAAAAAAGCGCTTCCTCGCAAAACCCGAAAAGGAAGGGAGTGAAAAAAAAATATACCCGCTTGGCGAGCAAACAACCCCCGCGCGTTCCCTAACGACCTCCCGCCCTCCCGCCCGCCGGCCGGTCCTTCCCTCCTTCCCTGCCTCGCTCCCTCCCCGGAGTTCTGTTCACCGCTTCAAGACCCTCTCCGATGCCACCGCCTCCAAGCTTCCGAAAACCGCGCGGGCCCTTCCCCTTTTCGGCGGCGGCGGAGGGCGGGGGTGTAGGGGGGGGAAGAAGGCGAGGAGAAAGAAAGCGAATTCCTACCGAGCCTTCTTCCCCGCTCCCCCAACACGCATTTCCTCCCCTCACGGCCGCCGCCGCCGCCGCCTCTCCCCCGCCCCCGCCGTGTGGTTTCCTTTGAAAGCAGCCCCGTCCTGTCCCCGCAGAGAGAGCGAGAGGGAGAGGGAGAGGGAGGGAGGGAGCGATGGGGCTCGGAAGGCTTGTCGCTGCCGCCGCTCCTTGCCACCGGAGCGATCTATCTCTCCGAAGAGTCTTAAGGAAGGTCCCCCCCCCGCTTTGAAGTGGGGCGAGGGGGGGAGAGAAAGGCGGAGAGGACGGCTTAATTTCGCTTGTCTTCGAAGGCAACAGCGCAGGGGGAAGGGACGGACGGGGGGGGTGAAACTGGGTGGGGGAGAGCCAGGGAGAGGAACAGCTTTTCCTTTCTCGGTACCGCCTTTCCTGGACGAGAAGAAACGGGGAGGGTGGTTACCACGATGGGGTGAGGGGGGAGTGGAGGGAGGGAGGGAGGCAGAGACGGTGGTGCATACACAATATGCAGCCAGACCGATTTCGATCGCTCCGCTTCCCGGGCGTGGTAAGGCAGAAATATGGCGGACCTTTTTTTTTCTCTCCCGCTTTCCTTTCACAGACCACCCGCCCGCCCTCTTTCCCCACCCGGAGCGAAATCGCCGGCAAAGGAAAACCTCCGTATCCACTGCGCTGGCTTTTCCACACTGCAACGCAGCCACGCACCCGCAATAATAGCACGGAGGCTGAAACGAGCCATTTTCTCTCGCTCAATGGCTACAAGGGACACGGTGGGATGATCATTTTTTACGAAGCCTTTTCGGGCCTCTCCAGCAGTTCCACAGTACAGTACTCCGTTTGACAGCAAGCTCTCTTTGATTGCTGCGGCGATATTTGAGAAGACTCAATGAGAGACTGTTGGGAGAAAGGGAGAAATAATGCCCGGGGCGAGGCTGAGGTGGTGAGGGCGGGCACACTGTGCCTCAGAAATATTATGGCTGAGGCTCGGATGGAGGCACATGAAGGAAGCAGCTCTTGCTTGGCCCCAGTTAGCCGACGAGGCTTTCCTTCCCTTAACAGGCTGTGTCTGATAAGCTAACTAACATTCCAGCGGACGCCATGGTGGTTAATTTGTCTGTGGCACTCCACTTGCTATTGTGTGTAGATTTTAACCCCGATTATCCTGAGTGTGTGCCATTTCCTCCCACCACCACCACCATGGTTGTCTGTAGGGATCTCAGATTACTGCCATACTCAGGCAGGGCTGCCAAGTATCCCGGTGAGGTAGGTGCTTCTTGAGAAACATCTGTCAAATGCAGCTTTGACTGCAATGCTGGCAGACTTTCTTCCCGACTGCCTCAGAATTGGAGTTCTGCAAATCATTGGAGGCATAGGGAGAGTCACTTGCTTGTTTAGAGAAGCTCTTTAGGAACCTGGAAGCAGGGTTGAAGCCTGACCGGCTCTCTCACCTTTCGCAGCAGACTTGACATGCAGAAATCAGGTGTGTTTTCACAACATGAAAAATAAACATCTGCCAGTGTCAGCACATCACAAGGATCCAAACGCACCAGCTCCAGGGACTTGGAAAAATCGGCAAGTCTACGTGAGAAACTTTCTATCCCAATGCCCACTATTTTACAATACAGTATATTGCCTGGTGAAGAAATACGGATATCTTAAACATTTACACAGAGTTTTGTGCCCTGGTGGTTGGCCTAATAAAGAAATTAGCCTAATATGGACTTTTTTTTAGAACGGACACAACTGCTTCTGCTTTGTATCTTACAGGTTCTTGCTACAGCAGACCTTGTGCAGTTTTGCTTGTGCTGATTTCAAGTTGTATTGATTTCAGTGGTGATAGCTACCAGGGTCATTTTCCAGATGTTTTGGGACATCTCAACTCCCATCATTCCTGACCTTTAGTATGGCTGGCTGGGGATGATGGGAGTTGAAGGCTACTACCCTCTGGAGAGCCATAGGATCCTCATCCTTAGAACGTGGAATGACAATGTTAAAGAAAACGAACTACCCTTCCAGTTGGCTGTTATATTTTTATGTAATAGTCTGTTAAAGTCCTTTGACCACATGAGACCTGTAGCCATGCAGAGGGCTGACTTTAATTCCATTATGTAAAATCACTGACTCTTCATATTATAAGAAAAAGATTGCACGGCAAACATGAAATAACTTTAATATACTGTTCTTGTTTCATTTTGTGTTTTGTTTCCATATGGTCAGTTTATGGGCATCAATAGAATGAAATGAAAATTATATTCTTTGTCCCATATGCAGTTTATTCATAACAATTCTCTCCTTAAATATAAAAGAACAGTTAGGATTTTCCCCCTTTCAGCTAGTTTACAAAGAGGTAATGGCATTAGTCTGTTTCAGTATGTACAATGGAAACAAAAAAAAAAAGGTTTTGTTGCACATTTAGAACTAAACAGTTTATTTCAGTATGAATTTTTCTGGATTACACTCCAGTTTCTCAGACACGAGTACAATAATTAGACCACAGGTTTACATAGACAATGAATTGGCGGTTGTGTTTTTTTGGTGGGGACACCACATGGAAAGAAATAGAGAGACAGGCATTGAACTTCCAAAATGACAATAGCATAAATAATTAACTTTTGAAGTGTCGACGTTAATTAGTCTGCCTACAGCATGGCAGCAAGCAGACTAACTAAATTAGCTTTAGACTGGTGCATGATGTCTGACGTCAAAGTGCAAATACTTCTGCCTTCAGTAAGAATTGGATTTTTCTGAATCAGCTTTGGAGTGGGAGGCCAGAGTTTTGCTAAAGGAAACTATATTTCTTTGCACAAGCTAGCCACCCATCCTTTAGCAACTACTGATATATGACAGCCAAACAACATGAATAGGGAGATAAGAGCAAGACGTTGCTATCAGCTAGATGTCATGTGGGTCTCCGCGTCTCCTTTGCATCACCTTTACTGGTCCCAACGATGCCACTCGCAACATTAGAGGCTGATCTGTGCCATCTTTTCCTAGCAGTGCTCCTCTACATTTTACTCAGGGCTGATAGAACGGTCTTTGTGCAAGACAGTAAATGGACATAAATCTGGCATAAAAATGGCAACACTCCCAGGACACTCTAGTTGTTGTTCTCAAACTGGCTATTGTGGGGGGTGGGCAAGAATTGTAAAGTGAGATTGAAGAGAAAACAGCTGAAATGGATTTATATCCACAAGTTGCAATGGGCACCTGAACACATAGAAACTACAGCTTTTTATCACGCTATCTGTCCATCTAGTTATCCATATATGTGCCTTTCTAGCTAACCAACCACATACCTATCTATCATGAAAGAAAACCTGGTTTTCTTTATAGTTTTGTTTTTTCTTTGGCAAAACTCTGGCCTCAGAGGCAGAAGTTGATTCAGAAAGAATCACTTTTCTTCCTGAAAGCAGAGATATTTGCATCTGAAAGACAGCCATTGTGCACCAACCTATAGATAATTTATGTTAACTAGTCACTTTGTGGGTTTAGAATCAATACTTTAGAAGTTTGTTGCCTTGCATTCCCTTTCACTTCTCCCCACAATCATTACCTAGATTAAAAAAAAAAGAGGTCAAGGTTCCCCTTGACAATTTTGTCCAGTGGTGTCTGACTCTAGGCGGCGTTGCTCATCTCCATTTCCAATCCATAGAGCTAGCGTTTGTCCGCAGACAATCTTCCGTGGTCACGTGGCCAGCGTGACTAGACATGGAACGCCATTTACCTTCCCATCAAGGTGGTACCTATTTATCTACTCGCATTTGTGCATTTTGCATGCTTTCAAACCGCTAGGTTGGCAGGAGCTGGGACAAGCGATGGGGGCTCACTCCGTCGTGTGGATTCGATCTTGCGACTACAGGTCTTCTGACCTTGCTGCACAGAGGCTTCAGCGGTTTAACCTTCAGCGCCACCGCATCCCACTATCTAGATCACTGGTTCTTAACCTTGGGTTACTCAGGAGTTTTGGACTGCAACTCCCAGAAGCCTTCACCACCAGCTGTCCTGACTGGGGTTTCTGGGAGTTGCAGTTCAAAAGCATTCGAGTAACAAAGGTTAAGAACCACTGATCTAGATAAACTTGTGGTCTAAACATTCTGTCTGAGGAAATCTATTACAATACACAACTCGCATTGAAAAAAATCAGTTAGTCTTGAAGGTGCCACAATACTTCCATTTTGTAAATTTTTTGAACTGCCTTTTCCATCAGTTTGTAGTTGTGCTTTTGGCAACAACCTAATATGCAAACATGAGCAGAAGAAAACGTCTGTCTCCCAGCTGTGGTAAGTTTCACTTGCTACTAAGGCACTAGAAGAGGCAAAGCCTTGTCTGGTCTGGTGGCAAACATTACAATGCCTAGTTGGGTCCAGAACATGAAATGATACCTACAAACTGCCTCCTAGGAGAAGGCCGAGAAGGTTCCCCCCCCCATGCATAGAACTCCCTCCCTGAAAGTCGCCTTTGTGCTTCTTCTCTCATTTTTCAAAATCCCACTTTTTCGTGTTGCCTGCATAATCCATGTTGCAGTAACTGGACTGCCACCATGGTTCCTTCCTAATTTTTTCTTTCCCTCTGTGATTTTTCTCACTGTTTATTTTAGAGTGCAAAGCAGCATGAAAACACCTATAATTACCATTCTGAGGCACCACATACACTAATGGTGACATTATTGTTGTTACTATTCCAACTACTATTATCACAATATGAAGATGGAAAATCATCAGAAGCATTAAGCTTTGTGAGCAAATTCACATGAACGCCTTTTCACAACTATCACTTAATAGCTTGTTGTTGAGAAACAGTCTCACCATTTATGCCAAGACTGACTCTTTAGGGTCAGCTTGGGACTTCATGGCCTCCATGACAACCGTAGCGATTGCTCCAATAACAACTGTCCGGAGATATGAGTAAAGGCACACTTGTTTTTATATCCACTTTTCTGTAAGCCATGCTCTTTCAGTTCACTATCACTACCTGTGATAAAGACTTAGTGTATCCTTATCACAGAATAATGTTTTCATATATTTATTGCCTATTCAAAGTATTATTTATTACCTAGACCAAGGCTTCTAAAATATAGGCAGACTATCGGATATAATGTAAATGTAAATATTCATGGCACAGATTAAAGGCATCTTCTTACAGACATAGGACCATACCCCTGCATGTAATGTATATAAAGATACTCCTATGTGTTCCTTTGCTTGAGGGTGTTTATTTCTTTGGGTCTTTCAGGGCTAACTGACATATCACCTTTTATGTCAGGAGCAGGGAATGTGTACACCAGACCTACTCCTCCTCTTAGCTTTCCTCCCATTGGGTTTGCTCCCTTCTGCTGATAGTAGTTGCAGTCCAGTAACATCTGGAAGCCTACACTCTGACCGCTGCTGCTATAAATGAAGGAGCTGGGGAGAATGAAGGAGGATACGTGCAGAGTGAATGTCTCCCTGCAAGCTCTCCGTTCCAGGAACATGGGGTGAGATAACAGGTAAACAAGCACATAAAAGACATTCTAATTGGTATTATTGTGGTCATTGGTAGAGGGAGATATATCCCAGTGACCAGCATAGCTAGAAGCATCCCCCATTATGAAGATAACCTGCAGAGCTAGCTTCAGGAGAGTACTCCAGATTTTCTAAATGAACTGTAAATTAATGCACACGTGGTGATACACTTATCACTGAAACTTCCTTGACTGAGCTGGCACAATTTTCAATTTTGCCTTTTACCTTCACAAGTATAGTTTGCAACTGTACTTCAGCTATGGTTTCTTTTGAAAAACAGTCTCTCTTTAACTTTTTCTTTTAGCATATTTAATTGGACTTGACTTACCAATTCTGTGACTTAAACTGAACTGCTAGATAGCTCAGTGGAGGCTGGGAGTTAGATTCCACGCTTCCTTGACAGGGAAGATGATGATGAAATAAAGCATAACATACATTGTTATTTTTCGTTTCTTTTTTTCCTTTTAGTCTACAGCTCTAACATTTCATGATTGTATTATCTCAGAAAGTACTTTTCCATCTTATTTCATGAGCACTTCTGAAAAATTCAATGGCAAACAAAATCTGCCTTTAATTTGTATATCTCACTCCATGGGATATTATGTCAGAAGACAGGAAGTCTGCTGAGATATTTTGAGTGCTGGCCTCAAAATGAAGAGGTATAGCTGGTACTTTGTTTCAAGCAGCAAAATATGTTTTGCCAGTAATGGTGAAACCTAGAGGTCTGATGTCGCCTGGCCATCTTTCCTCCCAAATAAATAAATAAATAAATAAATAAATAAATAAAGTTTGTCTTTCTCATTTGTATCTATTATATGATTAAATTGCAAAAGTGGAATACACTGGTGAGTGGCCCCTTGAGTTGAAAGAGAAAAAGTGCTCTTTTAGCTGGGAAGCTGATGAGAGTTCCTTTCCCAAATCCTCCCCCACGCCTAGTTCCCTTTCCTCTGGCTTCCATTTTGCTTCTCATGATTGGGTGGCAGGCAGTGATGTTTATGTGCACCTTGAATATAATTCGAAGCCAACTTAATGGCATATTCTCTGCTCCAGGTGAGAGGCTGCTTTTTCATTCGCTTTCTCCCTGCCTTGTTTTGGAAGGCCCCCAATTTTGACAGTATTAGCATGTGTAGATTTAAACCTCAAGGCAGTATTGTACTTGGGAAAGCAACTATGCCATCTGGTAGATCATTCATAATCCATTTTGCAAAAATCCAGAGGCCTCCTCTTTTCCCGTGTCCCATCAGGGTGAGGACATATGTGGTAGCATATAGGTCCTTGTTATTTTCACAAGACTGTGGGCAGGGGCCTTGTGACTGGGTCCAACACCCCTGGTGCCTGTACCTTTTACTGCATGCTAGCCAGCGAACATCTTTCTCATTGGTGTTCTAGCAAATAACCAGAAGTTACTTGGTCTTAATCTTCTTATTATTTCAAATTACAAATTTCTGAGCAAATGGAGCTGGGATTGGGGTATAAGTAGTTTACTGGCCCTTAATATGAAACTCAGATGATGTGACCTACTTTTCTGTAGTAAAGACAATAGATTTTTTAGTATTAGCCCATAGTTTCTGATCAAACTGACTACCTTTATAGAGATGAGTGATGATTGACTGACAATTAGGACTTGCTTTGCTAGTCTAATCATTACAGTGCTTTCTGAGTGCAGCCGCAGAATTCTCTCAGGTATTTTTTTCAGATGAGCCTGCAATACTTGTCAAACTTATAAAGCATATTATATGCACAATTGTTCTACTGCTATGTATTAAAAACTACAGTAGGACACACACACACACACACACACACACCCATGTCCACTGGGGATTGGTTCCAAGCTTCCCGTGGACACTAAAAATAATGGATAATAGCAAATACATTTATAATGGTAAAAGGAAAAAAAGGATTTTTTTTCCTAGAGCACTCCAGAAACCATGCTATGTACTAACAAGTACTCATAGTACAGTCTTTGGCTCTATTCAGTGGCCTGTTCTGGTAATACATGTAAAAATATTTTTTTCTGGATTTTTTTCTTTTAATATTTTCAGACTGGACAAGTGAAACTGGATACTGATCCTGTGGATATGGGGGTCCTACTGCATTACACTTTAAATATCGAAAAAGCAGCTGTGTCAGAGTAGGAAATGTTACTTTTACAATCTTTTTTTCAAATACATTCCCCGAACCTAATAGCCAGGATAGCTTTGGAATTTTGGGAGTTTCATCCTGCTGAAGTAACATTTATATCTGTTATCTTGCATAACTTTTGAGTTTGCATATCAATATGATATGTCTTTTGTTGTTGTTTAGTCGTTAAGTGGTGTCCGACTCTTCGTGACCCCACAGACCAGAGCACGCCAGGCCCTCCTGTTTTCCACTGCCTCCCAGAGTTGGGTCAAATTCATGTTGGTAGCTTCAGTGACACTGTCCAACCATCTTGTCCTCTGTTGTCCCCTTCTCCTCTTGCCTTCACACTTTCCCAACATCAGGGTCTTTTCCAGGGAGTCTTCTCTTCTCATGAGATGGCTAAACTATTGGAGCCTCAGCCTCAGCATCTGTCCTTCCAGTGAACACTCAGGGTTGATTTCCTTCAAAATGGATAGGTTTGTTCTCCTTGCAGTCCAGGAGACTCTCAAGAACCTCCTCCAGCACCACAATACAAAGGCATCAATTCTTCAGCGGCCAGCCTTCTTTATAGTCCAGCTCTCACGTCCATACATCACTACTGGAAAAACCATAGCTTTGACTATGCGGACCTTTGTCAGCAAGGTGATGTCTCTGCTTTTTAAGATGCTTTTTAGGTTTGTCATCGCTTTCCTCCCAAAAAGCAGGCGTCTTTTAATTTCGTGGCTGCTGTTGCCATCTGCAGTGATCATGGAGTCCAAAAAGGTAAAATCTGTCACTACCTCCATATCTTCCTCTTTGTCAGGAGGTGATGGGACCAGTGGTCATGATCTTAGTTTTTTTTAATGTTCAGCTTCAGACCATTTTTGGCACTCTCCTCTTTCACCCTCATTAAGAGATTCTTTAATTCCTCCTCACTTTGTGAACATCTGCTTTTAGGCAAGTTGAAATTGTCGGGACTAGCGTTCGCTTTCATTTTGCTCCACCACTCTCGCACGTGAATCCACCCCTCTATGTGGGCTTCATTTGTGACCGGAACCAAAGGGGCTTGAAACTCTTGCTGTAGGTGTGTGAAGAAGGAGGAAAAGGTGGAGTCACATGTGCTCACACAGCCGCACACTTTAGAGGGAACCTTGGTCAGGAGGGTTGCCAGTGACCAAAACATAAAGAAAATATAACATTTATTACAAAATTAAGCAGAAATATGGCATAACACTTTAAAAAGGTTAAAATATGGCTTTTCAAGGAAAATAAAAAACTCTCACCAGTTTACTCATAAACATGTTTTAACCTGTACATTCAAATAAAGGTTGCAGAAAAAGTATGACATCCCATAGAAATCCTCACCCCAGTAATAGTTCTTTCTGTCTCTACATGATAGTCTTTGAAAAGTTGCATTCAGGATTCTGATCCCACTTCTCTTATTTCTTACTTTTGGTTGTCTCCTATCCTTAACCGTTGGAAGTGCTTTTTCCATAACCCAAGTAGGTGTTTCTCTTCTTTTAATGAGAAGAATAGGAGTAAATTCAGTGGAGCAGGCAGGCCAAGATCTAAAAAACCAAGAGCAAAGGATGTTGACTTTAAGGACCAGAGGGCAACAAAAATGGTCTAAGATGGGTGACAGTCAGAAACTAGAAAAGGCAGACAAGGATATTGAGGGGAGGTGTAGAGTTCTAGGGAACCCCCACAGGATGCAGGAAAGTTTTTTGTTGTGAGGTATCACAAACACAGATTATAGACTTTCTTCTTTTTAGCCAGAGTATGCGTGCAAAGCAAATAAGAACTAGTGTGCCCACTCTCCTTATCTAAAACAGATTAAAGAAAAAGGGGTACAACACATTCCCTTAAAAAAGGATCATGCCAAATCATCATAATAATACAGGGCCCCTTCCCTAGGCACTACTTAAGTAAACAAAACACATACAAGCATTTCTAAATCATCAGCCACAAAACAGAGCCATAAATCCCTCACATGTCTGTCTACACCAGTGGCTCTTAAACTTGGATCTCCAGATAGTCTTTGACTACAACTCCCAGAAATCCTGGCCAGCCCAGCAAGTGATGAAGGCTTCTGGAAATTGCAGTCTAAGAACATCTGGGACCCAAGTTTGGGAACCACTGATCTAGACCAGAAGTGGGCAACCTCAAAGTGGCCAAGGATTATTTTTCAGATTTCCTGCAAGCCCAAGGACCACCTTTAATTTGCATAAATTCATTTTTATATAAAATTTAGTATAGGAGTTATTAAATATTCACTTATGTACAGGTTCCAATAATAATTATTTTCTGAACTGACAAATGGAGCTAATTAAAAAAGAAGACCCAAACAAGCCTCCTTGTGGCCTCTAGTGGTCAAAGGACAAATTTAATTTTATTTTTTTAAAAAAATGGGGATATGAGGGTCTTAAGATGTAGTGGAAAGAGTGATAGACTCGGGCTCAACCATGAAAACTCCTGGAGGGGGTGAAACTGGTAAAACCACTGCTTTAAAGAAAATCACCTATGTTGAAAGCCCTGTTATGATCACTCTGTCAGTTCTGACTTGATGCCACACACAACATGGAAACTCAACATGAGGGGCATGAGTTCTATGGCCTCCAAAAGAAAAGAAAATGGTCACCATTACTCTTAGCACAATGGGACTTTCAGAACAAACACTTTCAAAATAAAATTTTGGTCGGGTGAATCTGAGTGCTAGGGAATCAGAAAAGCAGCCCTGGGGTTTGCCTAACACATGGTGTCCATCCTTGTTCAAGACCACATGTGTCAAACTCAAGGCCCGCTGGCCGAATCCAGCTCACCCGGCCGTTTGATGTGGCCCTTGCAGTGTTGCCTGCTACTGTGCAATATACAGTACGCTGGTGCTTACTTGGTTGGCCATAATGTTCAGCAAGGATACTGGGATTCCGTCCAGCGGGACTTCAAATCCCAGCATTCCAAGCAGCGAAGAGTCAGGAAGTGCAGCTGCTTGGGCGGCATACAGCACCTTGGGGAATGTAGTCTTCGCTATTGGCCACCCCGTTATTATCTGCTTGCCATTATTTATAGACTTTGATCATAGACTTTTACTTTCAGAACTAGTTATTGTTACATACAGCACTGATGTTACCTGTCTGTCATGGGTTTGGAGGGAAAGTTCCATCCTATGGGGAGTGGAAGGCGGGACATCAGGAGGAGGGGCTGTACTGTATATATAGGTGAAGCCTGTGTGGAGAAGGAGACGCTGGGATGTGAAGAAGCAGCAGCTGGGAAGAAGAAGCTGGTGTGGGAGTCTGTGTGTCAGACAGGGTACTACTGTGTGTCAGAGTACCAACCTGATAGGTTCAGGTGTCTGTTGGTTAGCCAGAACTGATAGGTTCAGGGTCTGTGCTTCAAGTTAAGGGTTCTGTGTGAACCAAACTGTATGCATGTATGAATGAGACTAAGCCACGTTACTATATCTTATTCACCTGATCATTTTATTTTCCCTGTGTGTTGTTTTAAATAAACCTTATTCTTTTATTGGTTAAAAATCCATCCCTGGTCTGTGTGACTTCTTACAGGGAATGGTTGGTGGCAGCTTAGTTAACGTGTGGCATATCCCAGTAGGTCTGGGTTTGTCACATTGATTGGTGTCCAGCGTGTGGGATACGACTGGTCCAGTTGTCCAGTGGTCCAGCAAAGCCTTGGCAAGTGTGCCCAGAGCAAGGGGGGTCTAGTCAGGGACAATCTGAGAGCACGTAGGTAATCTTCTAGGTGTACCTCACGGGGGGGTGCACTAGTAGAAGAACGTGTAACCTCAGATTGGGGACTAGATTAGGGAGCTCTGAGGCAGCCTGTTTTGGCGGGAAAAAGCTGAGGCAAAACTGTGAAATAGCAGTGAGCTAGTTTGTCTGCTGAGAGGCCCAGCAGAGGGGGGTAGACTCTAACTCGCTACAGTTGCAAGTAGTGCTGAAGGACAGCAGCAATCTATAGGGAAAGCTGGTTCTGAGGCAAAAGAAAAAAAAAAGTGGTCGCTTTATTTTGAGGCTTGACTTTTTAAAGCAGCTTGTTCTGGGGGGGATTATGCCCTTGACTCGAAGCCAAATGGCAGAAATGGGTGAAGTGAAAGACCCCCAGGTTGACCAAGGTTCTGAGGATGAATTTGGCTCAGTGCAGGGTGACAGCACAGGAGAGCAGAACCCAGAACTCAGAAAATTGCTCCTAGCCCAACAGCATGAACTGAGGGTGAGGGAAATGGAGGAAAGATTAGAGAGAGAAAGAAGGGAGGAAAGGGAGAGGCAAAGACAATTTGAATTAGAGAGAGAGAGAGAGAGAATGGAGAGGGAAGAAAGAATGGAGAGAGAGAAAATGGCGTTTGAATTAAGAAAATTGGAACTGATGAACCAGAACAATAATAACAATAGGGATTCTGAGGGAGGCCAATTGTCTAAAGCTGACCTGAAGAAATTCCCTGTGTACCACAAGGGAGATTGTCCTGAGGTGTTCTTTTCCTTAGTGGAAAGAGCGTTTGTGGACTTCTCAGTGAGGGAAACTGAGAAGATGACCATCATGCGATCTTTAATCAGTGGTAGCCTGGCTGAGGTTTATTCAGAGATGCCACAGGAACTGATGAGAGATTTTGCAGAGTTTAAAAAACTGGTGTTTGCAAGACATGGGATAAATGCGGAACAGCTGAGGCAAAGATTCAGGTCCCTCACAAAGAAACCAGAGCAGACTTTTACCCAAGTGGGGGCTCAATTGGTGAGGCTGCTTGAGAAATGGCTATCTCAGGAGGGGACAGAGACCTTTCAGCAGCTTAAAGATTTGATAGCGCTGGAACAGTTCTATTCAGTCCTGCATGGGGAACTGAAATTCCAGGTGAGGGAAAGGAAACCAAAATCTGTGGCAGAAGCAGCCGAGATCGCAGATTTTATTTACCAAATAAGAAAGCCCTTGGGTGAGGGGAAATCTGTGGGAAAACCTAAAGAAACCTACAGCAAGTACTCTCAGGGACCAGGGAAAAGCCAGCAAGGGGGAGGGGCCCATGGTGAAGGGAAGCCCTCAGACATGAAACCAAGACCTCAGATTTTGGAGGGAAAACCAAAACAAGATGAGAGAGAATCAAAATACACCAGAAAATGTTATTTCTGTCAGGGAAAGGGTCATCTAATCTCAGAGTGTGAGAAATTAAAGCAGCTAAAAGGAATTGTGCCTCAGGATTCGAGTGGGACCAAGCCAAAAGCTGTGTTCTGTGTCCAGAAAGAGCAAGGCTCATTGTCACTGAGGGAGCCTGTTGCCATGGCTACTCAATCTGGAACAGCTACATCTGCTGATCAGGCTGAGGAAAATGGTCCTCTTGTAGAGGTCAGGCGCTGCCTACTGGTGAGAACAGATTCTCAGTTGTTTGAGACAGCAGGGGTGGACGTAGGAATACTTGGCCATCAGTATAGGGGGCTGCGGGACACTTGTTCCCAGGTGACCCTGTGCCATCCAGATATTATTCCTAGGGAATATGTAATCCCAAATGAGAGCATGAAGGTGGCAGGGATTGAGGGGCAGGTAATCTCACTGCCAGTCGCGGAGGTACCTGTGAACTTTCAAGGCTGGAGGGGAGTTTGGCGGCTAGCAATTTCATCGACTCTGCCAGCAGCCGTGCTCGTGGGAAATGACCTGGCTGAACATGTGAAATGGGTGCTAGTGATTACACGTTCACAAGCCACCACGGGGACAGTTCAGGGGGGTAATGATGAGCCAGAGACGGAAGCAGGTGGGGGGAGTTCAGAAGCTGTGGTGGAAACCTTAACCACAGACAGCAGATTTGGACAAGAGCAAAAGGCAGACGCCACTCTCCAAAAGTGTTTTGAACAGGTGACTGACGCCCAGCTAACACCTGAAACCCCAGTGAGATTTCTGGAGAAAAAGGGGATTTTATATAGAGAGACCCTGAGGAATATCTCAAAAGGGGGAGATGGGATCAGAAGTCAGCTGGTGGTACCTGAAAAGTATCGCCCCATGATCTTACAAAGGGGGCACTCTGACATGTTTGCTGCGCACTTAGGGGTGAACAAAACACAGCAGAGAATCACACAGAATTTCTACTGGCCTGACATAGGAAAACAGATCAGGGAGTTCTGTAAACAATGTGATGTGTGTCAAAGGCAGGGGAATAGCCGCGACAGGACCAAAGCAAAGTTGTGCCCTTTGCCTGTGATTGACACTCCGTTCAAATGCATAGGGGTGGATATTGTGGGACCTTTGCCCAAGGCCACAAAGAGGGGGAACAGGTTCATTCTCACCATTGTGGACCATGCCACGAGGTACCCTGAAGCCATACCCTTGACTAACATTGAAACTAACACAGTGGCAGATGCCTTGGTGGGGTATATGTCCAGGATGGGATTTGCCTCAGAAATAATCACAGATTTGGGCGCATCGTTCACATCAAAGCTCATGAAACGCTTATGGCAAATCTGTGGAATTAAGCACAAGGAAACCACTGCCTATCATCCTGAAAGTAATGGGTTAACTGAGAAGTTCAATGGGACTCTAATGCTCAGGATTAGGGCTCACTTGGCAGAGAATCCAAACAATTGGGACCAGAAGCTGCAATCCCTTTTGTTTGCTTATCGATCAGTGCCACAAGCCAGTACCGGGTTCAGTCCATTTGAACTTTTATTTGGGAGAAGGGTGAAAGGGCCCCTTGATTTGATCAAACAAAATTGGGAGCAGATCACCCAGGATGACCCACAAGACGTTGTGACATACATAGACTCTTTAAGGAAAGACCTAAAGAGAAACCTAGAGCTAGCAACAGAGACCCTGCAAGCTCAAAAGGTCAGAAAGAAAGTTTGGGATGACCAGAAAGCCGGGGAGAGGCACTTTGGCCCAGGGGAGGAAGTGCTTTGGCCTAGGCTCTGCAAAGAGGGCAAACTGCAGCTGGGTAGCCCAGAGATTAAATACTTGGGTCACAAGGTAGGGGGAGGAGTGATAAAACCCCTAGAGGCCATAATAGAAGCTGTTCGTGATTGGCCCAGACCCAACACCAAGAAAAAAGTCAAATCATTTCTTGGGTTGGTGGGCTACTACAGAAAGTTCATCCCGAGGTTTAGCGAGATTGCGGCTCCGCTGACCAATCTGACGAGGAAGAAGGCTGATGACCGCATCCCGTGGACCAGCGACTGTGAGGAGGCGTTCCAGAGGTTGAAGCAGGCGCTCATCAACTATCCAGTGCTGCGTGCTCCAGACTTCGACCGGGAGTTCATCATCTACACCGATGCGTCTAACAGCGGGGTAGGAGCAGTTCTTTGCCAGGAGGATGAAAATGGTGACCAGCATCCAGTGTCCTACCTGAGTAGGAAACTCCAGAAAGGTGAGAGACATTTGGCAACCGTGGAGAAGGAGTGTCTGGCCATAGTCTACGCGATCCAGAAGGCCAAGCCTTACATCTGGGGAAGACATTTTGTTCTGTGCACTGACCATTCACCACTGCAATGGTTAAAGACAATGAAAACCCACAATAGCAAACTTATGAGGTGGGCTTTAAATCTACAGGACTATGACTTTGAAGTGAAGGTGGTCAGAGGGTCAGTGAACTGTGTTGCTGACGCCTTGTCAAGAAGACCTGAAGAATGAAGACGGCGAAAGAAACATGGACTATGTATATATGTTGGTGACAAAAAGTTAAATGTACCTGTTTTTTGAACTTGGTTTGTATGAATAAAGGTAAATGGATGTAATGTATATGGTAAATGTTTAAATGCCTAATTGATATGGTTAACTTAGAATGTAAGTATAAGTAAGTATGATATTGTATGTATAACTGTTGTTGTGTGTTTTATCCAGGTTGTTTTTTGGGAAAAAGCACCTTAGCTTTCCCCCTACAAAACAACTTATAAAGAGGGGAGGTGTTACATACAGCACTGATGTTACCTGTCCGTCATGGGTTTGGAGGGAAAGTTCCATCCTATGGGGAGTGGAAGGCGGGACATCAGGAGGAGGGGCTGTACTGTATATATAGGTGAAGCCTGTGTGGAGAAGGAGACGCTGGGATGTGAAGAAGCAGCAGCTGGGAAGAAGAAGCTGGTGTGGGAGTCTGTGTGTCAGACAGGGTACTACTGTGTGTCAGAGTACCAACCTGATAGGTTCAGGTGTCTGTTGGTTAGCCAGAACTGATAGGTTCAGGGTCTGTGCTTCAAGTTAAGGGTTCTGTGTGAACCAAACTGTATGCATGTATGAATGAGACTAAGCCACGTTACTATATCTTATTCACCTGATCATTTTATTTTCCCTGTGTGTTGTTTTAAATAAACCTTATTCTTTTATTGGTTAAAAATCCATCCCTGGTCTGTGTGACTTCTTACAGGGAATGGTTGGTGGCAGCTTAGTTAACGTGTGGCATATCCCAGTAGGTCTGGGTTTGTCACAGTTATTACTTACGTTATTAGTAAGCATCCTTCAGTCTCGAGAGACGATGGTAACGTTCTCTGAATAGAGGTCTTGGAACAGCGTCTAGTGTGACAATCCCTTCCACAATGAAGACAAATACAATCTGTCCAGCTCCCTGATTTTGCTGGTTTCGTGACTGCCTCTTTGCCTCGGCCTGCTGAACAAGTTCTCTTCAAATTGGGAGAAGCCATGCTGCACCACCTGCTTCCAGGCTGAACGCTCAAATGTCAAGGTTTCCCTTCTGTTGAGGTCCATTCCTAAGGCCTTCAGATCCTGCTTGTATTGCAGATATCCTTGTACTGCAGCTGTGGTCTCCCTCCAGGATGCTTTCCTGCACTAATTCTCCATACAGGAGATCTTTTGGAGTCTGAATGTCAGCCATTCTCATGGCATACCTGAGCAAACTCTCTAGAGAGATTAAAGAGCTTTCCATCTGATCTAGACCATAGATAGATGCCTTCTGTTGTGGTTCCAAAAGCGTGCTTCAAAATGACGTTGCAGGAGTTGCCAGAGCATCACGAACTGCCTCTGGGACTCCGCCTCCGGATTTTGCCTCGAGGTTTACACCTGAAGCCTTTCCCATCAGTGGATATAACCACAAGGCAAAAATCACGCTCTCAGATGGCAACGAAAAGTGCCTTTTTTACCTGGGTGAGGAACATCTGACCCACTCATGTGCCGCCTGTAAAAACCTAACTAGACCAGTGCTGAAACAGAGACTGCAGAGGTCGAGATCTTACCTTTGCAAAGCAGCGATGACTCTTCCTGCGCCATCTACGGAGGCAGTAAGATCCCTAGCTTTTGGGTGAAAGGCATACCTTGGACCAGACAGCCTCTGAACCAGCGAGGCCATCTTTACCAACCAAGGAGACTCCTGAAAAGAGTAAATCAGCAATTAAACAAAAATCGTTGCCTTAGTTCCGACCTCAGGTGCCAGCTTCAACACTGAGGAACCACCATCTCTTGAGGCTGACCCGGTGTTTGACAACATCAATCAGGAGTAATCTCCACCTCTGAGCTTAGCTTTCAACAAGTCCATATTAAAGCTTAACAAACACACCTGGGGTAAACCACCATCCACTATGCAAAGTCCCAGACGTACAGTGGACCCTCAACTTACAGACGGCTCGACTTACAGACTTTTCGAGTTACAGACTTCTCTGGCTGCAAAATTTAGATTCGACTTGCAGCCAGAGAATCGACTTACAGACCAGAAAAAAAACAAAATGGAATAAAAATAGAATAAAAACCACTGGTTATGGGATTAATTGGTTTTCAGTGCATTGTAGGTCAATGGAGATTCGACTTACAGACTTTTCAACTTGCAGCCACCATTCCAATACGGATTAATTCCTTAAGTAGAGGGTCCACTGTACTGACAATCTCTACGAAACCCATGGTGGCAACACTGATTTTCTGAACAAACACCCCTTACCTAATTCGATTATCGTCGAATCTAGTGAGTCTTGAGGATGCAATAAATCTACCGTGACCCCAATGAATAAGGAAGGGAGAAAATAGACATCCTAGGGAGAAGAATTTATTCATTACAATCCTTATTAAGAAACATCAACTATCAGGCTGCCATGGGGGCGTACCAGTGTCACCTTTGGAACAGGGTGCTCCCTATCCTCGAGTCTGCACCAGAATCAATTAAAACTGACTTAATGAATGCTCATTCTGAAGCAGTCACTCTTGAAAAGCAACAGAGAACTGCAGCTAGACATGCAGCAGAGGCGGCTTCTAAGACTCTTATATCCTCTATCTCCATTCGACGCCATGCTTGGCTCAGATCTTCCACAATGTCGGATGATACAAAAGCAAGAATTAAGGACCTCCCATTTGATGGGACTGGCCTCTTTAATCAGAAGACCGACGAGACCATGGAAAATATACACAAGATATGTAAAACTGTGAGGTCTTATGCCAATCAGCAGTCTTTTGGATTCCAAGGGTGTCAATATTAAAAAACCCTGTTTTAACCTCAGTCTTACCAACAGTACCAATATCAACAATTCCATCCATACAAACAATACTGGTCACAGCAACCTGAAAGATATCTTCCAATTCCACAATCACTGACGCCTTCCTTTTGTCCTCAGAGCCAACCACGTCAATGTTAGCCCTTTCGTAAAAACCAAAGGAAGGGTAAGCCGTACCAATAAAGCATCTAAAACTTATATACCTCTTGTTCCTACCCAAGTTTGTTTTCAAACCAGATTAGCACCATTTTTCCAACATTGGCAAACAATCACAAATGATAAATGGGCTCTTTTTATTGTTGCGCATGGTTACTTGATTGAGTTTGATAAGTTACCCCCGTTAGGGCTTCTCCGTTTTACACTTTATTGTTCTACTCTCCAAGATGAAATTTCTACTCTTCTGCAATAATATGTCATTACCAGGGTACTATGTCATGACTGGCACAACGGTTTCTATTCCATTTATTTTACAGTCCCTAAGAAGGATGGAGGACTCCATCCCATCCTCAATTTGAAATACCTTAATCATTTCATTTGACCTCGAAAATTTAGAATGCTCACAGTCGACACTGTTATCCCTTTACATTCACAGGGAGACTGGTTTGTTGTAATCGATTTGCAGGACACCTATTTTCATATGTCAATACATCCCACCCACTAAAAATACCTCAGATTTCATTTCAGCAATATCGTGTACCGATACTATTCCCTGCCATTTGGACTATCTTCGGCTCCAAGAACCTTTATGAAGTGTATAGGACCGATCGCAGCTTTCCTTCATCTTCAGGGGAAAAACATCTATCCCTACATTGACGACCGGCTGATAGTTGTGACACTGTACCACGATGCCATAAGAGCAATGAATACCATGCTCAATACTTCGAGCTAGAGCCTTCATTCCACAAGAAAGGATCACAAAAATAGAGAATGCAATTCTATCCTTCCGGCCTCGAGCACTTGTGTCAGCCCATCACGCACATCTTCTCGGGCTCATGGCCTCCACAACATCAGTAATACAGCATGCAAGGCTCAAAATGAAGGTTCTTCAATCATGGTTTCTGTTCCTGTTCGATCCCACAACATACCCCCCATCTCTGAAACTTATGGTAACGGAGTAGTTGGCCGACTAACTCACCTGGTATATAGGAATCACATGCACAAAGCAAAGGATAGCACAAAATTTTTACTGGCCTGGGATGGGGAAGCAGATACGATCATATTGTAAAAACTGTGATATATGTCAGAGTCAGGGTAATAACCAAGACAAAACTAAAGCTAAATTGAGCCCTTTACCCATTATATCAACCCCATTTCAACATATAGGCCTGGATATTGTGGGACCATTACCTAAAGTGACTAGAAGGGGAAACTGTTTCATTTTAGTAATAGTAGATTATGCCACCATATATCCTGAAGCAGTTCCATTGTGAAATATCAAGACTGAAACAGTGGCAAATGCCCTGTTAAACTATATGTGTCACATGGGCTTTGCTTTGGAAATTGTTACTGACTTGGGAACATCATTCATTTCCAAATTGATGAAAAGGCTGTGTCAACTATGTGGTATAACTCATATTACATCATCCCCATATCATCCTCAGACAAATGGATTGGTAGAGAAATTTAATGGGGCATTAATGCAAATGATTAGGGCTTATACTGCTGAAAACGCCAATGATTGGGATTACAACCTCAAAGATTGAAGTAAATAGCAACTGGCCTAGACCAACGACAAAGAAAAAGTCAGATCTTTCTTGGGGTTGGTTGGCTATTACAGGCATTTTATCTAAAATTTCAGTGAAATAGCATCCCCTTTATCAGACGTAACCCACAAAAGAAAAGCTGGTAAGATCCTGTGGTCGAGTGAATGTGAGAAGGCCTTTGAGAAGTTAAAAACGACGCTGATGACCGGGCCTGTTCTGAGAGCATCAGATTTTCATCAAGAATTCATCGTCTTCACAGATGCATCCGACGTCAGGTTAGGAGCGGTATTGAGCCAGAAGAATGACAATGGAAACCTTCATCCAGTAATATTCCTAAGCAAGAAGCTGCAAACAGTTGAACAACAGCTTTCAATGATAGAACGTGAATGTTTGGCAATTGTATGGGCTTTGCAGAAGCTCAGACCGTACATATGGGGAAGACATTTTATTCTTTGTACAGATCCTTCCCCATTGCTGTGGCTCCGAACTATCAAAGCAAATAATAATAAATTGATGAGGTGGGCACTGCTGTTGCAGGATTTTGACTTTGAATTCAAAAGTGTCAAAGGGACTCAAAATGTAGTGGCCGATGCCTTGTCAAGAAGACCAGAAGATTGAAGAATGAAAAAGAAAGGACTATATTAAAAAGTAACGTTAATGGTATGAAAACTGTTCAAATTAAATGTTACAGAATTGTCAACAAAAATGATTAAAAATGTAAACACACATAAATAAATAGTAAGTAAAGTTGGTTTGTATTGTATGATGAAAAAAAGTTATATGATAAATGTAATTTAAATATAAAGTAAGAATATTAATATGATGTAGAAGGTATCATAGAATAAGTATATATTACAAATGGTTAAATGGAAATGGTTTTTCTGAAAATATTAGTAAGTAATTGAATTGGTTGTTCATAAGGGTAACCTACTATAAGTGTTACCCCGTGACACAAACTTTTCAAGGGGGGAGGTATGTGACAGACAGCTCACACATCACTCCTGTCCATCAGGTTAGAGCTCTGGTGTGGGAGCCTATGACAGGACAGGCGGGGTGGAACCAAGGGAACTAGGGGGAAAAAGACAGTTTGGGACAGTTAGGGCAGTTGGAGAAATAGAGAGAAGAAGAGACAGAGATATATAGAGGGATTTATAGCGTTAAGATAGACAGTTAAGTTAGGAGTAGGACAAGGACTTGGAAAATTGGTGTATTTGAGAACTGAAGGAGTTAAAAATAATAAGAAATAAAACAAACTTTAAATATTGTAACACCATGATTAAAGTGAATCTATATAAGTAAACATATCTAAAGTCCAAAGCACGTTTAATGAATGAATAATACAAGACCATCCATGATTTTCCTTATGTGATTTACCTATTAATAAGCATCGTTATATTTACCTATAAATAAGCATCGTTATATTTGACAGCATTGATCCATTATTCATATTTGGTACAGGGAGGAGAATATCTTCCGGCGGCAGCATAAAAAGGAAGAAAAGAAAAAGTCGTGACCAAAGGCGAACCTGGGTGTTAGGGAAAACAAACAGGGGAGCTGGGGGTGTGCGACACTCAAAACAGCATTCCTTGTGGCTATTACATCTGCCAAGAGAGCCAGTGAGCTTGCTGCCCTTCAAGCTGATCCACCCTTTATTCAGTTTCACCCTGATAAAGTGACTTTATAATGTACTTTGATGTTTCCTTTTTACCAAAAATTGTCTCACATTTTCATATCAACCAACCTATCATATTATTATCATTCTTCAAGTCACCATCATCTCCTCTTGAGCACATGCTCCACTGTATTGACGTAAGGCGCTCACTAGCATTTTATCTGGACAGAATGAAGAGTTTCAGAACTAACAGGCTCTTTGTATGTTTTCATGGTCCACATAAAGGAGGTCCAGCTTCATCCCAATCCATCTCCAGATGGATAGTCCAGACTATTTCTTTGGTTTATCAGCTGTCGGGCAAGTCACCAACATTGGGTTAGGAGCTCACTCCATTAGAGCACTCTCCACCTCGACTGCCTTCCAGCATGGAATGGAGATTCCTGACATCTGCCATGCTGCAACATGGTTCACACCATTGACCTTTGTTAAGCACTACTGGTTTGACGTGAGAGAATGCAATGATGCTGGTTTTGGCAGAGCAATGTTGGCTTCCTTCCTACCATGACGTCCCACCTGCCGGTAAGTGAAGCTTGCTAGTCACCCATTTGGGTGCATTCACAGAGGCCACGAAGAAGAAAAAGAGGTTACTTACCTATAACCATAGTTCTTCTAGTAGTCCTCCGTGAATTCACACATCCCACCCATCCTCCCCTCGATCCGTCACGGGTTATATTAACTTACTTTCATGCCCAGCGGACAAAAAAATTTAGGAACTGATGGGAATCTTGGGTGGGAGGAGCATGTGCCTTGGGGGGAATCATCCCACTAAATTGTTACTTTTAGCTCTAGAATCTTCCAAGAACATCAGCTCAGGCGCAGAGTTTGTGTGAATTCACAGAGGACCACTAGAAGACCACTAGAAGAACTATGGTTACACGTAGGTAACCTCTTTATTATTAAGCATTATGTAAAATTGTATTTTAGATCACACAGCATATTGCATGATTATGGTTCTAATTTTTTGAACTCTCTTCTGGAAACTATAAATAACTTTACATAAATCAGAACAGAAAGAAAAAAGCAAACACATTCCCATTCATATCTCAGTGGAGATAATGACACCAGATTAGAAACCGAACAGGATGATATTGAATGACAAATGGCTGTCCAAAGCCAGAAGAATCATGCAAGCTGCAAGGCTTGCCCTTCACATTTAATTGGAACTGACAAGATAACAATTGTTTTAGTCACCACTTGAAATGGACTGTGGTTGATGGTGGCATGAAAACAAACTCTGCCGCCTGTGTTGTTATGAAGTCATGTTTCTTCTTACTGGAATAGATTTTATTGGTTGTAGTTTTACAAATATAGGGAACCTCTTCCTTCTACAGGTTCCCTAAAGAAGTTGTAGTCATTTATTTATATAATAATATTCTGCTGTTCATGTTAATACTTTGAAACAAAAAGAGTGCAAAATAAAGTTTTGTTTGTGGACCATTTGTCTTGAAAAAAGCATTCCAATGGATAATATACTAGAGTTGTCTGTTTCATCTTTCAAGTCAGCGCACTTTGAAAGTGTTGGTATTTTAATATATTCGCGAAGGCTTTCACGGCCGGGATCTAATGGTTGTTGTGGGTTTTTCAGGCTCTTTGGCCGTGTTCTGAAGGTTGTTCTTCCTAACGTTTTGCCAGTCTCTGTGGCCGGCATCTTCAGAGGACAGCAGATTGCTGTCCTGGTTTTGAAAGTGTATTCCAAGGATATGATATAAAAAGGAAGTAGCATTAGATGAGTTGTGGAAAAAATGTCATGACAAATCAATGTGCAAATGTGCATTAGAACCAGAGAAAAGTGTTGGGAATCTTGCAGTCATTCTCTGGCTGGATGTACTTATGCAAAGTAAGATGGTAAAATGGACTGTAGCAAAGTAGCAAAGCAAGAAGTGGGCTGGACAGAAAGAGGGTGAAAATGACTCTATCAGGTATATCTAACATCAGATAACGTATTTTTATTATACTGTGTAGTGCCATGATATTTATGTTAATGTAATGGTAACTGCTAATAATGCATCTGAGGAAGTATGCTCTGCATAAAATCCACACTGTAATAAATCTACAAAAACATGGTGACACCTTAAAAAGTAACTTTACTTTTTTTAATGTGAACATTCGTGGAGAATAGATCTGTGCTAAATTTGGTGCTGCTCTGAGGCCCAGTTTCATAGCTATAATTTTGTTTGGAGTATCCATATTTTTTGATGGGCCTTATGGAATGCCTTTTGCTCCTAAGAGCATAATACTGTATATGGCTGCATGGTTGCACAGCCATAATACTCCAACAGAGATGCAACAAGGAGTGTATATTGCAGAATCCCTCTTCTTGTTCCTTGACAAATGTGTACTGACTTGGTCACAGCAGGCTTATTAATGTTGTCTAAGGCAGTGGTCCCCAAGCTTGAGCTTCCAGATGTTCTTGGACTACAACTCCCAGAAGCCTTCACCACCACCTCTGCTGGCCAGAATTTCTGGAAGCTGAAGTCCAAGAACATCTGGAGGCCCAAGGCTGGGGACCTCTGGTGTAAGGCATAAAGTTTGGAATCCATTGTCTTAGAACATAAGAAAAATCTTTTGATTCGGAACACAGGATGTCAGAGATCTGGTGTATTCTGTATGGTATTATTCACAGCTCTATACTCTCATATGTGAAATATTGATGTGATTGCACTATTATACGTTAAAGATCAATGTAGATACTTTTTTATTTGAGAAGCATCAATGGTAACAAAAATACAACCCATAGCTCCAGTTCTACTTATTGTGTTTCTTATTGAATAGATCCAGACCCAACTTTTAAATTGGACAAATGTGAAAGGCAAACCAGTGTGACATTATCAGTGTGAAGTGCTAATGTGTTCCAGTGTGTTCAAATTCAGGATGGGATACACTTTAGAAGTAATGATATAATTATGTTGCACTTTGATTCTCTCCGTAAAGAGTTTCACAGTGTTTGCCAAATCCACATTAGCCTTAAAGCTGCTGAGTGGGATTTGTCATTACTGTGATGTACGTTTTACAGAAAATGAAGTCCAGATAAAGGAAGACAGCAATCTATTCCTGTCTATACTTGCTTGGGAAGAAATTGCATAAGTATAAAATTTAGGATGAACGTTAATTAGATCACACTACATATTGTCATTACTTCTTACATTGTGGATAGAAGACAAGGTACCACAGGGTTCTTCTGTGCCTTCATTATGATATAACAGATGTTGACAGAGGCTTTCTGTTTTGCCACACAGATGCTCTACAAGGCAAAGTTCAACCTCAAAAAATAAAAATAATTTTAAAATCAGCACTCCTAGAATTTAGCTCCAGTATAGGTAGGGCAATAGTTATATAACGAATTCATTTCCTTCAACACTGAATATTAAACCATGTCTATACATATAAAGGATCATTGGTCACAGTTTCCCAATTGACACTGTCAGTTTCTCACCAAAAACGAGAAAAACAATTCTGTAAATCTCTGAGCTGCTTTTAAACATTACTGAATCCCTTACTCATTACTGAATCCCTTTCATCATGGGGAAGCTCTTAGGGGTCATGGGTTGCTGGGGGAGAGCCTTTAATTACTGAAAATCACTGTTGCCAGTAAAGTAATCCCAGTAACAATGTTCAGAAATTAAAGGCTCCCCACCTGGGCCAAATATTTCATAAGGCTAACTAGGTTGAAGCCTAGGGGCCCTGCAGGGACTAGGGGCCTGTCAATTGACCAGGGTCAGTCTGCCAGCGATAGTAGGGTGAGAGATTAAAGTGCTTAAGGGGGGGTTGAAATACCTGAAAGGCTAGGGGGGCAGCCATGGGTTAATACAGCCCTGCTCCCCCCATCACACCAACCTGCAGCTGCCAACAGCTTCCCTGTGACAAAAGGGATTCAGTGGGATCCTTAAGGAGGAATCAGAATTGTTTTTTTTAAGTGATGCAACTGATGATGTCATCAGCCTTATGCAGCACGGCTGTGCAAACAGGAATTTAGCCTATAAATTCTTAACTCTGGTACTTGTCAACTTTCGCATGGGTTAAGGATGACAGGCAGGATATAAGTGCAATAAATTAATTTATATACCTCCTGTTCAGTGTTAACAAGAAGGTTGTAGAAGCATTGGATATGCTTCAATCAATAATTTGTGGTGTGCTTTGTACATTGATGTCCTGAGATAGTGTAAAATACTCTGTACAATTGCATCATGTCGGGATAAAGAGGAAGCTGGAACAACTGCAGTCCATCTGTCGCCTGTAAACTTTCTACGGCACTCTTTTATTTGCTAAGGACACCAGCTCTCCTACCTTAATACTGCAAACAACAACAACAAAGCTAGTCTAACTTCTTGATATAAATCCTTAAGCCCTCTCCCTGATCCAGACTGAACAACAGAGCACTGAAATAACAGTATAGCACAATATATTGCTGGAGATTTTATTTATTTTTTAACATTTTTCCCCTCTGGATAAAATTGTGAACAAACTGTGGTGTCCCATGTTGTTTTTCTAACTCATGTTATTAAATTCATGGTGGAAAGTGGATGCAGACCCTAGGATTGCCATGGCTCACGTTTGGCCCTGAGATTCAGATTTTGAGGTTCATCTTCCATGTCACAGGCTTTGGCTCTGAAATAAGAGGAAATGAAATGCTGTAAACCTGGCCATTCTAGATTTGTGCATTCACAATTATGGCCTCAACACATGCCCTTTAGACATTCTCAGGGTCACTGTTGTATTTGTCATTACACTGCATGGTATTGAACTGCTGTTGGTACTAGAAACCAAGTCAACCATATTGCTGTTCCTTACCTTGTTTTCTCTGCAAACCTGTAGCGTTCATTTAGATGTTTGGGCTAGAGACTGAAAGGAATCCACTGCTTACAGGCCATCATTTAAAACAGAAATTCTGTCTGCAAATATAAATCCCTTCCTAGCTGTTTCTGAAGAACTCCTTCTATCACACCTTTGGTTTAGAAGGTGCACTTCTAGCAAATACCCCTGCTTTCCCTTGTGTGTCGTAGCATTTAGTTTGCACATCTCTCCCCAAGGACAATGGGAGACAGATCTTTAGTAGCATTAGTTCACTGGCTTTTAAATTCATCATAGTATCTTTGCACTATCTGTCATGCACACAGCATACTACAAATGTTGCTGAAGTCTCCACCCCTTGACTTCACTCAAGGGTCTGACTCAAAGTCACAGATTTTGCCCTTAGTATCTCAGGGAATTGTATGCTGCTGATCTAGTTATCTCAGTAGATAACATGTCTTCATAATGTGGAACCACTGAGACATGAGCCTGGGAAGTTCTCACATAGGGTCACTTTAGCCAGATGGATCAATGATGCAAACAACTCAAAGTTCAGCAGCTGTGGAATTCAGATATTCTGCTGATGACAGTGTACTACTCTATCTCTCTGCCACTTTATCCTGTCATGATCTTTGTAAGGTCAAACCCTTGTTTCTGCTAACTGACTAGTTAATATTATACTTTCTTCTTTTGCCTAGAGCTTACTTGGGGAAGACAGGAAATCCCCTCAAGAGCCGGATCTTAACTGTGTCTAGGTTGAGAGATGGGACAATATAAATACTGGGCACAGTTTTGTGCCTTAATGGCAATAAGTAGTTGATTGATTAAATTTTGTTTTTAAATTTATTTGACAACATTAAGTGGGAGCAAACCTTGATGTTATGTGACCAATGCGTAGCATGATCTCTTAAATGTGTGCAACTTGAAAAGAAAGAGTACACAGTGTTCAAATAAATAAATGTACAGTATTTTACATCATAGTGTCCCCAATGCCTCCCCCCTTCTCACTTTGTTCAAGGATGTTAATAAGGGAAGTAACAAGAATTCACAAAGTATACAAATTATTAAAGTAATAAACTGTCACCAAATACACACATAATGCCAATATATTAACTGTATAACATTCTTGTCAATCTGCTTATTTGTTTGACACAGCCATTGTTCAAATGCCATAAGGCTTAAACACTTGGAAGTTGGCAAACATATTAAGGAGAGTATAAGGGTGTGAACCTCAGAGTTATTTGGTTTTGAAAATTAAGTAATTTAAATCCATTTAAATATTTTAGGCATATTTGAAGTCTGAGATACCATCATCAGTCACTAGGTGGAAGACTTCCCTAATCAGCACCTATGTTTGAAATCAATACAGTCTGAAACCACAAGGGAGTTGTTTGAAAGATAGCTCTAGAAGCAGAACTTAAAATTGTTCTGTTATTCATTACTTTGCAGCAGATGGTGTTTGGGAAAAAAAAATCCCCAGCACTGTACACTATCAACAATTGCACTGTTACCAGCTCGGGGGGGGGGGGGGGAGATTCTCTGTTTCCTTCTAGTGGCCAGTTCTGATACTATAACTTGAAAACACTTCCAAAAACAGCAAACCAAAATATTATTTTCTTTTGGACTGATAAGAAAATGGTACACAATTCTGAAAATTTCTGTCAGTGCATATGCCTCTACAAGTAGCTTAAAGTAACTCTTCTAAATAACTAGAAAACACTAGTCATTATACAAAAGAATAACCTTATTACTCATTAATTTGCTTTTGAAATGTAACATAATTACAACATAGCTACCCCTCAGTAACCAGTTACATGTAACTAGATTGATTGTAAGGAATTAGTACCATGCTCTGTTGTAAATGTTTCCATTGCCGTCCACTATGGACAGTCATCATGGGAACAGGATGTGCAGACCCTGCTTCCATGGGGCTGTAGAAGTGCATCCTCACTGGGGCTCTGCCTTAGAGTGCCAGATGCCATAGCTTCACTCCAGTGAGGTGGGAACTGTGTCCATCTTGGGAAGCTGAATTACTTTTCTTGAACCTCTTGGTGTATGAAACTGAATGCTACCAGAACTGTTGTAAATCCGGGTATGTCTCATGCTTGAAAATATGTTTAAGAGAAAAGAAAGAGTAGCAGTAACATGAAACTGACAGTATTTCCCTGTCTGTTCTTGTGGCAGAGAAAATGTACTATTAATTTGCCTGCTTACAAAGCCTGGTATATGACAACAATTTCACATAAATAGGCAGCAATACATTTTTGAGGTATTTTTAGAAGACAACAGGAATTGGTACGACAGACTGTTCTGGTTGCTTACAAGGATTTGGGCTTTTATCACATCATATGCCATGTCCTCAGTGTAACACAGTATGAGGAACACACAAGGATTTGATAAAGCCAAAGTAGGTAAAGGCAAACGAGGATGTCAATACTGTCCAATAATTATTTTGAGCAGACATTAACATACAGATTTGCAGGTTCTGTGAAGGTCTCTTAGCTTGAAAGAAACGGCCATCTGGTAGCAGCCTGATGTTGTTTCTCGGGTCTCTGGGTAAAAAGCTATGAAGGATAGCTTCAATAGCTCCTAGAACATTTCTAAATACTTCTGGAAGTGGTGCCTTTGTTCCTTTGCCATTTAGCGTTCTGTGCCAGCTGGCTTTTGGAAGAACACTGAGGAGACATAGCAAACAAATTTTCCTTTGGAAGCAGGCTTAAAAAGGCAAGGTGCTGTGAAAGAGCCTAGAAGAAAACCAGACTATAGAGTTGTGCCTATAACACACAGCAGGGAAGAAAGAGCTAAGAGTGAAGACCCCAAGGGCATCATGTAGCATTTAAGAAATTGTCATGTGCACCCATTGTTTTTCTAGGGTACTTAATTCTCCCTCCCTTGTAGGTCTTGTTACTCAGAATAGTTTGCCTCTACCTTGAGCCACTTGTTTGGAGCACCAGTATCTCTGAGGAAAAACAAAATAATTGTTGAGTGAGAGACCTGATTCTGACTCTTAACAGAATTGCTCTGGTAAGAAGATTATATAATTGTTATGTTTTGGGGAACAGCAGTGTCCTTCCTTCTATAGAATCATGGCCCTCAAAGGGTTTGTTCAAAACAGACTCTTGTTTACATCAGAGCAAACAGATGGAAATGCTTTTGTTTCTTGCCCAAATGAATCTTTGGTGAAACAAATGTGAAAATGCTCACAACATTCTACAGGAGTGGAAATTGTTTAAAAACTTGAAGATTAAAAGTAGGAGCAATACAGTGGCTGCTATTTATCATAGTAAACTGCACCAATGCAGACCTATTAAATCAGTGTTAGCAACAGTGGCTGAAATCCTGCTGCCTAACATAGTCAATTGTACAGTACTAAAGCAGGCCCATTGAATCAGAGGGGATTTGGTGAGTCAATTCCTCCATAAGTTTCATTGATTCAAATGGGCCTACTCTAGTTTTGACTTACTGTGCTAAAGTAAGTTGGGACTGTAATAAGACCATTTAAAATGGAACTTATGGAGGTGTTGACTCATAAAATTTCCACTGATTCAGTGGGTCTATTCTAGTGCAACTTATAATGCTAAGCAACAGGATTTCAGCCATTCTGTCTCTTAACAACAGATTTGGTTGGTCAAGTGGTTGTTGTTCGGGAAGTGAAACAGGACTATTCAAAAAATAAGGCAGCAGTTTGTAAATTGTCAAAGGACTCCCTGTGTATAAAGATACGTGTATGTTAGTAAATGATGTTACAGTACTTAATGGTGGCCCAATAAGGATATGTGAACTTACAAGAAGATGAACTCTTGAGAGCAATTCATCATAGAACATTGACAAGGGCTGTTGACAGTTGAGGAAAATTGAGGGTCCAAACCTTGAATATGCTATTATATGCAGCCTGGAACTGGAGATTAGGATTGGGGGATTTTCTGTGAATGAGGCAGGGTGATGATGTGATAAAAGCCTTGTCTGAAACTGCTCTAGGTTCCACTTTCTCCTTTCATGAATTTTTGTTGCAACCGTTCCCTATTGCACCTGCGGACTAGGATAGTGTATTTGCATAACTATACTTCATACTTACTGAAAATTTGGATCTTTAGAAAAAATACTGTTTTGTATAGCTTATTTTTTTTTCCTTTGGGGGAGTCAACATAGAGGTAGGAGTGCTTTTAGACTAGTGTTGGACTACATGCTACCTCACTTTAAATGAAATCTAGTTATGTAGAAGTCCATCAAGAAATAAAACAAAGCTGCTTCCAAATCAGTGGCTCCTACGGTGACCCAGTCATTGCTATTTCATCATAAACGATAAGCAGAATTTAGAGTAACTTTCTGAACTATCACAAGCATTGCATTTAGTCCAAATTACCTAAGAAATAGTTCAAAAACCATCATTTTGGAATAGCTATCACTCATATTGTGACTATATTTATTTCCTTTGTTTGAGGTTATATTCTTTGATATTGCAATGAGTTGATACCTTGTTGTACATGAGCATATTTGTTTAGAAGCAGGACTGTAAAAAACAAATCCAACAGTGTAATAATTTACACAAATACAAACAACATGTTTAATCGCTTGTTTAATATACTGAAAGAGATTCCCTTCCATTTTCCTTTGCTTTGAGATTTTTGCGGTAACTGCTAAGCTTTGGTTTTCTAATGACTAAAGTTTGTCACGATGAGGTTACAATAAACTATCAATATATTCATCTAGTTGAAAAATTTAGTAGCTATCTTGGCTTGCATTGTGGAGATGAGGTGAAAAATCTCTGAATTATACAAATTAGTCTACCAGCCTAAAGTTCTTAATACTTAGTCATATATAATCATTTAAAAATACTGAAAATGGTAGACTGAGCTCTCATCCAAAGAGCCAGTGTAGACTAAACAAAAATGAAATGAATGACTGTCCTCTATATGCAACTAACCAAGAACAAATCATACTAAGAACAGGTTGTCCGCGCCCACCTATTCCTTTTTCCGTACTCTTAAAATGAATGATGAAACAGATTGGCTAGATTCTAAATGTGCAGTGAAAACACACCTGTAGTAATCATGCTGTGCATTCTGGAGGTCTAGATCAGTGGTTCTTAACCTTTGTTACTCAGGTGTTTTTGGACTGCAACTCCCAGAAGCCTTCACCATCAGCTCTGCTGGCTGGGGTTTCTGGGAGTTGCAGTTCAAAAACACCTGAGTAACAAAGGTTAAGAACCACTGGTCTAGATTAATTCCTGTCTATGACCGAACATTCCTTTTCTCTAACCTATACCACCCTTCAAAATGTTGTACTTAGAGGTCACCAGTCCTTATCCCCCCATATTTTAGTAGTTTAACAAAAAGAAGCAGTAGCAGCAGCAGCAGCCGGAAGTGTCTAGATGGGCTCATCTGATTTCATTTGTGGATTTTAGGAGCAACCTAAGGGCCTCCTTGAAAATGTGTGTGTGTGTGTGTTTTAGTAGTGTGGGCTAAGTATGTCTATAAACATTTTAAGGGGGTTCTTGGGTAACTTTGGGGAGCACCTTAATGTCCCTAAGGGTACTACAGTGGCTCATCCCCATCTTACAGAGACTATGAACTGATGAATAGCTCAGTTGGGCCAGAGGTTAGTAATTTCATTCTCCACTATGCCTGCCTGCCTAGAACTGGACTTGATGATCCATAGGGTCCCTTCCAGCTGTATAGTTCTAGTCCAGTGTTGTCTACTTTGAAATCTGGTGCTCTTTGTGTTTGGCAGAGGTCCTTCCTGCCCACAGTAGGTGAGACATGTTTGCAAGTGTCACACATTAAACCTAGTACCTTCTACATGTAAAAGATGCCCTTTCTACTAGTAAGCTGTAGACTGATCTGAGGATAAGGATGCAAAAAAACCCTCCATTTTGTTGCATTCATCTGAATCCCACGTCCATTCTTCTCTCAAATGTTATCTGCATCAGACTTTGTTTCCACTTTCACATCGTAGATCATGCAGCAGGAGCCTCATATCTGCAGGGGTCCATTCCCAATTCCCCTCCCCCACACACAGATGGTGAAAATCACAGATACCAGGACCTCTATACATAGCATGGTTTCTGGCTCAGAAAAAAAATATAATGTCTCAGATGTGAAACTGTGGATATCAAACCAGTTGGTACAGAGTCCTACTGTATATGTTTCACATACACATCTTTCTGAATGTACCTATTTTTGTACTGATGTTCCTAATATATGTTTATATGCACTGCTCTTCTATTGCACATATTTTGTATGCCTCTTACCCACTGACTAAAGTATGTTTTCATATATTTTTCAGTTGCCCACAGCTTCAGCTGTTTGCATTTTATGTATGTTATCCACATATTGTTCCTTCAGCCTGGGCCATGAGCCTTGCAAATGTATGGATTTGTCCCTCACTGTGTTTCAGGGAGTACAACACGGATATTGTTTTCAAGAATTGCAATTCCAGCAAAACTGTTTTCCATCCCTACATAAGACCTGCAGGACATGGTCTGATTTCTTCCTCTATTTGTTCGCTCAAGGATCCACCTTAGATTTGTTGGCAATGAACAATTAATAACTGATACAGTTGGTTTTTAAATATAAAATATTTCCATAAATTCATTAGAGTAGTGTGTGTAGGAGAGGAACATTAGACTGCTAAATGGCCCAGATCCTTTGATAATTGTTCCTTAGTATTTCTTTCCAAAGTGGTATATTTCAAGTAAATAAAGCTCCTTCTTTTTCATTGTAAATGCTATTTCAAACTAAACCCACTAGAGGGAATCAAAATCATTTGGAAGAATTATTATAGGAAAGGTTTCCTCTAAAGAGAAGATTGTAACTAGCAGTTGAACGAGACCAAATTTAATTGGACTTATATCCACATAAAATGCTTCTGATAAGAGTAATGGTAATACTAATTTGAGTGTTTATAAGTATTGAACTTTAAAGAAAATGGCTGGAGCAAGGAAGAGAGCGCATCTAAGACTATGTGAAGTCTGTGCAGTAACATTGTTCATCTGCTGTCTGTGTCACAGCATACAGTTTCCCATCTCATGACATAGAACCGGGCCTTCTCTATGGTGGTGCCTGGAAGGATTTCTTTTAAATAGTGTCATGTTTTGGGGTATCTTCTAAAAACATGTTTCATTTATTTTTGGCTTTCTCCTGTGAGGTCTTTTGAACTCTTTCATATATTGTATGATTGTGTTTGTATTGTTTTATTGCCACATAACGTTATGAACTGCTTCAGGATACAGTATATGTAAAGGAGAAACAGCATAGAAATATGCTTGCCAACAAAATGCTTTTTTAATCCAATATAAGACTTTGATATTAAAACTTCAGAATATAGGAGCAGATAGTATACAGTGGTGTCTCAACTTATGAACATCCCAACTTACAACTATTTCAAGTTATGACCAGCTCCAGTTGCAAAATTTTGCGTTGAGTTGCATATAGAGATTTGAGTTACAACCACAAAAAGGCAGGGGAAAAAGGCAGGAAATTCAAATTGCTAACTGTTGGTGGCAAAGAGACTGCTTCTTTGTAGCTCTTTCGCTCCAGCAGTTAGAAAGTGTGCAATTGGAGGAGGCTTCGGACTTCCTGGTAAGGTAAGGTACTGCTTTCTACATTTTAAAAACTGTTCTGGGTGGGTTTTGCAGCATGGTCTTGGGCTGGGTGGTGGGATTATATTTCTGTGCTGTGATGGGTCTTCGGGGGCTTCTTTTTTGTTTACCCCACTTCTGATGGGTCTTGGGGGTTTGGTTGCTTTTTTGTTTCCCCCCAATTTCCGATGGGTCTTGGGGTGGTTTCCTTGCTTTTTGGGGGGTTTCCCCCATTTCTGATGGGTCTTGGGGGGGTTGTCTGCTTTTAGGTCCCCCCCATTTCCAATGGGTCTGGCACAATCTGCTTGCTTTTTGCTTTGTTTTCTTTGCATTTGCAATGGGTCTTGCATGCTTGATTGCTTTTTGCTTTGCTTTCTTTGTATTTGCAATGGGTCTTGAATGTTTGATTGCTTTTTGCTTTGTTTTATTTGCATTTGCAATGGGTCTTGAACACTTGATTGCTTTTCTTCCCCCCCCCCCTCACTTCGGCCGGAAGGGATTAATCACATTTCTGATGGATCTTGCAGTGATTTTTTTTGGTGATTTTTTTTCTTCAGCTGGAACAGATTAATTGCATTTCAGTGCATTTCAGTGGGAAATGAGTGCTTCGCCTTATGACCATTTCGAATTACGACCGGAATTCTGGAACCAATTAAGTTAGTAAGTCAAGGCACTACTGTACTTCAGCACACTAATTTCTGAAAAATCTAGAATTCTGTATACAGCTACACCTCAAGACAGTTTGATTTGAATGCTTATAAAATTATATCAGTAAAATGACTCCATTGACAACAATTTTCTGTCTGACAAATAGATTACCAAGAATGTCTGTTTACAGTATAAAAAGTGTTAAAAGCCATAGTAAATGCTAAAGAATGGCCAACGGAGACAGTGCTCATTTTCTTTCTCAGCACTTTTAAAAAGAGTACTGGATAGTTAAATCATCTAATCTCTCTCAATTTAAATATCCTTTCAGCTTTTTTCTCATTGTTACAGTCAGCTCTGATGTCACCTGTCCTTCAAGGGTTTGGAGGGAAAGATGTCATCCAATGGTGGTCGGAGGGCGGGACATCAGGGGGAGGAGCTGTGTTGTATATATAGAGAGTGAGAGTTTGATGTCGGAGAGAGAAGGAGTTGGGTTCTGTGTGAGCACGTGTGGAGATTTTAGGTTTTAGGGGCTTTCCAAATTGAGTTCAACAGAGCAGACACCATTTGTCAGCTTGAAAGCCATAAGGAGACCACCATGCAAGAGGCTGTAATTTCTTTTCTGTTCAAAGACTTTGAACGTCACTTTATGACATAACCCTTGTTTAAATCAGCATGCAGGGTTGGGGAGAAAATCAAGGCGGCAGCTGGGGTTTATTTACAGCCTCACATGCTGTCCATAGTTTGAGTGACTAGGAAAGACTTTTTTTGGGCTGGAGTAATTGTCTGTCTATCCAGGACTAAGCAATTGTTCTTTCCAGCTTTTGAAATTCAAAGAGAACCTCATATCTCTGCTGAGTGCTCTATCCCTCTCTTTCATTGGCTGGTGGCAGCTGTTTGTTGCTGTTGATCTGTTCGGTTGGTTGCTAGGATGCACACAGTAAAGAAAGCAGTATGTGCTAGTTTGTAATTTTAAGCAATTAGAAGCAAACAAAATGTTTCTTATCCTTTCGTCTATAAATGTCTCAGAGTGTGTTATTGAGTCTTTAATTGCCAGTTGATGAGAAAGGGTGGACTCTGGGAAACTAACTATTCTCCTCCATGGATCTCTATACTTCTGCTGTGTATAAAAAAAGAGAATTTTACCATAAATTAAAAACTCTGCAACAGATTCCACACATAGAGCCATATACGGAACTTATAAACTACAAATATGGCCCCAAGTTCTTCAGTCACAGCACTATGGTGTATAATTGTAAAACTCAAATTCTAGATATATTGTCCAGAATTATTTTGCAAAATATCACATACTACATTTAATCACACAGGGGGTTTTTTGTTTTGGTTTTTGCCATTCAGTTGGTCATCTGTCACATGCCAGAGGGCAACACCAGTGGCACAACCAACTGCACAACATGGGCATGTCTGAGTGCACAACAGACAGCAAGATCATGCACACTGCTTGCACAATGTCTAATTTACACTGCACAATATGAACAGGATACTGGCTGCACTTTACCTAGCAATCTCTATTTGACAGAAAACCCAAATTTGGTCCTTACCCTTCACGATCATCCTACTTTGTGGCTCTTAACTCTAGATGCTGGAGTCCAGAATAAATGCCCCACCAGCTGCATCTAAATCCTGGATAAAATGGTGTAGGCCAGGCTTGTCCAACCTGCGGCCCGAGGACCGCATGCGGCCCAGGTTGGTTCATAATGCGGCCCATTGCAATTTTTTATTTTTAAAGAAATTCCAAAGTTTCAAGTTACACTGCCGGCGCTTGCGGCTGGAATGCGGCTGGGGCACGTCACAACGGTAGGGGGGGAGAGGGAAGGAAGGAAGGAGTGGGAGGGGAGGGGAGAGGGGGGCTGTGTGACTGCATTGTGCCATCCCCGTCAATAGGTGGACTCCCTCCTGGCCCCATAATGCTGCCGGAGTCGAAGCTGGCAGCCTCTGCTGTCTGAGATCGCAGCTGCCGGTAAGTGCGCTTGGAGCGGGGCTGCGGAGGACGGCTAGGGCTGCCCCCCCCCCATGCAGCCCAAACCAAATTTATGTGTGGCCCAAACCAAATTTTCATCTTCTAATGTGGCCCAGGGAAGGTGAAAGGTTGGACACCCCTGGTGTAGGCTTTGTAAAATATACATGACGAATACAGTGGAGAAATGGACTCTTCTATCTGTGCATGTCTGTTTCTAGTATGGCTTCTAGACATACATATATTTAAGCACATCCAGTTTATACAGGAAGAGATAAGCATAGCGAGATTGCCTAGGCAAACAAAAATAACAGAGACCCTTTTACAACACCACCTGAATTTCAGGTACATTTCATCTTCAGAGCGAAGATCATGTTTCTCTTAATGCAGTGGTAGGTAGCCTAAAGCCAATTACCCTTATTGCTTTGTTTCTTTTCCTGTTTTCTCTCTCTCTCTTTCCAACCAGCATGTAAGCTGCTAGCCATGTGGATGAATCCAGTTCATGAACTTTGCAGTCCTTTATTCATAACTTCAAACTCTGAAATTATCTGACTTGTGGCTATTGCACTTTTCAGTTTTTTTTCCCCTGTTGGGTACCATGAAGCTGAGGAAACTATGTAGTGAGACCAAAGTGCTGGCAATATTGACATTTAACATATTTTGGCATGTTCTGGTGTAGACCCATCAGATTTTAGCTTCCAACCATTCCCCAACAATGTCTGCCCTGCTCAAACAGCATCTAGTCTTAGCAATAATAACAAAAGAGAATTGTCATTTGAGAACGAAAGACCTCTGGAATTTCAGAGTACATGTGATGACAAATCAGCAACAATGCCTGGTCCAAAATGATTCTTTGTGTTTTTCAAACCCTTCCCTTTGTTTTTTTAACCTCTTCCTTTATATTACTTGTATTTATATGCTGCCTTCCTTCCAGAATTGTGACTCAAGTCACTTTACACAACTGTGTTTTTTTAAAAACTAGAAAACTAGAAAATTAAAATACAATAGAATTATAACCATTGCAATAGGATAGGATTAAATGCATTATAATATTAAAATCAAAACAATTAGATATTTGATTTCAAATATTAGAAATAGTTTACATTTAAAAAGAAAGCCAGCACATTGGCTCTCTTTAGCAAACTATTCTTAAAATTTTAAGTGTTTTAGAAAGCCCATCTGAATAACAAGGTCTTTGAAGCGGTAAAGCTGACCTCTCTTGGCAAAGCGTTTCAGAGTTTGGGTGTGGCTGCTTTGAATCCCTTATGGCTGACACAGCCATTCTTATGCCAGCAGAACCTCTTTCTGATCCCTGACGGTAGCTGGAGAACTCAAAAAGGGGTGGAGAAGGGGCTGGGCGAGTGCTTAGGCCAGGTCCAAGCCTCTTCTGGCCCCAAGGACACAGCCCCTAGGCCAGCACAAAGCTAGGGTCAAGGTGAGTACATACATACATAGGCATCCTTCAGTTTCGAGGGACTACTGTATGGTAACATACTCTGTATCAAGGAGTGTCCTCTCCAGAGCATGAAGCCTGGGTAAAGTAGTATGGAGGATAGGTTGTTACCCAAGCAGCAAATCCCCCCTCTCCATGTTGCTGAAATGGTCCAGTGGAAAGGCAAGAGCCAATACAACTGGTTCCAGCAACGTTGCAGGAGTTGGCAGAACGACACGAACTGCCTTTGGGACTCCAGCTCTGGATTTTGCCTCTAGGTTAACTCCTGAAGCCCTTTCCATGAATGGATATAGCCACAAGGCAGTTGAGGTTTGAAATCGGAGTTTCCCTTCTCCTAGATGGGCTGCCTTCCAGGGCTGACAAGGCCCACCTATCCGGCCTGTTCTCTAATAGTGCGGAAGTATGATCTGACCCTTAAAATTTTCCTGCCTCCCAGGTGGATGCAATGCTAATTGGCTTTCCTATTTACCATATTAGGGTCAGAGATGGAGAATTTTGAGGAGGGGGGGAACAAAAGAAATCCCAGCAAAAACAAACTCCTCAGCAAAATGTTCATGCAGGCAAACCTGGTCTTCAGCCTCCGCTCAGCCTCCTAGGGAAAAAGGCCTCAGCTCAGCCTCCTAGGGAAAAGGAGAGAAAGATTACAGTCCTAAGTAATTTCCAACATCCCTAGGATGGGACGGGTTGGGCTTTAACACAGCTTCAGCTTACCTAATGCCAGCTCAGCTAGCCCTCGGCCATCTTAACTAGTTAGCATGGCACCTTCATGCACAAAGCTAGTTCTGTAATGCTGGGTTCCTGCTACTACAACAGAAAATTTTATAGCACCCAAAGTCATGATTAAATTGAGTCTATAATAGTAATAAAAAATCTTTGGACTGCAGGAATAAATTATTGGCTATAGGTTCTAAGCCTTTCTCACAAAAACCCACACATTTGTTTTAAGTAGCCACCTATGAATAACATATACATTATGTGAAGGTACAAAAATGTCTCCTTATATTTGCACTGTAGTTTTAATAAAGCCAAAACTCAGGCATGAGGTTTAATGTTTTACTTTTCTGTGTTTGAGATGGCAAAAACTTGAAATCAATACACTGACCTTTTGTGTTGCATAATTTGTTAGAATGTCCTGCAATGCCCATCACTTTAATTTTATCACTTTTGTTCATTTTTTGTGATATTAATTAAAAACTACCGACTAAGCTTGGTTGAACTATTTTCACTGGTTTGTAATCCTTCTGCAGCCAAAGGTGTTTGTTTCTTGGTCCTTACAAAGGGTCTTCTGATAGTAAATTCATTAAGTATCCCCTAGTTTCCTACTGACGTCAAGTTTGTCCATTTTGTAACTTGTGAAATATGCAATGTGTGCTGTGAGTGCAAGCCCCATCTCTCCAAAACCAGTTGTCTTTGCTTCTTTCCCCATCGTGTTATTTTGTTAAGGTGAGGGCTGCATCATTTTTTTGTATGAATGAACTTTTGAGCTTCTTTGCAATTTCCTAATATTTCACTAAGCCTTTTTTCCAGTGAGATAACAGATTTGTTTAGAAACTAGAATACATAGGTATACTCATTAGTAGAAGGGAGTGCTCTAAGGCCCACCTTGTTTCTTCAAGTAAATCACTTGTGGAGGTTGAGTAATCATCAGGAGAGTCCCCATGGAATACTCTTCCAACCAAAATTTGGTTGGCACCCTCGCTGGGTGTGTTTAATAGCCAGCTAAAAACTTGGCTATTCAAACAGGCCTTCCCTCCAGTCAATTAAGTGATTTTCATCCCTAGTCCTTTTCTTTTTCCTATGTATACCATTTTGGCAATGTCTTTCCTTCTAATCAAGTGCTAATATTGTAAATATAATTGTAAATAATTTGAAAGATTTTTATGATTTTATATTTGTTTATATTGTTGTGTTTTATTTGTAAGCCGCCCCGAGTAGACATTGTCTAGAGGGGCGGGGTAGAAATGAATGAATGAATGAATGAATGAATGAATGAATGAATGAATGAATGAATAAATAAATTGTTATCCCCCTTTAATAAGTTCAAAATGCAGACAGTTGGATTTAAGTGTATCATTAAATGACTTATAATAATGTTTGCTTCCACCAGGAACAGGTCTTCTGCAAAGCGAATGGCTCTTAATTGCCATACAATACAAGACTTTGTATTGTAATTGGGGTGTTTGCAACAGGATACTGTTTGTGAAAAAATCCATTGCTCTGCTAACTGCTGTAAGATTTGTAAATAAGCTCAGACAGAGCAGAGAAGCCTGAGGACAGCGGCAGATGATGTCATCATCTCCACTGAACAGAAAGTCCTGGGACTTCCACTCTGTGACCCGTCCTTCCACTACACTTTTGGGGGACAAGCCTGAAGAAGAATTCCTATTATTTGCAGGGCTTCTCTATGGGAGTCAGGATCCCCAAAATAAAAATACCTACCCGCCCCCTTTTTTCCAGGCCCCAGATGCATGTGGAGCCCCTGCTCCCCAAGACAGGAGAGGGGCTCCTGTACAGACTTTGTGTGTAGGAAGGCAGCAAAACAGGAAACAGAGGATGCAAGGCTAGAGCAATCCCCTCTACCTGTGGCAAGCTTACACAGAGGAATAAATGAATAAGCCTAATGCTGGCTTTCTGACAGAAGGTGAGTATCTGCTCAGTATTACCTACAGTGACAGTGGTGCCCCAGAATTTCAGACAGAAGCTTCTGCAGCCATGCCTGGAGATTTCAGGCAGGTATTGAACAGTGGTGGGGAAAGTATGGCCTTCCTATAAGCCCCAGTAGCAAACAATAATAAGGGATGATGTTTTAGTCCACCAACATCTGGAGGGTCACACAGTCTCTGTTCCTGGTCTCCAAACCTTCCCCTTCATACACTTGGCAATGTTCCTTTTTATTTTTTTACTGCAACTACCCCAATGTGGCAGAACGATGGTGTGTTCTTCTTGTGCCTTCTGAGGGACCATTACTGTTACACATCATACAAAGCTTCCTATAGTACAGTATTATACAGTGGTGCCTCTAATAGCGATGTTAATGCGTTCCGCAAAAACCATCGCTATTGGATTTCCTCGCAATGAGGTTTCCCATTGAGATGCATTGAAAGCCAGCTAATCCGTTCCAATTGGAACAAATTGCCGTCCTTAATGGAAAATCTCCATAGGAAACCCCTTCGCGCGGGGTTGGGGGGAGCTCAGCCCAGCGCAAAGGGAACTCAGCGTCGGGTGAAAAGAGGGAACCAATCTCTCCCTGGCCAGTGAGCTTGCTTTTTCTGACGATCGCTATTCGATAATGGCCCATAGGAAACATCGCTATTCAAAGTGAAAAAATGCCCTGAAAACCTCATCACTATTCAGTTTTTTCGTTAATAGAGGCGCTCGCTATTTGAGGCAACACTGTATCTGGTGTGTTGCAAGGAGAGGACTAGTCATGTTTCAACAATCCATTTCGTTCATATTCAAACCCATGTTTTGGGGTTACTATCACTTCATGCACTTTCTTGCAAATGTCTAGGAAGGTTTACTTGATCAGAAGAATACAAAGGGGGGGTCACCCACTCCCGAACCTCGGTGATCATAGCCAACCACACTTCTCCCCCTGCCCCCATGAGCACACAGTATTTGGCTAGCTCTCTGCCTACTAAACTTTAACTTCAGAGAGGAACCAGGATTTGAGCTTTCCCTGATTTCCCCTGTTGATTTCCAGTGTGCTATACTGGCTCATCAAATGGCCACATTGTTACAGACAGGATTGTCAACTAATTGCCATTCTTCTCCACACCAATTAGAGATGTTCTCTTGATTCAAAGTTTACAAGGCCAGCATCTGATTGCACTCTTTCTGGACAAGATAAATCTCATCGGTGTAAGAGGGGTCATGCTGTTTGCACAAACACTGTCCTTGGGAAAGCAGTGGGTGGGTCCCCTTTGGCCATCAGTGCTTGCACACCAGGGTTCCTTGCCAAAGTGGTGCGATCCTCTCTTACCACTTTCCTCTATGTTACCAGGCTGGTGGGACTTTCTGATCAGCAGCTCAGTGAGTACTGGCCTAAATTAGGAATGGAGAAACTTTGGCCCTGCCACTGTTTTGGGCTGTGACTCCCACTGGGTCTTATCATTGGACATGCTGAGTGGGGCTGATGGGAGCTGAAGGCTGACACAACCAAGAGCTGTTCGCCCTTTGCTTTACAGGCTGCTAAAAGTGAGGTTAACCCAACCCTATGGCTGTTTGGTGGCACATGGTGGCACTGCGGGTTAAACCGCAGAAGCCTCTGTGCTGCAAGGTTGGAAGACCAGCAGTCCTACGATTGAATCCACGTGATGGAGTGAGCTCCCATCGCTTGTCCCAGCTCCTGCCAACCTAGCAGTTTGAAAGCATGTAAATGAGAGTAGATAAATAGGTACCACCACGCTGGGAAGGTAACGACATTCTGTGTCTAGTTGTGCTGGCCACGTGACCACGGAAACGGTCTTCAGACAAACACTGGCTCTATGGCTTGGAGACGGGGGTCATCGCCACCCCCTAGAGTCAGACAGGACTGGGCTAAATGTCCAGGGGAACCTTTAGCTTTATGGCTGTTTAGAAAGAAGCAACACCTCACAACCTGCCTTTCCATCCATCTTTTTTCTTCACCCATTTGCAGACTTCCGATTTTGTTTGGCAAACCTGAGCAGGATTTTTAATGACAGGACCTTCTGCAGGTCGTGAATTCATAGCGTCGCCAGAAATCGGAAGCGATTAGACAGCAAATAACCGTAACAGACGCCTACTAACTGCCCACCTCAGCACAAAAGTATGCACGGACCTGATCTGTTAAAAACTGCTGGAAGGAAACTCTTAATTAATTTGCAGCGGCGTGGGATCGCCTAGTTCCGGCTTGACCTCTGGACAACTACGGGACCAGCTTCATATCCGTATCCTTTTTAGTCCTACAGAACTTTTTGCAATGCTAGGTGACCTCAGAGACGTCCCGCGATAGCTCAGGTGCGGGCAAGGTGCCCAGAATGGAGTTCATTGTCCTCGGGGAGAACGCAAGAGCCCACAGCTCCTTTGGCACCCACGGCTGCCAGAGGGGGGAGCGGCTAAGGAAAATGCCCACGGAGGTCACTGACTCGCGGAGCGCCGGCCTCCCGTCCCAGAACCTGCCCGTCGAATGTTGCAATCCCCTTTCCGCCTTGCATAGTGTCCAAGAACGGGGCGGCGATCACGCTGGTAGCTCGTGACCGGCGGGCCAATTACTAGGCCAGCTGCAAGCCGTGGACCAATCAGAGTAGAGAAATTACCCCTGCCCCCAGCCAAGGAGCCAATAGGAAACCGCAGCTGCCGAGCGTCGCTGTGTGCCCGGGAGCTCTTGGCGTTCTCAATTATCCGGGAGAAGGAGCGCTGCGCTGAGAACGAGAGCAGAGCTCGGGCTGAGCGGGCCGGAGGACGCGCACCCGCAGGGACCCTCGGAACCATGGACGCCAAGAAGCACGTGGCTAACTTCGGCGCCGGACCCGCTAAGCTACCGCGGGCGGTACGTGCAACGTAGCAATAAGGGTTCGTTTGCTGGAAGCCGTGCAGTCTTGTTTACGCCGCCGTGCTTTTAGGCAAATCCCTCAGGACGGCTTAAATTGGACGGAGGAAGGCTTGCAACGCGCACCCCCGACCCGATGCATGCTGTGCTTGAAAAATAGGTTGCAGTAAGTTGGTCCTGCTCCTTTCCTTGGGAGCAGGACCCATTGAGCCTTGCAACCGAGTGCCCGTTTTTAGGGTTGCACGGCGAGTTCGTGAAGTAGAACGGGGTTCCTGTTTTATCGTGGCTGGCGTCGAAGTGTTTGGACGCTTAGCCTGCCCTTCAGAGAGCGGCCGTGGTCCCTTGGAGGCGGGGAGGGCTTTCTATACGATTGCTATCGCAGCCTCGGTGGAGATAATTAATTAGAGAAGGCTTCATCAATGCACAGATCCTTTCAGAGGGGGTGTTATTGCACGCGGCTTGTGCCTATCTTCTCGCCCTTCCAAGCTGTGAGGGGAAAGAGTTATACTTCATAACATGGTAGGCAGTGGATGAAATTCTCCCTTTAAAACAGTTCTCAAGCCTGTTGTTCGCAAGTCCAGCAGCCTGACGGCTTGAGACGAGGTCTGACCGAGGAGAGGATCCGTAATATTGCTTTTTTTAAAAAATGAGGTGAAGTCCGTGTGACAGGTTGAGACCGTCGGAGGCACTTTCTACACGGTCCCTTAGCTGTCTAATGGTGGTGCTTTGCCGAGTAAATTAAATTGGCTGGCGTGTTAGGACTAGCATCTCTCTTGCTTTGTGTTTTTTATCTAGATTAAAATTACTTTTTGCTTTGATAGGCTGGGACATTGCCCGTTTTTTCTTAGGCCTGCAAAAGGTAAATAGAGATGTCCTTGTGAAGAGGAGGCATTTGCCATAGTAAAGGGGGAACCCAGCCTTTTTCAAGGACATCTTAGAAGGTCTGTTAAATAGGATGTCTGCATTGCAGGGTATTTCCCCTTCATTTCTTCCCCATTATCCCTTGTGCCTTGTCTCTGAGGAGCCAAGCCCCTCTTTTGTTTTTCTGAATTTAATTTTAGCTATTGAAGAACAGAAATCCATATGCTTTTTAAAAAATAATCCTATATCTCACTGGGGCCATCCAATCAACTGACAGGACATTTAATTTTATGTGCATCCTGAGACCAATTATTTGGATGTGTTGTATTTTCAGGGTGGAAAAATCAACTGAGGTTGTAAAAATAGCAGGCTCTTTGTGAATTGAGATTGACTCATAGAGAAATGAATATCATTTTTAAAAAAACTTTGTGAAAAGCCAGCAGTTGTGAAAAGTCCAGGAGAAGCCCACCCTTTCTGTGCTCCAACACCTGGGAAAAAAAGAAATGTTTCCCATTTTTCCAGACAATAAAGCTGGAGTATCTGAGTGCTTGGAGCTTTAAAAAAAAAGAAATACTGTAAATTATCCATTTTGTTTGTGAATCCAAGCTAAGCCTTAAAGGATCCATTGTCTTCTGTTAGTGAATAGACCCTTTGTAAGTATGTAGGGCAGAAGATACTGTAAGTACAGTATTTGCAATAGACTAGTTTAACTTGAGGCAGCTTTTTACATGCTAGGAATAGACTTGAAATAACATATGTTAATAATTTGTTAAGTTATAGACATCCCTTTTGAAAGTTGCATCAGCAGCAGTCTTGATCCGATTACATCTGGGAGAGGTGTGGCTTCTACTCTACATCTGGTTTTCCAGCTTTCCAAAAGAATTGTATTCCTTAGCATTTCTTAATAGTTGTGTGTTGCTCTTGGTTACACCTAGAAAGTGTAACCAAGAGCTGCTGTTGGCTGGTTTTTCCCCTGAAGTTGGTTTGCATAATTAGCATTTTCTGAGAAGGGTACATTATTAACATTCTATTATCTTGAGAAATCTTTTCATAGAGAAAGTTTCTATTCCAGTCCAGATCCATGTACACACTGCCTTGAACTTATAAGAGGGAAGGCTAGCTGGAAATGCAACCAGTAGACAGCATAACTATACCAGGGTCTTATTTGAGATGCAGAATCTGATTAATCTGTTAACATTTCACCAAGGAAAGAGTTTGTATATTTTAATAGTGTTTGCACATAAATGCGTGTGCCAGAATTTTGTAAAAATGTTTTTATTTTTCAAACATTTTTGAAGCTGATTGCAAAAGAGGCTTACTGTTAGTGTTAGATAAGATTTTTTTTAAAAAAAATCCTGACTCAAAAGTGTCACTCATTGATTACCAGAGCATTGCATTCTAAATACGTATAATAATACTGTCCAACTGTTTTATTTTTCCAAAAAACTTGCAAGGGGGGACATATTTGTATATGGGACATTATTTTATTACTACCATATTTTAAAGCAGAGTAAAGTGTGCTGCTTATATTTTGCCCCATACTGCTTGAAGCAATCTCTTGGTGGTTTACATGTTAATTATGCAGGGTACCTATTGCCCACTCCACCAAGCTGACTTTTCAGTTTATTGACCTCAGAGAGTTGGAAAGCTGAATCAACTGGCTACCTGAGCTCCTCAGAATTGGGATCAAACTCAGGTCATGAGCAGAGTATTGACTGCAGTACAGTGGTGCCTCGCTTGACGTTAATTCGTTCCAGTGAAATCGCTGTAGAGCGAAAACGTCGTCAAACGAAATAAAAAAACAATTGAAATGCATTGAAAACCGTTCAGTGCATTCCAATGGGCTGAATACCTGCTTGTCCAGTGAAGATCCTCCATGCGGCGGCCATTTTCAGTGCCTGTAAAGCAAGGAATCCGTCCTAGAAAACCGCAGGGGCCCATTTTCTTCAGCCGGCGGCCATTTTGAAACACGACGATCAGCTGTTTGCTGATCATCGTAAAGCGAAAATCGGTTCCCGAAGCAGGGAACCGATCATCGCACAGCGAAAAAACCCCATTTAAAACATTGTTTTGTGATCGCAAAAAGCGATTGCAAAAACGTCATCATAAAGCGGATTCATTGAGCGGGGTAATCGTCCAGCGGGGCATGACTGTACATCAGTTTAGCTACTGCACCACAAGGCTCTTTCAAGTATGCGGTGGTGTGATTGAAACATTAGGAACTGTATAGGTTTCACACAGTGAAGCAACCAAGCACTAACCAATGCATAAGAAAATTTATTAATTCTTGCCAGTGTTGTAATAGTAAATCTAGAAGTGCTTGTGCTAACTAGCCAGATCTCACCCCAATGAGTCAAAAAATTCAGGCAGTTCTATTATGCTGTCTCAACAAATGAGGAGACTTTTGCTTTTGTAAAAGAAGTAGCTCTTAATTGCCCATTGAAGGCCAAATCCTCAAATATTTTCTGTAGCATAGTACATCAGAAGTACTATGCTACAAAGTGCTGTTTCTGTTTGTTTTCCAGCTATAGTGTAGTTTGCAGCTAAGCTCAGAGAGAACAAGGAAATGGGTGGTGGATGGTGGCTTAGTCCTTGCTACTGAGAAAATCCGGAGGTTTCAGTCCTGTGAGACCTAAGTACACTGTATCAGTGCTTTCAGTTTTGCGTTCCAAATGTTATTCATGTATCTAACTTGAATGGTCATACCAACCAGATAGGCGGGGTATAAATAAAATAAATAAATAAAAGCATGAAACACGGCTAAAATTGTACAAGAAATTAGATGCAGAGACCCAATAGCACAGTGACAGAAAAATTGTGTTCTATTTGCAGACGTATCTAGGGCCTCATGAGCCAAGATGCTAATTTCCACATCTAGAAACAGTGCACCCCTGAAAGGAAAAAACTGTTAAAATAACACCAACTTGATCCAGTCTTCATCTGGCAGATAGTTTTGGGCTTGGTCAGCTGGGAGATAATATCGCTTTGTTCACACACTTAATGTTTCATGCAGGTGAGATTGAAAGATTGGTTTTGTCTGGATCAATAACTGTTTGAAGAGAAGGAAATACCCATTTGCCTTAAAATGCAATATGTCCCTGAGAACAGTTACTGGTATTTCCAGCTAAAACAAAACAAAAAGGTGATAGAAAATAAGATTCTGCCCCCTATTGATTACTGCTATGATAGAGAATGACTGTTATTAGAGAAGGGCATAAACCTCAGTTTGGAGATTCATCCTGGTTCGTAACCATGGCACCTGTGTCATGTGTTCTCTTCCTCCACCTTCCCAGCTAATAAACCACTCACCAGTCAGATTGTGCACTCCTCCTCTACAGCTGTTCAACCAGTCCCCGGCAGGAACACAGGTTTGCCTGTCCTGCCTCCTTGCCTGTGTGGGCGATCAGCCAAGGAGATGGGGCAGGAAAGCCTGTACAGTTGCGCCTCGCAAGACAAATGTCTTGCGGGACGAAAAACTCGCAAGAAGAATGTTTTTGGCGATGGGGTTGATGACTTGCAAGACAAATGTTCCTATGGCCATGCTTCGCAAGATAAATGCTTTCCATTTTTTGTTCCTGCCTCATGTTTGCTGATTTTTAAATGTTTTTCTATATTGCATTTTTTAAAAATCATCTGCACGATATGTATGGCTTTAAAGAGCACTTAATAAACCCTTTGTAAACCAAATTTGACTTTGTTCTGACTTTTTTTGCCCATAGGAATACATTAATTAGATTTCAGTGCATTCCTATGGGAAAATGAGTTTCACAAGACAAATTTTTTGCAAGACAACATTAACCACGGAACGAATTAAATTTGTCTTGTGAGGCACCACTGCACTCTTGCCAAAGATTGACCAAACAGCTGAAGAAGAGGAAGAGAGGAGTGTGTGCTGATTGGGGGATCCCCCTGGGGAGGTGGGGGAAGGGTGCCACATATATGAACCAGCACGAACTTCCAAACTGAGGCTCATGCCCATCTCTAACTATTATTGTTACTGCAGGGCTATTATTGTTGGAGTAGCTTTTAGTGTATAATTCTACCTTCCTATCTTTGTTTTATCTGCCTGTACTTAACTTCTGTCAGTATATTTACATGAGTGGTGCTGTTGGTGTGTGGTTACGTTGAATTAATTTATTTTGCAGGTTTTGTTAGAAGCCCAGAAAGAGCTGGTGGATTATAAAGGCCTTGGCATTAGCGTTCTTGGTAAGGTACCTGTATTTATTCTAGTTTTTCTTAAAGTACTTGGGGGTTTAAAATTGTTTTTCAAAATAAATGCAACATAAACAAACTGCATATTTTCATTGTTAATGTTCTCAGTTTCAGAATTATTGTATCTGAAATATCTATCTGTATTATTTGTTTAAAATACTTCTAGGTCATCTGTAAGTGTGAAAAATCACTCCGGATAGCTTGCTGTACAGTGGGGTCTCGACCTACGGAATTAATCTGTATGGGAACGGAGTCCGTACATCGAAAAGTACGGAGGTCGAAAATGCATTCCCCATAGGAATGCATTGAAAACCATTTAATCCATAACCCGCCCAAACCCCCCACATACAAAATTAAAATAACATTTTAAAAATAAAAACTTACCTTTCTGAAGTCTTCCAGGGGCCCTCCGCCGCCGCCATCACCACTGCTGGAGGACTCAGAGGGCTTCGGCGCGGCTGCCGGAAGCCTCTCGGAGCTCCACCACCACCGCCATCACCGTTGCAGGACTCCGAGGGCCTCGGTGTGGCTGCCAGAGGCCTCTCGGAGCTCCCCCCCCCCCGCCGACACAGGCTTTCCCAGGGTGGATGGGCCTTCCAGGGGAGGGCTTCCCCAGGTAGGCCCGGTCTACCAAGCTTTCCCAGGCAGTAGACAGGGCCTAGCGGGGGAAGCCCTCCCTGGTAGGCCCGGTCCACCCTGGGAAAGCCTGTGTCGGCGGGGGGGGGGAGCTCCGAGAGGCCTCTGGCAGCCACACCGAGGCCCTCGGAGTCCTGCAACGGTGATGGCGGTGGTGGTGGAGCTCCGTGCTTCGGAGGCACGATCGGCAGCGGCGGGGACCTCCAGGAGGCCTCCCATGGCGGCAGGGAAGGCCTCCGGAAGTCCCCCCACCGCCACTGCTGGGAGCCTTCGGATTGGAGGGGGGAACCTCCGGATGCCTTCCAAGGTTCCCCCCCCGCCGCTGAAAAGTCGAAAAGTACTTAAATGTAGCCGACCGTAAGTCGAGACTCCACTGTAATAGTAATATAACATCAACTACAGAAAACTGCAATCGGGATTAATAAGTAATAGGCGTTCACAATAAAATTGAAATTAACAACCCCAGTTTCTCAAAACTTAAGATCAATTAGAAATAAAAACACATTTGTCTTATTTTTTTCACACATTTTTCTGAGGAACTCAGATCAATATACAATAACCAGAATCCTGTTGATGATTTACACATGCATTGGTTAAATTGTGTAACTCAACTGTGTCGAATTGCTACTAAATAACAAGATGCTGATCATCATGTTACATGGCATATGCCCAAATGCACAACAGACATGCCCATAGTAATGTGACGACTCGTCATTTTAGCAGCAATTTGCTATGGTGAGTTTTATAATTCAGCCGACACACACGTAAATTGTCAGTGGGATTCTTGCAATTGTGAATGTCTGCAGGGGTGGAGGATGAAGGTTGCCAAATAAAGGAGCCTCTCCTTCCTGAGATGTTGAGGCTAAAACATAAGACAGGGGATGGACTTTTACGATGTTGCAGATGTGAGGCAGACCATGAATAGGGCCCCCAACATACTTTTAGGCCATCTTATTGTGAAAGTGAATTATTGCAGAATACAGTTTCATTTGGGTAACCAGGTGTTATAACAAGCCAGAGCCTGGGGAGGGGGATTTGTTGGCCAGGCAGGTAGTAAAATGTGCTCAATAGCTACTGTAGGTGCTGCCATTCAGGTTAGGGCTTGAATTCTTATCAACAGGATACACAATGTGTGGTGAATTTTTCCAGGCCCCGCTCTGCTACTGGAGCTTCTAGAAGGTTTACTGCAAGTGCATAACCTTCCCACCCCTCTTTGCCCTGCTGCTGCCAGGACTTGCATAAGAAGGCTCTCAAGGTGCTGTGTCCCTTGCTTTCCTCAAGTACCACAGTAAGCCCAAATGCTTACCTTGGTACCACATACCTTGGTACCCAGCCAATGGGCCTGGGTCAAAGCTGAGAATTGGTGTGGACAAGTGTCCAGAGTTGAAAACCAGTAATTTCTTCTCCCGCACAGTTTACCATGAAATCAGTCTGGAAACTCAGGGAGCATATCTGTTCCCTGAAATTTTAGCCCTTGTACTGAGAACCAACAACCGTTGTGTAATCCTATTTTAAATCATAGCTGCCTTATGTGGGATAATGGGCTGAGAAACCATGGTTGGTCTGGTATTAGCCCCAGTGAGCTTCATAGTTCAGCTACACTTGGGTTTTCTTAATTGAGCTTCAGTGCTGCTCTAGCCACTGTTGTACAACATCATCTCTTACTATTCCCCTTTCCCCTTCTTTGTGAAGTGAATTGAGCCCACAGCTACGTTTGCTGTACTTTCTTCAGCAGCTTCCCCCAGCTCAGCAGTTTCTTTGCCTTCAGCTCCTGTCAGCTTTAGTCCTCCTCCTGAGTCAAGTAGTTCAAAACATCTGTAGAGCACTGGGTTGGGTTGAACTGTTCTATAGCAATGCAGTAGTAGACTGAAAAGTAATCAGTGTTTTGCCCTCATTTTGCTAATGGGTGTGAAAGCTTTGTGGTATCTCTACATGTGGTGGGGAGGGTGTCCTAGTCCCTTCTACTCCATCATCACATTCATCAAGTAAAGAGGGAGAGGCTGTTTTGGTCATTCAGACTCTTCGCATGAAATGTGACCACAGTTTCCCCTTCATGTTTTGGCTCGTGGGGATTGCCTACAAGGAGAGGAAAGTGTCTCTTTCTTCAAGCTGTTGCTTTTAGATGATGATTAAAATAATAGGGGGCTAGAATGCTTGCCTCTTGGCTTAGAGAGGAAACAAACGTAATGAATGACTGAGCAGTGTCAAAGAACTCTGGGCCTGAAAGCACTGTTCATTTCACCAGTGGAAGCTAATCCATACATGGCGCTACCCAGATATCATAACTTGCACTGTATGTAGTTTTCATGTGCTCACTGGTACATGTAGTGGTATGTGGAGAAGGGATGGTACCTGTGGATCAGCAAAAACATTCAGACAGCAGAGCTTAGAAAACCTACTTTTCTGGACTACATCTTCCAGAATCCCCCCAGTCAGCATGGCCAGTGGAAGAGTAAAGGAATCAAAGTTTTAAGAAAATCATTGCTGTATTTTGACTAAAAAACAAGGCTTCATTCAAGCTTCGTGATGCCCATAACATTCCTCGTGACTTTAACAAATTAATTAATTCTGCTTATGTGTCTCATGATTTTTTTAAAAAAAATTCTGTTTTGTATCATAGAAATGAGCCACAGAACATCTGATTTTGCGAAAATCATTAAAACAGCAGAAAACTGCTTGCGGGAACTCCTGTAAGTTATAATTTTCAGTATTTTTATTTAAAAGGGAAAAATATTGTCAGTGTTAAAAGACATTATAGCTGTAGTACAGTTGTCCATCTTCATGTATGAGATTCTTTAATACAAAAGTTCTGAATGCCTGTTTTATCCAGACAGAAATAAAGTAAGGCAATTTGTACCTCTGTCTCTGGCACGAACCTTATGTGGGTTTAGAAACCTTACGTGTAGGTTTGGTTATTGGTTTTACCATTAAGTGACTAGAGACAAATTAGCACTTATATCCATGCCCAACTCTGTGGCTAGTCAAACCAAGAATTTGCATTCATTTCCTCATATAGGCAGTGGAACAAAATTTAGTCCTGATTTAAGTTCTCATATTGATTAAAATGAGAGGTAAGTGACTAGATGGAATGAATCCAGTATTTCTAAAGATCAGAATAAGGTAGGGATGAGCATAACTTAAAAGCAAAGAAGAGGCAAGAAAGAAAGGGGAGATGTTAAAGCCACCTCTTTCTGTCCATTTTGGATATCTTGGAATACAACAGAGTCCTGTTGTCAAAACCAGAGCTAATCGCAAACCAAGTAAACTAGAGGTAATGGTCTTGGATTTTATTTGTTTTATTCATTTATTTACTTTATTTACTTTATTTACTTTATTTATTTATTTATTTATTTATTTATTTATTTAATTTATACCCCGCCCCTCTAGACCATTATAAAATGTCTTTCTCCAATAAAAGGATACAAGACAGTGTATATATACACATTTAAGATTACAACAAATTAAGATTCAGATGTTTACCCAATTAAAAATTCACATGAAATGTGTTGAAAGGAGGCTACACTGAAACATTTTGACAAGGAGCATTTCTTTTGTTTGTATGCTGTCTATGAAAATCTGGTGTCCACCAGGCGTCTGATAAGAGTGACAATAATGGAACAGAAGAATGTTACGGATCTTGATTCAACAGAATACTTCTCCCACCCCTTTCTCTTTTACACAGCAATATACCAGAAAACTACAAAGTGATTTTTCTCCAAGGAGGTGGATCGGGACAGTTTAGCGGTGTTCCCCTGAACCTTATTGGGCTAAAAGAGGCAAGGTGTGCTGATTATGTGGTTACAGGAGCTTGGTCAGCAAAAGCAGCCAAGGAAGCAGAGAAATATGCCAAAGTAAACCTTGTTCATCCTAAACTGTCTAGTTACACAAGTAAGTCAACTTCAGGATTCCAGCTGGAACAAATGTTCTGCCATGCATAGCAGCATTCTTTTCTGTCATATATAAGTTCTGTGGTTTGTTAAAATCCTTGTCAGAGCTATGAATCTGTATAAACCCACAAAGAGTCCATATGCAGTATAACTGATTACACATCTGAGGATGATGATTATTCGAGGTTGTTTGGTGTTCAGATGTTCATCACGTGGTAGAAACATAAACATTTTTATGACTGATCTGGATTGGAGCTTGGAATACTTATTTTCTTGTACAAAAACCTCCCAGTCAATTAGCAAGCACTGCTGCTGAATTTCACCCTAAAATACAACAATAGTTTTTAATCCTTCCGTTAAAAAAAAAGAGATGTTACTTAGATGCAGAGAAGCGTATGAGACTGTGCAAACAGTGCTTGGAATCCAAAGCTGGGTTTGGTGGGGCTTCTTTCTAATGGTTACTGAGTGCCATTTTGGTTCCTTTCAGAGTTCTGTAGTCGTTGAACCAGTCTGACTTTCTGTTCTTGCTACCTTTTGTCCCTACCATTGTCCCCAAATACAATCAGTTCTATGAACTGGAGCCATAGAAATGTGTGTAAACTGCATAATTATTGCAGTGAAAACTGAGTACTGAAGAGTGAATTATTTTGGTACAGCATAATTTTATTTGTAGTTATTGTTGCTGGTTGAATTTTTGTTGGGTCTTCAGAAAACAGAGGTTAGGCTGCAGCTATAAAAGTCCGAATGCCGTTAGTGGTGTCTCTTCTTATTAGACCCCCATAGGTTTCAGTGATAATCATAACCTAAGAAGTCAGAACTGAGAGACAGGCAACTCACTGAAGCATCACTTGTCCACTTTCTCCAAAATGCTTTTCTGGCAACAAAGGTTTTTCTTGTCTGCGCAAGAGAACGACAGTTTGAAAGGCAAATGCCAATAAAGGTTTAATGAAGGGCTATTCAAAATGGTGGAGAGTATTGCTAGAACTAGAGGTAGGATCTTGTTTTTTAATCACTTAGCTGATAGTCTCTGATGTTCTCTAGTGCAGTTCAAGTAACCTCTTTAATGCGAATTTCTTGCAATATTCTAGTGCTGCTTCTGAAAGAGACTCCTAGAGGTCCCCTCCTGCTGTCCCTGAGGCTTTTGCAATCAAATTGATGGCAACTCAGTATTGCTGTATATTATTTTAGGAAGAAAAACAGTTAAGAAATTACGGTACTGAAAACATAATAACGACACTGTATAACAAAAATGTATAACAGAAACAACTTTGAACACCTTAAGGATTAATACATTTATTTCAATATGAGTGTTTGCAATTTCAATCCACTTTTTCAGACACATGGAAAAAGAGGATTGCAATCCACGAAAGCTGGCACTAAAATAAATCTGCTTGTCTTCAGATGCCAAAAATCTTTTATTTGCTTCTTTTACATGTACTGAGGACAACTATATTGGCAAATAATATGGGAATTGTTCCAGGACTGGGGCGGTCAGATTCATATTATTTTCTGTTGACCACACAGTGTACAAAATGCAAATCAACCCAGAGTCCTCCCCCATATCTGATTTTTCCTTTGCCAGTGGAGCGGCTTCTTCTTTTGGGCAATGCATTTGCATTGTTTCAGGTGCTGTGAATACTTGAGCTGGCATAGACAAATGTATATAACAGTGCAGGTGATTGGCAGTGTGAGGAAGCAAAGGGACGCTCACAAAGGTCAGTTACCCTCAAGTGTCTTAAGAAAGTGCCACCATTATTATTGCTAATAATGCCCTTTCTTTCTTGCTTGCAAGAAGCTTGCTTGCTTGGGGGAGGAGGAAATTGTTTATTAGCTATGCCTTTTGTAAATCTTGACAACTACAGTAGAAGCTGCTTTAACAAGCTGCAAATTTTCTCTGCCTATTTTCTCTGCTCTCTTTGCTGATACCTACAGTATGTTGTTGGCTATCACCTAGGGAAACCTGACCTCCTGAGTGTGAATTCATAGCAACTCCATGCAGATTTTCCCCATTGTATAGTCGCGTCCTAACATCACTATCTTTTTGAAATTGCAAACAAAAATACACAAGGTGTCTGTATATTATTTTAAAATTGCCAGACATTTTTAGGAACAGTATTGGGCAGCGCTTAATAAATTATATGCAGCCACTTTCAAGAGCCAAGTTTCTCTCTTATTGTCTTGGATCTTTCTAACATGGGCAGTGTTCAGGCACACATAAGGCTCCCTTGCAAATGATGCAAAGGGTATAGAAGAAATGTGATATTCTCAGAAGTTTTAGAATAGGGCCATGATGTGCAGAAAATTTAAATTTTAATATGAGAGGTATATACTGAAATATATTATTTGGTAAACACATATCATAATTTTATCAAGAGGGCATAGCTGCCTTGAGACTTCATAAGGAGAAAGGTGGGTTAAAAGTATTTTAAATAAATTAATATTTTAAATACAATTAAATAAATTTCCAAGGCCAATTTCTGGTGTATAGAACTTCCTGCAAAAGGAAGCCAGGCTGCCTCCTTCTCTGTTGTTGTTCAGTGAGAGGTAGGTGGGCTTTCATGTTGTTACTGGCTGCTAAGAAAGAGGCTTTTAAGGAATTGGTGCTTTTTAATTTACAAAATATTTTATTAACTCAGTAGTGGTTTAGGATTATATTTGGCTCTGTTGTGGCATTATAATTTTTCTTGTCTCTCCTTAACCAGTTCTTGTATTTATTTGTGCCTGTTCGGGATCTCCCTTAAGTTTCCATCTTAAAGGAACATCAGAATATATGTTAAGTAAATAAATAAGAAGTCGTCTTAAAAGATATATATTGAGCAGCCAATAATGGCAGTGCTATATCTATGGTAAATTATAATATCTGAACCAGGCTGTTTTGGGCTGGGCAGGTTTTAGCATTCATAAGGTGCTTTATAGTGTTATTGGGAATCCATGTGCCGACATAGAACATACAACTGACTTGCTTTTTGTGCAAAGCAGTAGCCTTTGTTCCCTTCCCAGGATGAAATGGACATTTTCCCCATGGATGTGAAGTTTTTGCATCACGTCATGAGATAGAGGTGTGTGTTTGTTTGTGTGTGTGTACACAGGTGGACATAATGAGGGGTCCAGCCCCCTGGGGCCAGACTGTCCACTCATCTGCTGTTGCTGCAAAGCTCCGCATTCCTTTCCTTTTGCTCCGGCGAGCCAAGATCAAAGAGTGGCTTGCAGACCACCAGCTCTGGAATGATAGGAAGGGAACTCAGAGCTCGCAGCAACAAAGGAGGGTGAGTGGATGGTCTGGCCCCAGAGGGCTGGACCCTCGTTATGTCCACCTGTGCAAGACATAATGAGACCCCCATCTCTAGTACACACACACACACACAAGCACACTGCATAATTGCATTTTTCACATTTTCCACATACAAATGCATTGTTGGTGCTTAAGTGTGTGAGTGGTACATCTGGAGCCTCAATCCAATGTCAGGCTGATGGACATTCACTAGCCCAGAGGGATTTCCTTCCCTCTTCTTGTTGCAGCTTCTCATACCATGTGAAATCCTACTCAGGAGTTTTCCTCAGTTCTTTGGAGCAGATATTGATGGAAGGGTGGAGTGAAATCATCCCCCCCCACCCCAATTCACTTGACAGAAATCATCATAGAGAAAGACTGCAAAAATGTTATGTTAGTGAAGATGATATGATAGACAGATGGAGGGAATGTTAAAAAACTGAGCCCAATGTTCCTTTCAGTGGGCCAAATACTTCTTATGTTGCAGAAGATTGCTTTTTTATTTGAATGCTACAATTATTTTGAATGGCAGTTTGTCTTGGCATATTAAAATGAGCACACATTATCCTGTTGATTTTACGGGATTGTGTTTCCAGAAGGATATACAAAGGGTTGCCTCTCTGTCTTTTTTCCCAGAGTTTGTTAAAGTCTCTCCGCCGGCAAGTTTTCTCTTTGTACCAAGTCCAAGAACTAATCTACTTTGCTGGCAAAGCAGTAGAAATGTGTTGAACCAGAGTTGCTGTCAAAGTTCATTGTTTAAGGAAAGCTCCATGTCATCATTACAGCCAGACTGCTGAGTCTACAATTTGGAAAACGTAACCATTGTTTGTCTGTCACCTTATCTGTTTCAGAAATTCCTGACCCTAGCACTTGGAACCTTAACCCCGATGCCTCTTATGTCTATTACTGTGCCAATGAAACCGTCCATGGTGTAGAGTTTGATTTTGCACCTGACGTTGGAAAGGCAGTCTTAGTTTGTGATATGTCCTCAAACTTTCTCTCTAGGCCTGTGGATGTTTCCAAGGTAAATCTCCCTAACAATTGTAAGCTGTAAGTTGTAAACTTCCTGGGGAGGAAAGTCGCTATGTGCTGGGTGGTTCAAACTCTTTCTCTGACTAGTTTAGGATGTTATCACGTGGGTAAGTCAAGCTACTCCTACAACAACAGATTTGCAAGTACAGGGCATGATGTGCAGTGTCGTTCTATGCTCTTGAGTCCTTCTAAGGAGATGTTGATATCCAATACAAAATGTTTATTTGCTGTTAAGCAAACAACAACAACAACATGTAGGCTAGGATTTTAAAGATTCTGTAAGAGAATAAGAATAACTTGAACCATTCTGATGGCTTAAATGCTGTTGAACTTTACCTTTGCCATATGTTTGTGGTGTCAGTGTGTCCAGCAAATTAACACCATGGATTGAATCTCAGTTGGTCAGTCTCCACCACATATGTACCTTAACCTGAGAAGGGCAATGTAACTATTGTCACATGCTTCTCATTGCTAACATTTGCTAGCAGTGAAAATTTGGCCATTTCCATTCTCCATTATAAGTTATTTTTCATTATATGAGGAAAGTGTTTGGTGTCAAGGCAAATATAAAAAATATTTAATGCCTTCGGGCTGTATTAACGGTCACTCAGCTTTTTCTTGGGTTTCATTCCAATCCACACTTACTACATCTACTTGGATTTCCATTACATGTGGCAGGAGTGTAGAGCATTTAGCCTACCAGATGTTTTGAACTTCAGCATTCGGAAGCTCGAGCCAGCATAGTAAGGGATTCAGAGTGGGCTGAAGGTCTCCCATCCCAATCTGTGTCTCCCCACCCCCCCATGAGATATTGAAATGGCAGTGTAAGTTCTGGTTATAGCACCCAAATGTGTTTTTTGTAGAGATAACATCTATCTTGTTTCTATCTCCTTCCCATCTTCAGTTTGGTGTAATTTTTGCTGGTGCCCAGAAGAATATTGGCTGTGCTGGAGTCACAGTAGTAATAGTGCGAGAAGACTTGCTCGGCTTTGCCCTCAAAGAGTGCCCCATAGTGTTGGACTACAAAGTGCAAGTGGAGAACAACTCCTTATACAACACTCCTCCTTGCTTCAGGTAATGTGGCCCAAGTGTGATGTTGTTCATCCTGTGACTCACTCAGACACAAAAACCATTTGCTTTCTTGTCAGTGATGGGAAGGTGGACAAAGACAAGGTTACTTTGTACTGGAGGAGTTGCCTTAGGCAGGTGGGTGCACTGTGGCACTACAATGTCCCAGCTACAGAGCCCAGTTTTCCCATACCACCTATTAGCATATTGGTACTCAGCAGCATGCTTTTTGGTACTTGCAGTGGAGATCCTGTTTTTTTCATGATTGGTCTGCTGAGCAGACCTGGCTGTAAGCTTGTCCCTGTGATTTTGCAATCTTGTGTGTTGCCTGGATGCCCTCCTTGACTTACCCGTCGTTCTTTGTCTGGAGCAAAGTACAAAAAAGAGCTGTGCCCTTTCCACTGAATTGTCACCTAGGTATTGGGTTTACAAAACAGGACACCTTTTAACGTCTAGTTAAAGTTCTAGTTGCAAGTAAGGTGAACCTGAATGTTGCATTGCTCTCTTTGCCTCTGAATTGCTGACAGCAGTGAAAGTGTTAGTAGGCTAAGAAGGAACAAATAGGCTGGAAGTGGATGAATGCATCTAGCTACCTGTATGGAGCCCTCTGAATGTGAACCAACTGTTCTCATTTATAGAGAACGTATCCTTACACTGCGTGAACAGAAAGCTGAAGTTATGTAAGCAATACTTAACAGCTCTCTCTCTCTGTAACAGGGGAAGCATAGATAAAATATTTTCCCCAGGCTTGTAAATCTGTGTGACGTTTGCCCCTCGTGGCCCCTGTTTGTCTTCCAAACACAGAGCACACGAAGGCAAACCAAACACCTTTTCACACACTGCCACCAGTTGATCACTAAATCAACATACTTTACTTAGGAAGGATGATGAAGGTCCCTTCAGTTTTCAGTTTTTCTTAAAACAGGTTTATTAATTACAGATGTTTGTTTAATAATTCATAAGTATTTACTTCAGTTTCATCAAGCATCAATCGTTTATTTAAATCCCACAAGTTACTATTCACTCCTCAGACTAATCACACCTCAGATTTCCCAACTGTCTCTCTCTCACTCTGACTGAACTTCACTCTCTCCTTCTCCTCTCAGGCTCCCCCTTTTTAACATCTCTGGTGGCCCCACCTCTCAACCATATCAGCATAGAACATGAATAATGCATAACCTATTCAGTATAATAAGGTTGAATGCTACAATCTGTATTTTGAAAATTCCTTCAGCTTATTGGCATACATGTGAAAAAATGTATACCTGTTTTCTTATCTAGAGGGGTGGGATAGCCTCATCAAATTGTAGGTTCGAACAAATCTCTCTCTATATATAATGCTGTAACTTGTACATAGCATGTGCATCAATGTGATCAATGTTTCCAGCCGATTAAGTCTTTATTTCATGTGTATGTTATGAGCCATCCAGACTTACAGTGATCCTAAATAGGCTTTTCAAGCTATGTGAGATATATAAGGAATGGCTTTGCCAATGCAATCTTCCAGTGAGTTTCCTCGTTTGACGTCACCACACTGGCTCATATCTCAGTGTGCTTTTGTATCCCTGCTTCTGCCTCAGAAACCGTATATTCCCACACCGAGGAATGACAATGCTCTGGAAAATACTGAGTCTTTTATATGAAAAGCAATTAGTTTATTTATTTCAAAGGCTTTCAATATTTCCATCAATTTTTTAAAAAATGGAATACTTCAAAATGCCATAAAAATACACCCCACCACACTGCAAGCATAATATGAGACAGATGTTGTAAGTTTTGAAGATAGAACCATGGCTAGCAGTGTATATTTTAATGGGTACTGTAGTTTCTTTGGTTAGAAAGAAAAGCTGCTGGCAACAATTAAAGTTGGAAAAGAGCACGTTCATATTGATTGACTTGGAATTAAAGTATCCTTCCAATCAGTTTTGGGAGATCAAGAGTTTTTTTCCCTCCTTGTAGGGGAGGAGAGGGGAGTGTGCATCACTCCATATGTTAGGCTTGCAACTTGCATCAGCCTTAGCCAGGATAGCCAGCGATGAGGAGGGTTAATAGTTGCCATCCCAATGCAGTATTTCTTATATCTTGTAGAGGAAACGTCTCAGGAAACAAGTGAGCACCAGCCTAATTATGCCAGTTTTAAACAGTTGTATTCCCTGTAGCTTCATAAGCTGTATTCCATTGCTGTAAACCCTAGACAACAAGTAGGAAACTGAGAACAAACACAACACCTTTGTTAACCCCATCTCTTTCGTAAGTTAGTAAAAGTTTGCTGTCTGTGTTGGTCGTCAGCCTTTTGTGTTTGTTATTTCCATATATTCCATTTTATTTGGCCATTCTGTTAACTGCAAAGCTTAAAGTTACTATTCACTAGTAGTTACTACTGCTAGTCTGTTTCTGGGCTGCGGTATCCAGAATCCCCCCAGCCAGCCTGTGCTAGCTGGGGGATTTTAGGTGTTGTAGTCCAAAAGATGGGCTATTGACAGGCTCTGGTTAATGGTCACATATGAGCAGGGCTTGAAAAATTTTAGAATGTTTCACCAGTCAGTCAAAAATTTCACCAGTCAGCATGACCGGACTATAGCCTTGCAATTTATGTTAACACATTTCAACTGGGCACTTGTTCACTTTTATTTCTATGTAACAATGTGTACAAACATAAAAAAAATTGTATTGCATACACAGTATTCGCCTATGTCTTCTTAGTAGAAAATGCACTACTGTTAGAGGTGTTGCACTTGTGTCCTTGTACATGTCTGGTAGCTTTAGCAGTGAAGTACCATTTATCGATGGCTTTAATAGAATTAAACTGTGGTAGTGGAGGCCCATTTAGATTAGCCATCATAAGGTCATCTTAGCACAATCTGAATGTTTTAAATATCAGATTCATTATACCCTCAGACTTGGGTTCCTTTATTACCTGCATGTCTGTGAGGTCATGGAGCTTTTATTTTGAATGACTTTCTTTTGAATGTCTCCAGCAAAAATAAAATGGAAAGCAAAAGCACCTCTTAAGGAGCCACGGTTCCTTCCCACCCCAGGATGTGTCCTCGTTCATTTGAAATTGGGAGCAGGGATTTTCCAGCATGGGAGTACTCTATATTCTCCTGCAGAATATATCTCTATGTGCCACTCAAACTCTCTTCTCACGAAAAGAGGGCAGTTTTCCTTTTGCACTGGGAGGGGAAGGGGAGGACCGCAGGATTAGAGAGAGGGAGAGAAACAGGCGGAGGGGAAGGAGGCAGACAGAGAGGGAGCTGTTACTTGTCGAGCAGCATTTTTCACTTGTCACAGACTGGTGGACGAGTGCATTTTTCAAGCCCTGCATATAAGACTCAGTATTGAAAAGTGTTTGGCGTGATATCATATCACACATCTTTCTCTAGTTTAGTCTCCCCCAGCCTAGTGCTTTTGAGATGCATTGTTCTTTGACTCCTTTCAAATCTAGCCCTTATGTGTGGAACTAATAGAAATTATAGTCCATTAACTTCAGTGGAGCAGCGACAGTGGAGGAGACCTTACCAGGAGAAACAGAGCAGAGATAGCCATTTTCTTGTGTTCAATAGAAAGGCTAAACTTAAGCCATAAGCAGAGGAGTAGGTTTGCCCAATCCACTTCAGCCTTATCTTTCACATGTGGGTAGCTGGAGCTCCACAGAGGAGCAGCTTATCCATGGGGGCTGTTCACACAAGTAAGAAACCTGAGGGGGCTCCCTATGTGGAGAGTCTGCTATCCTCTTCAGATTTAGCTCTCTTGTGTTGCAAGAGGCAGCAGGTTTGGTTTAGCTTTATTATTGAACACTTGAAGATGTTGAATTGATGGTGGTCCCATGTTTGGTGGAGTAAGGGATTAGGTCCCTTAGTCTTTAACCAATTGGGAGTGTTGTATACATTGGCCACTCTTTGGCCTAGTTCAGACATTTTGTGGTCTTCTTCTTCTTTCTTCTTCCTCTTTTTTTTTAGTACCTGGATGTCTTTCTAGCAACCTTACTCTGGAATTCTTAAGTTTGAAGAAACTGCTGTCAGGAAATCTGTGAATGTGGCTAGCAGGGATAATCTTGGAGCGATTTGTAGCTGTGTGTAATGATTCTCAGCTGTAGCAAGGACACTCTCTGAGATTGAATGACTGTGTCTTTCTAAGCTCACTTTACCTGGTAAGAGATTTTAGTGTATGTGTGTTCATGATTCATATTGCAGAGCATGCTATGTAGCAATGTTGTAGATATGAACTTGCAGCTTGGCAGAATGTGTCTGCTTCGCTTTCAGAATCGTAGTTGGATGTTGCCAGAAATTGGCTGAGCTTCTTTTCCTCCTCGTTCCCCCTTCCCTTTTGAGTGTTTCTTTTTATCTTTCAGCTGGCTACCTGACCTGAATGTCTATGAGTTGCTTTAGTGAAGTGCAGAATTAAATCACCACAATGTGGACCATTTTGCCCTCTAGCCAAAAGAAGTCCTGGTTTCCTGCCATTAATCTCCTGGCTAGAGATTAATAGCATCTCTTCCCCCACCCCAAGAAATCTAATTTCTTAACTACAAGGATTTGCTTCATATTTAAATCTGTGGCTAAATCCTACTTTGGGGATGACATTGAAGCTGTATAGCTCTAAAGTGGGTCATTCATTTACCCACTGCCCCCCATTTAGTGTATATACTCTGATGGTCAGTGAGGGCTGAGGTATAATTCAGTCTATCATGTATGTAAATCTGTGGTCTTGATATTCTACTCCTTGTGTATAAAGAACTGGATATCAATCCCTGAAAGCTCACAAAAAGTAACCTTGTTAGACTTAGAAGTTCTACAGTATGTTTTTTTTGTTTTTCTGAAACAAACTAACATAGCTACCTTTCTGAGGGGAAAAGGTGGTAGTCTCATCTGAAATTGCTGCTTGGAGTGTCTCATTTTCAAAATCTGTCTTGCTCCATGAACTAAATGGTTCTGAGTTCTCATCTGCAACGGGAGGGGCAAGAACATTTACTTACTTTCATTCATTTCATTTCTTGCATTGTTATATTTGATACCTTGGGTTTCCTTCAGTGAGCCTAAGGCGGCACATGTGGTTGTCCCTCTTGCCTGCTGTCTTCACAACAACCTTATGAGGTGGACTGAGCCCAGGGTTGCTGAGTTGCCTGCCTTATGGGTTTCTTTGTAAGGATTGCAGACAATTTTATACATAAAATGTTTTGTACCATCTTGGGTATACTATCTATACCACTACCACCGCCACCGCCACCACCACCACCACTACTACTACTACTACTACTACTACTACTACTACTACTACTACTACTACTAATACTACTACTACTACTACTACTACTACTAATACTAATAATAATAATAATAATAATAATAATAATAATAATAATAATAATAATAATAATAATAATAATAATAATAATAATAATAATAACAACTTCTAAACACTTTAGAAGAGAATTGTCCACTTAATTTAACTTGAAGAAACTTTCACTGTCATATTTATGTGCTGTCAAATTGATTCCAAATTAAATGCATTCAGAAATGCTTTACTATTCTCTTTTTTTGGGGGGGGTGCTTTCAGTCTGTGTAGCTTCCCCAAGGCTGGCTCTTCTGCAAGGCACAAAATGGAGGAATTGAATGCCCAACCTTGGTCCAACAGCCAGATTGCCTGACATCACTGAGTTATCCCTCTAGCTTTATGAGTACTAAATGTGTACTACTAGTACGTTTCATGGTAGCAATAGTAAACATGTCCAGAAAGGATAAGTTGCAGCCTTGGGCCTCTTATACAATGTGATGATTCTGGGGGTGTAAGTGTTTTTCCTGTTAATAAGTGAAAGGTGGAAGTTTTAAAGTGGAATCTTCATAGCAGTGCTTTGGACTACAATTCCCAGAACCTGCTGGATACTGTGATGGCTCTTGGAGCGCCCCTCTGCAGATTTAGTGGAGGGAGTAATGAATGTTAAACTCTTGGAAGTGTGCCACTGAACACATAGAGCCAAGCAACTTAATATGCAATGCACTGTCTAGGGGAAATGTCTCTGCTCCTTCAGGCAGAGCTCTGTGGTTAAAATCACACAAAGTGAACTTACCGTCATCCTTGCTTTCATTCAGTAATTGTCTCCAGCAACATTAGTGAATGCTTCTACCTGGAAGCAACAGGATTCTCATAGACTCTCCCAACACTCTAGTTTGCAATGTGTGTCGCCTAACAAACTTTAACTGGTTACTGCGAAAAGAGGCAGATTTAGGTCGTGGTAAAGTAGAAACAGAAACAGTTTTGCGGTGGAAATGACATTTCTGCACAGAAAAGGGCCATGCTAGCAATATATTTGGCAACTTCTGATTGCCAGTTTGTCATTTGAGCCAAGGCTTGTTTTTAAAATCTACCCATTGGGTCAGAGCAATTAATAAATGTTCCATCTATACTGGGAATAGGCAGAAGGGGGTAGTTGGGTTTTCTGTTGACAGTCTTCAGCTCTGTTACTCAGAACAAATCTCTGGCTCTAGAATTCTTTAATTCTAAGTATATGTCTTCTGCACCATGTGTTGTTCTTGTGTTTCTCTGGTGTTCCACTGAAAATCAGATACCACAAGGCCAAAGCCTATTGGCTTAGGCTGTAGCTTCTATGTATCAAATGGTTTTACATGTTTCCAAAACATAGTTTTAGATGTCAAACTGGCAAGATAGTTAAGTAGTTTAGGTATGTGGTTATGAAGACAGAGGTTGGGAATTTGATACCTCACTTTGCCTTCTGTGAATAAAGCCAACCTGTGTGGTGTTGGGCAAGCTGCAGAGTCCCAGGATGCCACCAGAAGAAGGGAATGTGAACCAGTTCTGACTATTCTCTACCTGAAAAACCCTGAAAAGGGACACCGTAAGTCAGAATTGACTTCATGGCACATGATGATGATAGTATTATCTACTTTGTTTCCCTGAAAATAAGACCTAACCTGAAAATAAGCCCTAGTATGATTTTTCAGGATGCTTGCAATATAAGCCCTACCCCCAAAATAAGCCCTAGTTAAGTGAAAACCTGCCTTCCACCATTGTGCAGCAACCAGAAGAAGATTGCATGACTGTATTTGAATGAACGTGGATTGTACATGAAAAAAAAAGCATACCCCGAAAATAAGCCCTAATGCGTTTTTTGGAGCAAAAACTAATATAAGACCCTGTCTTATTTTTGGGGAAACATGGTAGATATTAAACAGGGGTAGGTGAAACACTATCCTGCATGTAGCCTCCATGGCCATTTTTATAGGCTGTGGGCAGTTGTTACCTAAACATTGGCCTTTGTAGTTTAGTCGTTAAGTCGACTAATGACCCCATGGACCAGAGCACGCTGGGCCTTCATGTCTTCCATCACCTCCTGGAGTTGGGTCAAGTTCATGTTGGTAGCTTTGATGACACTGTCCAACCATCTCATCCTCTGTCATCCCCTTCTCCTTTTGCCTTCAAACTTTCCCAATATCAGGGTCTTTTCCAGGAAGTCTTCTCTTACGAGATGGCCAAAGTATTGAAGCCTCAGCTTCAGAATCTGTCCTTCCAGTGAGCACTCAGGGTTGATTTCCTTCAAAATGAATAGGTTTGTTCTCCTTGCAGTCCAGGGGACTCTCAAAAGTCTCCTCCAGCACCACAATTCAAAAGCATCAATTCTTTGGCGGTCAGCCTTCTTTATGGTCCAGCTCTCACTTCCATACATCAGTACTGGAAAACCCATAGCTTTGTTGGCAAGGTGAGGTCTCTGCTTTTTAAGATGCTGTCTAGGTTTGTCATCGCTTTTCTCCCAAGAAGTAGGTGTCTTTTAATTTCGTGGCTGCTGTCCACATCTGCAGTGATCATGGACCGAAGAAGGTAAAATCTGTCACTGCCTCCATATCTTCCCCTTCTATTTGCCAGGAGGTGATGGGCGCAATGGCCATGGTCTTAGTTTTTTTGATGTTGAGCTATAGACCATTTTTTGCACTTGCCTCTTTCACCCTCATTAAGAGGTTCTTTAATTCTGCTATCAGAGTGGTATCATCTGCATATCAGAGGTTGTTGATATTTCTTTCGGCAATCTTAATTCCAGTTTGGGATTCCTCCAGTCCAGCCTCTTGCATGATGTATTCTTCATATAAGTTAAATAAGCCGGGGGACAATGTACAGCCTTGTCGTACTCCTTTCCCAATTTTGAACCAATCAGTTGTTCCATATCCAGTTCTAACTGTTGCTTCCTGTCCCACATATAGCTTTCTCAAGAGATAGATAAGGTGGTCAGGCACTCCCATTTCTTTAAGAACTTGGCATAGTTTGTTAGGGGCCCACACAGTCAAAGGCTTTTGTGTAGTCAATGAAGCAGAAGTAGATGTTTTTCTGGAACTCTCTGGCTTTCTCCATAGTCCAGCTCATGTTAGGAATTTGGTCTCTAGTTCCTCTGCCCCTTCAAAATCCTGCTTGTACTTCTGGGAGTTCTCAGTCCACATACTGCTGAAGTGTACCTTATAGGATTTCGAGCATAACCTTGCTAGCGTGTGAAATGAGTGTAATGGTATGGTAGTTGGAGCATTCTTTGGCACTGCCCTTCTTTGGGATTGGGATGTAGACTGATCTTTTCCAATCGTCTGGCTGCTGCTGAGTTTTCCAGACTTGCTGGCATTTTGAATATAGCGTCATCTTTTAAGATTTTAAATAGTTCAACTGGAATGCCATCACCTCCACTAGCCTTTCTGTTATCCATGCTTTCTAAGGCCCACTTGACTTCACTGTCCTGGTTGTCTGGCTCAAAGTCAAAAACCACTGGGACATCGAGATCTATCTGGTATAATTCCTCTGTGTATTCTTGCCACCTCTTCTTGATGTCTTCTGCTTCTGTTAGGACCCTACCATTTTTGTCCTTTATCATGTCCATCTTTGTACAAAATATTCCTTTGTACAAAATCTCCAGTTTTCTTAAACAGATCTCTGGTTTTTCCCTTTCTGTTATTTCCCTCTATTTCTTTGTACTGTTCATTTAAGAAGGCCCTCTTGTCTCTCCTTGCTATTTAGAAGTCTGCATTCAATTTTCTGTAACTTTCCCTATCTCCCTTGCATTTTGTTTCCCTTCTCTATTTGTAAGACTTTGTTGGACAACCACTATGCTTTCTTGAATTTCCTTTTCTTTGGAATGGTTTTTGTTGCTGCCTCCTGTACAATGTTATGAGCTTCCATCCATAGTTTTTCAGGCACTCTGTCCACCAAATTGAGTTCCTTAAATCTGTTCTTTACTTCCACTGTGTATTCATAAGGGATTTGGTTTATATTATACCTGACTATCCCAGTGGTTTTTCCTACTTTCTTCAGTTTAAGCTTGAGTTTTGCTATAAAAAGCTGATGATCAGAGCCACAATCAGCTCCAGGTTTGTTGGGTTTTTTTTTGACTGTGTAGAGCAGGGGTGTCCAACCTTTCACCTTCCCTGGGCCACATTAGAAGATGAAAAATTGGTTTGGGCCGCACATACGTTTGGTTTGGGCCGCATGGGGGGGCAGCCCTAGCCGTCCTCCGCAGCCCCGCTCCAAGCGCGCTTACCGGCAGCTGTGATCTCAGACAGCAGAGGCTGCCAGCTTCGACTCTGGCGGCTTTATGGGGCCGGGAGAGGGTCCACCTATTGACGGGGACGGCGCAATGCAGTCACGCAGCCTCCCTGTCCCCTCCCACTTCTTCCTTCCTTCCCTCTCTCCCCCTCTACTGTTGTGACATGCCCTGGCCACATTCTGGCCGCAAGCGCCGGCAGTGTATCTTGAAACTTTGGAATTTCTTTAAAAATAAAAAATTGCACTGGGCCGCATTACTAGCTGACCTGGGCCGAGTCTGGTGTAGAGCTTCTCTATCTTTGGCTGCAGAGATTATAATCAATCTGATTTTGGTATTGCCCATCTGTTGATGTCCAGGTGCAGAGTCCTCTCTTGTGTTGTTGGAAAAGAGTGTTTGTGATGAGCAGCTTGTTCTCTCGACAAAACTCTATTAGCCTTTGCCCTGCTTGGTTTTGAACTCCAAGGCCAGACTTACCTGTTGTTCCTTTTATCTCTTGACTCCCTGCTTTAGCATTCAAGTCCAGTATAATGAGAACATCTTTCTTTGGTGTCAGTTCTAGAAGGTGTTGTAAGTATTCATAGAATTGATCAATTTAAGCCTCTTCAGCAACAGTGGTTGGTGCATAAACTTGTATTGGCCTAGTATTTGCCAACTGTCCCCTCCAGAAACTTCTAAGGAGTGCAATTTACCATTTTTAACCTTTGGGAGAGGCCTGGACATGTTATAATGCAAATGTGGTTGTTACATTTGGCTTTTAAAAAAGACCCTCTTGTGTCTCAAATAGGTACAGCCACCCCAAGAGTCTATCACCCCCCCCCCCCCAGATTATTCTGGAAGTACGGTTCACCAATTGTAGGCCACAAAATTTGAAGATGGGGTGTCAGGAGTAAAAATGATCAGTGTGGCCAAGGTTCCAGGAAGCTTATGTAGTTCTTTAACTCATAGAAGTTACCTTCCCATTATAGTATAATATCTAAACTTGACCACCCCGACTTCTGCAATTGCGACATATTACAAGTTTATAATGGGATTTTGCTTTAGTCTAAATATACAGCTTTGAGTCATTTCCAGCGTTCCCTGAAACATAAATTGCTGCCAGAGAGCTTTCAAAATTATATGTAGCAAATTGCCATGCTTTAAATTATAACCAGAAAAAGAAAAAAGAAAAAAAAGTTGTCCTTTGCTTTCTAGCGCATGGCTAATCTTGCTTGCTTGCTTGCTTGCTTGAAGCATTCACTTTCCTGACACTCCAGTGGTGATAATGCTTTTGCTTTTCATGGCTTACACTGAGGGCCTCACTTGTTGTTACTGACTTAGAAGAGAAAATTGCTGAAGTGATAAGAACATCTGATTGCCACGGCACAAGCTTGTCATGTCTGCTGTAGTTTTCAAATCAGTTCATTTTCTGATTGGTGTGATTTGTCCCCATCTTTGCTGTCGTTCCACAAGCAGACGAAGACCTTTCTCTTCTCTTCTCTTCTCTTCTCTTCTCTTCTCTTCTCTTCTCTTCTCTTCTCTTCTCTTCTCTTCTCTTCTCTTCTCTTCTCTTCTCTTCTCTTCTCTTCTCTTCTCTTCTCTTCTCTTCTCTTCTCCCTTAGGGGCTGGACATCTGAGAACAGTTTTTAAATATAATATTGTGTCTTGTTGCTTTGAATGTGCCATTGGTGCTGATTTTGTTTCACATTTTTAGTTTGGTATTTGCTTGATTCTTTTAAAATGTTGTATGCTTACTGTTTTTAGCCTTTAATTATTGTCTGATATAAGCCACCATAGTTCCTTCTTAAGGAGAAAGCTTGGGTAAAAATATTTTCAACAAACAAGCAGATCTAGGCTCTGCTTGCAATATGACCTTTAGTCATGAAGGTTTTGCCTGAATCACATCTCACAAGCACTTAATAGGTTTGAAGCTTCTACTGATGGCTCTGTAGAGAATGATATGAACCTCGGTTCAGAGGTTTGTGCCAGTTTGCATGGCGTTCCCTTCACATTTTCACAATCAGTGAACATTGTTTATTGCAACTAATTGGTGCCTCTTTTCTTCATTTCAGTATCTATATCACGGGTTTGGTCTTGGAGTGGATAAAGAACAATGGTGGGATTGCAGCTATGGATAAACTGAGCCAAACTAAATCACAAATGATTTATGACATTATTGATGGATCCAATGGATTCTATGTGTAAGTTGCTTTAACTTGTATTATTATTCCTTCAATATAAATGCCTTATAGTAAGCAGGCATGAATTCCTACTTACATCTGTCACTTTAAAAAGAGGGAACTAAACCTTCTGAAGTTGATGCTGAAACTGTTCCAGATGATAAAAAGATAGGAAGTTAACAATCCCAAGACTGGCCCTGGCTTGTTCTTTTTAATAAGTGCACCAGGAAGATGGTAAGTCTGCAGTAGCCCTCTGGCAAACTTGGTTGAAACTTTATCTGTACAGGCTTGTAGAAATACTTTGAAAAACGTGATTTAAAATATGATATGTTCCAGTACAGGACAGATAAATGTTTACTTGTGGGTTAATTACGAGAAGACAAATAAATGGAAACAACATCTCTTAAAATTTGCTGGGCCTCAACTCTGTACATGAAATTATTGAGGAAGCAGCATGGGGTGGATGTGTGAAAACAGTAAAATGGCAAGTTGGCAATTAGATTTATAGAGATTCAGATTGGCAGTAGATTGCTGTAGTATATATGTAGTATATTGAGCTTTGACCAGTAATAAGACAGCCACAGTTGTTCAGTGTTAGACTAGCACTGGGCTGGCCAAAGTTCAAGTATTTACTTGGCCATGAAGCCAACTGTGTGTCCTTGGGACAGCCCCTGACTTTCAGCGTATGTTACCTTATAGAGGAATTGTGGTGATAAAAATGAAGAAGAGGAGTAGGCACATTTTCTTGAGCTTTTCAGAGGAGATGTGTGTCCCTTTGGTACACCTTACCTGCTTGGGGCTCCTAGGCCAAGTTTAATTCTCTTCTCAAGAACTCACCATGAGGTTCCTGAAGAAAACGTGAAGGTCCCCCCTGCCAAAGGATAGGGTTGTGGCAGTCGGGGGAGGGGCAGAGGAATGGTCCATGTGGCTCCCTCCCTCCCTCCTCCCTCCCACTGCCCTCCCCACCTCCCTGTCTGGTGAGGCTGTCTGGTGAACAGGCGAGCCAGCCATCCCCTGGCCCAGCACAAGCGTGGTGCTGGGTGACAGAGAGGAGTAGACTACCCCATCGAAGAGAGTGCAGCAGTAGCCTCTGTCCAACTGGGTCTGGTGGAGGTGGTGCAGCTGCTCACGTTAATGTTGCTGGGCAGCTGGAGCCACATGGGCTGAGCTGGGTGCGCCAGGATCCAGGTGCCTCTTCCTGGCTGCGATTGGACTGGTGGCGGCACTGACCCTGGCTGGCAGTGTTTTCTTACTAGGCCGGTACTGGGAGCCATGTGGATGCTGCAGGAGGCGGTGGTGGTAGCATATCAGTGGTAGCTGAAGGCACAGCAGACGTCCCTCTGTGCCCTGACTACTCTAGCTCCCATCTTTTCTTATTTTTTTCTGTTGCCCATAATAAACAGCTTTTCTTTACAGTCACACATGAACTAATTTGAATATGTCGGCACTCCTGGACTTTCACAGGACTTTACCTGTTGAGGAGACTGATGGGACTGGTGCTTTCACACAAAGCACTCTTCCATGTGGAAAACTTATATGTCAGTTGGAAGGCTTGTAGCTTAGCTTTCTTCCTCAGGAGCCAATTTTTCAGGAGGCAGGAGTACTGTGAGAAGACCATACCATGCAGGAAGTGGCACACTTTTGAATGCTAAGTAATCAACAAAATTCTTAGTTTCTTCCATCCTTATTTCATGCATTCAGCTTTTAGTTCTGAAGTGGTTAAGGATTTCAAGTGAGTTTGGAACTTTTCCCCCAGATAACTAATTCAGTTTTTGCATCCAGCAGATAGAATGTGTAGGAATTCAAAAAGGAGAGGTTGGCCATTACTATGATGGAATTCTGCTGTTGCTGAGCAGTGTGTATCTTATCAATATGCACTGCTGTATTTTGTAGCTTAGGAGGCAATGTCTGCACCACACTTTTTAACTAAAGGCAAAGTCTTATTTGAAGCAGGGCTATTTACCTGTGAAATGCCATCTAGGCAACAAAATGCCTCACTGGACAGACTAGAATGTGACTCGCCTTTCAATACCATGAGAATCGTTCATTGTTATTCACATGACTCTAGTCTGCCTACATTTTATTCTGTGCTTCTGCTCATTGGCATTTAGTTTACGGCAGTATGAAACAGTTAAATTGCAATTTCCAAAGTGAGTCGTGTGCTTAATAACTGAATTGTGTCTGCAGTCTTTGCAGGCAGATAGCACCAGTCAGTGTTAAGCAAGTCAAGTTCTGGCTATGCTTCTATATTTAATGTGATAGTCACCAAAAGTAAGGATGGTGAGATTAGCTTAGGTAGAATACAGTTCTTGGTGTCAGTTAACCATGATATATGTATTTTATCTAGTATCAGAGGTCATCTGCCCCTCAGTTCCAGTTAATGGAGAATCCAAGAATGAGGGTGCTGGTTTTTGTGGGGTTTTTGTGTTCTTTGGCTGTGTTCTGAAGGTTGTTCTTCCTGACGTTTCGCTAGTCTCTGTGGCCGGCATCTTGAGGACTGGAGTAGGAACTCTGTCCATGCCCTGGACATGAGGGTGCTGTTGCCATGACCTTCTGATTTAGGGCTTCCCAGAGGCATCTCCTTGGTGTCTGGGAACAGAATGCTGGATCAGAAAGGCCTTGGAGGTTGATCCAGCATAGAGTTCTGATGGGTTTCAATCAGTGGCATAGAAGAGAGCAAATATCTAACTGCTGTGCTCATTCCTGGACAGATTGCAGAAGTTCACTCTTGCATGAAGTTCACGGCCCTCATGGTAAAGGATGAGCTTCATCAGCCACACAGGTTCCTTGTATAACCAGATCTTCTAAATTCAATGAAATGTTGACTAAGATAAATGTAGTAGAAACTAGATTCACAGTATGCTCTTTAGGCATCTTCCTGGTGGAACTGCCACACAAGTGTAACAAACCTTCCTTGACTCTTGGGGTCAAATGAGATGAGACAGCAGCTCACATTTAAAAGCAGAATTCCCTTACGTATTAAAAGATAGTTGCTTGTAATGGTGTGAGCTTTTCTGAGCTCATGTATCTTTCAAAATATACCTGTTTCAATATATTCGCGAAGACTTTCACAGCCGGGATCTAATGGTTGTTCTGGGTTTTTCGGGCTCTTTGGCCGTGTTCTGAAGGTTGTTCTTCCTGACGTTTCGCCAGTCTCTGTGGCCAGCATCTTCAGAGCACAGGTTGCTGTCCTCTGAAGATGCCGGCCACAGAGACTGCCGAAACATCAGGAAGAACAACCTTCAGAACATGGCCAAAGAGCCCGAAAAACCCAGAACAACCATTATACCTGTTTCACTTTGTGATTGGCCACTGGGAGATAAACAATTACTACAACAGAGGGTACCTAGATCCTCACTTGCTCAGTGATTCATTCACTGCCATTCCTAACCACCACTTCCTCTTCTGTTTCAGGAAAACTCAGTTGTGAGTACTATTTTAGCTTTCCTTATCTGCAAAATTAAAATTTACCTTTGGGAGGGCTTAGGGTCTGGATAATGGTATAACCTGGCCTGTCTTTTGGACCAGTCTAAGGGGCTTACATTTGGAGGAGGCAAGGAGAAAAACTTAATCCAGAATCCTGTTGGGGTTTTATTCTAGAGTAAGTGAATTCACATAAATAATGGCAGCAGTTTGTAATAAATTAAGAAAATGTTGGTTTTTGTGTTTGGTCACACTCCTGTCTCATGACTGCCATGGAGCTAAGTACAGTGGAACCTCTACTTACAAACATCCCTGTCTACGAACAATCCAATTTATGTACATCTCCGTTCGCAAAATTTTGCTTCTACTTGTGAACAGAGCTTCAAGAGGGGAAGGGCAGGAAATTTAAATTTGCCAACTATTCATGGCAAAGAGGCTTTTGCCCCAATGGTTAGGAAAAGGGAGGCTCAGCTTCCTGGGGGTCCCCCGCTACCGTGATCGCTGCCTTCGGAAGCCTCCCGGGGGTCTCCCACTGCTGCGATCGCCGCCATCGGAGACCTCCTGGGGGTCCCCTGCTGCTGCAGTCGCCGCCTTTGGAGGCCTCCCAGGATTCCCCCACCGCTGCGATTGCCGCCATCGGAGGGATCTCCCGCTGGGGTCTCCCGCTGCCACGCCACCTTCGGAGGCCTCCCAGGGCTTCCTCACCGTGATGCAGGCTTTCCCAGGCCTACCAGGGGAAGCCCTTTTCTACCAGAGCTTCCCCTGGCACGCCCGGTCTACCCCGGGAAAGCCTACGTTGGGGTGAGGAAGCCCTGGGAGGCCTCCGAAGGTGGTGATCGTGGCGGTAGGGGACCCCCGGGGGGGTCTAGAGGTTCCACTGTATGCGATTGGCACTTCATTAATTAGCTGCAATTTGCCCTCACAATTCATGCAATTTAATTTATTCCAGAATAAAATCCCAATAGGATCCTAGCTATATGTACCCTTGAGAGCATATGCTTCGGTTGTCTTTTATGAGATTTTGACTGAAGGGAACTGTCCTTGCTAGAGCAGTCATGCTTGTAGTTAACTGTAACTGCCCAGCCATGTCAGCATACATTACCTCTAGTATGAAAAGCAGTATACTTGTGAGTATCAGTTGTTAAGCAACAAAAACAGAAGAGGACTTTTGATGCTGTCTGGTAATTATGATCTTCCCAGGATCACTCTGGAGAGCTGGATGCTGGAATGGATAGGTCTTAAGTCTGCTCCTCCACGACTTTTGCTAAGCTGACTAAAGGGTGTTTTTCCTTCCCTGACATAAGACAGGTTGCTTTTGTAACATTTTTTTTCTTATTGCAGGATCAGGGTTTTTTGAACTCAATTTTTAAGCTCTGAATTTCAATAGAATGTTTAAAAATTTGAAATCTAGTTTTTACTCATTCTTCCTGCTTTTCTTAGGATAAATCTATGTGTGCACTTAATATGTTTAAGATCAGTGGTGTGCTTGGTGTTCCTCCATGTGAATTCACATGATAATTGCTTAGTTCAGGTACCACACTAAGGTACTTCAAAATTCCCAGCCTGTAGGAAGGAAGTGAAACCTAATCTTCTTTCTGAATGACTAGATTTCCTTGTGAAATGAGCTTTTTACGTTATGCAGGAAAGTAGTCTGCTGTCTGAAGTTCTGTACTATGTGATATTTTGCATGTAGAGTTGGTCCTTGAGAAGCTCTTCTTATCTAAAGTGTATTGGTTGACATTTGGCCAGTTCCAGATAGTCATGTTTGTAGTAGACTCATTGGAATTATTTGGACTCCAGACTCACATTGATTTCTATCAGTTTGGTCTAAATATAACTGAATCTGGATCCAGCCTGTAATAAACGAATTGTAAAACATGGAAGAACCTCTTTGTTCTCATGAATTAGTTGCTTTGGAATAGAGGGTTATGCTATTATGTATTGCTTCTAATCATAGTTCATATTTCATTGTCTTTTCATGTAACATCCAATTATCTTTCACATATAATATACTTAAAATAATGTGGGGCAGTCTTTATTACCCAGTTACACTCCAGTTCTTCTTCGTGAGCTTGAAAAAGTAACATTGAATGAATGTTGCCCCTATAGCGCATGCTCCACCCGCCTCAACCCTCAGTTCCATTTTACTGTCTTAGTGCTTGGAACTTCTCGTTTAGAGCTATCTTATTTTTTCGCTTATCCTATTCTTGGCTTTGACTATGGACAGTTTTCCTGGATCTATTTGTTACGGAACTCGGACTGTTTTCTGGTATTGATCGGATTCTGTGATTTGGACTTGTTTTTTTCCTGTGCTTGCTCATTACCGACTTGGACTGTTTCAGACCTTCCCTCTTTGTGAGTCCTTTTTCCTAAATATCTCATAATTTATGTCCCTGTCGGGTCCTTTTAGAAGGTGCATCTCGTGTACTCATAAGTTGCTGTTCTCAGACGGCCACGAGCACTGCCTCTTCTGTCTGGGGGAAGGACATCAAACCCAATCTTGTAGGGAGTGTAAGAAATTTACCCACCCCACCTTAAAAGCCTGACAACAAAGATTAAAGCTTTTCCTCTGGAATAAAACCCTTTCTGCCTTGAAACCTAGTGCCATGGAGACTTCCCCCGACCCTTCAGCTACTCATTGGGTTGAGGGACTGACTAAGTCCCCCCCACCTTACCAACTTCGAAGCCTGCTGAGAAGATGGCAGAAAAGTCCACGTCCTCGATGTCGAAGAAATCATCCATCACAACGTCGTCCATGGCTTCTAAGACAACATTGTCTGAGGCTCTGAAAAGGAAGAAAGCTTTCGTTAAGACTAAAAAAGACAAACACTCAAAAAAGTATGGTTGACCCAGCAAAATACCCCCAATATCGGCATCGCTTCCGTCTCCTATACTGGAAGACTCCTCTCAAGACCAGAAGTCTCTCTTGGAGGATGGTGGGTCGCTTCCACCTTGGTAGGCTCAGGCTCTGGCACCAGCGCCAAGCCATTCGCCTAGCCCTAGCCAACTAGATGATGTTCCGCCGTCTAGCAAGGCTTCTGCCCCTTCTAGCTCTGTTTCTAACGGGCAGGCATCGATCATAGAGCTGAGTCTTTCGGATTCGTCAGCTCGGGACTCTCCACCCCGAAAAAGAACCTCCAAGAGAAAACACATCTCTCCAGCTCGACGTTGCCACTCTCGTTGACAGGTTGTTGTCCTACCTAGTTCTTCTCGACATCGAGCCAAATCTAACAGAAATGACCCCATATATATTGAGGTTGAACGAAGAACGGGCTGCTGTTATGACTCTGACTCCCTTACAGAGATTGAAGAATACTGCAAGAAGAAGACACTTCAATATCTCTATGCCTCATCCTCTTCATCCTCACCATCTCCACCAAGGCATCGACATTGAGTGGTTTATGCACCTGACCCTTCGATGTCCAAGTCAGCTAAACATCAGGACTCTTCTGAAACTTGTTCCCACCATAAATCTACTCAGGAAAAAAATTACTACCGCTTCGGAACTAGCTTCTCGATCTCAGGCTAAACCACAGGCTATCCATGAGGCTACTTCACATGCAGCGAGCAAACAACCTCATAAAGCGAGGCTGGCACCTGCATCTCCATCACCTTCTTTTCAAGATGACCCCATCTCTTCCACTGACTCCATCATAGAGCCGGACGCCTTTTCTGAGGTTTCAGAGGACTATGCCATTGATGGACGCACTCCTGAATCAGACGCTGCTGACCTTCATCCTTCCTCTCCTTCTGAGGATTATTCTTCATATGTCCGGATGATATCCTAGATGGCCAAGTCACTTCATAACATTCAGCCTCCTGTTAGACCTCCGTTACCACAATGGTCGCTACAACTTGTTCTACATGCTTTGACACGTCAGCCGTTTGAATTTATGCTTCTGCTGACATCCGTCTCCTGTCGTTCAAAACGTTTTTGGTAGCTATCACATCAGCAAGGAGAGCTAGTGAGTTAGCTGCCCTCCGAGCTGATCTCCCTTACTTATACAGGGCGAAGAAAGAGGCCAGTTTTAGGAGAGCTGTTTTGACCTCATTGCTGTCGTGACGGCCCTCCATCTGGTAAGTGAGCTTGCTAGTCACCCTATTGTGTGCATTCACAGAGGCCACGAAGAAGAAAGAGAGGTTACTTACCTGTAACTCTAGTTCTTCGAGTGGACCTCTGTGAATTCACACATCCCACCCAACCTCCCCATTATCCGTCACTCTTCTTAGCTCTTGCTGTTCAGAGCTTTGCTAGTGGAGGATAAAACGGAACTGAGGGTTGAGGTTAGCGGAGCATGTGCTATGGGGCAACGTTCATTCAGTGTTACTTTTACAAGCTCTAGAATATTTTGAGGAGTCCAGCGAAAGTGCAGACTGAACCATATTGTGTGAATTCACAGAGGTCCACTCAGAGAACTAGAGTTACAGGTAAGTAACCTCTCTATTTTGGGGGGACTATGACTCCCATTAACCGCTGCTATGATGGCTAAAGTTGAGGGGTCATGGGGATTAAAGAAATAATTTTATGAAAGGTATCAGGTTGGGGAAAGCAGGGAAGTGGTTGAACCAACAACATGTCACTTAGAAGCATTATGTGTTTTATTAATATGTACTGAATATGTAACAATAAAAATAAAACTTTAATAACAAAGCATACTTTCATGACATTTCCAGATGCCCTGTGGAAAGAAAGAACCGAAGCAGAATGAACATTCCTTTCCGGATCGGCAGTATTAAGGGCGATGAGGCCCTAGAAAAGAAATTCCTTGATAAAGCTGTAGAAAACAACATGATATCTCTGAAAGGCCACAGGTAAGAGAAAAGCCCATGAAGAAATTAAGGCCACTGTACAATATGAGAGGAAGAGCAGTACCAGTCATACAGAAGAAAAGTGGTATAAATATAGGGTTGCCAGACGTCCGGCAAAGAGAGGACATGTCCTCCTTTTGAAGCTAAAATCCTGTGTCCGGCAGGCAAAGCTAAAAAGCTTTAAAATGTCCGGCTTTTCTATCTCCACCCCCTTCCCCTGCAGACAAACCTCAAAATGTAAATCACATCTTCCTCCTTCCTTGGTTGTAAGGCATTTCTAAATCCTGCGCACTTGTAAATCCTCCGTTCTGATGGGACTGGGAGATAAGCCAGTTTAATTGGTCCCCCGCTGTGCAACAAAGCCTGGGGCAATCAATGACTGCTTCTGGGGGAGGTGACTGAGAGCACGAGGTAAAACTTCAATTAAGGAGCGACTGGTGGCTTGACAGAGCTTGTTTATAAGATTGGAGAAAATTTAGGGAGGGAGGGAGGGTGTGTGTGTGAGTGAGAAAGAGACTTACTTTTATAAAACCATGAAAAAAGGTTGTGACTGCAAGGGAGAGAAGGCTCAAAGGTGCAAGGGAGGGATGGGTGGAAATGGACATGAGAGGAAATGGACATAGTGAACTGAAGCAACTGATTGTTTGAACATTGAGGGTTTGTGTGTCAGAGAGAGGGGGAGGGAGAGGGAGAGGGAGAGGGAGAGGGAGAGGGAGAGGGAGAGGGAGACACACACACACACACACACACACACACACACACAGACTTGACTTTTCCATAAAACCATGGAAAAAGGAACATTGCAAAATTTAATCTCCATTGCATTTAGCTCTGCTGAGAACAGCAAGTATTTCAAGGTAGTAATTGTACAATTAGCTGTTTAAATAATGTTCTTTGGTATTTTGAAAAAAGCCTCCATTGAATTTATTTTTATTTTTTTAACATGACTGTTTCTTGATCAGTTCACTAAGAGATGTTTATTGGCAGGAATTGTAATAAAATTGTATTGATTGCGTGTTTAATGTGGATTCAAATGAAACATTCAGTATGTCCTCCTTTGTCCTCCTTTTTGTCTTTCTATGTCCTCCTTTTGGTACCAATGTATCTGGCAACCCTATATAAATATCTTCATTTTCCAGGATAAAATGTGAAAAAAAAAGGCCTTCTTATTAGAACTGTGCTGAATGTTTGTCCATTTCAGTTATTTCTGAAAAATCCTCTTCATTCAAGAATGTGCACTTTTTAAAAAACTACTTTTTATAAACCAGAGTGGACAAATCCTACAAGTTCCCGAACCCCATGAAGCCACCCCAGGACACAGGATCAGTTCAACCTCTGTCTTCCAATAGTTTCCTTTATACAGTACAGTATTTTATCTGTTGAAGAAGCCTCCTTGTGCCCTCTGTTGGCCACACAGAGCAATTTCACTCTCCTTCCCCCCCCCCCTTTTTCTTTTTGGTCTGCTCCTGAACTTTTCAAGACACAGGCGAGCCTTCTTCAAAACTGGAAGTGACTTCCATTTTTGAAAGAAAGCCTCCTCACTTAATCCTAAAACATCTTGGTGGAGAGTGGGTTAAATTGCTCTTGTGCTTCCCAAGGTTGTAGGAGGCACGTTGAACTTTTTTTTTTAAAAAAAAATGGTAGTTAATGGTGCAGTTCTGGAGGGCAAGATGTGCTTGGCCAGCACTCCTTCCAAGCTGTGACGAACTTTCCTTTGAGCTTCAGATTACAGGGTTAGAAAGTCCTGAATCAGTCATGAATTAAGGTCCTTGAACCTGACATTCCTGTTCTTTGTTACAAAATAAATATTGAGGTAAGGAGGTAAGTACTGCCATAGGTTCTCAAATTTGTGATTGCCTCAATGTCATATCTATTTTTTTACTACTTATACCTTTTTCCTCCTTCCCAGAGTGACCCAAGCCAGTGGACTCAGAATGACATAGCCAAATGCATTTAGTTGTGAGCCACAGAGTACATACGAAATCTTACACTTGGTCACATGAAGGGTGATACAAGCAGAAAGGCAGGCGAGCGAAATCTGTTCAGAATAAGGCAGCCTGGCAACCACTAAGCTTAGAATTTTCAGTGTTTATTCCAAATGTTTCTGAAAATCACCACCTCCTGACTCAAACATTATTATACAAATGTATCTAATAAAAAGCTCTGTTTCTAAACTATTCTCAGGAAAAACAACACCTTGGTCATTCCAATTTGTACACTGTTAGAGTTGAACTTTCTTCTTGTCTTGTAATGGTCCTCCTTGGACCTGTTGCTGAGCATCAGTTTCAGAGTAGTAGAATATTTTTCCTGTTGAGGAGATAATACATTTGCAAAGTGATATTTCAGGAAAAAGGCACTTGAAAAAGTAAAGCCTGTATGTGTACAGTGGTACCTCGACTTATGAACTTAATCCGTATTGGACTGGCATTCGTAAGTCAAAATGTTCGTAAGCTGAGGCACCATTTCCCATTGAAATGCATAGGAACGGGATTAATCCATTCCAGCATTTCAAAAAAACAAAACAAAACAAAACAAAACACCAAAAACCAATAATATAAAAATAATACAAAATAAACAGAGCAAATCCCACGCTGGGACTGCAAAAAAATTATAATCCAAAAACAAAACAACACAGCACAGAAACATAACCCCCCCAGTCTAAACTCACCCTCCAAAACCCACCCAAAACAGTTTTTTTAAAAAGGAAAAAGGAGCACCTTACCCGTCCGAAGTCTCCTCAGCCTCCTGGTGCTCTGCTGCCTCTGCCGTGGCCAGGGGCGAATGGCCAAGTGCCTGGCCAGCTCAAGCCTCCCGTTGATGGGTGACTGCTGCCTCCAATCATGGCAGCGGGGAACCCCTGGGAGGTTTCCCAGGGCTTCCCCGCTGCCATCGGAGACCTCCTGGGGGTCCCCTACCACTGCGATCGGCGCCTTCAGATCCCCGGAAGGTCTCCAATGGTGGTGGGGAAGCCCGCCCCGCTGCTATCGGAGACATCCTGGGAGTCAGAAAGCACCGATCGCAGTGGCGGGGGACCCCGGGAGGTCTCCCAGGGTTTTCCTGCCGCCATCAGAGACCTCCTGGGGGTCCCTTTTCCTAACCGTTGGGGTGAAAGAGCAGTCTCTTTGCCACCAATGGTTTGAATGGAATGAAAAAGAGGCAGGGGAAATTTGAATTTCCTGCCCTTTTCCCCTGCCTTTTTTTCGTTTGGAGGTCGAGGCACCGTTCGCAAGTCAAAGCAACGTTTTGCGAACGGAGCCGTTCGTAACTCGAAACGTTCGCAAGTGGAGACGTTAGTAAGTCAAGGTACCACTGTACATTGACAGATGCCCACTTGAAGAACCACAGTTACCATTTGCAACCTGTCCTTCTGGAAATTGTGGTCAAAACGAAAAGAATTCCAATTTCTGAAACAGGTTTGAGCTAGTAAAAAATGAAGCTTTCATCCGATGGCTAGTCCTTGTGTGCAGATCTTCCACTTGTATTACTTTATTCTTGCACAGTTGTGTCTTTCTCATCCAGCACTATTGACAGCTTTCCTCAGGAGGCTGCTTTTCTGTTCACATGCCTCTTGAAAGCTAAACGGGTATCTTTAGAAATTATGTGTTGCTCCAGCCTAAAGGGGCATGCCCCTTATTAGTATAAAGAGATGCAGTACATGAGAAAAACTGTGAATGACCCTGTTAAGTTTACCTGTTTCTTTGTATTTTCCCCATGTTTCAGGTCTGTGGGAGGAATTCGTGCTTCTTTGTATAATGCTGTGACTGTGGAAGATGTTGAGAAATTAGCAACATTCATGAGAAGTTTTATGGATACTTACCGATCGTGAACATCAAACCCTGCCAAAATGAAAGTCTAAAGAATTGGGAGATTGTAAAAGCATTTCTTACCAAGCACTCACTCTCACAAAGAATTTTTTGAAATAATAAAAATCACTGTATTTCTCATGGACCAACCAGTATACAAAGTAGCTCTTAACATTGGTAGATAATGGCTTGCTCCAGGAGGACATTTGGGACATGCATAGAGATGGTTTTTATTGGGGTGTGTGTGTTAGGCTGGGAATATTCGCTAGCTCATCAAAGTATCTGTAACAAACTCAGTAACTAGTAACATGCCGTAGGTATTAGACTGTAAGTGTTTGCGTGCCAATCCTGTGAACTAAATTGTTCTTCATGCAAGTGATCCCACAAACAATCCAGTTTTGTATAAAAAAACTTAGGTGTCTTTTGTGTCTTGGTTTTCCTGCTGTTTGCCACCTTTTTTTTTTTATTTAATTTAAATTCTTAGCTTAGATCACCATTTGCTTGGTCTGGTAAGCAGAGTTAAATTAATATCTTTGTTTACACACAAGAGGCTGCATTTGCCAGCATTGCCATATGTCTGATAATTCCAAGTATGCCTCACTAATGGTGCTTAAGGAAACTACTGCCAATCATACTTTGCTGAGCTCAGGCCTTATTCTTGCAAACATTATGAAAGAGGAAGCCACCTCAGTTTTGCAGACTTGCCTTGGTGTTATTTTTCTTCTTCAGATTTTACGTATACATTTAACTGCTCTAAAATGCAGGCTTTTTTTCTTGGCAAATACTAAACCTAGACTTAAAATATTGACACACAACACATCCTTTCTCATCTGTGTTCTTTCTTCTGAGGTCAGTATCACCTTCATGCTTTTCCAAGGCTGTTTTTGTTATTATCTGCCATCATGTCACATCTGATTTTAGGTGGCCCTGATAGGATTTTCAAGGTATATGAGGTATTTGAGGAGTGGTTTTACTAGTGCCTGAGGGTTAACAGGGATTTGAATCCTAGTCTTTTGCATCTAGTCAGTCAGTCTATCCACTTATACCACACTGGATCTCAAGGCGTTTTTTGTGACACAGAAATTGTATTGGAATTAATCTGGACAGAGTATTTATCCCCCTCTTTATATGTGCTTGTATGCTAGTATTGCCTTTTCCCCATTTTATATATATACAACAATAAAAAACAAAACTACTCTTTGCTGCAAAGAGCTCACAAGAGAAGCTTTCAATTATAGAATTAATACTTTTTAAAAAAAATCATGGAAGGTTGTTTAGAAACATTTCCTCAAACTGTATTCGTGAAGGCTTTCACAGCCAGGATCTAATGGTTGTTGTGGGTTTTTCAGGCTCTTTGGCCGGGTTCTGAAGGTTGTTCTTCCTAACGTTTCGCCAGTCTTTGGCGAAAGGAGAGAAATGCCATCAAGTCCCTGAACTCAGACCCGGACATCGTCATCCTGCCAGCAGACAGAGGCAATGCCACAGTAATCATGGAAAGAGGAGAGAATACAAGGACAAAATCAGAGACCTTCTAGACCCCACTACCTACAGAAAACTGAAACGGGACCCAACCAACAAAATCACCAAACAAACATACTGATCAGGAGTTCCTCCCTGCACCCCAACGTCCTTTAATGAATCTGCAAGACAGAAGCTCTCCCACCAAGACTATATGGACTCCCCAAAATCCACAAGAACTCAATCCCACTCAGGCCTATTGTAAGTACCATCAGCTCCCCAACATATGAATTAGCCAAACACCTAGTGACCCTCCTACAGACCCACATTGGGCAAACCTCATCCTATATCAAAGACTCAGGACATTTCATAAGCAAGATCAGCACCCTAAATCCCTGGGGACAGACTGACCAGCTTTGATGTAGTATCCCTGTTCACTAAGGTACCGATAAAAGACACCCCGAAACTCATCCAGCAGATCTTTCCAGAAGACATCAAGGCCCTCTTCTAACACTGCCTAACAACCAGCTATTTCCAGTGGGATAATGAATTCTATGAACAGACAGATGGAGTGGCCATGGGGAGCCCCCTCAGCCCTCTTATAGCAAACATCTACATGGAGCATTTCGAAAAATTTGCCCTGGCTTCTGCACCCCTCGCACTCACAGTCTGGTTCCGATATATGGATGACACCTTTGCAGTTTGGAGCCACGGTGAAGAAAAATTGGAAGAATTTCTCAACCATCTCAACAGCATCCACCCAAATATACAATTCACCATGGAAAAAGAAATAGAGGGCCAACTTCCATTCTTAGATGTCATGGTCCTACGCAAAACTGACCTCCGACTGGGACACAAGGCCTACGGAAAACCCACCCACACAGACCGGTACCTACACAAAAACTCCAACTACCACCCACAGCAAAAAAGAGGCATAATCAAAACACTGGTAGAACGTGCAAATCGGAACTGTGAAGCTCAGTTTCTCAGCACTGAACTCGACCACCTGAATTGGGCCCTATAAGCAAATGGCTACTCCAAAAATGAAATCACAAGAGCCATGAAACCGAGAAAACAACACCGAACTGAAGAAGAAAAACAGCCACCCACAAATAAAGTATTTCTGCCATACATCAAAGGGGTCACGGACCGCATGGGGACACTTTTGAAAAAACACAACCTACAAACAGTATTCAAGCCCACCACAAAAATACAACAAATGTTATGGTCAGCAAAGGACAGAAGGGACCCTCTCACCACTGCAGGAGTATACCGGATACCTTGCAGTTGTGGCCAGGTATATATTGGAACCACAAAACGAAGCATCCACACCAGAATCAAAGAACATGAGAGACACTGCAGACTAAAACAACTGGAAAAATCTGCAATAGCTGAACATGCCCTGAAACAAGCTGGACATGAAATTCTATTTCAAAATACTGAAATACGGGACAACACCAGCAATCATTATGTCAGACTGCACAGGGAAGCCATTGAAATCCACAAGTACCAGCAGAATTTCAACAAAAAAAGAGGAAAGTTTGAAACTCAACAAAACTTGGCTCCCAGGTTTCAAAAATACAGCGTGCAAAAGGTCAATGAACTCTACCCAGCCACAAGGACCGGGGATGACTACACACAAAAGACCAGCTAATGACACCCATCAACCACAGTGACAGATACTCTCCTTCTTATCACAACAATACACCCACAAGAAGACACACTAATCACTCATCTACAGAAAAAGACAAAAGCCCATCTCACAGCCATAAATACTCCACTCCCAAGCCAACTACACCAGAGCACAGAGTGCTGTCCTCTGAAGATGCCGGCCACAGAAACTGGCGAAACGGTAGGAAGAACAACCTTCAGAACACTGCCAACGAGCCCGAGAAACCCACAACAACCATTTCCTAAAACTGTTTGGGACATTTTTGAATCACTTCTTAAACGTGTGGACGAAAACCCAGTGAGATTTACATTGGTTCAGTACTAAGTAAGCACTAACAAGGGGTGAAGAGACAAGTACACCATCTGCATGACCATGTATTTTCACTGAGGGACCATATTTACATTTAATTCTTATAAAATTCTGTTGAAATGGGATCATACACAACTCAGTTTCATATACAACCCCCTTGTCACTCCACTCATCCATATCAAAGTCCCAGGCCTTCATCAGATATTAAAGTCTTCCTTTCTGCCTCTCATCCATGTTCTGTCTAGCAGAACTTTTGCATCTGTTCGGTAATGTTTATCTCAAAATAAAAATAGCATTTATGCTTAAATAATATTAACAATGTCCTTTCATTCCTGGCATATGTCTGAGGTCAGTGTACATGCATTAGCATAAAAAGAAATTGTTTCATTTGCCTAGTTTTAAATACCCATGTCTTATTGTTCATTCGTGTTACACAATGAATTAAAAATAAGAGTTTTAAAATAACCAGTGAGTGAAGTATTGCTTTACATTTGTTTCAAAAGCGATGGGGACTTTATGTTCTGAGACTTCCAGATGTGCTAAACCTTAAAAAAAATGAAAACATTCTCTGTTGATCCTTATTAACTTAATTCAGCAGTGGTCTGGAAATTCACTAATTTGCAAGAAGCTGCCATATTACTTTGAGACTAATAGCACTATCAAGCTTTACTGCCCAAAGATAAAATGAAGGATGAACTTCTCAATTATCCTGAGCGCTAACATTTTTTTTATATGTGGAAGAGGTAGGCAGAACAGGTTGATGCGGGAATTCCAAAGGTATTTTCTCAGCTCGTATTATGCAGTTCCAAGTTTGTGTTGCACTGCCCTTTGATTTGTTGTGTGGAGGGTTCGTTAGAAAAAGAAAATACCATGGCGGTCAAGATTTTGGCAGTATTGGTGGTCAAAATACATATGGGTTAAACATAAATAATACATTGGACTCATATTTGAAACAGAGAAAATGTACACCAATTTTATATCAAATGTGCATCCATTCTACTACTACTATCCCACCCCTTCCAGATTGAAATAAAGGAAAAGTTTTTTTCAGAACATCTGAGAGTCTTGAAGGAACAGCCAAGGATGTCAAGGCTACAGTTTGGAAAGAACTACCTACATCTTAAAATGGGTGGGCCATGGGAAAAATCTAGCCCCTGGTAACACAGAGAGCTAAGTTACTTGGAAGTCATCTATTAGGCTATGGAGATGAGTTGGTAGGACCAAAGTGAACCTAAGAACATTTAAGAGTTTTCACCATCACAGTCCTTTGCAAGTTACAGAAAAGAATAGTTAACTTCACATACATGTCTATGCCCCTCAACATGTACTATGGAAGATTTGATGTCAGCTGGTCCAAATGCTTTCGATGTTTCCTACTGTTGAATGAAAATTATCTGATATATTAATTGTATAGTGGTATTTTGACATGAACAAAGAAAGGAATAAAGGAAAATACTAATTTTAAGAATATGTATATACTACTTTATAGTAACAGCAGTGTGCAAGTCAAGCAGATACAAAAAATGACATTAAAACAAGATAACTTCCAAATAATTCACAATAAATGTTCTTTCATTAGTTGGAAAAATGTATGCTGGCAGCATCAGTGATCAGGAAATACGTATAGTAATATATAAGATCTCGGCATGCAGGAGAGAGAGAGAGAGAATTCTAAGTGTTAGAACATTTGCAAGGAAGGAGCTGTATTATAGGCATTTGTGGGAGAGAAAATGTTATCTTCAGTGACTGAAAAATATAAAATTTGGAAATCCTAAGGAAAATGCTCAAGACTGGAATGACAAGTAAGGATATACCCATTTTTTTTGGTACAGTACTAGAAATTTAAGAATTCTCCATTCTGTTCCACCTGACAGATACACACGGAAACCTAAATGTGTCTTCCCTGCAAGAAATGACTAGACTGGAAGGCTTTGTGGCCTAGCATAGGTCTAATTCTGCCTATCTTCCTGTTCAAAAAGGATGTTGCTATTACACACATTATTTGAGCAGAAAGCTATGTGGCATTAAGTCTATGCTGGGCCATGAAGACTTCTTGCTTATGGCTTTCTCCCAGATAAGCCACATTTAGGGGTGTGCATGTCAGGTGAAGCTACCAGAATGGAGAATTCTGGGATTTGTTTAAAAAGGAACATCTCTAGCTGCCTAGAGTGGTCGCAAGATCAGTTAGGCGGGATATAAATCAAATAAATAATTGCAAGTGCTGAGCCAAAATTTTTAGAAGGCATTTTTCTGAGAACCATATTCTTTTTCGTTCTCTTTTAAAAAGCTGCTTGGTGCCTAACATCCTACAGTACCTCTATAAGAATATTCTAGAATGACATTGGGGTACAGCGATGTCCAGGCTACCAATAGTGCAAAGCCATGTTACAACCACTACTAAGTTTGCAGAATGCGTTTGGTGAATTAGTGTCCCTAGGTTTCCCCTGCCATGGTGAATTTGTGCACAGCTATAACAGTGCTGGTGTCCGATTTCTCTCTAGGTATGGTGTCTATTTGAAGGAAATATATTCAAAAATGCTACCTCTATAAAGGTCCTCTTCCTGGTTATAAAGCAGGTAGTGGATGACTGTGGTACCACCAAGAAAGCTTCACTCACTAATCTCATGTGGATGTATGGAAGCACTCATTCTTCCTGTCTTCATTTCCTCACCTTCCAGGACTTACTGGTGCTAATTTTGAAAGGCAGTCCAAAAAGAACGTCCATCATTTAAAAAATATGCATAGGCTTTTGAGTCTCCAAGTCTACCGGACTCCTGTTAAGAAAGTGTCACTTTAACTTGCTAAAGGTGTGACAATTGTTTCCTCAGCTGACCTTTAAAACTATGATGGGATGTATTTCTGTGGATCAGTTGGTGTAGATGTTTCCTGTTGAACATCAGTTGTGTGACTCAGTACACAACAGCAAATGCTTACTCTCACTTCTTGACATGCAGCAATGTACAACTGAAACTTACACCAATGGAATTATACAGATGTAATTTTTCAGTTCGATTCTGGCCAGTAACTAGCCATCTGTCTAGTAAAGCAAAAAGTCTCTGTATATCTCTGCCATCATTCCGAGAAAATGAAGCCTAGACTTGAAACTTGGCATATAAACAAAAAAGACCAAGAGCGTGTGTGATGCAGGGCTATTTGTTTTTAACAGCCGTGTTTAGTTTAGAAATGCACTAATTGCAAGCAATTTTAAAATGACTGTAGCCTGCAGTACCAGCTGAGAGATTAGATGGCAGACAGCTGGTTTGTGGTGGGAGAAAGGCTCTTAAAATGTTACTTTTCGTCTTTCCACTGCTGAAACGATACGCTTCTTAACTCCATGTGGTGAGCCCTGCCCACTCACAGCTCCCTGTCTGTCTGTCTGTGGTGAAGGAAAGAATCTTCTAAATGGCGGGAAAGGTAGGCATTTTCTCCACCAATGATGTATGATTAGGTGTCTGAACTGAACAGACTACTGTCAAAATGAAACAAAGATTTTGTTGGGGCAATGAGGTCTTTCTATAGACAACAGAAAATGAAGATCAGAATAAATGGAAAAATTACACAAGATATAAAAATACAAAAAGGAACAAGACAAGGATGCCCATTGTCTCCTTTACTGTTTGTACTTTTTATTGAAATATTATTACAACAAATTAGCTTAATGAAATCCTAAAAGGACCAGGAGAATAAGCAGGTGATCACCTACTATTGAAATGGCCACAAAGAAGGTGCCAAAGGTTCTGGGGAAAGCATTTAACAGGTGGGTGCCGTCGCTGGAAGCCCTCTCTGCTCGTAATCACCATCCACAGTTTACATCACACAGAGCAGAGAAAGATGTTCTTGGAGTGCAAGTATCATTAGCCCTAGTTCTAGCCAGCATAGCCAATTTTTTTTGGGGGGGGGGTTGATGGGAGTTTCAATCCAACAACACTTGCAAAGCCATACCTTACACATTGCTGACAGAGATAAAAATAAATAGTTTGGGTTTGATTGTAGCTCATTAGTGGCAGATAAAATGAACAACTACTACCATCTTCTGCAGGATATGATTTCAAAAGAGGCATTGTCCTTTGCATTAAAAACTTCCTAACTGTTAGAGTAGTACAACAACAGAACCAATGACCTTGGGAGAGTGCTCCACTGATGGAGAATCATATAATCATGTTTTCTCATTCAAGAGGAAAGAACAATATAAGAACCTTTGAACTGCAGAGCTAGAAGGGACCCTATATAATATCATTGAGTCCAGCCCCTCTCAAGGAGGTACAATGGGGAATCGAACTCCCAAACTCTGGCTCCACAGTCAGATGCCTTAAATCAGTGGTCTCCAACCTTGGGTCTCCAGATGTTCTTGGACTTCAACTCCCAGAAATCCCAGCCAGCGGAGGTGGCGGTGAAGGCTTTTGGGAGTTGGAGTCCAAGAACATCTGGAGGCCCAAGGTTGGGGACCACTGCTTTAAATGACTGAGCTATTAGAAAACTATGTCAGATATGCTTTAATTTGGATTCCTGCATTGAATGGGACTCGATAGCCTTATATGCCCCTTCCAATTCCATGATTATATGATTCTATAGTATAGTTACTATCAAGTCAGGATCTCATATATGGATGAGCTAAAGACTCTGGATAAATGTTGAAACTGTGTGAACACCTGGTCCCTAGCTGATTTGTGAACAGCTGAAATCTGTTTTGCAAATAGCCTCCAAAGAGTGCATAGAATCAATGGAGCCAAAATAATGAATGCTGACTTTGGGAGATATAGTTTAAAAAAAGAGGGACTTTCTTAAGCTACAATATTATGTGCATTTATTGGATTTTCTGTTTTGGGCAGTTGGATGGACTCAGTGACCTTTACGGTCCTTTCTAGCCCCACAGTTTTATGAGTTTATGAGTTGTCTTCTTTTTAATTGTCGTAGGAGAAAGGCAATGGGAAGGGAAGTCTTTCCACAAGGCCCTGGTAAAATGGAATGTAGTGAAGCACAGCAACATGCATTAATGGTGCAACACTGATGTTTTGATCGGATAGATTTGAAGATCTCATGTTTTCATATGTTTAAGACCTCACACAATGTTGTGGACACTATTTTGCATGGCTTAAAAATATTGTATCAATTCGTCTGAAAACGAGTATCCTCAGCTTTTGGCATGAAAGCACATTAAATTAAAGTAGCTGTATTTTTAAAAAGACATCTAGCATGACATGACAGAATGAATCTTTAATGTCCTGTGCCTGCCCATACTCAACTGGAATTAAATTAAATTAAATCTTAAGGGTGAAAGTAATGTCAGCTTAGGTGGCTGAATATCAGATTTCTTATTTTGCCTCTCCAGTTATTAAATGTTAGAAGTAATCAGGATTAAGGATTGAAGGTGATAGAATATTTTGATAGATTAGTTGCTGCCAAATTAGGGTGAAAATATTATTAGACTTGGCATTCTATCAGTATATGATTAATGTTTGTTACATTACTCTCCAAGAATGTGAAATAAAATGTAGGGAAACCTCTTCACATTTGATAAGAAAGTGCATAATTAAAAAGTGAAATGTTACTCGCTTTTTATGTGAAATCAATCACCTTAATTGGAAAGAAGTATCCCTTATTTCTGTTGGTAATTGGACTCTTGATAATTTTAAATCAGGATTCATGAAGGTTTGTGATAAATTAGCTCCTTTTAGGCTAAAAGAAGCTCAGAAGTTATAATTATCCACGGATTACTCCTGGATGGCTAGATCAAAGAGATGGAAGGCGATAGAGAGAAAAGCTGTTTAGTACATGAAGATTTATTAGGTTTTAAAGCGGCTAAAGAATAAGTGTGTATTGGCAGCGAAAATGCACACACACACACACATAACAAAAGCTTGGGCAACTTCTAAAATCCCAGAGAGCGGGGGGGGGGAGGGGGGAGAATCATCTTTAAGAGCTTCAGAAAGAAGAGAGATATTTTATTCACTGCATTAATCTGTACCACATTTGAGCTGGAAAAATTATATGTCAGGGATTTAAGTGTGCTGAACTATTGTAGCAGCAGTTTCTACTATATTGATTAGAAACCATAATTTGTACAAATATAATTAGCTAAATCTGAGCTCTCATGTTTGTTTTCACTCTTTCCTATGGATTACCATATGCATGACTGCTGTGAGCTTAAAAGCAATGTGCAAATACTAATTTCAGTGACTGAAGACTAGATATGGCTGTCTGTGGACCTGCACACCTGAAGACTAGGAATGTGACAAGATCAGCAGTGCATTCATACTATAAGCCTGCTGATGAGAAGCTGCTCTTCTGCACTCTGCAAACCTTTACCATCTATCCCTGATAAGTTATCCCTATGTACAGATATATGTAGAATTAATTAAGTTGCTTGGCATACAAATCCAGTACAATATTTGCTCTAAGCAATCCTTTCTGGCTCTAGAGCAAAGTTGTCAAGTACCCTGACATACTATCTTAAGCTTCTGAATGCCAGACTTTTCCTAAATAGAGAAGACATTCTAAGAAACACTTCAGAAGTTTAGCAAATTATCCATTACACACTTGTTTACACACACTAGTTTTAAAATAACTATTGTTTCAAACCTTGAACACTGAGAAGATCAATGGGTAGTTTCCTAACCACAGTTCTGCAGCACATTCACATCATTATCAAGTTCATTGCTGCTGTGGCCAATTTGTCACCGGGTGGCTAATATTATTGTGATGAGCCTCTCTATACTTGAAGGGAAGAGTAACGGCAGACATGCAGGGCACCACCAAAGCTCTACCATCTTGGTTGGTAGACCCTGCCAGAGCTTACACTCCACTCATATAACCTTTGAGATCCTAAGGTTATCCTGGAGAAGATTGTTTTAAAAAGGAAAGTTAACATCTGGCAAAGATGAAACGTATAAGCAGGAAACAAATGATCTTGGTTTATTTCATGGTTTCCATAAGGTACAAACAAGAACATTGAAAGAATGGCTTTTGTGTCCTACAATAAGAAGAACAGGTAACGGAGAAGTTGTGAATCACATCTTGCTAGGAAGGATTGGCACGAAATGAACCATGAGCTGGAAAAATCCACGCAACCTATTTTCCCAAAGCACCAAACTTTTCCCCTGCTCAGCTTCAGCAAAATGGATGCCTGCCTGTCCCTTTTCTGCTGGCCGCATCACCCTCTTGCCTGGTCCTGCTGCCTCCTCCTCCGTCATTATCATCCTTATCCTGCTGCCTTCTAGCCCGACCCCCAGCTGATCACCCTGATCAGCTGGGAGGTGGGCATTTATGCACAGTACAGCACCTGGGCTCCTTTAAGGCCATGCTGCCACACTGGATAAGGTAACAGGATAAGGTAACCCCCCCACACACACACACACTGGGCACAAACCGAAAACCAAACTGGTTTGCAGTTCGCTTATTTGGTTGGTTTGTGATTCATGGCCAACCACGAACTATGAACCATCACAAGCCACCATTTTTTTCAGGTTCATGCCTACCTCTACCTACCAGCATCTCACCCCACCACCTACTGTAGTCTCCTGTTATCTCCTCTTAGTTCAAGGACATCATTACAGTCTTATTTGTGATGTTTGGGAGAAATGTTCTTAGCGCAAGTAACTGCAAAGCAATTGAGAGATGGAGACATTCAACAATCCTCTAAGATTTTTTTAAAAACTTTCCTCCCCCAAAACAGGATAATTTTATCTCAGTTTTATCTCAGCTGCTGCCCAGACAAGAAGAAAGATAGCAGCAATGTTCCTGCTATGTTCCTTTACAGTTGGGGGAGAAAAAAAACAAAAAATAATAATTCATGCAACTTGTTCATTGTGACTGCACGCTGATGCTTTAAACAACCGCTTAAGCCTCAATGTAGCATCTATTCTGTTTCATCATGTGCAACTATGTAAAATATTTAACATCACTGCAGAGAAGCAGTTCTGTTATGACTCAATTACATGTTGAGATGCAGTGCTGCTTTCTGTGCTAATACTGTATACTTTTTCCTTTTACCATGAACATTTTAAGCAAAATGCCAAAAACAAAAAAACTGACCTTGACCGTCTGAGAACGGAGGTGGGAATCCTTAGCTTTGTCAAGTGCTGGGTCAAATTGCCCCATTTGCTGCCATCCCAAAGGCAGCTTTGTGGTTTTAGCAGACTGTATGCTTTGTGTGGGATTACATATCATAATAGTATTATTCCCATCTTCCCTTCAGCAACGTCTATGAAAAGGGTTGAGAACAAGCCTCCTTTTTTTGCCACTCTGCTTTTCCTGCACTCTTGCTGTAGTTCTAGGATCCCAGTAATGGCTCTGTAAGGTGGTATGGGAAGGATGACAATTCATTTAGGTTGCTTGAACCTTGATTTCTCAGCCACTGTAGTTATACAGTTTATACAAGCCAGAGCAAACAGCCACATTGAGAGCACAGCTCTAATGAGGGCAGGACAACTTTGTTAACCATGGGCCACTGAAATGTAGGCCATGATCATACTGGTGAAACATCCCCTTGTGTTCATGCAACTGCAGATCACAGAACTGTTGTGCTTTGCAGTCAGATGACATATATTCCAGGAATGGCATCCCTATGTGTTTTCAAAGTACCGATACATTTATTTGCTTTTGCTATGATATGGTTCTGGGTCCTTTGATTCTGGATAATTTTCTCCTAGTTTTCCGCACGTTCCTGGCCATAGCAGCTCTTGCTGCTGGTGGGGGGGGAGAGTCCCTCACTGCTGCCATCGTTGTCATGCCTGCCAGAAGGATGGTGGGCCAGGCTCTTACTGGGCAAGGTGCTGCAATGTCCACCCAATGCCATCCACACGTCCCTCTGCCTGAGGTTGGTCAGTTAGGAAACACCTAGCTTGCAGCGATGGCCATGGGTGGGGATCCTTGCCCAGGCATTGCTCCCCTCCAACCTGGGCATAAGACGGGTGATCCTTACCTACTGCCTGGGAAAAAGTTTGTTTTAAAAAAGTAAAATAAGAGGGCAGTGCCCATCACAGCCTCAAACAGCTGCCTTTTATGAGAAAAACAATAACCCTGGTATAGCTGTGCACACCATATGCCCATGACAGAGCAGTCCTGTGTTATGCCCAGAAAGAAAAAGAAGAGTGCTGGAGGGAGGGAAAGGCTGCGGGGGTATCACAGGTAGGAAAAAATTCCAATAATGGCTGTACGTCATCTGATGACAAAATTTAATTTCGAGATCAAAGGGGGAAAACCAGGCCACTTTTCATAAGTGTGACCGCGGCCTTAGAACTAATATTTGCTGCTGGAAGGTCGTGAAATGCAACTCCTGCAGTGCATGTACTGCCTCCAGCCATTCCTCCCTGTGCAGAAGGAAATCCAAAGTAGCTGGGCTCCATGCAGAACCATTAGGCATTTCACTGGTTCAGACCCAGGCTCTCTTTCCTATGGCTCCATCCTCTCCCCACATATGCCAGTCAGCAAAGACGCCCCCCAGCTTAGCCAACAGAGCAGTCTTAAAACCTGAACATAAAAAAATGTGATTTACAGCTCTGGTCCTGAGTAATGGCATGCAAGGTTTAAGAAAGCAGATATATCTCAGAGTTTACTTTTAATAGTTTTTTTGTTTGTTTTGTAGCCACCAGGCTCTTTGGGGGACCCTCCCCCAAAGAGAATAGGACTCAAATATGTATAAGCAGCATATATGCAATGCACCTGCACTCATAATCAAGCACATTGACAGGATCATGATCTCTAATCATACACAGAGGGCCAGCATTCACATAATTGTGTGTTGGAGCCATTCTAACTTTCCTCCCAACATGGTAAAGGTAAGGATATGACCCCTGACCACAGTCTTACCTCTCTTGTATATGTTTGGTGAAGGCTTGGATGAGAGAATCAGAAGAGGGATACAGAGATTCTGGAGATCTCAATAGAGGAGAATCTGTATCTTGAAGGAGTGCTCCCTCAAATGGTGAAATAGATATAATTGTGAAAACATACTAATAGAAGATGTGTGTATGTAATTGAGATTTTCTCTGTTATATACACAGCAGATTCCTTTGCATATCTAATTCTAGAGTCACATCTGAAAAAGGAAACCATATTGTTGGGGTTAAAATATTGTAAAAACAGGAAAGACAAACCTCTCTGAACATTTGCTTTGGACCAGAGATAACTCTGCCTTAACTGGTAGCCTAGTTCCCACTGAGGAAATATCTAGTGACTATTCTGGACTGTTAACCAACATCCTACCTTACAAAATAAATGGTCTGCTAACCAGCATATTTTCACACTGTTTTGACACTTACAGAAGTAATGGGTACCACAGTTTGACTGTGATTTTTCCCAGCAATTATTTGTACACACAGCTTTAGTATTTTTAGGTTATAGGACTGAATTACAGATGTTACAAAATGCAGTATATATTTAAACCAAGAAGTGTCATTTCTGCTTCTGCCAGGGCTTCAGAACTCTGTGCCATGTGGCTTGTCTAGTTGTTAGTGCTTTTTTTTAAAAAAAAATTCATTTACTTGTTAGTACCTTGTAAAACTTATTTGAATTGCTTCTAATATTTTACCTGCTCTCTGTCTTTATAACAGATTATTATTTTATATTTCCTTTTGTTTAGCGCTGTAACATGCTTTATTAAAAAGGATGGCAGGTATATATGTGTGTGAGAGAAAAAGCAGGGATAAATTCAATTTATAATTTAGCCACTAGATGGCAATATCACTTATACAGGGCTCCAATTTATGACGGCGTTCAGATCTCTCAGCGTTCCAACTTTCATCAGATATACATAACAATGTGGCTATGTGAATTGATGGGACATTTTAGAGATCTCCATAGAGCTTTAACAGAATACTTGGTGATGGACCACAACAGTGAAATTCAGAACTAGTCAGGAGGTTGTAAAAATCCAAGCTGGCTAGTAACAGAGAAGGCAGATTTTCAGATAATCTTCTCTCATGTCACACAGGGTGCTAAGTCATAATCAATTATCTTAAGAAATGGACCTCTAGGTAGTGAGCTTTTTGTAACATGGGAGGGAGATCATATGGGTTCTGGGTTGCTATCAGACTGCCACTCCCGTTATCTCTTATTATTGGCTGTGCTGCCCAGTGCTTTTGATGGGATTTGCCATACAATATTTGGAGAGCCATGCTAATTAGCAGTGTGGCAAATTAGACTGTTTCCCAAGAATCTACTATTTTTCAACACTCAGCAAAATCTAGCCTACAGCTTCTTTCTAATAGCATCTGCACATGTTTTGTTTTATAGAAACCATCTGGACTGGTTATTTGCCTGCTACCTTCACCTCTGGTAAATTTTTGGGTAAGAAATATATAGTGAAACTTAATGATACATACATATTCATTTCTTCACCCAATTAAAAACAATGTTTGGCAGCTGAATTTATATATACAGGAGCAGGCAGACTTCAGAGAGCCAAAGTGGTGTGGTAGAGAGGGTGACAAGTTAGGACTCAGGAGACCTAGGTTCAAAACCCCGCTTAGTGATGGGACCTTACTGGGAGGGAGAGAGAGTGTAGCATTGGGAAAGCTACTTGTTAAATATCTCACAAACTTTGAAAATCCTATAATGGTTACCATAGGTCAGATGCACATAGCAACAGGCACACGTGGCACACTAGCCTTGGGTGTGTTTCAGAGCTTCGGAAGTTACTTCGTCTGGATATCATGTCTCAGATGTTGCCAAAAGCTTGGAACGCAATTTCAGGACTGAATACAGGAATATACTTGCACTGTCAGTGTGAGTTTTTGAGGTAAATGTGACACCACCCAAGATCTGATGAATTTGCATTCCATGACTAGCCTTTCTACTGCTAACTAGGAACACTTCTGTCTTACCTTGATTAAGCCCTTAGAACCACAGGATCATAAAATAATGGAATCGGAAGAGGCCTATAAGGCCAAAGTCCTTGATTAATGTAGGAATCCAAATCAAAGAATATCTGACAGACAGTTGTCTAATTATCTCTTGAATATAGCTCACCATCTTGTGAGGTAATTGGTTCCATTGTTATACTGCTCTAACAGTTAGGAAGTTTTTCTTGATATTCAACTGAAATCTGGCTTCCTGTAACTTGATCCCAATATTATGCGTCCTGCATTCTGGGATAATTGAGAATAGATCCTGCCCTTCCTCTGTATAATGGTCTTTCAAGTATTTGAAGAGTGCTCTCATATCTCCTCTCAGTCTTTTCCTAAGGCTAAACATGCCCAGTTCTTTCAGTCTTTCCTCATAGGGCTTGTTTTCAAGTCCCCTAATCATCTTTGTTGCTTTCATCTGAACTTATTCCAGTTTATTAGTTTATTCCTCCTTCCTGCTTTATTCATAGCATCAAGCAGTTGTCCCCTGGAAAATCTTCTGGAAATATTTCTGTATCTTGAAATAGGATTTCATGTCCAGCTTGTTTCAGGGCATGTTCAGTTACTGCCGATTTTTCTGGTTGTTTTAGTCTGCAGTGTCTTTAATGTTCTTTGATTTTGGTGTGGATACTGTGTTTTGTGGTCCCAATATATACCTGGCCACAACTGCAAGGTATCCAGTATACTTCTGCAAGGGTGAGGGGGTCCCTTTTGTCCTTTGCTGACCGTAACATTTCTTGTATTTTTCTGGTGGGCCTGAATAATGTTTGTACTGTAGGTTGTGTTTTTTCAAAAGTGTCCCCATATGGTCTGAGCCCTTTGATGTATAGCAGAAATACTTTATTTGTGGGTGGATATTTTTCTTCTTTAGGTTGGTGTGTTTTCTCAGCCACCAAAATAAGAAAAAAAAATCAAGAAAATTGGCAGTAGCTGAACATGCCCTGAAACAAGCTGGACATGAAATCCTGTTTCAAAACACAGATGTACTAGACAACACCAGCAATCATTATGTTAGACTGCAGAGGGAAGCCATTGAAATCCACAAACATCAGCACAGCTTCAACAAAAAAAGAAGGAAGTCTAAAACTCAACAAAGCCTGGCTCCCAGCACTGAAAAATACAGCCTGCAAAAAGGCAAATAAACTCTACCCAGCCACAATGGCTGACGATCACTGCACACAAAAGACTAGCTAAGGACTCCCATCAATCACACTGACAGATAATCTCCCCCCTTATCACAACAATACACCCATAACAAAAAAATCACCCTGATCACCATAGTCACCCAATCTCATGAAAAGGAGAAAAAGCTGATCTCACAGCTACAAATAGTCAACTATCCCACACACTACATGAGAACACAGAAGAGTTCTAACTCCTGTCCTCTGAAGATGTTGGCCACAGAGACTTGCGAAACGTTAGGAAGCCTCCAGAACACAACCAAACTGCCCGAAAACCCTACAACAATAATATTTATCTAGGTATCCCATACTACCCCAGGATTTTGTGCTCTAAATTGCTTTGAGGATTGTGCCATTCCCTTGGTCTATGCGAGTATTATTTTTTGTCTTCTTGGAGCAGCACATCAATGTGGTTTGGCTCTATGGTGAAATGAATGAATTGCAATCTGCCCTATATTTCATATTCTGTTCTCTGTGTGTTTTTTTAAAAAAATTCTTTTGCAGCCCTTATATTTTTGTGTCTTGCTTAAATTAAATAGCCTACAAAAGAGCAGTGAAGATGGCAGTTTGGGTGCAGTGTTGCCAAAGAACATGTAAAGATGGCAATAGTTGAATTCCTCCAAAAGTGTATCCAAATTCATCCTTATTTTTTCCTGAAAGTGTGGCCTGCAATTGTAAAGGCTCTTCTCTCAGAACAGAGGAAATGGCTTTCTGCACTATCAGACTCTTGCTTCATCTTGTCTTGTGTGATCAGATCAGACTGGCAGCAGATCTGCTGGGTTTCAGGTTAGAAGGTTTTTCTCCTTTATCCTGTCTGGAGAGCCCTTACAGTCCGATGGTCTCATACCTAAGTACTAACCAGGCCCACCCCAGATTAGCTTCCAGAGTTAGACAAGATTGCATGTTATTAACAGTGCAATGCACATGCTTGTCGAGTCTGTTCCCCAGGCCTGGGCCCTTTGACACTAATAGATAGATCTAAGGAATAATGTAAATCCTTTTAGAATTTCCACATGATTCGTCATATCAGTTTTACCTAAAAATACAACATCCAGTAAATATTCTTTAATCTTCCAATAAACTGCATCTTTTCAGCTGTTGCTTAGCCAAAGAATGCCACAGGTGCCTCACAGTTGACCTCTCACAAGTAATCTACCAGCTAAGACAAAATATTTCCATGCTATTGTATTCCCAGTGTGGTGTAGCAAATAGAATGATGGACTAGGACTCAGGTGGTCTGGGTCTGAATTCACATTTAGCCATGAAAACTCATCAGGGGTGTGGAACTGGTAAAAACACTCCTTAAATATCTCCTTTGCCTGGAAAGCCCTATTAGGGTCAGTATAAGTTGGTTCCGATTTGATGATACATAACAACATTTTCTTCCCCACTCCTCAAAACCAAAGGGAGTTGGATAATTCCATCCTGTGTCATTTCTATTATTTGATCCTTCTAGACTCACAGATATACTTGGAGTATTTAATGATACTTCTAAGATACACTCTTAATCCATATGAGCCTGTAGTCACACCAGCAAAATGTTCCCCTGCGGTTATCTGACTTTAAATTGCATTCTTGTCATGCTTGGAGGCCATGTGGTATTTATTCCGGGATGGGCATCCCAATGTGTTTTTGGGTTACCAAGTCATTTCCTTTCAGTTCAGTAAGAATCTAGAGCTCCTCGCTGAGTCTGTTTGACAGAAGTTAACAGAGGCATTGATACAGATGCCAAGGACAAATAAAAATATAAAAAAACTTTTTAAAAGGACATGCATGGTGAGAGTAGTTCAAAAAAGTTGCAATTAAGACTGTTCTCACACACATAGCAATGCAACTTTTTTTTGGAAACAATTCAAAACAAAAAAAGTTGAAGCCTCCTGCCGAGTGAGAAATGGTCTGCAGTTGGCATGCTTGCTGGGTAAATGATTTGCTAATGGCCATGCATCATGTGACCACCAATTTAAATTGCAACATCAAAGGGGGAGAACTGGAAAACATTTTGTTAGTGTGAACCATGAACCGAGTTGCTTCTTGTTGTCTCTGAATACCCTTAAGTATTTATTGGATTAACTTTAAATCTTTTTTTAAACAAAGACTGTTTGGGATCTTTATTCATTTTAATTCTCCCCCCCCTCCAAATTTTCAGACATAAGATTTTATCCTTCTTGTTGCTGTAATTATCCAAATATGGAAGTATTTGAGCTCATTCAAAATTTTAAACTTTTTAAATAGACCAGAATACAGATAAAGTGATTATCCCAATGTATTTAATTCTTTCTGAGATTAAGCACATTAGGCTGTACCCTAATTATAGCAGGAAATGGGAAAAAGATATATTACAACTTAATCTTTACATCAGTCAGTCAGAATGGAATGGGCTGTTTAATAAAATCTCTCCTATTCTGATTAGTTCAGAACTTAAAGAAAACTTTCTCAAAATGGCATATCAGTGGCATTACTGTATATCCTGTATAGATTATCTAAATTCTTTAAAAAGAATGTGCCATGTAGGAGATGTGGCCATTTAAAAGCAGATTCCCTTCATGTATTTTGGCTTTGCAGAAAAACATTCTGAGAGGTCATATTTGATGTAATTCAAGAGAGTACAGTACTAGATATTACCTAATGCACGGCCATAAAACAGCCTTCTGAAAATTTTTGGACTCAGAAGTACCAGGAACAGATTTAGAAGTAGCTCTGATTCTTTTGATTACAGCAAGAATTTGCATTGTAAGTTATGAAAGACAAAATAAATATCTTTGCTTAAAGATTGGTTAGAGAAAGCATGACAAATATTTATTTATTTATTTATTTAAAATATTTTAACCTCACCTTTCTCTTTCAAAAGAACCTAAGATGGCTTACATCATTAAAAGATTATATTTAAAAGCTAAAAAGTGTAAGCATACAAATATGTAAATAGAATGAAGCAAATACTGTGCTAAAATCCTAAACAAAATCAACAACAAAGATTCCAAGCACCAAGGCAGAACACTCCATTAAAAACCCTTCTCAGAGAGGCAATCACTAAAGGGAAAGCCTGTCTGAAGAGAAAGGTCTTTGATTGCAGAAGGACAGCAAAGATCGGGCCAGCTTGGCCTCCAGTAGAAGGGAGTTCCAGAGACTCGGAGCAGCGACAGAGAAGGTCCTCTCCTGTGTCCTAAACAAATATACCTCTAGGTGGATGAAAGCAAAAAGAAAAAAAACACAGATTTATAGAATAACAAGCATTATTTTTAAACCACTGGAATAACAAAATCAGCGATAAAGTTTATCCATCTGTTATATTTAATGATTTATAATTGAAAACTTCACCCTTCCCCATTACAATAAGACAAACAGGGATATTTATAAAAGTGGTATAATTTGTAAAAAGAGTTCAACATAGTGGATTGGCTGGTGGTGAATAATCTAGAATAAAAATATAAAATTAAAGTTATGATGAGACTGGATTATCATATATAGGATGAGAATGAAAAACAAAAACCAAAACTGCCATCTCCTATCATCTCACACTGATCCAGGACATTAACCTTATGGAGCCATCTACTTGCCTGGGTAAAGTGAGCACAAGGGTGTGGACAAATGCAAAAATCTGACCCTAGAACATCACCGCATTACTTTTTCATGTCTTCTAAGCTTACCAATCTCTCCCCCCCCCCAACCCCCAGCAGAACTCCTGGGCTTTTAGGAACAATCCCGAGAGGTAGGAATGTTGCAGCTGAAGTTTCCATCTCATTTCATTTCCATATCAGGAAAAGCTCCCCTTGCTGATTGCCATCTGAAGCACTGGGAGCCCTGTCTGAAAAAAAATGTTAACAGTCACACTAACTCTGCAGCTATCAAGAAAGACAGTCATCACCGTCATCCTCTTAGAACTTCAGAGCTGGAAGGGTCCCTACAAGTAAAGTCTTTGTCTGGAAGGCACAGTGAGGAATCAAACTCCCAGCCAAGCCAGATACCTAAACCACTATGCATGGCTGGCAAAAAAAAAAAAAACACCTCATAGTCCTTATCTGTCTGATGCTGCATTACAATTTCCCACCCATCTAAATACTTTTGCACATACTTTAATAAATGGGGCAGTAGTAGTAGGAATTACACGAGTCACTGCAAAGGCCAGGGATCTAGGCTTCTATTTTGAAGTGTACTTTGCCATATTGTACCGTGAATAACTTCTGACACCAAGACAATTTTCAAAAAACATTTTTTTTAATGTGGTGCAGAGGTGACATATTCAAAGAAAAAGCTCTGACATTACCGTGAACATGCTTGGATCCTTGGGGATAGCTAAAGCTAGATTGCGGGGCTGCAGTTTAAGCCTTAGCAAAGAGCATGTCTTAATAATTGCTTTATTTATCCTCTCCTGTAAACCCCTCCCCCATACATTATAATAATACCACTACTAATCTTGATTTGTTTATTTACATAATTTAATACTCTCACGCAGAGGTACACACACAGACAAGCACTTTGTTCCCTCTCCCAACATACAGACCCTCACTTGCTATTCCTTTGACCTAATGTTTAGCAGAAACTGGCATTATATGTCTCCAGAAAGCTGTAGAGAAATTGCAGAAATAATAGCCCTTAAAGTGGATAGTTAAGCATCCTCCCCATGGGCGGTGGGAACGGCTGTTGTGACTCATTATTTTTGATTGGATAACCAAGTCATTTCTCAGTGTGTCAAACAGAAAGCTTACTACTGAATTTTATTGCGGTGGTTCTCTTTTGATTCACAATGTTTCTTGGGAAGCCATCACGGGACTGCCCCATACTTGACAAATGGGGCAATAGCTGTGGCCCTCCACAAGGTCGCATTTGTGGTGCCGAAACCGATGAAGACTTCCACAAGACTTGAAAGCTAGCTTATACTTGTGCTTTTTAAAGTAATTTCATAATCATCCATCCTTATTCTCACTCCTGAAGAATGAACTCTGAAGATCCATAATGCTTAGCAGCTCTTGGATTTCTCTCTGAGGATAGCAGGAATGGCAAAGCTGAGAAGGAGCAGACATAACAGAGACCAAAGTGGCCACAACTTTCCTTTTCTTTTATTTATACGCCCCATAGGAGACCCAAGGCTGCTCACAACAACTAAAACTAACAAACAATCAGCAATTTTAAAAACACTATATAAATATCAGACTGAAAACAAACAATTCTATTGAATAAATGTAAAATTTATTTATTTATTTATTTATTTATTTATTTATTTATTTATTTATTTATTTATTTATTTATTTATTTGATTTATACCCCTCCTATCTGGGGGACGTGGTGGCGCTGTGGGCTAAACCGCAGAAGCCTGTGCTGCAGGGTCAGAAGATCCGGCAGTCATAAGATCGAATCCACGCAACGGAATGAGCACCCATCGCTTGTCCCAGCTCCCACCAACCTAGCGGCTCGAAAGCATGCAAATGAGAGTAGATAAATAGGGACCACCTCGGTGGGAAGGTAAACAGCGTTCCGTGTCTAAATCACACTGGCCATGTGACCACGTAAAGATTGTCTTCGGACAAAATGCTGGCTCTATGGCTTGAAGAGCGGGATGAGCGCCGCCCCCTAGAGTCGGACACGACTGGACAAAAATTGTCAAGGGGAACCTTTACCTTTACCTATCTGGTCTATTCGACCACTCTTTTGAAATCTGAAACAGAAAATATCTTTAAGGATCAGGTTTCTGAAGCTATCAGATTTACCTTCTATATATTACAACAAATTAGATCATCATTTACACCGTTGTAAGCTTTTAGTGTAGAATTTTTTTTTAAAAAAAAGATTAACATGTATCCACCTCCAAAGATGTTATATAAATTCTACCAAACACAAAAATGAGGCAAAAATAATAAAAATTTCCATGGTCTCCTACCGTGGGACAGAGACCATAATTATAGAAATACAGTAATAATGTCCCTATTAATTAAATAATAGGAACACTATTATTTCTGCCTCATTTCTGGAAGAATTCGAACAGGAGAACAAACCTTATTAGACAATACAGTTAGCACATTGTTAGAACTCCCATAAGAGAAGAAGTTTATTCAGGAGCTTTGCATCTGGCAAATTGGCTTACTTTTGTTTTGTGGCCAGGCACGCGGCAGAAACATGGCTTCCTTCGCATGTCTGAGTACTTAGGCACTAACTTTGGCAGATTTACATGCCTGGACACAAAATGTAAGAGGAGTGAATAAACAGTTCAATTAACTTGTGACTTGACCTAATGGTACAAGAGAAGAAGAGAGGGGGTAACAGAAGAAGTATAGATTTTATTTTGTTCAGCACATATATCCCACCAGTTTTCACTGTGCAAGATAAGGTGGCAAATACAGCATCTCATGCAAGCACTGGATTACATCAGAGAAAACACCGAAGGATGTGACAAAATATTTAAGCAATTGCAAGGTTCAATCCAGCTAAAATTAGACACGCTGAGTCATCCTGTCTAATGTCAAGTAAATTCAAGCATTCAGTGAATCACTGTAGTACCACATTGTTTTCACTGGCGATGTATTATAAAATGCAAGAAATATCAAGGCATAATAGAAGAAACAAAATATGTGTGTTACTATAATTAGGCTGGCAGAGATTCTACAACTACTCTTCCAAATTCAGTAGGATTCTACATGGGTAAGGAAGATTAGGAATTGTAATCTGGACAATTATAAATATTTATTTTATAGAACTCCTTTGGTGTTTTTCTCTCTCTTTTGCAAGACAAAACTCCAACAGGAACTAGAGGAGTGTGTATAATACCAAACCACCCTTTGCCTTATTCCTTGACTGTTGAGGTAACAGTCTTTAAATCACCAGAGGACTTAATGTTTTATCTTCAATATTTATTTATATTTATTTATTTATTTTATTTATATCCCGCCTATCTAGTCAATTAAGACCACTCTAGGCGGCTAGAGTAATAATCTTCATTTATCTCTTCCCTTTCCCTTCTGCTGCCACCAAGCTTTCGCTGCTGCCTTGTGTGTGAATATTTAACCCTTCTGTCAGGCCCTTGTAACACTTATAACACCCTCCACATAGCCAGCCCTCAAGTACTGAACTCAGCACCACTCAAATAAGAACGAATAACGTATTATTAAAATAATACTGTGTAAAAAGAATGTTTATTTCTATTCATTCAGCACAGTCCTATATTCTACTATATCATCTCCTGCTCATTATGTCTCTCAGACCACAGAGTCCAAAGCCACTCTCTCCTTGATCTCTCTACACCAGACTGAGGACTGATTTCTCTAAGATAACACTTCCTTATCAGAACCATTCTTACTCATATTCTATGCTCCTCAGTCACCCTCTCTCATCACATGCATACCAAGCCATATAAACAATATTATTTAAAGAAAACTGTGCATCATACAGACCTTTGCATTAAACATGTGAAGATCTGAGAGATTTTCAAGTTGGGTGAAAACACAGAGTGTGGGGCTTATATGTCCCGATTCTGGCTTAATCGTTTCATGTGGCAACACAGAATTCTGTGTATATCGACTTAGAAAACAACCACTAACAAACCATCCTCCTTGGTGACCACCCCTCAGTTGTAAAGATCTTTGCAAACATGAGCTTGAACACCTCTGAAAAAAAATATTTTAGGTTATTTTATTTGGGCTAGCATTTAAATGTGATAGTAAGAAAAAAAGTGGGCACACTTTAGTTGCTATATTTTTACAGACAAAGGGAAAAATAGACATGGTGGGACTCCTTTTGAAGGCAAGCCTGTCAACAACCCAGTCTCCTCTTCATACAGCTTGTTTATTTAGCTGTACTTGCAGCTAAAGATAGATAATTAATGATCAAAACAATGCTGCGTTCTTCATCCTTTGCGCCTTTAAAAAAAAAAAAGCAGAAGAGAAGCTCTCCTGCTAATACAACTGAGAAACTGCTGTGAATTCTCTCCTGCAACCTCTGGATCAATACTGGATACTGAAGCGCCACTTTTCACAAAGAACTCTATTACAGAGGGCGGTCTAGTTTCCTGCTATGGTTCAATATGTGGTAGGAAAAGATAAATGTCCCAACAGTGTGGCCTCTTTGTGAAGGATGGGATCTAATATTTAAGATTTTGGTCTGTGTGACTCCAGATTATTTGTTATCGCAATATTTAAAGACTCTAAGAATCCCATAGTTTAGGGTTTTACAAAGTCTGCGGGCTCTTTTCACCTTTTTCAACCTTGCCTTATGAAAGGCCAGAATAGTACAATAGAAAGAGTAGACTACATTTTTAGCATCACCCTGCTGACACACAGCTCTCTGTAATAAATGAGTTCAGATGCTGGCCTATTGATTTTAGGGCAAGCTATACAATGACAGACATTTCTTGAATGGTTTGGGAATGTACTCCCAGTTGTTTGATAATAGACTGATTTCTGCTAGGTCACATATGTCAACAAGATATAACGTCCATGTTTGGAGAAGGATTTTCTGTACTGCATCTGCCTTTTTGCAGGTTGCCATCAAGGCTGTTTTGTTCGTGAATTGACTAGAGCAAGAGTGTGGTTCAGTTCTCAGTTTGGTGTGCCAGGCCAGATAATTATGGGAACAGGAATTAGCTAGCAGACGCTGAGGATCAGGTAATGGGAGAATGTGAAGAGTAGTGGTAGATAATGGGTCTGCCTTTTTAAAGAACAACCAAAGGATGTTTGTCCCCCTCAAAAGCAGTGCATTGTGGATGTTTATCTATTATCTGAAAACAATGCAATTATATCATTTTGTATAATTAAACATTTATGGAACCTTTCTATAGACCAAGGTTATCACAAGTGCATTTGTGCTGGAGAGTGTCATGTGTGCTTGTTCAAGAGACTGGAAAGTGAGAATTACACTGTGTGCAGAATCTAAAATCAGTGCATAAAAGTGACCTCATGGCACAGTGGTTAAACTGCTGTACTGCACTGAAGACTCTGGTCACAACCTGATTTCGATTCTGGGCTTGGGTAGATGGCTCAAGGCTTACTCAGCCTTCCATCCTTACGAGGTCAGGAAACTGAGAACTCCAGCTTGCTGGAGAGAGGGAGGGCAATGCACTGCCTGCATAATTATGTTGTAAACTGCCCAGAGGGAGATTTAAGCACATGGCTACCAAAGATATAAAAAGAAGCTACAAATAAGAGAACAAAATTTTAAAGTGACTAGAATATTGTGTGTCTGTGAACTTGGGTATATGTGAAAATGTACTCTTTTGCCACTCTGGTGACAAAACATTTGGGGAGCCCTGCATTTCATAGTAGGTGCTGGATATCAGTGAGGGATAAAACTAAAATGTCACAACATTGTAAAATGGCTGCCAAATGGATGCTGACATTGTGCTGTTCATAGCAAGGCATACGTTATCTTTGGCACCCCCATTTTATTTAGCAACCACAAGAAGAGTAAATGTGTGCTAGAGGAGGATGGGCATGCTGTTGCTTTTCAAAATGGCATGTATGCTTTAAAGGGCATAGAAACAGCAGTATTCCCACAAGGGGGAAAAAAAAGCTAACTTGAATACAGAGCTAAGGAACAGATATGGGAAAAACAAAACAAACAAATGCACAAAAAATTGCAAGAAGAGGCTAGTCACATCTTTCCTCTGTCTATGGATGTTTGTGTCTTAGAGAACCCAACAGGCCAAGTCAATGGAGGCTAAAGGAGTGTTGAGACACAGACAGGAGCACCTCACAGCCCAAACAGCAATATAGAAAGCAAAGTCCATCTCCACATGTGGCTCTTGATTTGCTGGATGGGGACAGAAGACTTCTTCCTCTGTAAAACAGCTAAAAAAGAACCAGGACAAATTGCAGCTGAACATCCTTTTAGCTGAAGGTTAGAGACATCACAATTTTGGACTACAAATGCCAGAATCTCTCCAGAAAGCAAAGCTAGTGGCCCGGCTGGCTAGTGGATTCTATGAATTAAAATTTTTGAAAAAGTAACATTTTCAAGCTCAATAGTTTTTGTATTATACAAATACTTTGTATGGATAATACTTTTCTGGGCATAATATTTTAGGAAAAATTCTTCCTTGTAAATCCTCTTAATAGGAGTTCCACGACTGAGAGGCCAATTGGCTAGGAATTCTACACCCGGAAAATACGCCTTCCCCCATCCCCTGTGCATGCACCTCTTTGGGTGTTGCATACACACACACACAGGTGACTGGCAGATGATTGCTCTTGGTGGACTACAGAGCAAGGGCATTCTGTCAAGGGCAGATATTCATCTACAGCCTTGATGACCTTTTAAATTATGTATCAAAAGGGACCAAAAGATACCAACTGCCACCTTTGAACTGTTTTCAAAGTTTGGACCAAATACAACATGAAGAAAGTCTAGACAACCAGTACTTGGCATACTAAATGACTACTGAACATTAACTAATCCTAATGTAATTAGTACACAATTACAGAGTTTATAAATAAGTAGTATTCTAGTGGATTCAAAGCTAATTTGCTTTGATGAGCATAATTATAATGTGCAGGCACATAAAACTTGCGAATCATTTAATTACACTGTACCAGATATGACATAATTTTACAAGTAATAATATCAAAGTTTTATAGGAGCATATTTCAGGATCCTTTTGGTAATACTGATAGAATTAATTGCTGGTGATATTATAAGATTGCTTGATGAGATCATGCAAATTCAGCTCGATTGTACAATAGTAGGAAGTAACATTTTAGAGGCCTTGGCTACATAAAATACTGCAGGATGTAATATTTCAGGATAAGCTAGAAAAACTGAATGTAATCATTCACTGAAAAGAGGAAAGGGAAAAATCAATCCTGAATCTCTTAGCCACAGATCTGATTGATTTTGTTCAGTTGAAGCCTAAGTCATTCTGATACCACAGATTCAAAGTTTTTTTTTCCCCTGTCTTTGCTTAATGCTTTGTGTATGATTTTAAAAAGGTCTAGGTATTTTCTGTAATTGTTTGATGGTAACGTTTAAGTTTCTCCAAGTGTTTGACTTTTATCACCTGTTGTTCAAATTGTGAACACAGGAGGGAGACAAAGACTTAGCTAATGTGGGAAATAACTGCTAGCTACTGTGCTGTGAAGCCTACCTAAGTCACATACTCGAGTTTGAGCCAGAATATTATGAGTAATCTGGGGGAAATTAGGATACATTTGCTCCTATAGATTTTGTAACAGAAACCTAATTTTCTAGGGTACATACGTATCTTCCCTTTATTGCATTGCCTTGCAAACTGTAAAAACTTCTAATTAAGGGAAGAAAGGCAGTATGGAAAGGTTGATTTAAATCTACCTATAAGAAAAACTTAAATGCTTTTCTCTTCCTCTGAGCAGATTGGTGGCACCCTGTACCCTTAGCCATAGGGATGAAAAAAATTTACATTGAGTGACTTCTGGGGTATTTTCTGGCCCCCATGGAAATTCTGATGTATTATAGAGTATGAAAATATCCCATGTCAACAGGAATATTTATGGACACAGATGTAAGAGCATTCCATAATACCTGAACACCCACAGCCAGAAAATATGTTCCAGGTCTCATGTTTATGTGAGGTGGAATATTTGGTTTGAGTAGCTGACAGTCCTGTTGCCCCCCCTCCAAAAGTGTAACCAACAGAAATACTATGTTGCTACTGTTTTTATTAATTCAAAACTATAAAAGCCTTGATTTGAACCAAAAAAACTACCAACATAAATTCAGACTGAAGGGAAACAGCTGTTTTTATTTGTTTGCAAGAAAATGGAACATTAATGCTCTCATGGGACAATGTTCTATCACAATAATAAAATAGTGTTTGCTGAAGGAAGTGGCTTACCAGAAAGGGCCATTCGTAGTTCCTGGCACCCAACAGACAACTAGAACATATCACTTTGATGGTTCTTGCAAGCAATTCCCCCCCTCCCTGCACAGTGCACCATCTGCTGGTTCTCTTATCCATTGCCCTAGATGTAAGTAGGAAAGGGAATGTGTAACTGTTTCTGTTGAATGGTGGCAATGAACACAAGGCCTTGGGACAGCAGATGTTCTGCCAGTTCTAAGCTGGTGGGGGAAAAAAAAGTCTCCCAGCTCATTTTTGTCTGGTGTGAAAATATAGTTCAACCAGTGTTGCCACTGCACTATGACCAGGGCTCTGTAACTATGCTTTGCCTTTCTATTTGTTTTGCATATTACCATGGAAGGAGGAAATATTTAACTACCAAATGTGAACACCACTGGATTATGTTATCATAATATTTTGATAAATAAGACTTCCCCCTTCTGTCCCACAGCTGCCAGGGTTTCCACATGACAAACAAATTACTTGTGGGTTGGACAAGCCACAGGAAAAAAAATTAGGGGGAAGTCTTTAATTACTGAAAATCTCCCCTGGCTGGTGACATCATCATCCCTCCTCAGCCAATAGGTTGTTTGTGCAGATTTTTGCTTTCAGATTACAGTTGTCTTCAACTTTGTTTTGGCAGTTGAGGGATTGTTTTTTCATCTGAGCACTCACTCCTGTTGCTCTGCATCTAATCTGAGTACAAAATAGCATCGGACATAATTTTGTTCCAGTACATTATATTACATGGGACAAAAAAAAAAAAAAAAACCTCCAATGGCAAAATGCAATAATTTTTTGCCCCAGCTGTTTAACAAACAAGTGAACTGTGTATGGCACATGAAACTTGGTGGTATTATTTAAACTTTTCAGATGAAAATATTGTAAAGTGTCTACTTTCTAGGTCTAATGTGTGACTTTCACAACAAAACTTGACTTGTGGGACATTAAAATGCTCCATATTTCAGCATGATGATTAAGTTGCATATTTTTTCTTGTCTCCCAAGTTAGACATTGCTTTGCCTTTTTAGGACAACACATGCTAGCACCATACTAGCACAACCTGTGATTTTTACTGGATCTATGATGGACAGCTAAAAACATTTACCTAAATTGAATTGTTAGATACTCACTGAATCAGTATGAAGTTGGTAGGTCAATATTCAGGTGAGTTGCATGGATTCAATGGCTGAAATCTATGGCTTTGTTAGGTAAGCAGAAGGCAAATAATGGAGCATTCACTTGCTTCTAACCGACAATTAAAGTGTCTCAGTTGGGATTGTCAAATGCGTGCCAAGCCAGCAGGCATGTGCACCCTCTAGAATCATAGTGGAAATTCATTAATTGCCAGCTAGGAGTGAGTAAATATTAAGCTTTCTGACTTCTGCTAGTGTAACAAAGCAACGGGATTTCAGCCAATGGGTGTACTCTGGTTGGGAGTATGGTAATTGATTCTGTTCAATTTACTATATATGTATTTCATTTCATAACATGCAGACAATACTGAGGTATAAATATCTGTTTGCATGTGTTAAATAAATATGGGGCTAGAATAGTCCAGGTGATATATGTTGCTAGATACCATTACCACACTCCCTGAAGAATGTTAACTATTCATTGGAATGATTTTTCCAGATTTCACTGGGGAAGTGCAGTGACAGTGCAGTGATGGTGGTGAGCAGAGCTATCCTACATTGCCCTCTGACTTTATATTTGTTCTGTGCATGGTAGATCATGTATTCTTCAGTTGTTTTACATTGAAACAATTATTGTTATAAAATATGTTGAAGTTCTGTTGAAGAATACATGAGAATTTCAGTTGGTTCTTTTTTAAATAAAAACTTTCCAAAATTTGTATTTTTTCATAAATTCAGTTGAAATAACTTCCCTCCCCTTCAAAAATCAACTATCAGACTAATGTAACGGATAGAATCTTCTCTGCAGGTGTCCAAGGCTTTGAAAGCTTAGTAGTTAAAAATCTGGCTTTGAAACCTAGTGCATTCAAACATGTTTTTGATGATGAATTAAGGAAAGCACACCAGTTCTTCTAAGAGATGCCTTAGCTTTAAAACCTCTGGCAGGTAGCATGAGGATGTCTAGAATGGGAGCAATAGGGTGCTCTTTTATAAGAAATGTCCCAAATCTGCAATTTTGACAGAAAGACACTGAAATGTTTAAAACAGAGAGCGTGGAAGAAAGTCAAACTGGCAGATGAGTTCATCTCCACCTCTCCCTGTACCCTTTTCTTTATACTGTTTTTCCTGATATGGTCACTATCATTTTACTTAGACACCAGGAAGGAAATTGGAACATGTGGCAATATTCTTCTGTGGCAAGATGCTGTGAAAATACAACTTAAGTGAGACTAATTCAAGCAGATGAGATTCTCTGGATGCATAAATGAGAGTTGTGAGGCTTTCAGTATTGTGCTTTTGGGGGCTCAGTCCTGCAACAATCCATGCAGGGATAGGACACACATGGTCTTCCAGACAAATCTTATCACCCCTCACCAGTGGGTATGATGGTTAAGACTGAAGAATGTTCCATGAGGACCATGAGTTGCTTGTTTCATATATATTCCTCCCAGAACTTGAAAATATATGGCCATTTTTGCCAGCCTCCTTTCCAATATTTACACATGGAGAACTGTAATTAAGGAAGTTGCAATTCTCCATGTGCCACAGTGATCCGATGAAGTGCTGGTCATGTGGCTAATCAAAACCAGTACCTTGGCAGATCACTATGGCAGGTTCCATAGCTGGAAACTGTGGGAGTGTGACGATTGAGCAGAATATTGGCCTTTGTGGATAACTGGAGTATAACTCTCATATTTCAAAAATAATGCAACAAGTAATTACAAAGTTATACATTGCAAAGGCTTTTTGTAAGGAACTTCTCAAGTTTTGTGCTGTCCTCTCACTAAATGATATGGAAACTACCTTTTTATATAGTTGTTTTTATTTCTGTAGGAATTTTCAGTGTACTATCAGGATTTGCCACCAGAGAGAATGAGATATTTTCCTGTATTTTCTGGCATGGCAGGAGGCTAGAGATGGGCACGAACTGCAGCTTCGCAGTTCACCCCAGTTTGGCACCATGCCTGCACAGATGTCCTGTGGGTTCTGCACACTCCCCTCTCCCACCTTCTCTGCGTGCTTGCCCATTCGCTGGGTGATGCACAATTCCTTCCTCACCTCCTCAGCACATCTACCCATTCATTGATCACAGTGCATGTTTCCCTCCTACACCTCCTCCAGATGTTGGCCACTCAAAGGCAGCACTGTGGGCTTCCCTGCCCCACATCCTCATCTGAGTGGGTGGCTGCTTGAGGAGGTGGCGGAGGGAAGCATGCACTGTGATCAGTGAGTGGGCAGTTGTTCTGAGGAGGCAGGGAGGGAAGCATACTTCACCTGGGGAATGGGCAAATGTGCAGAGTAGACAGGAGAGGGGACTGCATGGCACCCAAAGAACACTTGTGCAGGAATGGTGCTAAACTGGGTCAAGCCACCAAACTGGGGTGCATGCCCATCTCTACGAAAGACTATAGTAAATAGGCATGGAATTCATTTTAGTTTTTGGACTACAAATGCTGTAATTCTTAATTCTTGGAGTTCCACCTGACAGAACCGTACTTGTTGTTATTTAGTCATTAAGTCGTGTCCGACTCTTTGTGATCCCATGGACCAGAGCACGCCAGACCCTCCTGTCTTCCACTGCCTTCCGGAGTTTGGTCAAATTCATGTTGGTAGCTTCAGTGACACTGTCCAACCATCTTGTCCTCTGTTGTCCCCTTCTCCTCTTGCCTTCACACTTTCCCAACATCAGGGTCTTTTCCAGGGAGTCTTCTCTTCTCATGAGACGGCCAAAATATTGCAACCTCAGCTTCAGGATATGTCCTTCCAGTGAGAACCATACTTACAAACACCTTAATGTGGCTGACCTGAAGAAAAGACCTAGCTGGGAAGGCTTTGAGACCAGCTAAAGCCTAGCTCCGTCCTCGTGTTCTGTGCAGAAAGAAAACTGTCCCTCTGCTAGCTGGGAGTTTTCTTTCAACACAGAAAGCTAGGCCTACACTAGGCCTCAAAGCTTTCAGCAAGGCGTTTTCCCCAGGTAATCTATATTTAGTGTCTGTAGGTGTGGGTCTGTCAGATGGAACTCCCAGAATGAAGAGTTGTGGGCTTTACTGTTTTTTTTTTTAAAGAACCTTAAAATGCCATGCCTTTCACTCTGGAGATCATGAAAACCATATAATGATAATTATTAAATGTTATCAAGTCAATTCTGACTTATGGCAACACTTTCTAGCCATTTTTATGTATTGTCATCTGAGAAATAGTTTATTATTCCCTTCTTTGTGGGGTGTGCTGGGGCTGTGTAGCTTGCTCAAGGTTCTTTTCCTACAAGGCATGGAAGGGAGTCTACTCTAACTGTTAGAGCAGTATAACAATGGAACCAATGACCTTGCTCCAATGCTGGAGTCATTCATGAGAAAATTGGACAACCATCTGTCAGATATGCTTTGATTTGGATTCCTGCATTGGCCCCTTCCAACTCAATAATTCTATGTTACTATGAATTCTAACCCTCTGGTAACTGAGTTATTCAATCAGCATGAAAAGTTATAGATCATTCTAAAAAAATGGTTGTGCCAAAACATTTGATTGTCTTGATGTGTACTATACTCTGGACAAGAGACTACTGTTAGGACAGAATATGGAGAAACAGAATAGTTTCCAATTGGCAGAAGTGTCAAACATATGTGCATTTTATCACCCTATTTTCAATCTATATGCAGAATATATCATACCAATACAGAAAATATTAGGGACTTGAAATTACTCACTACTGATAAGAGTTAAGGAAGAAAGTGCAAAAGCAATTGCACATTAAGAAGACAAAATCATGAACCCAGACAAATTACATAATTTACATGTTGAAAACGAGGAACTTAAAATGGTTGAAGATTATCTGTACCTTAGTTCAGATTTCAGTCAAAATAGAGACTGCAACCAAGAAATCGGAAAAATACTAAAACCAAGGTAATCTATGAAGGACCTATGAAAATGTTTAAAGTTTAAAGATGTATGATTGGAGACCAAGGCCAAGATAATCTATATTATAGTACTTCTGATTACTATGTTCAGATTTGAAAGCTGGGAGAAAACTGACAAGGGAAAAAAGAATTCATTTGAAGTGTGGAGTTGGAAGAATACTGTGAATGAATGCTGTGAACTGCCAAAAAGATAAATACAGTGCTGCCTTGCTAGACGATGATAATCCATTCCACTGAAATCTCTGTTTAGCGAAATCATTGTCTAGCAAAAAGCATTTCCCCATTGGAATGCATTGAATATGTTCCAATGGGGAAGAATCGTCGTTGTCTAGCGAAGATCGGCCATAGGAAAGCCGCTTTGCGAACCGCCAATTTGCTGTTTAAATAGCTGCCTTGCGTAGCTTAGATCCCGAAAACACTTGTTTTGCGAGCACAGAGGGAGCTGTCTGTTGTCTAGTGAAAATTGGTTTGCGAAGCAGGGACCAAACATTGTCCTACGAAATTCCCCCATAGGAATCACTGTTTTGCGAAACGCTATAGCGATCGCAAAAAGTCAATGTCTAGCGAAAAAACTGTCATGTGGGGTAACTGTCTAGTGAGGCACCACTGTAAATGGGTTTTGGAGGAAAAGGAAATCAAGCCTGAACCTTTACTACAAGGTAAAATCACTAAACTAATATTAGCATTCATACATTGGACATATCATAAAGAAAACTCCCACTGGAAAAGCAGTTGCAGAAGAAGACCTAATATGAGATGGCTTGACCTAATAAGGATGCCATGGCCTTTAGTTTGCAGAACTTGGTTTGCATTAAAGTTGGGAATTTCCTTATTTCGGCTGTAGCTGCAAGAACTCCACTAGTCATGCCAGCCAGCAGATTCTGGGAATAGTAGTCCAGAAAAGTAACTGGTCCAAGCTCATCAGAGGACTATCAACTGCTAACCTGTACATGTGACCAGGTCTTCATAGATTGAACATTAGAGATGTAATTAATTTAAACATCCTGCTTTCTAAACAAGCCCACTTACATGTTTATTTGAGAATGATCAAGTTGCAAATCAAGTGATGACTAGCCATCGGTGAATGAGCTTGATCAATGTCACCTTGGGCAGAAGCAAATATTGTGTCAATGCATACACCCATTTACAAATATGTTCTTATGATATATTCCATGGACAACATTCATTTCACACCGCATATGTGCAAATCGCACAGCATAAGAAATCGGTTCACCTGTCTGCACCTGTGACGGATATTCAAGGCCTAGAGAAATGTTGAAACAAATACTTAAACTTGCACGGTGAACATTTCAATAATGTTCAAAAGTTAGTTACAATATTTTTTGAAAAATACAGTAAAAACCACGGGGTTTGATCAACATCTACTTTCATTTTGCAGTGGACCATCTTTAAAAAAACAACAACAAAAACACTGACCTTATTTCCCAGATGCTTCTCGTATAATATTCTTGTGTACTTCATAACAACGTTTTAGTGTAGTTCCCAAGTACATGTAAGATTTCATAAATACAGACTTCACCCTCCATGCTGGCCAGATTGCATTTTCACTGCAAGTCATTTTATCAAATGCATTTCTATTAGAAGTTAATGAAACAAAGAGACTGTGCAGAGAAAAGCCTGACTTAATATAACACAACTGAATTAGATAAAAAAGGGAGGAAGGAGATCTGCAATTACAGATTGACAAGTTGTTTTAATATCCAGTAATGCAAGTCGGGAACAGCTGGATTAATTAAGTAATATGGCAAACCAAACTCAGGTTTATTATGAATTTCAGCATACCTCAGGGGTTTAGTGAGACCTTAGGGTTTAGAGGTCAACCTCTGACCACATAAAAATGCTGGCATCTATAATTATCTTGGGTATCTTGCTGTGATTATGGAACACTGGCTTGAAAATGAGGGGTGAGCATAAGTTTTAAAATTAGCAGGAGCATAAAACAATGGGAGTAGAAACACGAGGCATTGGTGCTGGAGAATATGACACTGATTGGATGAAATCTGTTATTACTGGCAGTTTGGTGTTAAACTTTGAGCATTTATTAAGGCTAACCAGAGAGTTCATTTCAAGGTTGGAAGTGGAGAGTGGCATGCCATTATTTTCCTGCTGACAGGCGCACAAAAGCCAGAGAGCTTCAAATGCGGGCATCATGGAAAAACATGGGAAGGTATAAGAATTATCCCAAAATAGGTGATTCTCCCTACAATACCCATAATTCATTGAATGCTCAGATCACTGGATTTTGGACCTTTTCTGCAGATCTGCAGGGTTTCAGAACAGTAATCTGAAATATCCAATGCAAGGACCATGAATCCCAAACAAAAGATGGAAAATAAGTTTTTTTTTTAAAAGTACATTGTTGAGTTATAACAGCCTAAATCCAACATCACACTGGCCATCACTGGGACAGAAATTTCTTCTCCTTCTGTTCCCCCCTCCTCCCTCCAGATCTCTCTGCCACCTAAAAATTTATTCTGGACAGTTTCCCAGCCCTTTAGAGCAGATTTTGAGGATGCTGCAGGAAGATGGAGATAAACTGCCCCCTTTCTGTTTCTGCTGATCGAAATCAGATCCTGGCCATTGTAACAAAACTTCCTTGTGTTCCCCAAATCATCATCAGTTAACAAAATAACATTTTATTTAGCTCTATTAATTTTCTGCTATTGAGACTTATGCTCAGAAAATGGCAACATGTTATATGTTCTTTTTTTTTTTTTTGTAATTTCAGCTTTAAAAGCATGAAATCTTCCATGCTTTCTACATCTTCTGTGCTGTTCTGTGTCAGCAGTCCAGGTGCATACATATGCTGTGTCCCCAGAAGACCACAGATGATTAACAGGATGTTTAAATACCATATTTAAAAAAACCTTTCTAAAAGCTGTAGCTGTACACAACATTTAAATAACAAGCAGATCCAGTGAATGCTAATTTTGCTTATTCTTCATTTCTTACAGTGTGAGACTGCATCCTAATCTTTAGTATGGTGCTTGGGAACAATTTCATTTCCTGTCGATTTTATTGGCTTCAATGGGATTACCTTGACTTATATTAGAGCTCAGCACAGCAGTCCAGCACATCTACAAAACCACGTCTGAAAGTAAGAAGAGTAGCAGATGGGAAGACCAGCATATTCAGAAGGAAGATACAAAACAGACAGAGATTTGTAAGGCTGTAGGGTGAATAAATTAAAGACACCATAAAAAACACAACCAGTAGCTTCATAATATATTTCCAAGAGTTATAGCTACTGTAAGATGATGGGAAGACAACTGGCAAAAACATATGTTTTCCTTCAAGAACAATAAGAGAACAGTAATTACCGTTCGAGCTGGGATCTCATTTTGCAAAAGTTATAATAATTTAACTTGGCAAAGACTTGTCTTTCATAATGCATGGAGTCCATAATAAAAAAAAAAACTTTTCTGAAGAAGGTGAGGCTTTTTAAAGAAAATGAGGAAATGAGCCAAGATGACACGGGATGGTGTTGTGGGACAACCTTGTGACTTAAGCTCAGAACGGAAGATGTTTAGGTTGTACATTAGCAAAGAAGGATTGTGGCTTACAGGTTAGTGCACATGTTTTGTCTGAAAAAAAAACCCAGGGTTCATTCAGTCACTGGCGCTACCAGGTAGGACTGGGGAAAGTCCCTGTCTGAAAGCGTGGAGTCCCTGACAGTCGCTGTTATGAACGTGTTTGATGTGGGACTCTCATCAACCTAGCATAACTAGTGGTGAATGATGGAGGGGGATGCAGTCCAACAAGTCCTGGACATCTTTCTGCAAGTTGCCTACCCTCAATATATTCACAGCTGAGCTAAAAGAGTTGACTGTCTGACTTGGCATAAGGCACTGCCTTTGTTTCCAACTATTCTTCATTAAAGTGGCTGAAACTATCATTAACAACTGTTTCATCTTCACTGAACAGGCAAAAACAGCTGGGATGGTATTGATTATTATTAAACATTATTACTATGTTCTGAGTTGCTTTCCCTATCCCTGGAAGAGCAGGAAACAAAGTGCTGCCACATTTACACACCAAACCTGACAGGAATCCTTGTTTCCTACGTGGCAGTGCAAACAGTGAAGTTGTGCTTGCAGCCCCTTTGCTCCTGTGTTGTTTTTCCCTTTCCACCAGCCAACCAGGACACTACTGGCAAATGTATGCCATCCACCTTTTCAGGGAGAGAGGTAGCTCTCCTCGGATAGGCAGGAAGAAAGCAGGAGTAGATACAGGGCAAAGGATATGATTTTACAGAAAACAACTGTTGTTGCAAAAGCAGCGGGTTTTGCAACATGACTCCTCAGTTTATGGTGATCTGCAAGTGGCATCAGGAAGTTAAAAACTAGAGGTTAAAGAAACAGACTGGAGCCCGCAAAGTGAAGCACTGTTGTGTGGTAAGAAAATCTTATTTGCTGTGGGTTCTTAAAAGTTTTGTCACCATCTGTTTCATGTCTGCTCTTTCCTCCAAAAGGTGTACTTTTGTTATTGTGATAAGAAGTATGTTTTGATAGCCTGGACTCTTAAGGAAATCTAGGGTTTTAATGGGTCACCAAGGCAGTTCCCACAATTGCTCTATTGTACAATTGTAAGTTTAGACCCTTTGATGCACTGCCCCTGAAGTATTCCCACCTCCTAATTTATCATTCCCACTAGTCCACTTCTGCATGGAGGAAAATCAAGTGGAAGACATCATCACATTCCCAGGATTTCAGACATTCTGTTTCAATGATCTGAGCGTGGTGGCTCTCCAAGTTGCTGGTTTCCAACTTGTTTTGTCTTATTTTAGGTATGGGTGTGGACTTCACTAAGGACTATTTGCTGTTGGAAACAAAGGATTGGACAGCCAATTCCTGTCTAAAAAAATCAGCTGGCCTGGCTCCTGGAAAGTACTTCAAAATTGATAAGGGGGAAGCTTGGGGTGTGTGAGACAGTTCTCATGGTACAGACACCAAGATGTCCCACACCAACATGACACCACTGCCTCCCCAGCAGGAGTGATTAAAGCTCTCGCAGGACCTTAGGTGGGAAGCAAAGTCGAGCCAATCATTGCAACAGTGGCACAAAGGCACATCTTTCCAGGGGAGGAGGAAATAAAGAGTGCCAGAGGTTGGAAGCAGTGACTGCCTCATAGGAATATGAACTCTCTGGCACAATAATATTCCCTTCCCAGAGGAGGACATCAAAAGCACTTAACCCCCAGAAAGAAGATGAGGAAGAGGACGAGGAGGAGGAAGAGGTGGTGGTGGCGGCAGCACCCACAGCCATCAGAAGCCAGCCTAATTTCACCAGCAGCTTCCTCAGTGCCTGGTTCTGAACGCTCTCAGAGACAAGGCTCATGGGAAGAGCGGCTGGAATTATTGCTTATGCCACAGCACAGAAAACTTCCCTCGAGGAAGCAGCTGTCCTGGAAAGATATGTCGAGCAACAACGACCTGCCAGGAGTGGGATGATGGTGGGGGCAGCACATTTGCCAAAGCCTGAGGCAACTGCCTCCATGAGGTTAATAGTAGGGCTGGCTGTGTTCCTTAGGATATGCTGCTTAAGGTAACCATTTCGTACTGTCTAACATCAGGGTCAGCCTGTGTATAGCAAGATAAAGATCACAAGGTCTTTCATCAAAGGATTTCTCCTGAAAGAAGAACCATCACTACTCTTCACACAAGCCAAAAGAGCAAATGTTGTTTCATAAAGGAAAGGAATCTGTTTCCCTCAAAGTTCATCACGATAGGAACCCATTGTTTTCCTACTCCTCCTTTATTTTATGGATCTCTGCTGCTGCTGCAGCCTTGGTGGTTTTTCATTTCCTCTCTCTATCTTCATTTTCCCCATCTGACTCAAATTCTAGATGGCTGCATCAAATGTCCACAACAACTACATGCTATCAGTTTGGTGGCCCCATTCTTGATTGATAGGGTATGAGAAGGATGTTGTATTTGTTTTCTGAAGAATATACCTGGACATATGTTTCCAACTCTTTCCTTCTAAAAAGGCTCATGTTGTTTAGTTATTAAGTCATGTCTGACTCTTCGTGATCCCATGGACGAGGGTTAATTTCCTTCAGAATTGATAGGTTTGTTCTCTTTGCAGTCCAGGGGACTCTCAAGAGTCTCCTCCAGCACAATTCAAAAGCATCAACTCTTCAGTGGTCAGCCTTCTTTATGGTCCAGCTCTCACTTCCATACATCGCTACTGGAAAAACCATAGCTTTGATTATGCTGACCTTTGTCGGCAAGGTGAGGTCTCTGCTTTTAAAGATGTTGTCTAGGTTTTTCATTGCTTTCCTCCCAAGAAGCAGGTGTCTTTTAATTTTGTGGCTGCTGTCACCATCTGCAGTGATCATGGAAACCAAGAAAGTATAAATTAAATAAATAAATAAATAAATAAATAAATAAATAAATAAATAAATAAATAAATAAATAAATAAAAATTTGTCACTGCCTCCACATCTTTCCCTTTGATTTGCCAGGAGGTGATGGGAACAGAGACCATGATCTTAGTTTTTTGATGTTGAGCTTCAGACCATTTTTTTGCACTCTCCTCTTTCACCCTCATTAAGAGGTTCTTTAAGTCCTCCTAAGTTTCTGCAGTCAGAGTGGTATCATCTACATATCTCAGGTTGTTGATATTTCTTCCGGCAATCTTAATTCTGGCTTGGAATTCCTCCAGTCCAGCCTTTTGCATGATGTATTCTGCATATAAGTTAAATAAGCTGAGGGACAATATACAGCCTTGTCGTACTTCTTTTCCAATTTTGAACCAATCAGTTGTTCCATATCCAGTTCTAACTACAACCTCTTCTTGATGTCTTCTGCTTCTGTTAAGACCCTACCATTTTTGTCCTCTATCATGTCCATCTTTGCACAAAAGGTTCCTTTAATATCTCCAATTTTCTTGAACAGATCTCTGGTTTTTCCCTTTCTATTATTTTCCTCTATATCTTTGCACTGTTCTTTTAAGAAGGCCCTCTTGTCTCTCCTTGCTATTCTTTGGAAGTCTGCATTAAATTTTCTGTAACTTTCCCTATCTTTCTTGCATTTGGTTTCCCTTCTCTTCTCTGCTATTTGTAAGGCCTTGTTGGACAGCCACTTTGCTTTGTTGTATTTCCTTTTCTTTGGGATTGTTTTTGTTGCTGCCTAATGTACAATGTTACAAGCCTCCATCCTTAGTTCTTCAGGCACTCTGTCCACCAAATCTAGTTCCTTAAATCTAGTTCCTTAAACAGGCTCATGGGGAAAGTAAAAAAATGTTGTGCTTTGAAACAGGACATCTACTCACTGATGTTCTCCCTTGACAAACCTCAGAGTGATATATGGGAATGAAGGTAGATCAAACCTTTGTCCATATATGTTTTACATTAATCTGCATTCAGAATGTGGTTGGTCACTGTGTTAAAACTTGACAGTTGCCCAGGCATAGTTTCAATGTGAGATTGTCTTGTTTCACATCTGCTTTGCTCAAATAGATGTCCTCTATTGTGTGGTGACAGTTTCCTGCCTACCTGTGTAGTGCATACTTGGCAAAAGTGCATTAGGTTGACAAAGGAATGCATTTTTGCTCTCTTTATGAAAAAAAAAAGAATATAAATTTTGGTGCTAACAAATATTTCTTTGCTAGCCTTGTACTCATTGGGTGTTTTTTTCTTCTTCTTCTGAGCTCTTATGGTGCAAAGATGAAAGAGTCTGGGTTTGTTTTACACAGAAGTTACTATTAAAGAGTAAAAGCTAGTGGAGTGGTTCAACACCTTCTTTTGTTCTGGCAAAGAATTAGCCAAATCCTTCTATGGCTTACTCAAGTCTCCATTTGAAATCATTGGTTCTACAAGAGGTATAATGGTATGAATTATGGTATATATATTCATATATATATATATGCCATAGTATATATATTCATATATATACCATAATTATACATATATATATATGCTACTTACCTTTCCACTCACTTTTAAGTAGACCATCTAGTAAATGAAACAAATACTGTCGTCAGAAGGAATGTTGCTAATTGGATATATTTATTAGTGTTGTTTCAAAAATTTCTTTCATGATGTTTCCATATGTTCTTAATTTTTTTAAAAAAAGTCAATAAAACAAAGAAAGATATGTACGTCTTAAAGAATTTCAAAAGACAAAACGTTTTGGAGGAATTCTCATGACTAAGTTCGGGATCCCTGTGCTTTAACTTATTTATGAGGTGGCTGAGGACTGTGTATGGAAGTCTTATCTGTCACTGTACAAGCATCCCCATGATAGCTGTGAACACCCCCCCCCCCGAATTCCCTACATTTTAACTTAAGGCCAGGAAGATGATGTCATCTTTCCACAGGGCTTTTTTTTCAGATCAGGAAATGTGGGCTACTAGGACTGTTAGCTATCAAGATAATAAGATGTATCATAAGTATAAGATAATTTTTGGGTAATTTAGACCGAGTGTGTGATTACACAATGAAATAGCATTTTGGACTGCGTGTGGAGTGGTCTGCCATGATATATTCCCAGTAATCATGTGACATACAGGATACTGCACTACAGCCTGATGCTGATCCATGCCCAAGCTGGACCTTTTTTTTTCTCCAGCTGTAGCAATCCTCTTTTGGAGGACTGTGTTGGAATAAAGAGTCACTCCCTGCAAAGCAACCTTTTCTGGTGCGATTGAATGGGTGCTTTTCAAAGCTGTCTGATCGCACCCTGAGTGTAGATGTTTTCCAGGATCTTTGAGAAACCTGAGCTCAGGGTAGGCCTGCTCCTATTGTTGAGTGCATTGAAATGGGCACTTTAAGTAGCAAGGCATTGGAGGTGGTGAATGCATCATGCTCCTCCCCTTCCTCCTGGGATCCTCTACAGAGCTGACATTGACAGCACTCTCCAAAGCTGGCTGTTTTTCTGTCAGAGGCCACAGTCACCCCAGCCAAATGTTGTCTTCCTAGCCCCCTTTGAGTTTGTATCATAAATTTGCGATCACACGATGCATGGTCATTAGTGAATCATTTATCTGGCGAGCGTGCTAACTGTGGATCATTTCTCAGTTGGCCAGAGGCATCTAACTTTTTGTTGCAGATCTTTTTTTAAAAAAAGTTGTGTTGCTGTGTGCGTCAACCGTCTTATTATAACTGTTTTGAACTACCGTCACCATTTATGTCCTTTTAAACTGTGTTTAATTTTCTTTATTTTTCCACAGCATTTATGTCAACGTGTTGGTTAACTTCTGTCAAACGCTGTCAACAAAAAAGGTTTTAGCACTTATTGAATTGCAAGGAAATGACCTGGAAACCCAAAACCACATTGGGATGCACATCCTTATAATAAATGCCACATGCCTGCAAAGCATGGCAGGAATGTGATAAAAAGTTGCATAACCACAGGGTGACATTTCTCGGGTGTGGCCGCGACCAGAGTAGGTGGTGGCAGTGACAGAAGTTGGTTGTACAAGCCTTTTTCCTGAATGTTGGGCTCTGAGGAAAAGGCGGTGATGCCAGTGGTGAGAGAAACCAACAGAACAAAGAAACTCTGAGCTTCGGAAAGATAGGAGACATTGTCCTAGGCTTACTTGTAGGGAAAATATGAAAAAAAAAACCCTCTGAAAATTGATTCCTCTTCTGCAAATTCTGCCTGTTCTGTTGCTACTGACTGCTTCATCCTGTTGGTATCTTCACTCTGTTGATAGCTGTATGTATATGTGGGGTCAGCTTGGGTTGCTAAACCAGCTTTGGCTGGTTTGTGTGGCATATATTAACACATTCTCCCAAGAGTGCAAACATCACCTCTGACAGGAGCTGCCGTTAAAAAGCAAACCACCCTTTCAAGCTCTTTCAAACGTACTCTGATTTGCTTATTTAGCAAATAATCCCTAGTGATTACAATGTGGGCCATGATTTATTTGTCAACGGTCATAATTGCCCCTCCCCAGCTGTCCAGTATGGCTAATGATACAAATGGTTAGCAGCAGGTATTTTATACAGGCTCCCTGAGGCACAATTCAGTGTCAGAAATCTCTCCCCCCACCTCCCCAACACATACCTCCTCTACAGATAAAGACAGAAAGGGCTTTTTCGGGTGTATGTCTAACTTCCTCACCCTGGGCACCCCGAGCAACTCCCCAACAGTTCCTTTGCAGTATTTTGATGAAAGGGCCATTATTTGCAGGAGACAGATCATTTCTCATTTTTTTCTATAAAAGGACACTGCCTTATGTCATCATTGCCTTGCTGGGGCTGCATTATTAAAGTGGAGGGAAATGTTTGTGTAAAACGTTTATTTATGTTTAATAACTAGCCATCTATGGGGAAGGAAATAAATGTGCAAAAGATAAAGAAGCAGTATGCTGTCTTGTGCTTCTGCATGAGATGCTGTCATTATGATGGACCACACAAGCTTCCCCCCGACCTTGTTTTTTTTATTTTTTTATTTTAAAGCAATAATTCATATGCTGGAAAGAATAACAGGAGATGGGATTCTGTTTGCCTTTCTCCCTCATTGCTCTGCCCTGAGATGCTCGTTAGATTAAAAAAAAAGCAAGCAAATAAAGTTCCCTTAAGAACCCTAATAAAGCACAAGGAAAAACAAGAACAATAACACTAATAATAAAAATCCTTCCATTGTAAACAGCAGGTGGAGCTTATGACAGGCTTTGTTTGCAAATAAGAACAATTACAGGTAATTTTTCATTTTGATGGAGGAGCAGGAAGAGGCGGAAAGGAATCGGAGAAGGAAGGCGAGACAGAACGATACACAGAGAGTGAGATTTTCCCAAGTGTCTTATTCAATCCCAGGTCGACAACCTAACATGCATGTAGAGAGCGAGGTAGTTCCTTCTCATCCCATTGAGTGGGATCTAATTGTGTCTGTACTGTCTGTTGGCAGATGCAGTTTCTACATAACAACAGCCCCGAGACAGAGCTGCTTGATTAATGCCTCCAGCTGTCATATGCCCCATTATCTGTGCATTTGCATAACTTAATGGTTTAGGACAGGGGAGAGAGGATGCTTAATTTAATGTTTAGCAGGCCCTTGATAGCTGAATAACTTAAGAACTGTCAAGGGAGGTCAGTCCTACAGCAATACAGTAAGACAGCTATAATTTCTGCATATCATTAAATTCTCAGCCTGAGAAGAAAGAAAGAACAATGTCTAACAGGATGTGGTACTTTTATGTTAACCATAACCTTCCCTGGCTTAGTTTTGGACAACCACGAGAGCTAAGGCGGCCTTGGGGGAAAGGGTTAATAGCTTTTGACCCACCTCCCCCCCCCCACGTGCACCACCAATTTGCTTAAGGGGGAAAATACAGAATTTATTTAAATTCAACTAACAGCTCAACATGCTTTGAACAGGAAACACTCTCAGTTTCATTAGATACTAATGAATATTATTAAGCTAATCTGCCATTTGTTTTCTAATTATGTGTCACAAGGCACCACAGTGGCAGCTGAGGCAGCTGTTACAGTGCATTTATTTATTTTTATCTCTGTGCTGCATTTCCTGACTGAATCTAGCAGGGAATTATTAGGATGCGCTGGAAAAGGCTAACAGAATGCTGCCTAGGAATATCTTGAAACCTGTCAGCACCAATTCACTCATATTATTATAGTACTGTATCTGTGAAATGGGTAAATATCTGATGATGATGATGATGATGATGATGATGATGATGATGATGTGTGTGTGTGTGTGTGTATATATATATATGTATATGTATATATAAGGGGATGTGGTGGCGCCGCAGGTTAAACCGCAGAAGCCTCTGTGCTGCAAGGTCAGAAGACCAGCAGTCGTAAGAACGAATCCACGTGACGGAGTGAGCTCCTGTCGCTTGTCCCAGCTCCTGCCAACCTAGCAGTTCGAAAGCATGCAAAATGCAAGTAGATAAATAGGTACCACCTAGGTGGGAAGGTAATGGCGTTCCATGTCTAGTCTCGTTGGCCGCATGACCACAGAAACTGTCTTCGGACAAACGCTGAATCTACGGCTTGGAAACGGGGATGAGGACCGTGCCCTAGAGTCAGACAGGACTGGACTAAATGTCAAGGGGAACCTTTATCTGTATGTATGTATGTATGTATGTATGTATGTATGTATGTATGTATGTATGTATGTATGTATGTATGTATGTATGTATGTATGTATGTATGTATGTATGTATGTATGTATGTATGTATGTATGTATGTATGTATGTATGTATAAGTCATGATGAGAATAGTAGCACCATCAGAACTGTGGTCTGATCCATCATGGATTGCCTTATTGTCCCATAGCGACAAACCAGATCTAGATGTGGGGAGGTTACTGACATTCTTCATTGTGTGTACGTGGAGTTGCTTTCCTTACCTATGGAAGCATCTATGCTAGGAGCAGAGTAAATATAGGTCAAATGGCTTATTGAACATCTGTTATTGTTCCTAAACAGAGTGCTCATTGCTTTCTTAACTCTCTGCCCCTGCAGTGTTCATGTGAATCATTCATGTTCTTTCATGGTAGCCAGTTTTGGGACTACATATTGACATTGGTAATAGGAACTGTGTTATATGCCAATGGCAGAAACAGTAGTGAGTGTGCAGAGGGTTAATTATTCAGAATCCTTGAACCACAAATCTTATATCTCCTAGCTTTTCAGGAGATTCATGGCTCTTGCTTTAACTATAGTTGGGCTGCTATTTTCTAGGATATTGAATTTAGAAATTTGATGACAGACAGTAACTATTGCATTTGCTTTGAAAAGGTTGGCATGTGTCAACCCAGATTGTTCACCTATTTCTTTTTTTGAGGTTGAAACTGATGACGTTTTTTCCCCCTTGCACATTCTGAAAACAACAGATTGCGATAGCAGCTGGCATAAGGACATTAAGGTTGTCTCAAAGGTAAAGCTCCAGGGAAACTGTGTAAGAATAAGAGAAGAGAATGAAGAAGATATACTGGAGAATGACAATGAGTCTGTTGGGGAGTTTGATAAAATTTCAAGAAGTCCAAAAGAAAGATTAACTGGCTTTGAAGAAAGAAAAATTCACATAGAATAGCATATGGAAGATCACTTAGTATGGATAAGTTAACCATTAACACCCATTCTTTGGCTGTTTAGTATTACAGGCTTTGTGATTATAAAGGTTGGAAATTTACCAACTCTTTGAATGCATGTAAGTGCACAGAAACGAGATGCTGCTCTTCTCTAGAAGGATAAACTCGTCAAAGTACTTAAGTCATTTTCATAGGTTCTACAACATTCTAGTGTCCCACCAAGAAGTCAGGGAAGGTGTATGCAGATCAAGGGGTTATAGAGGCCTAGACTGGCTCAGTTCCCAATGCTTCTGTTTATAGTTAATGAGATAAAATGTGTCACACCTTCAGACACCGAAAACGGCAGGAAAAGTGGCCAGATTTTACTCATGTCCCCGAGTGATTTCTTCACTTCAGTCCCCACAATGAATAGGTGAAAGTAAAAGCATGGTTGTGCCAGTTGGCCATGCTCCTGGCATTTTTGTGACCAGTAGCTACATACTGCACTTCAATATCCATGTTTTCTTTAAACAGAGCAAGCCAAAGACATTATGCCATCCGAGAGCCAAACTGGACATCAAAAGAAATGTGTATTTGCTACCATTAACTCCCCCCTCCACACACATTGGGTTTTTTTTGTGTTACACATGCCTCAGCAACTAGATTTGCAAGCTATTTTCTAGAGACCAATCACAAAAACCCCACATTATAAGTAAGATATGGTGAGGAAAAGCAGATTCAAGTAGACATCTTCCACAGCTCAGGGAAGCACTTCTTCTAAAAACACGATGTCCCTATGCTTTATATAAATAAATGGTAAAATTGCACTTTTGGACAACATTGTGAAATGTTAAGAAGCCATAACCCTGTCAGCCGCCCACTGATGGTATCCCATGGAAGATGACCTATGTATTCTAAGAGTCAGGAGACTGTATTGCACTGCCCTTATGCCAATATTCTTGGAAGTGGTGGTGGAAAAATGCTGATGTGTTACCTGTAAACAAGGAATATCTGCATTATAAATTTCAGTGGTGAAGCAGCAGTGGCACTAGCAGTAGGGACACAGCAGGAATGGCCAGCGGGGCACACAGTTGTCATCCTTGAGCTATCAAAATAAAGAGACTAGAAGAATGCCTACATCAGGCTTGTCCAACCTGCGGCCCGAGGGCTGCATGCGGCCCAGGTCGGCCCAGTGCAATTTTTTATTTTTAAAGAAATTCCAAGGTTTCAAGTTACACTGCTGGCGCTTGTGGCCGGAATGCGGTTGGGGCACGTCACAACTTTAGGAGGGGAAAGGGAAGGAAGGAAGTAGTGGGAGGGGAGGGGAGGGGAGGGGAGGGGAGGGGAGGGGAGAGGGGGGCTGTGTGAATGCATTGCTCCATCCCCATCAATAGGTGGACCCCCTCCCGGCCCCATAAAGCCACCGGAGTCAAAGCTGGCAGCCTCTGCTGTCTGAGATTGCAACTGCCGGTAAGCGCGCTTGGAGCAGGGCTGCGGAGGATGGCTAGGGCTGCCCCCCATGTGGCCCAAACCAAATTTATGTGCGGCCCAAACCAATTTTCATCTTCTAATGTGGCCCAGGGAAGGTGAAAGGTTGGACACCCCTGGTCTACATGGAAACAAGGAGACAGACATACTAGTACTGTATGTCCTACAAAATAAAAAAAGAATTACAATCCAAAGAACTGCAGAAGGATGGTCAAGGTGTACCTTACAGAGATATCATCATTAGATGGAAGGCATTCCTTAAAAATTGAAAGTGTTGGGTTACCAGAGCAGTGCCTTATCACACTCCCATAATTTGCAGATTAGCTGAGTTTTGTGATCAGTCTTTCACAAGGAAACAAGGGCTTTGTTTGAAAGTCTGATTTCTTGGACACATTTCACAGTTCACATTTCTGGAACACAAATGTGATTTCACCTTCTCATGACATGTTATCTGTAGAGCACCATCTGGCCCATACAGTAGCCTTATTTAGGCATGCAGCCTGAAAGGGTGGTGGGAGTTTGGGGAGGTGTGTAAGTCCCACCCTCCATTCCCTCAACTTCCCCAGAAGCCCTACAGGCCTTCACATGTTCATTGGGACAAGGATGTGATCAGCAGGACTTGCCTGCGTCTCCACATCCCTTTTGAGCTTTACGTGCTTTCTGTCTGAACTGGGCCAATGTCAGAATAAAATGCCAGGTGAATAATCAGGGCAATGCTCTTTCCACTTGCCTTTTCGTTCTGAGCACTCTCTCGGCTTAATTCTTATGTATTGCTCTTTGGATTAATGTCCATTAGGTGTTCAGTGGTGATAGCAGTTTCCTGATATTTACTTTTAGCGCTTGCCAGAGATGAGGAGAGGTAGGCTGTTAAGTCATTTATTTATTCATTTATAGATTTCTGTCGCACCAACATAAAATCCTCAGGGCAACTGACAATATATCAAAACCAATCAAGTCCACCATTAAAATGATAAATACTAAAATCTCTCTCACACAAATACGACATAAAAACAGAACAGCAGGTAAACATCATTAAAAGATCCCACTTTTTAGATGAAAAGCATCCTATAACTTTTTCAAAAAAACCTCCTAGAGAAAAAAAGTCAACAAGACTGAAAACAGGCATATGGAGCAAATTGAGGTTCATGCCCAAAATGGGAAATTGTATGCTAAATTTGTATGTAAACATTTGTGCACATACACACAGAGCCCTTTGACAGAGATACTGAATTCTGGTATATGTTAAGCCCGTCTTGGTGTTCATGTGCATATTTGTGTGTGTGTGTGTGAGGGGGGACAAAAGGTAAGATACAGAAAACATTTAAGTTCTAGAGATGTCTCTTGGCTTATGACAGAGTGGAAAAGAAAATACAACAATTTACAGCAACCTTCTCAGGAATCTTGGGCAAAAGTCTAGGCATGAGTTCCAGGTCAAAGCATGCCAGTAGCATGGATGAGATGAGCTATCAGGGCCACAGCTCCACAGCAGTGCCTATGCTTTGCAATAAGGATTTCAATCCTGGGTTCAGTCCCTGGTAACTCCAAGTATGTCTGAGCCATGGAAGATTCCCTTCTGAAATTCTAACAGCAGTTGCCAGTCAATGAAGGCAAGACTAAAGTAGACAGACCAACGGCCTCACTATAAGATACTGTACTTTCCTGTGGTTATTGTGGGTTTTTCGGGCTCTTTGGCCATGTTCTGAAGGTTGTTCATCCTAACGTTTAGCCAGTCTCTGTGGCCGGCATCTTCAGAGGACAGCACTCTGTGCTCTGGTCTTCAGAGTGGCCAAAGAGCCCGAAAAACCCACAACAACCGTTAGATCCCAGCCGTGAAAGCCTTCGCGAATATATTGATACTTTCCTGTCTTCCTAAACCCACTTTCTGAACTGGCCTAAGGCTAGGCTTAAGTCGCTAGTTCTCCTGCTTGATGCCTACTGTATGGTTTGAACATCGTTGGTCTTATATAGGGTGTGAGAAGTTTCTGCAAACCAAAATAAAAATGAACAAATAATTTTTAACAAGCGACTGAAAGGACCTCCTTGCCTTTCTGTTGAGACAGCAAAGGCAGAAGCTTTGAAAGGAGGTTTCTGCAAGGGGAGCCCCCCTCCCCCGTATATGCTAACATAAATCAGCTCAGTAGTTCCCATCAGCACATATGGCACAGTAGCAGCACTCACAGCTCAGAGACCCACTAATGGAAGACCATATGTGCTGCTGTAATATCAAAACACAACGGGCCTCAGTTTAGGGCTCTGCAGTGGCCTTGGCTCTGAACTTCCCTTGCTGTGATTGGTGTGCATCTCTCTGTAACAATATTATTTCTTCTGTTGTGCTATTTGGATTAAAATTTGCTTCCTTTCCCCAAACGCCATATATTCATGCACCCTAGATATATGCATATTTCTTTAAGAAAAAGTTTTTTAAAACATGTAATTGTTATTTTGAATGTATTTTCATTGTTTCAACTGATTGGGCCAGAGGTCTGAAAACAAAACAAACAAACAAACAAAAAAACACACCTGTGTTGCTGCATTGGGCCAACATATCCAACTGTGGCTCACTAGAAACAAAATATGCTGTTTATGTATCACCCCATTGTGCTTAAAGCACTCTCTGGGTGGTTTGAAATTTAATTATGCAGGCTACATATTGCCCTGCAAGCTGGGTATGCAATTTACCAACCTCAGAAAGATGGAAGGTTGAATCAACCTTGAGCTGGCTACCTGAGTTTAGGATTGAACTCATGAACAGAGTCTTCACTGCAGTACTGCGGTTTAACCACTGTGCCACAAGTGCCCAGAAGTTCTGGGGAAGCTTAGAAACCATTGATAGTATATGTCTGGCTTCTTACATCCCTTTCAAGCATTTTATTGGTACCTTAATCTCAGGGCTGAACCACGTATGAAGGGAAATGTGTATTTCCTGCCATTTTCTCTCCTGGGACACAACTCCTTCTAAGCACTGAGAGATGGCTACTCCTGAAACAAAATCAGACTAATTTGCAAACAAATAGAGCTAGGCAAGCTTGCATAAGTTAGAGATGAACATCCTTGTTTTTCTTGCCCTTGCATGCAAGAACAAGGAACTGCAAAATTGTTCTCCTTGCTCCACATAGCAGGGTATTTTGTGATTCTCCTGACAGGATAGCAAGAATAAGCATGTTATTTTTGTGCAAAGTCAATTTACTTAAATAATGCTTTCATGCAAATTGTGCAAAATGGTGATTACTGCTGCTTTGTTGTACAGCTTTTTATAAATTAGAGGCATCAGATTGAGGCTTTGTGTCTTTTAAAATAACCATCCAGTCATTTTATGCTTGTGATGTGTGCATGTTTTGCTTTTCAAAGGGAAAGTATGTTAATTATGTGCTGAGACAGTTTGTGTACATTATGGAAATATATTTTCGACTATATTTGTATGTATTAAGATTAGTACCAATTTTTAATCCGAAAAAGCTCATCATTTTTATGGCTATATGGTAGACAACATAGTCTTCTCCATCTCAGAAATATGTGGCTCTATTGAAGTTTGTCTGTTACAGATGAGGGGTGATATGATTGCTGTTGTTGTTTAGTTGTTAAGTCATGTCCGACTCTTCGTGACCCCATGGACCAGAGCACGCCAGGCCCTCCTGTCTTCCAATGCCTCCCAGAGTTTGGTCAAATTCATGTTGGTAGCCTCGATGACACTGTCCAACCATCTCATCCTCGGTTGTCCCCTTCTCCTCTTGCCCTCACACGTTCCCAACGTCAGGGTCTTTTCCAGGGAGTCTTCTCTTCTCATGAGATGGCCAAAGTATCGGAGCCTCAGCTTCAGGATCTGTCCTTCCAGTGAGCACTCAGGGTTGATTTCCTTTAGAATGGATAGGTTTGTTCTCTTTGCAGTCAAGGAGACTCTCAAGAGTTTCCTCCAGCACCACAATTCAAAGCATAATTCTTTGGCGGTCAGCCTTCTTTATGGCCCAGCTCTCACTTCCATACATCGCTACTGGAAATACCATAGCTTTGACTATGTGGACCTTTGTTGGCAAAGTGACACCTCTGTTTTTTAAGATGCTGTCTAGGTTTGTCATCGCTTTCCTCCCAAGAAGCAGGTGTCTTTTAATTTCATGGCTGCTGTCTCCATCTGCAGTGATCATGGAGCCCAAGAAAGTAAAATCTGTCACTGCCTCCACATCTTCCCCTTTCATTTGCCAGGAGGTGATGGGAGCAGTGGCCATGATCTTAGTTTTTTTTATGTTGAACTTCAGACCATTTTTGCGCTCTCCTCTTTCACCCTCATTAAGAGGTTCTTTATGTCTTCCTAAGTTTCTGCAATCAGAGTGGTATCATCTGCATATCTCAGGTTGTTGATATTTCTTCCGGCAATCTTAATTCCGCCTTAGGATCCCTCCAGTCCAGCCTTTTGCATGATGTATTCTGCATATAAGTTGAATAAGCAGGGAGACAATATACAGCCTTGTCGTACTCCTTTTCCAATTTTGAACCAATCAGTTGTTCCATATACAGTTCTTACTATTGCATCCTGTCCCACATATAGATTTCTCAGGAGATAGATAAGGTGGTCAGGCACTCCCATTTCTTTAAGGACTTGCCATAGTTTGCTGCGGTCCACACAGTCAAAGGCTTTTGCGTAGTCAATGAAGGAGAAGTAGATGTTTTTCTGGAACTCTCTGGCTTTCTCTATAATCAGAACATGTTAGCAATTTGGTCACTAGTTGATATGATAGCACTTTTCAAATATTTGAAAGGCTGTCATAAAGAGGAAGGGAAAATCTGTTCTCGATCATCCCAGAGTACAGGGATCTGAACAAAGGGCTCAAGTTAAAGGATGCCAGATTTCGGTTGAATATCAGGAAAAACATCCTAACTGTTAGAGTAGTATGACAGTGGAACCAATTACCTCGGGAGTTGGTGAGTGCTCCAAGACTGGATGCATTTCAAGAACAACTTAGATAATCACCTGACAGATACGCTTTGATTGTATTCCTGCACTGAGCAGGGGGTTGGACTTGATTGCCTTGTAGGCCCCTTCCAAGTTCACTTTTCTATTATTCTATGAAGCACTCTTAAAATAAGCAGCAGATCCTGGGACCGTAATTTATGCTTTCTGGTACCCATTGTAGGCATCTTTCAGTATCGAGAGACTATGGTAACATGCTCTGTATGGAGGACTTGGAAACAGCGTCTAGTGTGGCTGAGAAGGCCAATTCGAGAGTGACAATCACTTCCACACTGAAGACAAATACAGTCTGTCCCCTGTCCGGCTCCCTGATTTTGCTGCTTCCGGGACTGCCTCGGCCTGCTGGACAAGGGTCTCTTCAAATTGGGAGAGGTCATGATGCACCGCCTGCCTCCAGGCTGAATGCTCAGATGTCAAGGTTTCCCATCCGTTGAGGTCCATTCCTAAGGCCTTCAGATCCCACTTGCAGATATCCTTGTATCACAGCTGTGGTCTCCCTCTGGGGCAATTTCCTTGCACTAATTCTCCATACAGGAGATCTTTTGGAATCCAACCATCAGCCATTCTCACTACATGCCCAAGCCAACGTAGACGTCGCTGTTTCAGTAATGTATAGATGCTAAAAATTCCAGCTCGTTCTAGGACTACTCTATTTGGAACTTTGTCCTGCCGATATCAAAAACGCTTAGGAGACAACACATATGGAACGTGTTCAGCTTCCTCTCCTGCCGTGCACAAAGGGTCCAGGACTCACTGAAGTACAGGAAGTGTGCTCAGGACACAGGCTCTATAGACCTGGATCTTGGTACCTATTAACTCCAGCAGAAACTGTCCATTCATTCAGATTTAAAAAACAAAAACAAAAACCCACACCATTTTCATGGTCTGTCTCCACCATAATGTCTCTTTTTCTTTTACAAACTGTGTACACATCCACACATTACAGAACTCTTGGTCTGAGACCTCCAACTATGAAAGTTACTTGTTCATTTAAAAGACTGTTCACAGCCATTAGAAAACATTATCACTTTATCATGTCCTTGATCAAGCCAGAGGCACAGGATAGTGAATGATCACTCTCTTATTCATGCAATATACCTCCCTTTCCCCCTCTATTCTTGATCAATCATGAAATGCACTCATATGCAAGTGCACACCTCTACCTGATGTAAAGCAATCTTGAAATTCTTGTGCTGCAGCCCACTTCCATTTTTGGAAGCCTAAGAGTGCCCTTTCTTGTATTTCCAATAGAGATTATGGTGAGAAAGTTAATCAAGCCTTCATCATCTAGCTGCATGTTTCTATTCGTCATACAGCAACATCCCTAATGGAACTGCCTGTTTCACTTAAGGGAACATTTTAACAGTGTTGGATGTGTTTACTGTTTTTTATCATTGGAATGGCCTCCAGCTTCCTTTCCCTATCACTGGAAATAGATAAGGAGTTGACAGTTCATAGCCAAGTATGTAACGGAAGCAGATGATACAAGCAAGGAATTGTCCATTTGCCACTTCTTTATTTATTTACAAGATTTTTTTTTAGCCACACCATCACCAATGGTCTCTGAGTGGCGTACAACAATATTAAAATTTTAAAAACATTAAGACCATTAAAAATAGGCAATATTATAATAATACCTTATATTAAAACAGTCATTAAAACATGAATATAAATAAATCCACTTATGGTTATTTGACTCATTCATTACTGTGCCTCCTGTTTACCATGTGTACAGCACCTAAGGTTTTTGATGGTTATCAAAGGCCCCAACTTTAGCCTTGCCCTTAAGGATAGTGAAGAAATATAATCAGTGTACATTTTAATGCAAATTCTCCAGATTTCACTGTTTGAAATAAATACGCAAATCAATTCTGCAAAATTTGTGCTTTCCCAACAAAATTCTAAAGAAAAGTATATTAAATGACTATACCAAGTGTTCACAACAATACATGGGTTCATGGAAATAACAATTGTACTACACTGGAAAATTCTTTACAAGGAAAGCATGTGTAGGAAACAGGGCATACAACAATATATATTTGGGAGACGCCTATGCAAAAATGTGTGAAAATACTCATGACAATCTAAAAAAACGGCAAAGATGTGGACAACCTGAACTTAGGAATCCAAAAATAGGGAGCTGTGATGAACCACTGTTGATAGATTCAATTCTTCAAAAAACCCTCTGGTTTATGAATGTGGAATTTTGTATTTCTGTATCCACAATTTGAAATGCCAGGAAACAGCCCAATATTGCTGGACAATACCATACTCACGTTGCCAGCAGAAAAATGGACGCCAAGCTTTAAATAGCAAAGGGCTGCCTGGATGTTGACAATAATAATCACAGTAATCAATATGATCTACTGCAGGGGTCTTCAAAGTTTTCACACTGAGGGTGACATAATATATTTTCCATATTTTTTGGGGGGGCGAAGGAGGACGCTTGTGCACGCGCATCTACACACACACACACACTCCCACCCACCCGCACTCCTGCCCACCTGCCTGCGTGCATGCACTCTTGCCTATCTGCATGCACACATGCACACACTCCTACCCACCCCCAAGCACAGAGTAGATAAAAAGATAAAGTGGGGCAGATGTGGCCCACAGGAGGTACTTTGGAGACCCCTGATCTACAGGATACCCTCTTGTGCTCATAAGGATGCCCATATACAAAAAATACAAATAGTCTCTCCTTTTCTAGTACATAAGAAACGTTCATGGTCTGTCATGACACTTTCCTGTGGCTGATTAAGTGGTTAGGCATGGATAATTTTCTCACTGGCCAAAATAATATTGGAGTTTTACAGACCAGTAAACAGGGACACTTTGCAGTTCAGCTACACTTCTTTTCCTTTCTTTCTACTGCTTGTTTTTTGCCTTGTGTTTTCCAAGTGAGTTGTTATAATAAGCAGTTGAATATGGGGCATATATCTCTCATAGGCTGGTGTTTTGTACATACATAGCATAAACCACTGGATGTCTACAACAGAAGGTGATTTCTTAGTTTCACTCTCCACTCTCTGCTTCTTAGATTTCAGGGTTGACATTTGGTACGTCCGATTTCAGTGGACGGAGTTAGATGCCCTGCGACTTGCGTGATCTTTGGCAAGGTACTCAATTCCAGAGTGCCACCAGAAGGTCTGGTACTGGCTCTGATACTTCCATGACTGGTTTCTTGATCTGCGGCTTTGCATTTCATACTCATCGTGTGTCCTGTTCCTTGGCCTTTGTCCTTGCATTGATTCTTCATTCCTGGCTCCAACATTTGAATAGTTTCTTTTCCTTTTTATTTGTTCCTCTTCCCATTCCTACCTCTCTTAGAACTGCCAGAACGCTGAGGGTTTTTTCTTTTTTCTTTTAGATGTTAATACAGCGGTGCCTCACTTGACAATGTTAATTCGTTCCAGCGAAATCGCTGTAGAGCGAAACTGTCATCAAACGAAATTTAAAAAACCAATTGAAACGCATTAAAAAATGGTTAATGCATTCCAATGGACAAAATACCTAATTGTCCAGCGAAGATCCTTCATAGGGTGGCCATTTTCCGGTGCCTTTAGAGCAAAAAATCAGTCCTAAAAACAGCGGGGGGCCATTTTGCACAGCGACGGCCATTTTGAAATCCGACGATCAGCTGTTGGAAAATCGTCATAAAGCGAAAAATCGGTTCCCAAAGCGGGGAACCGATCGTCGCTAAGCGAAAAAACCCCATTCAAATATTGTTTTGTGACCGCAAAAGCAATTGCAAAAACATCATCGTGAAGCAGATTCGTCGTTAAACGGTGTAATCATTAAGTGGGGCACCACTGTATTTACTAGCTATTGGGTAGGGGTGTTGCTCTTCCTATCATCCCTATCACCAAAGGGATGAGGTTGCCAGACTAGCCCAATCCCATTCCACAAGATTTCAGGCCCCAAACCTGAAACCAAAGCAGTTCCTTGTTATATCACAAAGATGGGACAAGCAAAGGTTGGGGGAGTATTTTTCCAGGCTTTGTGCTGGTGCTGCCAGGAACTGTGTTAACATGAAGCTTCATTAGCCATGACATACTGTAGTTGCTCCAGTCACTGCCTTGTTCCAAGTGATTTTATGGGGCCAAGGTTGGCATCTCTACAAAAACCAGGAAAGGGAAAGAAGAGCGAGCTAATGGGTGACTGCATTTGAACCCATCAAATAAATAAACAGATTTCTAGGAAACCACGCACACAGATACATGTACATATCTTCATGCTAATTTATTCATGCTGGGAATGGGTGGTGCCCAGATTTTAAAGCCACCTCACATACAAAAATCCACCTATATTCTCCTCCTGCTTAACCTGAGGGTTGTCTCTCCATCTAGAAACCCGGAGAAGCGTAGCAGTTCCCTCAGACTTCCGTTGAGACCTGGAAGAGCTAAGAAGGGAAGTATTGCCACCTTGGTTGTGGCTGATAAAGGCACAGTCAACTGCCCAGCCTGTCTTTCTATGCCTTTTTTTCTTTCACTTCTACAAACATCTCAAATACTCCATCATCCTAATCTTATCAAGGCATTTACCACTAGTGAAAGGCTAATATACAGTAAGGGATCTCTTCAAGCACCAAGGGAAGCACTGTTGCTATCAAGATAAGGTACAGACAAAAGCCTGGCCTTTCTTTGTAACATATTGTGTTGTGAAAATAGATGCCTTCATTTAAATTATTCCTTTCTCGTGATGCTAAAGAAGGATCTAAGTTTTAAAGTACATTATGGGTCATCAACCGTATTCCAAGTGTCCTAGTTTAAAATATGTGTAGAGGAGGACCAATGCTTCTTTTTCTTCTCTTTCAGTGGTGTACTCTTCTTTAAGGACCTTTACTATTTCTAATACTAGAAGGAAAAAAAAACATAATGCTACTACTATTGCTATTGCTACTACTGCTGAGTCTCATTTCTCAGGAAATGTTATCTCTCCAGGGCCTCTTTTTTCTGTTTCAACTCACTACCTGAGAAAGTTATAACAGCATTTTGTTTCTATTGTAAAGCTAAAACTAGCCAAGCGATAAAAACAGCCATCATCTGTTCCTCCCTGAAGTACGTTAGAACATGCTTCTGAGTCTACGTACTTTTCTAGCACTTGCTAAAACAAAAGACAGCTAGCTTCACCAACAAGCAAAGGTTTGCAGATCAATGGCAGAACATGTATTTTACATACAGAAAGGCTAAACTCAGGAAATGCTACAGAAAGCCCTTGTATGCAACAGAATTTAAGGTAACTTCACTCATCAGCATCATCATCAGTAGTGAAAATCAGCTGTATTCAACTCTAATTGCTTTTTAAAACACGCACACATGACCAAACCAGTGTGAAGACAGCTTTCACTGGTCAGCTGCCCTGTGTTATTTTTCCTAATAAATATATTATTTTGAAATTTTTAAAGCGCTCCTTTACAATGATCTCACCATAGTAAATCCTCTTTGTGTGATACTGGAATTTAGAATGAAGTTATGGACAAAACCGATCCAGGAGCTAGAAAATATGCAATAAAAGGAAATGAGGCAAGGCAAGGAGTATGAAAATATCATTGTCATCATCATCAAAATAGAAAATACAATTTTTACTGTCTGTGCTCTACCTAACTTGCGTTTACTCTCAAAGTAAGGAGGAGGGAAATTCTTCAGGAAGTCTATCTATCTGCATGGCAAGAAAAAAACATGGAGCAGGCCGAGGTAAACAGGGCAAAGAGGTGATGGGATGGTGAAGAACTTTGGTAGGTGTTCATTTTTAAGTAAACTGACCAAATTTGCACTTCCTGGATTAATATGCTGAATGAATGCACATATCCTTTGGAATGTGTCTTTCTCTAGATTTTGCCACATACCTCCGTGACTCAAAAATCTGTATTTTTTGGGAGTAATGCCTACCAAATGACAGATTTTAGGGGATAGTCTACAGAATTACATTTGTTAATTTAAACTGTGTATGTTTTAAATGTGAACTTTTACGCTGCTAAATTGACAGAAAACAGGACAATACAGACATAACATTGAACACATGTGAGGCTAACAGAGATCAAAAACAGATTTATCTGTTCATTCCTATATTTGTGGTATCCACCCTAATGTTTGTGATCCCCATATCTACACATCTGCCAACATCTGGTATCTGGCCTTGCAAGGAATATCAGTATTACAAAGTGTGCCAGCACTTACAACAGAACTAAAGCATGTAGCCATACATAGGATCAAACTATCTGATTTACAAAATAGTTTGAGTGTTAAACATGATGCTGAACAATTGACTCTGTAACATAGTTGTTCCCCAACTTGGATCGCCAGATGTTCTCAGACTAAAAATACCAGAAATCTTGACCAGCACAGTTAGTGGTGAAGGCTTCTGGGGGTTTCAGTCCAAGAATATCTGATGACCTTTAAAAAACTAAATGATTTGGACCTCTGCTGCCAATAGGACCATTTCCCCCCATATTAACCAGACTTTCCTTTGAAGTTGAGTAGGGAAGAACTCTGGCAGATCCTATATCCATCCAAAGCGTGGCTGGTCATAATGCAAAATGGGAGAGGAGGCTTTTCAATTGTACCATCCAGTCTATGAAGCACCCTAACCCAGTAGTCTCCATTCGCCTTACATTTTGTCACTTTCAGAAAACATCTTGTTCTTGTAGGGTTATTCTGATTACCATTTGCTTCTATTTTATCTTTTCTCTCCTAAGTTCGCTTTTTTGTTACTTCTACTTACCCATCTGTTCCTTTGGATATTTGTTTTGTTTTTGCTCTTAATTTAGTTGACGGTTGCCTTCAGTCTTCCTGTTAATTCACTTAGGCAGCTCAGTTTGCATTGCTAAGGCAGGATACAAACTGATCTTTTAAATAAGTTAAATGATGACAGTAATTCTGAACAGCCATTACTCAAAGATATATTTACTTTGATGGTTATAAATGCTTCTATGACAGCTCAGTGCAACATGGTATCTGCTGTTAACAGTATATAAGGAGCATGTTTATGTCCATTTCCGTCATTCTAGGAAAGCCAGGACAGGACATTTTGGAGATTATGGGTTGCCATAAGTTGAGGTGGGTTGACAACACAACGACGACGACGACGACGACGACGACAACAACAACAACAACAACAACAACAACAACAACAACAGGAAAGCCTATGAAGTGCTCAGTCAGCATCAGACAGAAACAGAAGTCTCCTCTAGTTATCTGATTCAGGATGTTGTGACTTGATGGATCTTACTGTTTTCCCTTGGAACACTTAGTGAAGCATGAAGCAGAAGTGTTGTTTTGAAATGCCATAGATATCCAGTATGGCACTGAGAGTCTTCTGGATTCTCATGGAGGTAACTGCGTGACATCTTAAAGATGTTAGGAAATCCAATTCAGATTGAAAACTGGAAGTTGAAAGGCTCTTCTGAGACAAGTCACAGATTGTAAGGCAAAGTAAAAAATTGAAAAACAAAAACGCACATGCTGTTCTGTGATTAATCAAAGCTTTCAAAACAAAGTAATTGTAATTAATAGACTTGCATGTCTCTGATTTTGGACTGCCCATCTTGACTTTTGTAGGTTTTGGAGTTTATCCAGTGAAAGTCCATTAAAATTGACAGTTTGAGACTGGCAAGTGTATCTAACTTGGCATGTTTGGTTTTGGGTTTAATTTCTGTGCTCACTGTGGCTGATTTGATGACATTTCACCTGGCACTTAACCTGAAGGCATTAAAAACTATATCTAACCCAGGTAATAAGTGTAACTTTTGGAGCAAGAACATTTTTGTTATGAAAAAGCAATGGAATTCAAGTGAATGAGTTTTGAAAAAAAACTTTTATTTATTTATTTATAGTTCATTTTGTTTTCACTGGGATGAAAATGTGGAAGAGTATGGAACGTCTTGTGCAGGTCACAAGGAGACTACGGGAAGGGAATAACAGCGCAGTGAAATGAACAGAAAACATTGGGTTGTGTAAAATGGGAATGGTGAGAATTTTACACTATATGTATATACTGTATGTATAGGTTTTTATAGGTTTGCATGGCATGTGACAGAGGTTAATTGACAGATGTGTGCCAGGACAAATTTAAAACAATTGAGTATATGAAAGAATGTTTATGTCTGAAATGCAAGCTGATATGGTCCGTATAGATCCTGGCTGGAGAGATTCTGTTTTATAGTCAAAGGTATATGAGAGAAAGAGACAGTAGGAACTGTGTGTTGATTAGTGTTGTCAATTAAAGCTGAGAGTGAAGTAGTGCTTGGGGAAAGGATGGCTGTGGTTTGTTTGTGAAATAAAGAGTGGTCTTATTAGAACTTGCGTTAAAGCAAGTTTCTCTCTATATGTAAGAACATAAAATTATAAGAAAAGTAAAGACTTATGGGTATACAGTGATGAAATAGTCTAATCATTGTCATATTTTACTTTTACATGTTTACTGGACCTTTTTATTCCTCTCTCTCTCTCTCTCTCTCTCTCTCTGTTTAAAATAAATCTATTTTCTGTTTACATAATCTGTTTTTTATTTTTATAGAGATTAGCCAGAAGACGTTATCCCCATGTATATTGCTGTTCATTATTAAGACAGATGGTTTATGTAGTGTCACCAAAGTAAACAAGGCTGCAGGTTTCATCAGAAGTGTTCTTGCTTTGTAAAAGGACAGTGTGAAGTCAGCCCTTCACTCTAGGAATGCTAAAGCAGTGGTATAAAACTGAACACTGGCTACCTGCCTCGGTTGGTGATGGGGATAATCCAAGAGAAGGAGTTCCCCCTGCTCGTGAGTTTAAAAGGCAACCCCCAACTTAGTGCCGGAGTAGGGAGTGGTTGTTCTTTGGGAGGTGACACATATGAGTAGGGAAGGCGAATGCCTTGGGTATTCTTTCTCCCATCTGCCTAAACATTGTTGGATCTACTGCATGAGGGGCCAGCACCAGCATCTAGTCTGGTTGGGTGAGTGTAGGCCTACTCGCCTGCCTGTTTGCCTCTCCTTGGAGCTGGGCAACCATTTTCAACACACCAGACAACCTAAGCAAGGGAGCCACTTAGATCCCACACTAAACTAGTTACAATACTGCTGCCACAAGGAAGCATATCCAGAAGAAGCTGGTGGTAGATGGAAAACTGCTGCAACTCCCTCCCCCATTCATTAATTGTGGCTGATGCAATTCACTTAGAGAGGGCTGGTGGTAGCTGTAGAAAGGATACAGCTGGCATGGCCACTCCCAGAGGGGTCCACCAGAGAGGGGTGATGACTGGCAGGATATGTTTCTGCAGTTGGAGAGAGGGGTAATGGGTAAGAGCATATAGTAGGCTTGGGACTCTGGTGGCTGATGTTTGTTGTTTGCTACTGAGTCATTGCCAATAGCATGCCAAAGGCCTACGTATTCAGGTCTGGTGCAGCCATGACTGCAAAGTAGTTGAAGCTCGAGAATGCATTGCTCTTTGAATGGAAAATGCTGACGTTGTGAGCTGGAAGAGTAGCTGGGTTTCCCATGGCAGGGTGGGGTGGGGAGAGAAGCTTCTAGGATCTTCACATTGCTATGAAACTGTGGCTTAGGTACAGTATCTGGCTGCTGAGCCAGGGGGTGAGAATTCAATTCCCCACTGTGTCTCTTGTGAGTTGAGCCATCCTGTGTGGCCTTGGGCAAGCTGCACAGGTCCAGGGCATCTCCAGAAGAAGGGAATGATAAACCATTCTGAGATTATCAGAATGGAAAAACCTAAAAAGGGTCACCACAAGTCAGAATTGACTTGACAGCATATGATTATTCTAATTATATAGCTGTGAACATTTGGTCCAATCAGCTTGAAATTTAAATGGAAAATGTGGAGCTTATGGGCAGTCCAAGACTCGCCATGATATACATTGAATTAAAGAGAAAAACACCAATGAGTGGAAAAAATAATAATAAACCAAATGCAGTTCCAAAGAATGAAAAATGAAACAGATGGAATGTGAATGAGCAGAAAATGAAACAAATGAAACTTTTTAGGGAAAGAAGAAATGATTCATTTTCACACCTGTATCACATGGGGATAGCTGCCTTGGGAAAATTCATATATTTCATGTTCAGGATTTTTTTTCTCAGTTTGCTCTTAATTCTGCATCGAAATCTCTTGTAATAGCCCACACAGTGTTGCAAATAATTTCCGCTCCTGCATTTGTACATTGTGAAATCTCTGTACTCTCTTTATTCTCACATGGAGTTTTATTTTATTATGAAATTAAATTAAAATACAGCCCCACCCCCAAGAATGCCAATCACGATGCAATAAAACAATGAAGAAACTCACTGATGATAATTTTTAGCATATCGTGCATAGGCCTGTGGGACATCCGCTTAAGGAAAAGCTCTCTACTACCCACTTAATTGTCATTTAGCCAAAGTGCTCATACAGCATTTAATCTTCATTCATAATATGCTTCTGTCCTCATAATTATTTTTGTTCTTCTCTGAACCCTTTTCATATTTCAGTACAGTACCTTCATTCCTAGCTACAAGTACTTGGCATATCCTGACTGTACTAAGGTACCCTATAACACCAGATTCTTTAATAGAACATTTTGCCTTGCAGTGATTTTTCTATTATCCTGCCATGTTATAATGCATAGACATATTTAACGTGTCTAATTTCAGCCCTTCATTTCTTTGTACATTACAGATTTTCAGGTTTGCCTCCTAAATGAAGTCTGGAATATCTCTTCCCAGGTATACAAATATTTACTGTTCTAAACAGAATGACAGTTTCTCTACAGTAAGACTTATCACTTGTCTGAAAATATTAAATTAAAAAACCAAGAACATTTTTGCAAGGTGTATTTAGCAGATCTGGCCACTAGAGGGAGCCAGAAACCATGCTATATATCACTCGTTCTTAACCTTGGGTTACTCAGGAGTTTTGGACAGCAACTCCCAGAAGCCTTCACCACCAACTGTGCTGGCTGGGGTTTCTGGGAGTTGCAGTTCAAAAACATCCGAGTAACAAAGGTTAAGAACCACTGCTATATATAACTTTCACTAGTCCTGAATTTTTCAGCATTATCAGGTATGGGTGGATCAGCTTGGAACCGATCCCCAGCAGATACTGTGGTCCTGCTATATTTGTTTCAGTGTTACCAACCTCTGCAGTGTTGTTACACTAGATTTTTGGTATATGTCTTATTTTATCGGATGTAAATTTTTAACTATAAACATGTTGAATTGCATCACAGCTCACTTGATTTTTAACAATTTCACACATCCAGGTCCACTTTTACACAGTTCTGCATTGTTCCAGCTTACGTGTAACAGTCCATTTATATGATGTATATTCTCAAGCTATGGACTTAACATTGATACTACCAATTAATTTTAATTTTGGTTTCTATCCTGTGTCATCCTATCAACTCACGTTGAGCTGCTGCACTTTTGCATCAGAGTGTTAAAAAATAACTTTTTCTTTGACGGCTTCCAGACGACCACCACCCAGCAGCATGGCCAATGAACACCCTGGGGAATTTTGGGAGTTGTAGTCAAAAACATGACCTTTCTGAACTGTTTTGCAATATATAAATAAATCCCGGTCCTTTGAACTTGCTGCCAATTGCTTAAGAGCATCGATGCCCCATTTCTCACAATAGGGGTCTTCAGATATCTCAATGGAAAGAGCCCCCTTGCACACACAAGGGCATGGAACAACATGTGTGCAAGCAAAACACTATTCAGGCTGGTAAGACATTCATGCTTTCTTGAAAGTGGAGGCAAGCTCACTGCTTTCCTGCCACATAGCAAGGGAAGGTTAATGGCATGTTGAACCATGAGCAAGATGGGAACAAATTGTACATTGAGAGACCTCAGGAAGAAGAAGACTTGCTTTCAGTCGTCCTTAATGCAACAGTTATTCTGGTGCTAAGTGGGGATTGCAGTTGACTCTTCTGGATCAGAAGAGATTTTCTCTGCAAGGGCTAGTTCGTCTCTCTTCCCCACTGTCTGACTGGCTCTATGTATTGCTGGATTTTTACACTTGTTACTGGACATAGTCATGGTCATAGTCACTCCACAAGCTGCCTTTCTGTAAAACTAATTCTTCTCCTTGTGTACTGCCCTAAAGTCAGTCTGGCTTATGGCAATTCCAAAAGGGGTTTTAATGTAAGTGTTCAAGAAGTGGTTCTGCATCGCCAACCCAAGGAGGTCCTACAGCTGAGTGGAGATTTGTAACCTGGTCTTCTGAGGCCTAGTCCTATACTCTGTCCACTACATCACACTGGCCTGCTAAATCTGATTCTAGCAGTCTAATATAAGCAACAATATACAGACAATTTTCTGTCTTTGTTTCTGCTTTGTCACCCCTCTTCTCTCTCTCACTCACTGTCTGATTTTCACAAACGTAACTGGAAGAGAGAATGGAGGGTTGTTGTTGTTGTTGTTGTTTGCTCTCTAATAACTGTCCCCCAACCTGGTGCCTTCTTTGGACTATAACATCTACCCTTTGTAGCCGACATGGCCAATGGGCCTAAGCTGAGGAGACTGCCCCAAAATGCTCATCTCCTTTTGCCCACATCACTCTTGTGATGATCATTTAACAGTCTTCATCAGGTCATTGTGAAGTGAGCAGTGTTAGAGTGGTGGGTATCTTTTTCAATCAGTTCTCAATGTGTCGTAATGTATGTCACAAATGCATGCTTTTAAATAGAAAAGGAGTAAGAAAGAAGATGCTGTAGGGCTGAATTCTGTATTGCCTCCTCCTAATGCGCACTTCAGAACAAGAGAGAGCTGGACTGTTTCTTCCTTCACCCATTAACTCTGAATCCTGGAATAATTAGACAAAGTAAAATGAATATTAACTTATGCTTAACTGCCTTTCCAGCATGTTACCCTGCTTTGACCTAGTACTGCTAAACCAATTTTTTTAACTTTATGGATTTAAATAATCCTTTGCTCTAAAACACCCTCTACCCCCTCAGCTACTTAACCGCAGGCCCGACTGCCCTAAATCCTTTTCTTATACTTTGTAGCTTTTTAAGCAAGCCCCCTCTTTAAGTAGACATAATCCCTTCTCTGTAGAAAACATGAAAGACCTTGAACAAATCAAGATTTCTCCATGGAGAATTCAGCTAATCCTGTGCTTAGCTCCTAACAAGGAAATCCATCTCTCCACCAAGCACCCCATTACTAGGACTAATGCCTGACTGGAATAACAAGCAATTTATTGTGCTTTAATTGTAATATCGCTATGTCACATGGAAAACTGGAGGGAGGAATGTGACTGGGCTTCGCTGAGAGAGACAGGTCACGCCTTTTTATTGTTAAAATTTTCTATGATTTAAAGGCAAGTCAAATTAACTGTTAATATGGGCTGCATACATATTTACAATTAGATGATACAGCCACAGTACAGATCGGTTTATTTGATTCCCAGCAGAAGACATTAATTTTTTTTAAAACTGCTTTAAGTATGTGTATACAGTTCAGAGAGGTGTTTTGTTTTCTGTGTTTGAGGGAAAGAACTCAGATCTTGTAGCTGTATAGCACACTGCAGGAGAAAACAGGAGAATTCTAAGTGATGTGGTAAAAGCTGACCAGAGCATCTTGGAAGGTGATTTTAAACACGGTGTGGTTTGTAATCAGTTTGTAACTGTGTGTGAGAGAAACAAGATACGTTGTATACTGTAAGCCTGTAAAATATGAGTGTGGAACCTTGCAGCTCTCTATACGTTGTAAGACTTCATCTCCCATAATTTTGGGTTATTAATGATATTGCTTTGGGCTGATGGTAGCTGGAGTCCAGAAATATTTGCAGGGCTATTCCCCTCCCCCCATATGAGAAATACAGCTTAGTAGAGTGTGTGACTCCCACCCACACTGTCAGTGAGTTGCACTCTCCAATTATATTAGTACAACAATACAGTAGGACCCCCATATTCATGGGATCAGTATCCGCTGATTCACTTATCTATGGTCTGAAAATATTAAAAATGTTAGAAGAAAAATCCTAGAAATATAAATTTCTAAAGATGAAGTTGTCAGAACTGGCCACTAGAGGGAACTAAAGACCATGCTATGTATATCTTTCTCTAGAGCAGGGGATTTCCAAAGTATGGTCCGCAGGCTGCATCTGGCCTGCCTGGCCTTTTTATCTGGCCCATGCATGTATGTGTGTGTGCATGCATGTGGGCAGGAGTGTGCGTGCACGGGCAGGTGTCTGTGCATGTGTGTGTGTGTGTGTGGGAGGGCAGGTGGGCAGGATGACATGTGTGTGGGTGGGTGGAAGTGTGTGTGTGTGTGTGCCAGCGGGCGGGAGTGTGTACGCACATGTTCCTTCAGCTCTCAAAAATATAAAAAATATATTATGTGGCCCTCCATGTGAAAAGTTTGGAGACCCCTGCTCTAGAGAAATATATTTCTACAATCTCACTACCAGAATTGGTCACTAGAGGGAGTTGGATATCATGATATACTATATAGAGTTTACTATCAAAACAATGTTTGCTATAATCTGTATTTTTCATCATATCTGGGGTGGGGACTTGAAACTGATCCCCGATGGATATGAGGTCCTACTCTATATAGGTAATGGTGTAGTAGCTGACAGTTTTGAAATATATTAACCCTTAATTTACAGTGGTGCCCCGCATAGTGACGATAATCCGTGCAGCAAAAATCGCTGCAAAGCGATTTCGTCGCTATGCGGTTTAAAAAAGCCCATGGGAATGCATCGAAACCCCTTCAATGTGTTCCTATGGGCTTAAAACTCACCTTTAAGCGAAAATCCTCCATACGGCCGCCATTTTCGCTACCCGGTAAGCGAGGAATCCGGGCAAAAACACAGCAGGCGGGCACTTTTTTTGCCCGGCGGCCATTTTGGAACCGCCGATCAGCTGTTGGAAAATCATCACTATGCGATAATCGGTAAGCGAAATAGCTTACCGATCATCGCAAAGGGATTTTTTCCTATCTAAACCATCACAATGCAATCGCTTTTGCGATCGCAAAATCTTCATCGCTATGCGGATTCGTCATTAAACGGGGTGCCCGTTAAGCGAGGCACCACTGTATATCTAATTAAGTAGCAGTAGCATTTATATATAGCATATTTGGGTTGCTGTACATTAACCTAGTCTGAGATTGCAATCCTTTACTTCTTCTCTCAGAGTAAGCCCCACTGTATGCAGGGGAACTTACTTTCTGAGTATACCCATTGTACCATGAAACTGGCTTGTGTGCTAGTATTCAGGATGTCATTTCAGTTCTGACAGAGGGAAGAGATCAGGTAGCTTGTGACAACAGCAGCAAGTCAATCCCTTAAAACTTGGGGTGAGGTGCCACCAATGAATCTATGAGACACACCAGCACATGTGAGACAGTTTTTGAGTATGACTGACATACTTGTAATATATTGTTCTGAATATACATTACATTCAATATGTATTTCTGTGCACAAGGTATAGAGTCAGTGTACTTTGAATTCTGTTTATTTTATTTTCTCTTAAAATTTCTCAAAGCAATTGTTAAAAAAATTGTTAATTACCGTTCAAAGAGCCAGCTCAGTTTATGCCTTTGGAAAATGTATGGACAGAAAAGGTTTGGAACTTCACCCCCAACATTCAGAGGTGAGACTCACTGCTGTAGTCATAAGCTACTTTATGCATGGACCCATTTCATTAATGACTGTGAAAGTAATTCAGCGTGCAAACCATAAATATAAGCATGACACCGCAAAAATACAGGTGTGACTGAGGAAGAATTACATGTGGACTAAAAAGAGGGATGTTTGTGAGAACACCAGTGTCCTAATGAGATGCTGTCCCTGAACACTATGCAAAACTGCTGCCTGCTTATTCAGCCACTTTTTAAAAAAAAGTTTGTCATCATCATAGAATAATTGAATTGGAAGGGGTTTATAAGGCCATTGAGTCCAACCCGCCAACTCAATGCAGGAATCCAAATCAAAGCAGATCTGTCAGATAACCACCATCACCATCACCTTAGAACTGCAAGGGACTCTATGGATCACCAAGTCCAGCCCCTGTCAAGCAGGCACAATGGGGAATTGAACCCTCAACCTGTGGCTTTGCAGCCAGAGACCTAAACCACTGAGCCATCCAGCAGTTCTTAGTAGTTGAATTTTCTCTTGAATGCCTCCAGCACTGGGGCGCTCACCACCTCTCAAGGTTCCATTGTCATACTGCTTTAACAGTTAAGAATTTTTTTGCTGATATACAACCAAAATCTGGTTTCCTGTAGCTTGAGCCCATTGTTGCATGTCCTGTACTGTGGGATGATCAAGAACAGATCCTGCCCGTCTATATGACTACAGTACCTTTCAAGTATTTGAAAAGTGCTGTCATATCTCCCCTCTATTTTCTTTTCTCAAGGCTAAACATGCCCAATTCTTTCAGCCTTACCTCATTCAGGCTTGCTTTCCAGTCCCCTGATCATCCTTGTTGCCCTCCTCTGAACTTGCTCCTATTTGTTGGCATCCCTTCTTAAAGAGCATTGTCCAGGACGAATGGTGACATCATAAGTTTGTTCTTTATTAGGTTGTTCTTCAGATGAGATTTATTACTTCTGAATTTTCCATCAGATATCCTGAGTGATGTGCTGTGATTTAACTACTGGTTCCCTGCGCTCACACTCCACTCTTTGCCTTACGGAGAGGCAAATGGATTTGGGGAAGAGGTGTGGGTGAACGACCTGTAAAAATTAAAAGAGAGTACCATCAGTCAGTATAAAAGTGGCAAAAAAGGTGGCACTTGAAAGTAGCAAAATTTAACTGGAGCACAGAGTAAAACAGTATGGTATAGACGTTTGTGTTGTGGTGTTTTGGAGGGCATAGACAGTAGTAAACCAGAGGTTGCCTTTGTCTACAGAGGGATGGCCAATAAAAGAAAAGAACCCCCCTGATTGGAAAAAAAAAACGGCTTTATGGTACACTACAAAGAGCATCAATTATATTGCTGTTCCTCTAACCTCCCCTTGTTTTGCCAACCAAGAATTCCCCCTGTATCTAATAGAAACTAATTCTGACTGTCACCTTCCTACATCCTGAAAAAGAACATTAAATCATGAGGGCAGGTTTGAGAGGAAGCATTAAAGACCAAGCGGTAGAAATTATGTGGCTTGGGCTAACGTTGTGCGAGATTTTAATTCCCATATCTGTGGCAGAATTTCCTGGGAGACAGCAGCCCCACACCTCTCTTTTTAATAACTCAAATGCAAATACCTCATTGGCTGTTTTTTCCCCCTGTTCTCTGGCAGGGATAGGAAGCACCTAGTAGAAGTGAGGATTAATGGGCTGTAGTTTTACAGGAGCTCCACTAGATGATGGTATAAATCTTCATAATGAGCAAATCACGAGTGGGCAGCTTAAACAGAAGTTCAGGAGCAGTGAGTCTGCACAAGCAGTGACATATTGAACCCAATCCTCCCTACACAGCACCATTAAAAGGCTAGACCGCACAGTTTGGTTGGCCATGCGGATGTAAGCGGCGCTTGGCAACATCATAATCTATTACAGAAGAAAACCATAGAAAATGAACCAAGCAGATGACTTGCTTGATTTAAACATCAAATAAAGACTGCGCTTGATTTATTCTACAAATTAGAACGGGCTGACGTCAATTCATTTGTCAAAACTGGCTCGCTAAATTGAGAGTAATTGTATAATTAGCAGTAGATTCATTATGGGATAACATAACCATTTGCATAAAATTGAAATGGAAAATTAGAACAGGGCTGTTTGGTGCACCTTCTGCTGGCAGACACTTCAGGAAATGGTGGCGCATAAAGCTTGAGACCCTGGAGGATGGGGACAGGAGGAGAGAAGACAGCCCAGTGGTAGCCTGGAGGTTTGCTGAAAGCCCAGGCAATATGTGATGTGAGCAGACCAAGACTTGAGAAGGCTGCTGTTTCTTAGAACTTTAATTCCAAAAACAAACAAACAAACATTGTTTCCAAGATCTTCAGCTCAGCAATGTCTTTAAACATATTCAAGTTGCTTTTACCAAACTGTTACCTCCCAGATGTCTTTGATTATAAGTTCCATCATGTTGGCTGTCGCGAATCACACCTGTCAAGGTCTGGTCTGAAGGTCCAAGAGACATCCAGAAGGTTTCACGAAGCAGTTCACAAACAATAGCATCCAAAAACAACAGTGGCTTCCTGCACTGATCTAGCACAGGAGCCAAACCCATACGGGCCGTGGTGATCACTTCCAGCTGCACTCCCCGGCTGATTCCCTTCAACACTTACAGCCTGGTCTCAGCTAAGCCCTCAACTGAACCACCTCGCTAGTTGTTGGTTACAGGAACTGCAGCCTATGAAAACTGGAGGACACCACACAATGCTGCACTTCCTATTCCTACATAGCACAAAGAAACGAGAGCCTGTCCTTGAAACGATCAAAGTGGCCATAGACTGGGGTAGACCCTTTCCCCACTCACAGCCCCTCCATTTGTATACTGTTTGGAACAGATGCATTCATTTTGGGGAGGGAACAGGCCGCAAGAATGTGAGATAGGAAGAGGATGAGACTTCAACACCTTTTTCATCCTTTATGTTGCACCTCACTTTCCACCCAGCCCATTGGCCGATTTGGTGCTCTCTAGATATCCTGGACTACAACTTCCTCGATGTCCAGTTCAGCAAATGCATATATATGGGGCAGGGTCATGTTTGAAGATTAATCTCTGTGACTGTCATATGTTGTTTGGGCCAGTGGATGAGTAAGAAAAAAGACTGATAGGCTTAGAAAGCTTTATTTGGTAGTTATCTTAGCAATAATATAGACATTTCAAGGGAGTGCTAGGAATTCAGAAATTTTGCTGCCCCATTCGGACACTTATTCCTGCTGTCATCTATTCTCCTACTAAGATGCTGCTTCAAGAAGATTGCTTTACCCTTCTGTGTGGAAAGACCATCTCTGTAAAGGGGAGGTGGATTGTACTTGAGTGGAAACAATAATCTGAGAAAAGCACCTGGTAAGCTTTCAAAATATTAATATTTTTTAAAACACAGTACTAAATATTAGCAAGAGTGTTTATTTTCCTTAAAATTTTCTTCATACCAAGTTGAAATGAAATGTTTGACAGCTAACATAAGGACTGAAACAAATTCAAGGAAGGAAACTGTTACAACAGCAAGCAAAGATTGGAAATCAGCAAGTCTTCCCTTCCCCATTCATGATCTAGAGGGAGAACAGAATCAAGCAAAAGCCAGGTTAAAAGCTTACCAAAACCACCTTCAATAAACATTGGGAGATGAACAGAAGAACATCTAGATGGATCCCCAGGACAGGGGGTGTTACATGCTGGATTTTTCAAGTGAACAGGCCCCACACAGAGGTGGAGCAGCTGAAGTTTATCGTGTTTGAAATCTTAAATAACACTAGAAAGGAGCATATGTCATATTTACACGTTTTGCAAGTGAAAACAGGGGAATATACAAATTTGTAAGTGGTGTGCCTGAGCAAGTGAGGTGACATCAAGGATATGGCAGAGCAAGATAGAGAGGACATGGCTGATGATGCGGTGAGGCAACTCAAGAGTGTGGTAAAATGGAAACATTATTAATGAGGGAGAACATGACCATAGTTAAGCACAGGAAGCTGGTGGCCAGATATTTTTGCCTAGGCTCTAAGACCACTACCTCAGGCCCCAGGATCACTTCACAGAACTAGTCTTGTGAATAAAAGGTACTACCCTGCTATGTGAATTACAGTTGGTAGGAAGGAGGGAAATACTCCAAGTGTGTAAGAGGATAAGAGGAGTGATGTTGAATTAGGGGGAAGGCTTATCTGTTCCAGCATTGTATTCCCACTGGGACCACACAGAGGGTTTTGGATAATGGCGCTACTGTTCCATTGGCAAAACGAGAAACAGATATCTCCAAATGGAGGACATGGACAACTAAAAAGGAGGGCATTATTTGCCAAAAAAAAAGAATGTATTTTGTATTAATTTTCATATACTAATTTAAGCTAACATATGCAAATATCATAATTTAGCATTATTTCCATAATTTAGGTGGGGATATGCTACCACTCACCATATTACCCAAGCCTGTGGTTAGGTAACCAACGTGGGACACAGCATTGAGATGAAGATGGGATACAAGTCAAATAAGTGTTTAATAACTCTCTGAATTGCCCTGTGCATTGCATTTTATGCAGCTAACTGTAAATGAATATATACAGAAAGAAAATCAAGAGAGGCCACTGTAGTTTTTGTTGAAATGTCTAGCTAGGCAACAACCAGTTACTTCAGAGTAATAGTCTGAAGAGTGCTTTCAGAGTGGCCACTCTTGGGACTGGCCTAAAATCTGAAATTCATACAGAATTGGCATGTCATGTCATATACTGCTTGCCATTCATCAATAGTTATATCAATGTGTGCAGGCTGCATCTTTTCTTACAAACTAAACTCCACCCCTTGAACCGTTTTACTTAAACAAATGAGAGAGGGCTGATTTGATACATTTACCAATCAAAACCTCTACTTTCCCTGCTTGACCAGGGAGAGACATGGCGGGTGGTAGGGCAGGGTGAGCATTTACACATCAGCAAAAAGGAGGATAGGTCTTGAAAGGGAGGATTGTCCTCCCTAAAAGAGAACAGAGGGCCACCCTAATTTTTAATCATGTACAGGAAGTCCTCATTTGAAAAGTTTTGTGTTTTGTAAGCAAAGATAAACTCTTCTACACACAGCTACGTAGGTATGGCCTAAAACAATTTTCTGCCTGAGGCAAAACAACAAACAACATTTTCAGTTATGCCTACTCCAGTTAAAATACATACCCTATTTCCCCCAAAATATGACAGGGTCTTATATTAAATTTTGCTCCAAAAAATACCCCAGGGCATATTTTCAGGGGATGCTTTATTTTTTTCATGTACAATCTACGTTTATTCAAATACTGTACAGTCACGTCATCTTCTTCTGATTGCTGCACAATGGTGGAGGGTGGGCTTTCACTTATCTAGGACTTATTTTTGGGGTAGGGCTTATATTACAAGCATCCTGAAAGATCATACTAGGGCTTGTTTTCAGGTTAGGTCTTATTTTCGGGGAAACAAGGTAGTACACAAGGTTGGTTAAATTGTTGTGCCACATGAGGCAGAAAGTAAAACAAGTGTTCAGTCCCCTCCCTAGCAGCAACCATTCCAGAATAAGTAATTAAATAAGCTAACAATTAGCGGCCCTTTCATGATGCTCTGTATCTGCTGCCTATGACTTAGCAGGTTCTTTAAGTAGGTAGAAAGGAGTAGGGAAGGCCAAGAAGTTATACAGCCAAATAAATGTTCATTAGGATCAAGAAAAGATTGGCCTGGGATAAATGTCGCAAAAAGCCTTTGCTTGTGTTTCTACCACTATTCAAAAGTGCAGGAGTGAGGTGGACCACAGAATATCTAAGGTCATGCAGACATAAGCAGGATTTATTTGTCACACTAATGAAACTCTCCCTTGTGACCTTTCTCTTGCTATGTAGACATAAATTGGCCTTAACAATTGCGTCGTTCTCATTAATGCAGATTCTGTTTCTGTTGTAGATTCAGCTCCATTCATCATTTTCTGTTTTCATTTAGGCACTCAGTATTCAGCCCATGAATTATCCAAGAGGGAACATGGAACGCATGCGGAGTGGTGGGAATGGTTATATATGGTTATTTATTTAACAATAAACGGTTATTTATTTAACCAGCCTCAGTGGTTTAAAAAAAAAAGAGAGAGGGAAAAACAACATTAAAAAGGCAAAAGCTTGCCGCACATCTTTTGCTAGCTAATGGACCTTAATTTCCCCCTTTCCTGAAACTACAGTAATCTTGGCAACATTTCCATGAAGGACACATTAAGATAATTTTGTGGTTTCCCAATCCCTGGCTTGCTTGTAGGATGGCAAAAGGAGAGCCAGAAATTGGCTGTGCATGAGGCCGTAATGCTTGGTAGTAGTTCATCAATTTTTACAATCCCCAGCAGCAGGGTAAAATAGAGAGAAATTCTCACAACCTGACATCGGAAATGTTCCCAGACTTCAAAGGCATTTCAGCTGCTCAGGTAGCTCCATTTCAATAAGCAAGAAGAAAGGTAGAGCGGAGCCTAGAAGTGAAGGGCTTTACATCAGGGACAGGGCAGAACAATGCATGAAAGAGATGAAACCCCTGTTGGTAGACCAGGCTTGAAATCGTCAAAGAAATTGAGTGATAAGAGTGAGGCCTGTTGAATTGAAGCTGCTTAATTTAAAAACAGCTTCCTTCCTTCCTTCCTTCCTTCCTTCCTTCCTTCCTTCCTTCCTTCCTTCCTTCCTTCCTTCCTTCCTTCCTTCCTTCCTTCCTTCCTTCCTTCCTTCCTTCCTTCCTTCTGTCATCTAAAGGGAAGAGGACTGTGACAAAAGCCTTCATGGATGAAAGGTGGGTTATAAACCTAACAATTAAAGAAATATAAGATGGTCTCATTCTCTGAACTATGGTCAGGGTAACACTGTGACTATGAATCTCAGAATTTATGGAAACTATTTCTGGCTTACAGCTCCAAGAATCTCCCCCTAGCCAGTGTGGCCACTGGAATCTGAAATCCAAAGAATAACTTCTCCAAGCCCTGGCCAGATGTTCATATACTGTCCAACACTACTGGCCTACCTTGTTATCCTTCTTATGAAAATGCTTACCTCAGACTTTATTAATATAACAAAAAAGGGCAGTAACATTTGGATGCAAAATAGAGTGGTGCCCCGCATGACGACGATAATCCGTCCTGGGAAAATTGCTGTTTAGAGAAATCATCGTCATGCGAAAACCCTTTCCCCAATGGAATGCATTGAAACTCAGTTTAACGCGTTCCAATGGGGAAAATACCTTGTCGTCCAGCGAAGATCGCCCATAGGGAAGCCATTTTGTGAGCGCCCATCAGCTGTAAAAATGGCTGCCCTGTGAAGCATGGGTCTGGAAAAGACAGGGCAGCCATTTTGCAGAGTTGGAAAAATCATTGTCCTGCGAACACACGGTTCTCAAAGCATGGACCTAATCGTCGTTAAGTGAAAATCGTCCATTAGAATGACTGTTTTGCGAATCGCTATAGCGATCGCAAAAAGTCATCGTCATGCAATTTCATCGTTTAGCTGGGTCATTGTTTAGTGAGGTACCACTGTACATTTGAAGAATCTTAAGAGAACATGTATGTTGCATTCTCAGATGCATTCCCTATATGATTTGAATTTAACATGTAGAGTTGAATCAGAAGCTTCCTTTTCTGCTGTGGAAACAGCATTCTTCATCAGAGGAGATCATTTTGCCATAAAATGTTCTCTGTGATGGAGGAAAGAGACATCTGGACCAAAAGCTTGAAGCATGGATGTGACAAACATGTATAACATGTGACTTGTACTTGTTGATTATGAAGGAGTTGCATCTGCTGGCATTTCTTTCTTCAGTGTATGCTTGCTTACAAGTCAGGCATGACATTTATTTCTCAGTGAAGCTGATTTTGATTTGGCACAAATACTAGGAAGGTGGAAGACACAAGTCAAATGTTCAGAAGAATCAATGCAAGCAGGATGGAGAGAAGCGAGTGGGAAAATTTAGGGGAGTAAAACTTATGGAAAGAAATGTGATAGGACCAATAGTGGGTGAGAGCTTCAGGATGATTAGAACTAGGGGTGTGATCTTTCTTTTCTTTTCTTTGCCATGCAATTACCAGAATTCTCCAAGAATTCCCCAGGAAGAATTGTGGGGTTTTCAGTATGCAAACTCAAACCTATAGATGTCTAAATTTTGCTCACTTGGAGGAGGGCCTATCTTCAAAGGTGCATAACCTTCTCCAACATTTGATTCCTGTAGTAGTAGTAGTAGTAGTAGTAGTAGTAGTAGTAGTAGTAGTGTAGTAGTAGTAGTAGTAGTAGTAATACTACTAAGAATAAGAATAAGAATAAGAATAAGAATAAGAATAAGAATAAGAATAAGAATAATAATAATAATAATAATAATAATAATAATAATAATAATAATAATAATAATAATAATAATAATAATAATAATAATAAGAAGAAGAAGAAGAAGAAGAAGAAGAAGAAGAAGAAGAAGAAGAAGAAGAAGAGTGCCATGATGCTTCCTGGGAGTCATCATTCTTCAGGAAGCACCCTCTATAGAGTCTAATCTGCAAGCTCTATAGCTGCTGATTAGGCTCTACAATTCCCAGCAAGCATTGCAACAGCTTCCATTTTTTCCTTTTACATTAACAGAAAGCAAGACCATGCAGCCTCAAAGGTAAACCCTGCTCTAGGTGAGGTAAATACAGGTATTCACAGGAGTGTATTTGCAGGCTGAAACACTTTGAATTCTGCTAAAAAATTTCTTGGAGAAATTGGAACTGGTGGTCCAAAAGCATAAAAATGCACACCCTAATTACAACAAAGGCTCGACCATGAGTGTAGAAATATTAATGAGGATGGAATGAAGTAATCTGGCCATCGCAGAAAAGTTGAAATGAGAGGGGAAAGTGAAATACTGATGTAGGACAACATGAAATTCCACAAGTTATCTTTGGGCACAGATACCCAGTGTGATGTGATGGCTAGAGTGATGGACTAGGAGTGACAAGGTCTGGATTCAAATCCCTGCTCAGCCATGGAAACTGACTAGGGAAGTGGAACTGGTAAAACCATTTCTTAAATATCTCATTTACCTTAAAAGCCCTATTAAGATTGCTACAAGTTGGATCATAAAAACATTATCTTTGGGTTTGCAAATCCTGAAACGGATCTCTAATACAGTCTGATTCCTCACAAAACATGACTTGTGCAGATACATATATTTGCACTATTCATTTCCACTATATAAGCATGCTAATGTTTAATTCTGCTTTTGATTTGGTAGAGTAGCAGAGTTTCACAATTATGGTATGGTTCCACAGAGGTTGGAAAGTTTTGGTCTGGACTGCAGATCTCACCCACCCTCAGTATTGGCTACTTATTTCTTTATTTGTCTCATTTGTAAGATATCTTTCTCCTGGTGAGGGGACCTAAGGTGGTTCACAATGGTGGATCAAGTAATATTAAAATACAAGAAATTACAGTTTAAAAATCAATTAAACTATATTAATAATTAAAAATCAATTAAGTAATTAAAAACATTTAAAACTTAAAAAGCAAACTTAAGAAAGCTAAAACTAACATCAAGGGACTCAGTCATGGTTATTAAAAGCCTGCTGGAAGGATAAGTGAGAGAGGCTAAGCTAATCTCCCAAGGGAGAACTTTCCACATCAAATGTGCCTGTGATAGCAATGGGACATAAGAAGGACCTCTTCTGAAGATCTTAAGGGCTGGGAAGGCTCTTAGGGGAGATAGCATCTAGGATTGGCTGTTGAGGAAGAACTGGAACCATTGAAAAATAGAGTCCTCAAGTCCCCAACTAAATAGCCATCCCAGAAGGATACTGTGGTCGATGGTATAAAAAGCCACAGAAAGATCCAGGAGAATGAGCACGGTTGTGTTTTCCCTTTCTGCCTTCCTCAGGAGATCATCTTGCAGGGTGACCAATACTGTTTCAGTCCCATGGCATGGTCTGAACCCCAATTGAAATAGATCTAGGCAATCCATTTCCGCCTACAGCTGGTCAGCCACCACCCTCTTAATCAACTTTCCCAGGAATGGAACATTGGTAATGGATGGATATCTGTTAAGATCATCTGTTGCCAAATTACATTACTTTGGAATGGGGCTTATAGTGGTTTCCTTTAGACAGGAAAGTAAATGAACCTCCTGTAGGGACTCATTACTAATGTAAGTAGTCCTTTGCATGGCCATTTCCTTTGCTGATTTTAAGAGCCATGATGGGTAAGAATCTAGGGAGAAGGTGGTGACTTTGCACCATGCAAGTGCCTTGTCCATATCCTCAGGCCATAATATCTGAAACTGATCCAATTTAACCTGACTAGATGGTGCATTAGACATCTCATGCACTGGTCCCAGATGGTACAACTTGAAAAGGTGTTCTCTGCTGCTTGTGACCTCCATCATCCCATATGAGCCCTTTCAGCTTTCAAGAACTTTTGAGGAGTCCCATCTCTCAGTTCCATCACCTTCCTAATCTTGATTGGTGAGGACACAAAAGAGGGCCTTCTCAGTGGCTGCTCTCAGGCTTTGGGATGCACTGCCCCAAGAAGCTAGGTTGCCCCCTTTCTTCCTGTCCTTTCATCATCAGGCAAAGACCTTCCTCTTCAAGCAGATTTTTATGCACTAAGTTGTCTCAGGAATGCTGGTTTTTAACTTACCTGTTTTCATGTTTTAAAACTTTTTAATCTTGCTTTTAAAACTTAACATAGAATTAATGGTTTTTAATGTGATATTTATATAGTATTTTAAAACTGTTTGTTTTATAGTTTTATCTGTTGTGAGCTACCTTGGGTCCCATATGGGGAGAACGTTTGCATACCTACCTACCTACCTACCTACCTACCTACCTACCTACCAACCAACCAACCAACCAACCAACCAACCAACCAACCAACCAACCAACCAACCAACCAACCAACCAACCAACCAACCAACCAACCAACCAACCAACCAACCAACCAACCAACCAACCAACCAACCAACCAACCAACCAACTCTACCGGTATCAAGGAGTCAAGGTCCCTGTGGATGCTTTCAACCTTAGAACTAAAGTCAGCTGCCAGTCAATTGCAGTTCCAAACTTTTGGATGGAGACATTGATTTTGTGCGTAATAAATGAGGTCACAAACTACAGAGAAGTAGTGTTGGAAACTACCTCAGTTAGTTGGATATTATAATTTCTTTTGGTGGTCTTGAGTTTATTCCAATATCTCCCAGATGTTTCCCTGGCAGCCAACAGGTTGAATTCCATGAAAGTTTTCCTCCATCTTCTCACTTCCCTTCTTGGTAATTGCTTTATTGCCTTTAATTCCTCCATAAACCATGGAGAAGGTTGGGCTCTGCATCAAAGAGAGCACTAAGGTGTAATCATGTCTACAGCTCAGGTCACCTCTGAATATTCATCGGTGATGAGAACATTGACATATCAGCCGGAACCCGATGCCCAGAACATTTTGGAAACCAGTTGGATCCATCAGTCTTCCTCCCTGTGGAGAGGTTGAGTTATGCATAATTCAAATCTCAGCAGGAGATGATCTGACAATGACAAGGTGGGGTGGGGGTGGACTTTCAGATCATCCTCTCAATGTGAACACAAGCGTGTGACCTGTAACATGTGTGGACCCTATAACATGTTGGATCAGGCCCATGGTAGCCATGAACTTCAAATCTGCTCCAGTCAGCTGCCTCTCTGCATGTATTGTGAAGTCCCTTAGAAGTAAAAGTCGGTGTGTGTGTGCAGTGGCTCAACATAGCAGTGGAGACACATTCCATCAGCTCTGAAAGATGTGTGGTGGGTTGTGGGGGAAGCAATACACCAACACTAGTCCTGTCCTGACCCAGTGGTCCAGCATGAGGTAAAGACACTCCATACAACATTCTTAACAGGACAGAGCTCCTGCTGATGTTAATGCCATTTCTGTAGACTATAGCAATGCCCCTGACCTGTTTCTTAATGGTGAGTTCAAAAATGCTGACTGCAAACACAAATCAGGAGTGCTGGTTTCAAATTCCACTCCTAGTGACCATTGGTTACATTCTCTCTCCCAAGTCATCAAACAAAGGCCGTTGGATATTCACCATTCCCCTCTCTCCCATTGTCTCTTTTAAAAGTTCCTATTTGGCCAGGGGAAAACACGAAAATGTGACAAGCCCTCACCAGAGAATAGGGAATAAAATTCAGTCTACCCTCTAGATTAATGGTACCCAACCTTAGATCCACAGATGCTCTTGGACTAAAACTCCCCAAAGCCTTCACCACAAGCTTGCTGGTTGGGATTTCTGGGAGTTGTAGGCCAGGAACATCTGGGGACCCAAGGTTGGGAACCACTGTACAGTACTAGATGAAGCCAATTGAAGCCAAATTATTATATAGTGTCTGGAAGCAGTCCTTCCATTTGCAGTCCTGCTTGGCAGATGTCAACTGTCTATGTTGTCTTCTAGAGGGTGCTCTGGGCAGCCATTCAGCATAACCTCTCGGCCAAACATGAATTTGGGGTTGCCTGATCTTTTGAAGCATGACGCTGCTTCCTTCTCAGTGCTATGTGTTGGAGAGGGAGATACAATTTTTTGTTGCTGCCGCCACCACTTTCTATGGCAAAGGGTGTTGAGCTAGTTTTGAGGAGGATAGCATATTGTCTTCTGCTTCAAGCAGTGGGACAATGGGGACATTCCTGGGCTGCTGCCAGTCAATGAAGAATTTAATTCAACTCAAAGATGTTCCTCATTTGGCCTGGAAAGCTGATTCTGCTTTTATGCCTGACTGGAGGCAAGCAACTATTTAGCCATTTTGCATGAGACAGGGATTTTTAATTAATTAATTAATTAATTAATTAATTTTGCAGATCAATTTTTTAACGGCAAAAGAGTTAAATTTTGATGTTGGCAAAGGCACAGAAGTTCAGGTTTGCTTACTGATAAGGTCTTCCATTGGGACGTGGTGGCGCTGTGGGCTAAACCGCAGAAGCCTGTGCTGCAGGGTCAGAAGACCAAGCAGTCGTAAGATCGAATCCATGTGACAGAGTGAGCGCCTGTCACTTGTCCCAGCTCTCGCCAACCTAGCGGTTCGAAAGCATGCAAATGCGAGTAGATTAATAGGGACCACCTTGGTGGGAAGGTAACAGCGTTCCGTGTCTAAGTCATGTGACCACGGAAGATTGTCTTCGGACAAAAACGCTGGCTCTATGGCTTGGAAACGGGGATGAGCACCGCCCCCTAGAGTCGAACACGACTGGACAAAAATTGTCAAGGGGAACCTTTACCTTTACCTTTAAGGTTTTCCATAGCCTGGGAGCTCTTTTCAGCCTGGCAAGGTTTTGCCTTCCAAAAAGCTGCTTCACTGGCACAGATCAGTAGGTTTTATTTCAAGTTCCATTGATTTTGCCTTGGCTTGATGGACCCAAGATGCCCTCAGCTCCATCCACGTTTGAAATGAAGACTTCCCAAATTGGAATTCAGCCCCAGCTTGGAAAGGGCCCATAAGATTAAGGGTTACATGCTATTTATTTTTCCATGTGTGGGTTATAATTTAGAAATGGCAAGAGGAAGCATTTAAACAAGGAGTCCACCCTTTGTAAAATTATGAGGTGCAGTCTAGGAAAAAAAATGTTAGGTATGTTTGAATCTACTGGTTGTGGAAATTGGCTATGAAATGAAACAGGTAAAGGAAGGCTTCTGCAAAAAGATGCATAGTTAGTATAGTAGAATGGTTTTTTTAAACCATTTAAATTAGTGTGTTACGGTTACAGATCATATGCCAATCACTCCTTCCCTTGTGAAAGTAGCTGGCAGAATGTTTGTACTTGCAAAAACTAGTAGAATAACTCACAGAAATGGAAATCTTATCAAGGCTATATGCAAACAATCCGAGAACCACACCACTTAATTTTTATTAGAGGACTAAAAAAAAATCAAGATCAGAAAAAAAAACATTCAGTCGAATTAGAAGTTTAGAAGAACACACACACACACACACACACACACACACACACACACACACACACACACACACACACACAGAGTTTTCTGCTAAAGAGCAAAATGTAAATGATAACTTGTGAAAGCTTGAAGGTAGTGTATTATCTTAGCTCTGTAATTCTTTTTCCCCTCTTCCTTTCAGGGTTTTCTGAACATGTGACTCTTAACTAATGCTAATACAGTGAACCCCTTTATATGAAAACTGATAAGAAGGCTGTTTTTCTATCTGCTGGTTCAGTCAGTAGCTCAAGGTCATCTGAAAATTGGGGATTTTGGATTTATAAATATCTCTGATGGAGCTGCGCATCTTTACAGTAGAAGGTTAAGACATCAAACCCCAGGAGGGATTCTGTTCTTTGAAAATGACATGTGGTTTCAAGATTTGCTTGAATTTCTTTCCAGTAACAACTTGGGATTTAACTATAGTATATTTGATAGCATTTTGTAGAACCAAAGATTGCTTTATTTCCTTGCATAAATAACACAGATCTCCTATACATTCCACATCTCTTCCTTTAAGCTACAAGAACTGGAGCAGATCTGAGACTCCAGCATACATATACTTGATTAAAGTTGCTTTGTGCAGTGGTAATAATAAGGTCTAAACTTCTTACAGACTTGTCTCATTAAAAGTCGCTTTTTGGAAAAAAACAACAACAAACCCACAACAATCCAGAAACGCTGTTCTTTCTCCTGTACAATCAAATTGCAACTCATGACCACCTAACAATTTTTTAATATCCCCTGGACTCCACTGTATAATGCCAAGGCTCAGGCACTGTCAAGGAAAAAGAGCCCACTGTCGTATTTAAAAGCAGTTACTGGGACAGGTTTTATAGGCAGTGGACTAAGACAATTCAGAAACAATTGCTTATGTGATAGTTTGAGGATTTGTCCCTGTCAAACAGTTAATATTGCTCTAATACATGAAGTAGGCCGTATAAGACGACAATAATGAAAAATGTCAGGAAAGACAATATCAATTGTTATTCAACATCCACATCAAAAGATTACTTTTTTGTCAGTAGCTTTCAGAAAATGTATTTTCCATCAGATCTGATTGCGTTCCTCTTTGAAGTGCTCCATCCTCCCGGTAGATTTAATGTGACATCCAGCCACTTTTTAGTCCCTGGGCCTCTGAGGCGATTCAAAGAGGCACAACAAGCCATCACAGGTTTATCCTCAAAGGCCGACACTGTCTGTCTGATTTATTGTAACTTTAAGAATCATCTCCAGTAAAGCATGAGCCTTCCTTACCCATCCGCAGCTCCAGACTTTTATCAGTTCATTGGTATGCAGACCGTACAGCTTGGAACTGAGAGCCCTATAGCCACTCATGGAAAATGCATTACCTGCTACTAATCCTTTTTATCTGTAAAGTCTGTATTTTTTATGTATAAGTCATTTTGGGTTATCATAAAATATACATAATTCTCACTTTCTCCTGCTTTCCCCTCCCTGCCAAAAAAAGGAGACAAAAATGAAAATGGAATGTATAATAAGTTATGCATTCATGGCGACCTTATCACCAAGGTTTCTAAATAAACAGCTCTCTTTATGTAAACACAGAGGGATGTAAAACTGTGATTACTTTCAATAGGTAATAAGAGAGTTTCCAGGTTTTGTTGTTGCTCCTTGTTTCAAAGGAAACGGCTGGGAAAAAAATTCTGTGTGATAGGGGAGCAACTTTATTTCACACCACGGTGGTCTGTGGGTCCTAACAATTGTAGGGTTAAATGGTGTTTCACACTCTCTGCTTTACACAAGACAGAAGCAGAAGCACAGTAAAGTAGAGGTGCGATGAGTATTCAGATAATTTCTTGTTCTCAGAAATTTATGCTGAGACTGCCTGCTGAGACTTACCCTTCCCTCTCTGAGATTTCCTAACGCTCTGTGAAAATGAGCCCTTCTGTGTAGGAAACTGCCATTTTCTGCACTGCTTAGTGCCCTTTCTGGTGAATCCTATGCAGAACAGATGCCATTCTGCACAGGAATTGTAGCAATCATTTTCAGCATGATGTTTCTTCTGCCCTTCCCAGGTGGAGCCGGTGTAAGAAAGATGTTTGGTAATTCTTTTAGGAGAATCTTGTCCAGAAAGGATGTTTGGTGTTTCTCTAGCCTTTTGGAAATGGATCCTGCACAGGAAAGATTCCACCTTGCCCACAAATAATGACATCATTTCCAGGAGAAAAAAAATCAGGAAACTTCTAAGAAAACAAATGGGATTTCCCATGAGATTATTTAGAAAAAAACATCTAACCACAAAGAAATCTTGATGTGAGGAGGAAAAGAGTGGCTCCCCCTCACCACTTGTTTTCTGTCTGTGAGTGAGAGCTTCGGAATCACATCCCTTCCTTATAATTTCCCATCCAGTCAGCCTCTTGATTGAATTTTTGGCCATTTAAAATTGATGAGCTCATTATTAGAAAGCATGACAAGAAGTGACAGATTACTTCAGACTTTCTTTACCAATATATAGGCAGAAATTTCAGTACACTGCTTTATTAAAGCAAATAGGTAACTATTGTATTACATGATTCTAAGGTTGTTATTGTTATTATTGTTATAGTTTCTGAAGCTAGCACTTCTAGAGCTAGAGTGTGACTGGGGTCCTGTATTAAGAGTACTACTTAAGAGGACATTCCATTAGCTGCAGTTTTTCCCATCTGAAGAGCTGGAACACTGGTGACATTGCCACCTGCTACAGATTCTCAGAATTTGCATCTGCTAACTTAACATTAGTGAGGAATGACCTCTAACGAAATGCACATGGCATACTCACGGTGCATTTATAACAGCTGAATAGGGCTTTAATCATAGAATCATAGAATTGCGAGGTTGGAAGGGGCCTAGAAGACCATCAAGTCCAACCCCCTGCTTGATGCAGGAATACAAATCAAGGATATCTGCCAGGTGGTTGTCTAAATTTTGCTTGAATGCCTCCAGTGTTGGAGCACTCCCCACCTCTCGAGGTAATTGGTTCCCCACAGTTGCACTGCTCTACGAGGATGTTTTTCCTGATATTTCCTTGATTCGATCTGCATTCTCATTCCATGCTTTGTTAATACCAGTTTGCAAGATGGTTTTTTTCTTCCCATGCTTTTTCTGTAGTATATGCATTTATTGTTTCATTTTTCCTAATGCATTCTTCTTTTTTCAGACATTTTCCCCATGTACTAAAGCACGTTTATTTAAATTTTTCAGTTAATCATTTCAGTAAGTTGCACATTCGAAAGGTATGTATGATATTTTGCATATGCATACCACATGGCTAAGAAATGTGCAGATTTGTGCAACGAGTCCAACTAATTTCAGCAAGAATTTTCAAATACACCAAAATTCTTTTGCATCCCTAACCAGACTCTATTTCCTCATCACACTTACTTTCAGGGATTGTTAACACACAAACATATACATACACGCACTTCCTCTCTTGCTTTATGAAACATTATAGACCAGAGGCTACGCTGTTGTGCTTTTTCATGAAAATGTAGTTTAGCCCTAAAGCTTGTTACCCAAAGGACCACCTGAAGAGGGGTGATGAAATGGCATTTTCTTAATGTAAGGAATGCTAAGCCAGTATCTCTGCAGAGGCAGAGGCAGTAGACTTCTTAATTCCTTGATCCTGTTTCCTTTGAGCACTGTGTGGCAAGGAGAGGTTTGATAGGTGCAACTTCTCCTCCCCTCCCTGTCTTCTAGTGATTCAGAGTGCAGCGTTGAGGTCACCAATGAAAAATGACATTTGAGAGGAATAGCAGGGATTTTTCTCTGAGGGTTGCTTCTGCGATTCCTTAAAAGACATATTCTCAGAAGTGACGGCTGTGTCTCGAGATGAGTGAGAACATAATGCCGGAAGGGCAGTGCATGTGTCTGTTTCAGAGAGAAGACTTGAGCAGGGCAAACTTTTTGTTGCAGCTTCAAAATCCGTCTGCCCTAAAGTAGACATTAGTGTTGAAAATGGTATAAAAATAATCGACCAAAACATTTGGAGTGCTTGAATTGAGATTCCTTTTTGGTTTGTTTGTTACTGAACTGATGATATTTAACCTCAGTAATCTAAATAGCACTAATTATTATGCACCTGAACTTGTCTTCCGAAAGAATGGATCTGCCTTTTTAAAGCCAAGTGAGGAAAAGACTTGTGTTTGTCTTTCTGCACTAAGGACTGATTGTCCTGATACCTTTAACAAGGATATCCTATTTGCCATCCATACTAGGTGCTTGAGATGGGCATGAACCGCAGTTTGGCAGTTCCACCCAGTTTGGTGCGATACCCACACAGGTGTTCTGTGGGCGCTGCACATCCCCCTCTCTGGCCTCCTCTGACCACTCACCCATTCCCTGGCCGTAGTGCACTTCCCTCCCCCATCTCCTCAGTGTGGTTGCCCATCAGCCCACTCAGATGAGGAAGTGGGGCAGGGAAGCCCACAGCACTGTCTTTAAGTGGGCAGCCACCGGGGGAAAGCGGAGGACGGAAGCACAAGCTGTGATCGGTGAGTGGGCAATTGCACTGAGGAGGTGGGGAGGGAAGGGTGCTTCGGCCGAGGAACGGACGTGCGCTCAGAGGAGGCGGGAGAGGGGAATGCCCAGTGCCTGCAGGGCACCTGTGTGGGAGCCATGCTGAACTGGACTGAACCACTGAACTGCAGTTAGTATGGGCTACCAAGTGACCTATAACTTGTATTATCTCTTACGTTCCTAAGGCAATCGCGTAGTACAAAAAAACACCCACAAATACTGGTCTTTAGTGTGCTGCTGTGAACGCTTGCAGTATTGGGCTAAAAACCAGCATATTGAGTGTCATACAACCATCTCCTCTGTCTTGACATAATTAAAAATCAGCATGCATATTTGCTAGCACTGTGGATACACTACCAGAATGGGCTCCACAGGTGGAGGAGACTGTTCTTAAATGCATCCTCACCTACTAAAATCTAGACACAAACATGGGAAAAACAACTCTGCATTTCAATTGATGTCCTTTAACATGAGCAAAGGCCAAGTTTGGGTTGGTAACATGTTTGTGGCCAAAATAGGGCCATTGTAAAGAAAGGGGGAAGAGGAAAATACAGTAGGACCACGGTATCTATGGAGGATCAGTTCCAAACTCCCCCCCCCCCGGTGAGGGAAAGCACAGGTATAGAAACTCTCTCCATATAGTATAGTATCTGGTTCCCTCTAATGGGATTTCTCATACTGCACCTTGGAAACAGGTGGGGTTTTTATGTAATATTTTCAGGCAGTGGATAAGGGAAACCACAGCTACTGATTCCACAGATCCTGCGGTCCTACTGTATTTGGAAATATGAAGCATTACTTTAAAAGTCAAAAAAGGAACTGTTTCCTAAAATCCAATGGGGACCAAACATACTCAGTTGCCTCTAAGTTGCCACCAGAAGTAAAACAAAAACAAAAGAAAATGAAACAAAAACACTTTTTAACTAAACCTTTTACCAAGATGTTTTAAGTTGGAAAGAAAAAAAACTTGATAAAAAGCAATTGGTAAAACAGTGTGCTATCAAAACCAAAAGAAAACAAACATTTTAAAAGGGTTAATTAAAACGATGATGGAGACGGAGGAAGTGTGAACTGAACCAGATTGTCTGAGCCACAAACCGCTTATAGCAGTCTTATCCAACCTGCTGCCCTCCAGATAGTTTGGCAGATGTCCCCGCTCATCACTGACTGCTGATGTCGATGACTGTGGCCGGTGGGAGGTGTAGGCCCCAACATTTGGAGGGCAAGACAGCTTACTGCATCTTGGATGACAGTGTTCTTTGTCTCTCTGTATTCCTAAAGCAGGACTCTGTTTTCAGAGGATAAAGCTACTCTGCAATGTGTATCCTGTAGAACACTGACAGAAAAAGAAGTAACCTTGTCCTGATGTTTTAATGTAAACGGCTTAGGGCCTCGAGACTTGGCGGAACGCCTACTTCCACCAAGTTCTACCCGTGTCACTCGCGAGAGTCAGGAGGTGAGGCTGAGGAGCCTAACGCCGAGGGAGGCCCGGAAAGAAAAGACAAGAAATCGGGCCTTCTCGGAGGTGGTTCCTCACCTCTGGAATAACCTTCCCCCTGACATTCGCACGGCTCCCTCGCTGGGTATTTTAAAAAATCAATTAAAAACACTGATGTTTCGGCAGGCCTTCCCCTCAGCCAATTCCTGATCTTCCCTCTTTTTTCCTCTCTTCTAATGTTTGTCCCATCCTGTCCAAAGTCTTCCCCCTTATTTAAAATTGTTTTAATTTATTGTATTACGCTTGCTGTAAGCCGCCTAGAGTGGTCTTAAGTGACTAGATAGGCGGGATATAAATAAATAAATAAATAAATAAATAAATAAATAAATAAATAAATAAATAAATAAATAAATAAATAAATAAATATTAATATCCTTTATCCTAGTTTAGGGAGAACACAATTCCATAGCTTTTGGGGAATGCTATAATTCATAGGTAATCCATTGCCACAGTTCTGTAAAGATAATATAAAGCAGTGGTTCCCAGCCTTGGGTCTCCAGATGTTCTTGGACTACAACTCCCAGAAATCCTGGCCAGCACAACTAGTGGTGAAGGCTTCTGGGAGTTGCAGTCCAAGAACATGTGGGGACCTAAGGTTGGGAACCACTGACATGAGTTCATTTATACGTCATCCTCACCCTGTGTATCTGAATATTTCACTTTCTGTTTTCCTAGCCATAGAACTTTCTACTATTTATCGATCCTTATGTTTTGTTTTTTTTAAGGGTGCTTCATTTTGACTTGCTCTGCAGATCAGTATCAAGCTTTATAACTTTATTGGGCCCACACCTTTCTGTTTTTATTAAACCACATTCATCTGACACATACATTCAGCTCAAATGAAATGTAATAGGATAATTGTGCAGAAGGGGTTAGCACAGATCAGCTATCAAATACAGAGGTCTTTTAAATCATGTGAATACAATACTTATGTCAGTGGGAGGCAAGCTGGAATGTGATAAAGCTATCACATATTAACAGCTACTTTAGCTGCCTTTTTGAATCTACTTTTGCCTTGAGTTTTGCCAGTGAAATGGCCTCTCTGGGCAGACACATCCATTCATCTCACAAACAGCACACCTGCTCATCATCCAAGATTCAGTCTCTTTTTCAATCTTGAGCTCTTCCCATCCCCAAAGAGCTTGGAATGAATTGCTGTGTGTTTTTGTCACTCCCATAGTAAATCATACTGTTTCATTATCCGAAGGTTCATTTCAAGCCAAAGTTGTTTTAATTCATGCGTTTGTATGTTTTCTCCTTACATGGGCATGTGCTTGTTTTCCTATGTAAGACTTTTGGCTCTTAGATTTTTGAACTCTTCGTTTACTATCCGCATTTAATACAGCACAAACTTAAAGACTACTGGATCAAATGATTTAAGGCTGGCATCCCAGCATTCTGGTATTTAGAACTTCAGAGCTAGAGCCCGCATGTGCCTTTGAGTTCAATATATAGAGAAACTGAACATTTATTTTCAAATATTTATTTTTGCGTAAATATTTGAATATTTACATTTGGATGAAAGTAATACAGAAGGTCCCAGGTAAAGCCTTTGCATCTGCATTTAAATGGAGTCCTAATAAAAAATTTGAAACTCTTAAGAGTTTGTTCCAGCTGTTGTAAACCAGGGGTGGGCAGCTGTGGTCTGTATACTTTTGGACTACAACTGGCATAATCCCAGCCCAATGGCTAGGTTAGTGAAGACTAAAGGGAGGACAAAAATTTATGAGGGGCATCATCTGTGTGGGTTTGCTGAGAGAAAAGAGCAGGCTAATTAAGCGTTTTTAGGTTATTAACAAGTGTGAAGTCCTGCATTGATTGCCACCATTTGCCACTTGTGTCAGCTATGCTATTATTGCCTTGTGGACTGGTAACTGAAATTATTCAGTCTGAGCGTTTGTTCCTTTACTAACAAAACATTCCCATGTTATTCATTTGTATCTCCATCTGGTCATGGGCCCATGTATAATTATCACAGGATCATAATTGCCCAGCTTTGATATAGACTATGATGGGCAATTGCAGCTTGGTGGCCATATTTTTGCCCCCCAGACTTATGGGTTGAACCAATGAATTCCACAAGTATGTTTTGTGGAGACTGTTTTCATAGTGTCACAGTTTCCACTTGTGTGTCTGTGTGATATATATAATGATATGACAGATATACCCCCAGCTCAGTCTTCTTTGACTCGGTCCTCCTCTGTCCCATGGTGGGGATGGACGGGCCTAGCCATGAACCAAGGTGAGGCAGTCACCTCAGCTGGCAAAAGGCTGGGATTTGTGACAATTATCAAGCTATGTTTTGGGCTGCTTTAATATATGGAAGCATCACAGGACATTTCCAGTTCAGTAGTCAGCAAATTTTAAATCATTCCTCAGCATGGTCTCACCTCATTTATGTATAAATGGTTTTCTCTAATTTTTCTTCACAGTCAGCTCTTTTTATTTATGACTCTTCATAAATAAAACTATATTCTAGTATAGAAAATTGTTTCTATGTGAAAACATTCCAAACATGCCTTTCATTCTTGTGTTTGTAAAATAGTTTGTTTACCTCCAGAGGAAGGTTTATCTGACTCCTACATGCATCTTGTTTTTGTGATTCAGAGTCAAATAGGTCCTTCTGAGGAGAAATCTGGAGTAAAATATTTTAAATAAATAATAAAATAAATAAAATTCAGAAGGATTTTTGAGATGTCCATCCTGGTATCATATAAATCTTAATTTTGAAGTTCTTTTAAAACAGCTGTTCTGTGATGTATTTCTCATAATGATGTAACAACAGTTAATATCTAACCAATAATTGGAAGTTAAGTAAGCTAAGTAAATGAGTTTGTTTAAGTGCTGTTGTATGTAGGGGAGTACATTAAGGCAGATATAAGAGATCCTTTAATGGATTTAACATTAGCAATCAGACTGAGGCTCAATATAAATCAAACAGCATCAAATTGCATCTTGGCCTAATGCTCACCCACTCATTCATTAGCATCATTCAACGGAGATTATAAATATTAGTACTGAAATCTTCAGTACCTGAAGAGTCTTTCCTCTAACACAGCAATAATTGAACAATAATGATGACATTTTTATGAATTACGATGACTTGTATTGATTTGTACTTGGGGACTGAAGAAAGCTTTCTCAGTAAGTTTACAACAGGAAACAGCTACATTGTCAGACAACTTACAGGAGAGAGAAAGAGAGGGAGGGAGATTGCAAGAGAAGAAGGAGAACTGGCTACATGCTGATACAAACTTTAGGACTCTTTCTTAATAATAATTTAAAAAAAACAGAAAAAAATCTCATCTGAATTTCGCAGATGTCTCTTGGGCACCAGGTACTTGCCATACAAAATCACTTTTTTCCAATGATGAAGTGATTCCAACATTCATTCATTCATTCATTCGTTCGTTCGTTCGTTCGTTCATTCATTCATTCTTTTTTTATGCACAGGACTGCTATATTTTGAAGTTGCTCAGACATGCTGTGATCTTTTTGGTTTCTGAGTGTGGTTAGACAATGAAAATAAATTGGGAGATGGATTGGAGTTTTAAACATCATTTTAAAGTCACACGGTAGTCATGGGGTTTTCAGATTGGTGTGAGCATCCTCTTGAGAAAATTCTTGATCTGTTTTGAAGGTGTGTTGTATATTGGTGGGAGGCAGCTACATGGGCTTTTAGAAGCATTGCATTTGAAGCTTTGTCCTGTGCCCACCTGGCCTTGTTCTGTCTGCCTCCCACAGCCGCTCACTATTGCTATTGAGGGGCGATTTTTAATATTTTTATTCCTTTCCAACTACGATAACAATAGTCTGAGAAAAAAACAGATCAGAATGCAAGCTTTCTCTGGAGCCCAACACATTCACATGGAGACAGACAGACAACACACACGTGGTGGTGGTGAAGGAGCCAATGCTGGCTGGCAAGAAAGGAGACACAACAGAGAATGGAAATTTAGGAACCAGCAGAGAGAGAAAGGTTGTACATGAATGAGCTTGGTCTGTGTAACCTATGACTTGTGTCAGGCAAACTGGCTATGTAACATATTCTAGACAATAAACACCTTCAACATATTATTCATCTAGAGCAGTGGTTCTTAACCTTGGTTTACTCAGGTGTTTTTGGACTGCAACTCCCAGAAGCCTTCACCACCAGCTGTGCTGGCTGGGGTTTCTGGGAGTTGCAGTTCAAAAACGCCTGAGTAACCAAGGTTAAGAACCACTGATCTAGAGCACCTGTTATGACAGACTTCAGTGCAGTGTATCAGGCGAAAGCAAAACAAAAAATGTAAAAAGACAAAAAATGTTGTAGCCCTTGAAAACTGTTATATTTGAAAGTGAGCTTTCCTGGATCAAATCCACTTCTTCAGACATGAGAATGAGGTTACATAGCAAATTTTATAAATTTATACATGGCACCAAAACAGAGAGACAGTGGTTGGTTGAAATTGTGTGAGAACACGATATTTCACACTGGAGAATGATTTCTGTTTGCTATTCAGATCTTCTCCATTGAAACTTTGTACTGTAAAAGGGTGTGGGAGGCAGGATGACAAGTCTCCCTGCTCAGCTGCTGAGTGATTGGCAATTCTGCAATTGATGTGAAGTGACTGACAACAGTGGTGCACATCATGAGGAGAGCTGTAAGAGGACCGACTGTTTTTTTTTTGGGGGGGGGGAGTATCTAGTTTCTGCAGGCACCTGTGGTGCCGATATTCATATCCCTATCCCTCAGGATATAAATTCGAACATCCCATGTCTAGTCAAGAGTACTCACAGTACTCTCATGATTCTACTACCAGGGTATTCATTACTTACACTCTCCAAGTTAGTTTGCATGAAAATGTTCACCTAAATACTATTAAGCAGTACAGTGGTGTCTCGACTTACAAACTTAATCCACTCCAGAAGATGGTCATAACTTGAAATGGTTGTAAGTCGAAGCACCATTTCCCATAGGAATGCCTTGAAATGCAATTAATCTGTTCCGGCCTTTTTTTTGGTCATATCTCAACTCACTGGTTGCAAGTCGAAGCATTTGTTCCCATAGGAACTAATGGAAAAGCGGTTAATTCATCCACTATCACTATGGGGAGACTTTTTTTAAACCTAAGATGACTCAGGTTAAAAAAAGGGCAGGAAAGGAGGGAGGGAGGGAACAATGGGGAAACAAGGAAAAAAAGAAGGTCATCACTGGGGCACACAGACCCCTCAGACAAAGGTTTATGCTTTTAAGACTTTGGAGTCTGAAACACATTTTAAACCAAACACCTTTTAAAACAAAAGACAGGTCACAGTACACAAACCCTAGGAGCCACAGAATAAATTAAAAAAACACACACTTTCTAGCAGGGACTAGATTTGCTACAACTACACACTGCAAGACCCATCAGAGCACAGAAACATATCCCCACAACACAAACCCACATTGCAAATACCCTGTACATACAGTATTCATCCAGAACAGGCAGTCTCTCTGCTTTAAAAAAGGAAGTCAAAAAGCAAAAAGCAAAAATCCAAAAATCAAATATTAAAAAAAAACCAAAAATGCCAAAACCCCCAACAACAATACAGTACAGTACAGTATTGTACCAGGCAGTGCCCTGCAGTTCAAAGTCTCTTTCCAAACCCATACTCTCTAACCGCTGGGGCGAAAGAGCTACAGAGAAGCAGCCTCTTTGCTGACCAATGGCTAACTAAAAGCCGTTCAAATTCCCCACCTTCCCCGGCTTTTTTTTCTGTTTGTAACTTGAAGCGCTGGTCACAAGTAGAAGCAAAATTTTGTGGCTGGAGCTGGTCGTAACTTAAATTGGTTGTAAGTCGGAATGTTCGTAAGTCGAGGCGCCACTGTAGTTTGTTATCCCTCCTCTCACTCCATTGATCCACTGCCTACCACACCCACTGTTTCTGTTCCACCAGTGCAAATCTTGACTACTATTACTGAGCCAGCATTCTCTCACTCTTGACCACCGTACTTATAGCGCCTGTATTTTCATTTCCAAATTTTATGTGTACTATGATACTGACCAAGTGACCATGGTACTGATACACATTCCACTTTGTTCTGCCTTCCAACCATAATTATAGTTCTTCCTTACCCAAGCAGCCCGTGTACCTGATCTCCATTATGCCACCTCTGTCTTCCAGTACGGTGCCTCACCCTTCATGGAGAGAAAGCTAAAATGAACTCACCATGTCCCACTCCTCAGTTTCAGATCATGAATAGTTTGCAAGCTGATCTGCTCACATCAAGCCTTCTACCCGAAATCAATTTAGGAATACGCAAGAAGCTCCTTCACTACTGGAAAAATATGTGTCTTACGCTGACTCTTGATCTGTATTGCAAAGTGATTTCAAGTATTCTGTTGCTGGGAAGAGGCTCCAAGGAAGATCCAGTTATCTCTGTGGCTACATTGAAAACTATGCACTCCCAATGCTTCATTCCTGTTGAAAACAATAAAACCAACAAGGCAGGAGTTCCCAGCCACTCCCATTACCTCTCATCATTTGGAAACATTTTACAGAGTCCAGGATAAAGCTTGCACATTTTTGTTGAAGGATCCTACACCTAATTTCATTACTGCTGCCTCCTCTGTTGGGAAGAAATGGTACTCCACTCCACATGCCAAGGAGTGCTAACATCTGGATGTACCATGTTGGAAGCCTATTCAGGAGCTGTGCTACATCTTAAAATAGCAAACCAACAGATCTCGTTCAGCTGCTACTAAACTTCTTCTCTGGGATGAGCTGGCTAATTTAGCGGGGTATCTTCCTGATGATAAAAGGGAGACCATCGGTTTCTTCTTCAAAGAAGCTGGGAAAGCCTTTTGCCAACAAATCTATTTGGTTCTCTATGTTGCTGAATGCTCCTTGAAGGCTCTGACATTTGCCATTACCTTGAGGCAACATTCCTGGCTTCACTCCACTGTGCTGTCAGAGAATGATTGCATAAAGGTTGAATACAAGTCTTTCGATGGTCTCTGTCTTTTCTTGGAAACCACAGATGAAAGACAGCAGCCATAAACTATCAAATAGATCTTCTTTCATTGGTGCTCCAGTAAGTGCAGGTGTCTGCCCACCTGCTTTCTGGAGGCTTTTCCAGATAAGCTGAGAAGTCTTTGCCCATATATATAGATGAATAGAGACTGGCCATTTTTCTTCTTTCAAGAAGAAAAACAGATTGCTTAGCTATAACATTTATTCTTCAGGTTAGTGGAAAAAATGTCTCTCTGCATGAGAAAATAGTGTGGAACCTTAAAAACTAACAAATTTATTTCTTTGTGAGCATTCATGGATCAAAATCCACTTCCTCAGGCACATGGATACTATGCCATCTGTATTTATACATACCCCTGTGGTAGAAGGAATCATGACCATGTGAGGATACAGGCAATAGACAAAAGGGCAATGCATCATTACCGTAAGAGTTGGACTGGCAAGGTGTTAATTACTTAAGCTTGCAGGCCACTCTTGGAGTGAAGTATCTGCTAGGTAAGATGTGGTGTAGTGGATGGAGCGGCCGACTAGGACTCAAGAGCCTGGGTTTGAATCCCTGCTCAGCCATGGAAACTCACAGAGGATGTGGAACTGGCAAACCACTCCTTACATATCTCACTTCCCTTGAAAGCCCTATTCAGGTCACTATATGTAGGTTCTGACTTGATGGCCCATAACAAGGTAAGCTTGGCAGTTCCAGAGTGGTCAGACATTCCCTTTTCTGGTCACCTATGCCTTTAGACCACGTTAGGCAGGGCATGCCGGTTGATGACTTCTGGGAGCTATAGTCCCCAAGGAATCTGTGTAGGAGCATAGACAATTGCCTTCTACTAAGGCAGACCATTGGTCCACTTCACTTAGTACTGCCAAATCTGACAAGCAGCAACCTTCCAGGGTTTTAGGATGGATTTCATTCCTTGTTATTTAGAGCTGCCATATCCAAAGTCAGTAGAGTTCCGCCCAACCTCCAGCAACAGAAGGAAAAGTCATCCAACAGTACAGGCACTGACTGACAGTAGATGTCCAAGAGACAGCAGTTGCCCAGGACTTTCTCATCACCTACTACCTAGTCCTTCAGAGTATCAGAGAGATCCATGACTGAGCCATCAGCATTTAACAATTCCCTGCAATGAATATTATTCCAGGAAACAGAAATGCTTGACTGGTCATTTTCATGTTTGTAAAATAGACATAAGAGAATCATTCTATTTTGCTTTTCCATCCCATACAATTATCTTATTTAGGGCCATCTTTCTTAGCTTTGTGCCGTCCTAAATTCTCTATGGATGACAAACCTCAACAGCATCTTCAAAAGCAGAGACATCACCTTGCCAACAAAGATACTGTACGCATAAAGCTATGGTTTTTCCAGTAGCGATGTATAGAAATGAGAGTTGGACCAAAAAGAAGGCTGATCGCCGAAGAATTGATGCTTTTGAACTGTGGTGCTGGAGGAGACTCTTGAGAGTCCCCTGGACTACAAAGAGGACAAACCTATCCATTTTGAAGGAAATCAACCCTGAGTGCTCACTGGAAGGACAGATCCTGAAGCTTGAGGCTCCAATACTTTGGCCATTCATGAGAAGACTCCCTGGAAAAGACCTTGATGTTGGGAAAGTGTGAAGGCAAGAGGAGAAGGGGAAGACAGAGGATGAGATGGTTGGACAGTGTCATCGAAGCTATCAACATGAATTTGACCCAACTCCGGGAGGCAGTGGAAGACAGGAGGACCTGGCATGCTCTGGTCTATGGGGTCACGAAGAGTCAGACACGACTTAATGACTAAACAACAACAACAACAACAAATTCTCTATGACTAGATCACTGAAGGCAAGTTGATGACTTGATGGACCAGCTTGCTTCTTTTCCCTCATCATAGGACAATTAACTACAAACAATTCTCTCGTAATTTCATAGTTTTGGATTTTAAAAATAGTAAAAGAGCAAGTTCCTCAGATTGCTTGAGTCCAGACAAAATTTAACATTAATTGTCTGAATGTAATTAAGTCTTTGTTATGTAAATGGCATCCACCAGTGAAGGTTGCCCTTGCAATGCAGAGTAGCAGCTTCAAGAAGTGGTTTTTGTTGGGAATATGCCAGGGAGAAAAAGAGTTAAATAAAGCCAGATTATTATTAGGTGAGAGAAGAGAATGGCCAAGGTCACCAAAATGTAAGCCAAATCTCTGACCGATTGCATCTTGTTATTTTCAAGAGGAGTGCACCAAACAGGAAAGTGGAAACATGATGAGATTTGTGGTATAATTATTTTCTTTGATCAGAACTTGGGAAAAGTTACTTTTTTTTTTGCACTATAGATCCCAGAATCCCCAGCATGTTACTGGCCATGATAAGGCAGCAGGTTCTGGGAAATGGAGTTTTAAAAACATAGTTATTCTTTGAGTGTTATCTTTCTCCAGTAGAAGGGAACTCAAATAGCAACGAATGCTGACAAAGCCATGAGAGAGAGAGAGAGAGAGAGAGAGAGAGAGAGAGAGAGAGAGAGAGAGAGAGAGAATATGATCCTTCATGATTGGTAAAGCTCCTTCCACTCCTCCCCCAGATTCTCTGGCATATTATTGACTGGCCTTTGTATTATGTGCCACAAGGGAAAGGAATTGTTTTGGATTTCTTTCTGCTTTAAGTGAGGGTTTACTTGAGTGAGGGATGGCTTAAGTGGGGCTCCATCGGCATTATCTTTCCAGTTTGTATTCCTGCTCTGAAACAAATAAATGGCTAGAGACAAATGTGTCTACCTCATGCAATACTTCATGCGTGAGGGTGAAACCCAGGAGGATGTCAACTTTATCTGGCTCCTTCCGTGATATATCGCCACTAAATAGCCAAGGCAATGTAACATTCTGAAAATAAGAGATCCATTATGGTGAAAAAGAGCCAGGCTCTTGATGCTATCCCACCTTCTACATGTGCACGGGTTTGTAAGGTTTTCCCGTATCCCAATCTGTATCTCTGAAAGACAGAAGATTAAATATCTTCAGGTTAGGAATACAAAAATAGGACTCGCACAGATCGCAATATTGGGGTGGGTGGGAGTTGCACTCTCTGCTCCTTTGCTTTACTTATCTTCCTTTTGTAAGATATTCCAAAAAGTCTCTTTTGAGGGAACGAAACAAATCAAATGGCAGATTAAACTTGTCATTCCACAATTATTCCTATTCCACTGGAGCTTTGGAAAATGATATTAGAGCAACTAGCTCTCTGAGGATCTCCAAACATCCAGTTTGGGATATTTCCTATTCAGCCATTTCCTTTTGTACTTTAAAGAAAGAGAAAAACCAGTTATACTTGCTTTCTGAGGGTTTCCTTTTTGTAACATTAATACATATGTTTCACAGTCAGGGTTTCTACCTTACTTCTGTCTAAAGCCAAATTAGATGCAATATGAGGAGTCCCTCTTCATAAAGTCGTGCTTTATTGCCTCACTGGAGGTGCCGTTGAGTTACTGAAGGCAAAGTCCACAGAATGTGAACTCTAGTGGGGTCTACCAAGCACTTAAGGCTTTGAGTAGGGCTCAGGGACAGATGCCATGTCTCATCCAAAGGGTAACCTATCTAAGTATGGAGAACCTTAGCAACAGAAACATGGTTACCAGGTGACAAAGTGGCCATAATAACTATTCACGGAACCTAACTGGTGAAAAAAAATAAAGGTATAACTCACGGAACACGTTTGTATTCCACTATCAGTGGCTGTTCGTCTTGGAATCCTGTGTTTGGAGGAAGAGGAAGGATGGCTGCCTTAAGAAACCATTTGTGCCAGGATTAGACTAAGAGATTTACTGCTTGAGGTGAACTGCAGGGATGTTGGCAAGCTTTTGGGTTTGAGTCCCAAGCCCCACTTCAAGTCCCAAGTTGCAAGCTCCAATTCCAAAACCCTATTAAAAACAAGCTCTTTTTTTTCCAGAAAAAAGGGAGGGGCGGGCCGGTTCCAAGTCATGAGTCTGAAAAAAAACCCTCAAGTTAAGCCTGAGTTGAGTGACTTGTGCAACTTAAGACTGACCTGACAGCGAGTCCAGCGATTTGAGTTCCCATCCCTCGTGAACTGTGAATGAGTTGAGGCACATGGCACCCAAAGCCAGGTAGGGTTGTTCTAGTACATGAGGCAGAAAATTCCAGAAGCACCTTCCCCCATCACTGACAGAATAAATACAGGAGCAGCAAAATAGATTTTTTTTTGTTGGTTTTCCGTGACCCCTGAAACCTGCTGCCTAGGTTAGCTGCCTCATTCTGCCTAATGGCTAGTCCTGCTTAGAGTTGCCTGAGTTGACACTCTGTAAGCTGCTTGATGCATGAAATGTGTTTCGGTGGACTGTGTTTTGGAAACAGAACTCTTGGTTAAAGGGTATTAGATCAGGGAAAATAATGTTGAACTATTTTGGTTAGTGCATTGGCCCATGGAACAAGAATGTCAAAAAGCCTTCAGACACAAGCGAAAAGGTCAGAATTATTCATTTGATATGGTAGCCAATTGTTTGATCATCTATGATCTTAAGGCCACATCTGGAAGAAGCACACTTACAAGATGATTTAGAGGCACTATTGATTCAGTTTGTTCAGTTGGCAGAAAATATGCTCCAAAGTAGTACAAGATACAGACATTTTAAAGGACTAACCATCAAAGCATTTCAGTCTTCAGTCAGTCCTCGAGAGGTTAATGCAGGACATCTGGGAAGATACAGGGCATCTTGGAAGAAATATGGAAGGGAAGTTATTCTTGGACTCTCTGTAATTTTTGTGTGCTTTAAAATGCATATACTGCTTTTCACCCTAGTCTTGTTTATCCTCACAACAACCCGACAAATTAAATAATTCAATATTTCTATATTTGCAGATCAGGAATGGTGGCATGTAAATTGCCTGATGAATCCTGTAGGATTTTAATTTTTTTTTAATTTTATTTTTTGTTTTAAAGTTTCAGGAGGGAAAAAAGGAGATATCTATATTATGGTTTTGATCTAGGCAAAGCTGGTGACACTTATTTCCTGTTCATATTTATGGAACTATGTTAGTCAGACTGCTGGATAGCTCAGTGGTTTAGGTATCTGGTCATGGAGCCTGAGGTTGGGACTTTGATTCCTCACTATGCCTCCTTCACAGGGGATGGGCTTGATGATCCATAGGGTCCCTTCCAGCTCTGTAATTCTAAAATGATGATTATTAATATGACTATCATAGGTTCCATTGATTTAAATACAGACTATAGAGAGAGATTCGGAAAGTTAATTTTGGGGATGACATTTCCTACGATTGTCCAGCAAGTACAGCCACTGGCCATACTGGCTGAGCGATTTTGGAAGCTGTAGTCTCAAAAAGTTGTTTTTTAAATGTGACCAAATTAAGTCTGGATTTAGCCATACATCGATTAGATTGTATTTCTGTTTAAATTAATATTTGCAATGACTCTGCCTAGGATCAAAATGAAATACCTCCCCAGGACTTTGCTCCATCCCAGTGATTACTTCTTGATTTGTCATCATATTCTTGCTTTCAGTTTCTTCAATTCCACAATCTCAGTCTGATCTTCGCTTGATTGGGTCCCATAGTTACATATACATCAGGAATTCTTCTCTAAGTGGTCTGTGGAATGCTAGTTTACATTTCCTGGTAAGCCACCATCAGAGATTTACTTCCACATGATCAAACATGCGTTGGGAAACAGGGATTGCATGGTGTTTTACAAAACCAGGGGGCAGACTCCTGCCCCCAAAAGTACTGTACACAAGCTGAAATTCAGTACAGGAGAAACAACACTAGAAAGGTGAAGCAGGATTTCATGGAACTTGTGGGTTCAGAGGAGGGATTCGGGAAAATAAGAGAGGTGGCTTTGTGAAGCTGTGTCTAACAGTATCGGTCAAAGACTGGGCTTTGCATAATTCCTGGAAGGTAGAAAATAATTGTACACAAATTATAACAGTTGTAATTTAAGCAAAGAGAAAGGTTTATTTTGAAAACTCACCATGTCTACTGAATTCAAATCCAAAGCTAATTCAGAGCTAATTCACTTGCTAATTAAATTAATTGAAACCTAAATTTCAGAGAAAGAAAGCTTAGCCAAGGCAGTGAGAGGTAACTTGGAAATATTATGGGTTTTTAAAGATGTTTATAGAAATGAACACATGCAGGCACCACATTTAATGTCCAAAATTAGTCTCCACATGTCATTATGGTGCTGTCCCCATCTAATTACAATAATTTTTGCCCACTGTAGTATTTGCATAAGACTAATGTTTCACTTTAACAAGCCCTGTGGAGAAGCACCAGAAGAGAATGTTTCTTGGATTGCAGTACTACATTTTTAAAAAATCATTTTTAATTTATTAGGGACAGTTATGCACTTATTAGGAACAGAGCATGAGAACAAAATCTTGGTACCTTTCTCAAATATGAACTGGTCTTGGATGCTAAGTCTTGCTATAATCAAGTGTCTGCCAATGCAACAGAAGCTCCCCCGCCACCTTCTCTCTAAAATAATGATTGTGTGCCATCAAGCGAATCCTGACTTAGGGCAATCCTTTTCAGGACTTTCTAGGTAGGGAACACTCAAAAGGGGTTTACTATTCCCTTCTTCTGGGGGCATCCTGGGACTGTGTAGCTTGTGCAAGGCAACACATGTTGGCTCTTCTGGGATGCCCAGTAAAGAACTGAATTCTCAATGTCCATCCCTTATCTTAGTTAATCCTAATGCAAACATATTTTAGTAGGTGTGAGAGAACAGAGGAATACAAGCTTGCTGAAGAGCTGATGTTTTCTCAGAACGAAGCTGCAGAAGGGACTGTGAAAAGGAAACTAGGCTAGTCCAAGACATTTTAGCTCCTGTGATGAAGGGCAAGAGGGCTCTTCCAAGTTACGCATAGAGAAGAATCTTATTTTGATGTTCCTGGACAGGGCATCTGGCCTTCTTGGAGGATACAGGGCAGGCTAGCTGGCACAGGCTACTCTGTCCTCCAAACTCCTTGTTCCTCTCCAACTAATAGCACTTGCTGCTTAAAGCTGGTGTCTCACTTTGCCTAGCGGTCAAAGAGCACAGAATAAGGCAGAGATTACAATGACAGTAGCCTGCTTGGTGATGTACACTTGTGAACAGCTCCTCACACAAGTACCAAGGAGAGATGTTATGTTGCTGCTGACCTCATTCCTGAGGTCATGTGGCTTCTCACTCCTACTTCTAACATTCACATGCTAAGCATAGAAATTTGTAGGAGAGGGAACAAAAGGGTATTGATCTTTACATGCACAGACTCCCTTGGGAAGTAAAGGCCTGCACTACTGGGTCTCCCAGTTCCAAGGAAACCTATCTATGTATTTCTCTGTGGGGGCTTTTTTCCTGGAGATTTTCATATTCAGCATATGGATTATATGGCCCAGGGACAAATTCTTTGGTAGCAGGTGAGACCTGTGACACAAATATCTCTTTTTAGCACCTAAGATCTTCTATCAAGTTCCTGCTTCATTGTCTACCATCCTCCTCCTCTTAGAACTATAGAACTGGAAGGGACCTTATGGGTTATTGAGTCCAGCCCCTGTCAAGGAGGCACAGCGGGGAACAGAACTCTCAGCCTTCAGTTTTGCTGCCAGATACCTAAGCAACTGAGTTCTCCAGCACTTCATCTTCATGTTAAGTCTGGATCTCTTGACATAAGAGGATGAGTCTCCTTAAATAGTCACCTTGTGTTGTAGATAATTTTATTTTGAGAGAGGTAGACACAGTGTTCCTGCTACTAGTTTGTCTGCCTGGTCTCTTTTTCAGAAAGCCTTGAATGGATGCTCCATTGTTTTTTGTCCTGTTGCTACCCCTTTCTGGTTATTTTCATTAATGCTTTGTTTAAATTTATGTTTGTATATTGCTGTGAAATGAATATACATAGCAATATAGAAAGATAAGTATATGGATGAAGCAAGGGATCTCAATGAAGTTAGCAGTTCTGAAAATGAAACTAAAGATTTTTCCCTTTAATGTGAAACAATGATGGCTTCTCAAATTTCGGAAAGTTTCCAAAGATTACATGAAAATTGCTAGGATTCTGGATGGACTGCTTCAATTGCTTTTGGTTCTACACGTCAGAGTATATAACTCTTATTTTCACAATATTTTCTTTTCTTCAGTTCCAGCATCATCCAAACCAGTGTTGTGTTATGAAAACCATGGGCTCTAGGTAAGATCTTGTGAAGTGGGTCTCTTTACCTAGTAATCGTTTTAGATTAAAAATTAAACAAAATCCATTTTACATCATCCAACCTATCTCCCTGTTGTTGGAAGTACAAGTGGCTTTGGGTAAGGTGCTGACAAATAGACTTCAGGCCCGTGATAGCAGGAATAAAACAAAGAGTTTGCTTTGCTATTTCCCATACCAAAATGCTTACATGTTACTAGAATAACAATACTAACTAGTCCACCTCTTGCACAGTTTGCATTAAATGGCAAGGATGGGAGATAGGACTGAAGACCGACGACTGTCTAAATCCCTCACTCCAAGTTTGAGGTTTGTACACTGCATTCCCTTTGGAGTGTGACTGTCATAATGCATTCAATTAATGCTAATGTGGTTATGATGGGTTATTAAGGTAAAGGTAAAGGTTTCCCTTGACAATTTTTGTCCAGTTGTGTTCGACTCTAGGGGGCGGTGCTCATCCCTGTTTCCAAGCCATAGAGCCAGCTTTTTGTCCGAAAACAATCTTCCGTGGTCACATGGCCAGTGTGACTCAGACATGGAATGCCGTTACCTTCCCACCAAGGTGGTCCCTATTAATCTACTCGCATTTGCATGCTTTCGAACCGCTAGGTTGGCGGGAGCTGGGACAAGTGACGGGCGCTCACTCCGTCACATGGATTCGATCTTACGACTGCTTGGTCTTCTGACTCTGCAGCACAGGCTTCTGCAGTTTAGCCCACAGCGCCACCACGTCCCTCATGATGGGTTATTGGGGATCACTAATCCGTTCTGTGTAGGAACAGCACACACACCGTCAAAAACTGGTTTCTAAACCTGACGTGGTCTAAAAGACTAGGGGGCATATTTCCCAGCACTTTGCCACCAGCCACTTGTGCTCCTAACAACAGGGAGACAGGTTGGGTGAGGTATGATAGAAATTTCATCTTCATGTTTGGTTAAGGACAAGCTCAGCATTTTCCCTGACATGGGTTCTGACAGGAGCCGTGTCCATGCCACAAATGATGGAGGTGGCCTGAGTAAGAATCAGTTGACCTTCAGAAAAAGGGAATGCCTAAGGAGAAATTTATGTTCACTTAAAAAATGCTTTCTTAATTTCTGAGGCGAATCAGAGTGTTAAAGGTCCTACTGCATTTTGAATGGCACATGTCTTGTCAATGCATTGCTGAAAAGCTGGGTGGAAGCTTAAAAATTGCAATGCTTATTTCCCCCCCCCCAGCCCCTTTGTTTGCTTTGTTGACGGCAAGTCCCTGGTAGATAGCTTCAGCCTTGCCTGTGAGTCACCCTCCCTTTGTATATCCCCCCCCGGCCACCACTGCCACTGCCTCTATCTAGTTGTACGGGTATGTCTTCCTGGCTACATGCAGCTCTCCTGTCAGTGGATACTGTCCTTGAACTAAACAAAACCTTGCAAGCTGCTCTGTGAGTTGAGTCGCTTACCTCTGTCTCCAGAGAAGTTTATCTCCCTTGACAAGGTTTTGTCTAGTTTTAGTGGCAGGCCATGCATGCAGCAGCATGTGACCTGGGCTCCTTGCATCAGGCGGTGTAGTGCTCAGAACTGTCACACAGTCAGAACAAGTTAATTCAACATGAGGAGCGGTGCAGGCTGTAATAATATCAGGCCTCTGGAGAGGGTGCTGTCATACAGTGTGTACGAATGGCTGCCCCAGCTGCTTCCCCCTCCCCCTCCTGCCACATTCAATAACGCAAGGTGACAGGCAGCAGGTTTCTTCCCCAAGAGTCACTTGGCAACTGTGTATGTTAATTGTCTGTTTCCTCACTGGGGCAGGTCTTTCCCACTCCTCTGTTCCAGGACAGGCGCCTCTTGCTGGTTGCCTTACGAAGGCAGCAGCATCTTTCTCCTGCGTGGGACAATATGTTCAGAACTGCCTGAAGCTGCTTCCTTTTGCCTGCTCTACTGGTGCTGTTCCGTATGGTGGCAAAGCACCTTGCTTTATGGAGGAACGTCTTCCCTTTGAAGGACTGTGGAATCTAAATCTGGTTTAAAGACCGGGAACCACAACCAAGGACAACAGAGACCTCCAGGTTGCCCATCATCAGCTAGCAAAACTCTGGGCAGTCCATCATCAGCTGGTATCTAGGCAGTACTCAATTGCTGTTGAAACTCTAATAATCTTTGCTACATTTCCATTTATACACATTAACATCCTGAGATTTTACATAGGTCGATGGCCTCTTTCACTAAAACTAGACAAAACCGTTGTCTTTTTTGGTGATGCACCTCTTCACAGTCCATGAAGTGGCCCTGCGTGGCAGTCAAAGAAATCCCCAATCACAGTGCTACTCTGTTTGCCAGATTTTCACAATGATTTGGCTAGCTGCTGGTGTAAACAAAATGCTGAACTAAATGGAACTTAATGAGAAACAGAAATATGGCTGGCGAAGACTTTGAATACTCAGGAATGAGAATCACATAATCTTATATAGTTTTACTTCTTCCATATTATTATTATTATTATTATTATTATTATTATTATTATTATTATTATTATTATTATTATTATTATTATTATTATCATCATCATCATCATCATCATCATCATCATCATCATCATCATCGCCGCCGCCGCCGCTGCCGCCGCCGCCGCCGCCGCTGCTGCTATTAATAATAATTGCATGCCATGAAATCGATTCTGACTTATGGCAACCCTTTCCAGGGGCTTCTAGGTAGAGACTACAGTACTCAGAAGAAGATTACTAACACCTTCTTATGGGGATGCTCTGGGACTATGCAGCTTTTCCAAGGCTATCCAGGCTGGCTCTTTTCCCAGGTATCACAACGGGGAGCTTAATTCCCAACCTCTGGCTCCACAGCCAAATACCTAATTTACTGAGCTGCCACTACTATGGCACAGTCAATCCCTGTCACTGCCAAAATATCAAATAAAATTGTCTCAAAATGAGCAATGGAAATTCCATTCCATTCCATACATACAACTTGACTTAATAATATATTACCTTTTGAACATAAAAATAGCTGTTCTTGAGCAGGACAGACAGACGGACGGACAGACAGATGGAAGGAATGAAGGTAAAGGAAGGAAGGATTAATAACTTTATCTTTTGTGTATCTGCTTTGGCTAAATATATGGTGGGGATCATACCCATCAGTTTGGCCCTGACCTCTGTGCACTTATTCAAATCTTGCTTGACATTTGGTGTCAGGAGACCACACCAGTTTTCACCATGCATTTTGTGTTATTTTAGTTTTTTCAGGAGTATTGCTCATGATGTAAAAGAAAAGAAAAGAAGATGAATACTTTGTCTATGTTTTCTTATTTTTTTCCCCATGAAGCAATTGAATCTAAGCTCCAGGTGCCATTAAAAAACATTTAAGTGTATTGACCTTAGCAAATCCAGCATCTTTGATGCCAGGAAAGCAATTTCTATGAGATGAAGAGTTTCCAGCTCTTGATAAAAGGTGAGGAGGGGCTGCTTCTTGTGTATGAATAATTTCTCACAGGGAAGTGAAAGCTAACCATCCATTTTAGGTAGATGAATTCTCTTAAAGTCTTAATATTCTTTTTCTTTAAAAAGTGGATGGGGGGAGGGAAGGGAGAAGAAATAAGGCCACAAGGAAAGAAATAGAAGTGTCATTACTACATGGTTAAGAATCTTTCAGGCAATAAAACAAACAATAGAGATGCACCATTAATTCAAAATTCAAAATGTATTGCTATATATGTATATATGCATGCGTGTTTGTTTGTGCATATAAAGATAAAATTATATTTATAATAATAATAATAATAATAATAATAATAATAATAATAATAATAATAATAATAATAATAATAATAATAATAATAATAATAATAATAATAATAATAAAAAACTAAAATTATATATATTAATAATATAATATAGTTCATAATTATAATAATAAATTTAAGTTTATAATTTTATTTCATTTAGTGTAGCAATACTGATACCATGTTTGGGATGTGAGACTAGCACAATCCACAGTGGCATAATTCACCTCTGTTTAAATGGAAACATTTTTCTGTCCTAACATACATTTTTAGAAGGAGAGCAATTAGAAAAACATGAAAGAGAATCAATGTGATGATTTTTTTCTACTTAGGTTGGATTTGGGAGCCTGTTTTAAAAACTTGGATTAGGACATTCTCATCTACTCCACATGGGTATCTATATATTTCCCTGGTTTTTGTTCTTATATTTAGCTTCATATGAAATTGCATGAGACAACCACAGGAAGGGATTCTCATGTTACGTAATCATGTTCATATTTGGACTCAAACCCTTGTTGACCACTGTGAACTGGAATCGATTCCATCACCCACACAATGTGTTGAGAAAAAGCAAACTTTGTTGTTGTTGTTGTTGTTGTTGTTGTTGTTCTTCTTCTTCTTCTTCTTCTTCTTCTTCTTCTTCTTCTTCTTCTTCTAGTCACAGCATTCAGTTACAGTAGTACAACAAAAGAAATAAATAACCAGTGTCTAATCTATGCAAATGCTTAAGATTATGATAAATCCTAAATAAAATAGGACTGATTTGAAAGTTGTCCTGAACATTTCTTAGCATTCCAGAGTTTGCAGGCACACAGAGATAAATAATGTGGCTCCAGAAATTGGTACCTCTCTCTTCAAGCTCTTCATATGTAAAAACCTCAGTGCAACAAGACAGAGAAGACCGGGTCAAGTTCAAGGATTGGCCACTCCTAGTTTGGATAGCTCCATGATTTAGGTATCTGGCTGCAGAACCAGAGTTTGGGAGTTTGATTCTCCACTGTGTTTCCTGTGAGATGAGCCAGCCTGTGTGGCCTTGGGCAAACTGCACAGTCCCAGGGTACCCCAGGAGGAAGGGAATGGTAAACCACTTCTGAGTACACCATGCCTAGAAAACTCTTAAAAAGGTAGTCAGAATTGACTTGATGGCACATGATGATGATGATGATGATGATGATGATGATGATGATGATGATGATGATGATGATGATGATGATGGCGGCGGCGGCGGTGGTGGTGGTGGTGGTAGTGGCGGCAGCTGCTGCTGCCACTGCTGCTGCTGCTACTACACCAAAAGCCAAATCAGAATGAAGGTGAAAAAAAATCCCATCTATGATTTCAGTTCTCCTCTCCTTTTTCCCTCTTAGGAGAGAAGGGAATAGCTGCATGAAGGCTGAAAATCCAATTTCTTACCCATCTAACCAAGAGCTCTTCTCTAGTCATCTCTTTCTCCCTCCTTTATAAATCCACCTCCTCACACTTCCTCTTCCTTTCCTTTAAGGCTCTTTATCAGATTGGACAATATAGACGTATAAGGCATCAGGTTTCGCAGAAGGTCCATAGAGTTGAACCTGACTGGACAAATTTCTTAGGAGAGAGCTGGGTGATATATACAAGCAGCTGACACTGATCAGGTATTTTTTGGTACTATGTGATCTCCAAATTTACAGTTTAATAAGGCAGCCTAATACAATTTTATTAGAAAAGCAACTTTTATTAAAAAAGAAAACCCACAAATCTTTCTACTATGTCTCATCATTTTCAGGGAAACGACGAATGTTTTTCCAGGGCACTGCAGGACAACCTGATTAGCATGGCTCATTAACATGCCATGGAGCAAACTTATTCTCAATGGCTATTCTTCTTTCAGTTTTAGAGCATCGCTCATAAATTCCAGGATTCCGGCAATGACAACAAACCCTTTTTGGGGTCCTTCTTTTGTCTCAGAAAGACAAAAGGAGCAGGATGAGGATGTGCATCCTATTGAATGTGAAGAACACCGGGGCTGTGTGGTTTCCAGGAAAGCCAAAACTGGAACAAAAAAAATTGCCACAGAAAAATTAAAAATGAAAAACTGTTCAGTGCAGCAAATAACATTCCCTGAAAGCACAGAGAAGAAATAACTGGAGATGAGCTATTATAGATGTTATGCCAAAGGAATAGGCAGGCAGCCTTCACAAAGTGGCTATAATTCTCAAAGGAAATGAAAGTGTGAAGCTCTGAGTATCTAGTAATTTGGAGGCTAATTCTCCTTCAGACTTCAGGTCAGTGTTCCCAAAGTTTTCACATGTATGAATCCAACTCTCAGCGGGCCAGATAATGACATGTCTGTGCAGGAGATGGGAACAGCTTCTTCTCTGCTCTCCGAAGTATAGGCTGAGAATGACTGCAGGTCTCGTTTGACTAAATGCTATTACCATCTCCAAGCTTTCCGCTGGCAATAGAAGCACACAACAGCAGAACGGCTGGGGGTAGGGTGGGGGTGGGGAATCACGCCACCCAGAATAACGAGGCTGCAACACACTTTTGTGGCGCACCATTCCAGAAGGTTCCTTTTACGGCGGAGCTAGTGACATTACCTGTAGGATTAGGTCAGTCTACAGTGCTATTGCTTTTTACAGTTAATACTGCTTTGCCAATCTTAGGCTGTGAGTACGTGGTCAAATGCTGCAGGATTTGCTCCACTTAAAAAATTGGTGCATTTAAAGGTGTTTTGTTTTTTACTTTTAAATTTCTGACATATACAAGATTAGCGCTAGATCACTCTATCACTGTATGGTTAATAATAATAACAACCTTAGAACTGCAGAGCTGAAAGGGACTCTGTGGATCATTTAGTCCAGCCTCTGTTAAGGAGGTACAGTGGAGAACTGATCTCCCAACCTCTGGCTCAGAGCTGGATACCTAAGCCACTTAGCTATCCAGCAGTTCTTGTGTCATTGTTATTATTATTTCCTGTATTTACACCCCATAACAGACCTCTGGGTAGAGTGGGCGGCATATAAATTAAATAAATAATAAAAATAATAAATTAAATAAATAATAACAGGCTCAGGAGGGGCAGGACCGAAGGAAGGAAGGAAGGAAGGAAGAAAGGAAGGAAGAGGAAGGAAGGAAGGAAGGAAGGAAGGAAGGAAGGAAGGAAGGAAGGAAGGAAGGAAGGAAGGAAGGAAGGAAGGAAGGAAGGAAGGAAGGAAGGAAGGAAGGAAGGAAAGAAAGAAAGAAAGAGAGAGAGAGAGAGAGAGAGAGAAAGAAAGAAAGAAAGAAAGAAAGAAAGAAAGAAAGAAAGAAAGAAAGAAAGAAAGAAAGAAAGAAAGAAAGAAAGAAAGAAAGAAAGAAAGAAAGAAAAGGGGCTCTGGGCTGGAATGTGAATTGTATTGCATCCAGTACAAAAGGTGAATTTCCAAATCAATTTGCAGTCACAATCCTATGTGAGCACTGACTGCGATTTCAAACACAATACAGACTGCAAATCAAATTGCGGCAAAGCCAAATTGCTCTGAATTGGCATTCTAATGTAGTTGCACCCTTATTTCATTCACCCTAGAGTCACCATTAAGAGGCCAACCTTTGCTGTCCTTTTGAAAGACAATGCAATGCCGTTGTACATGAGTGAATAAGTGGGCACCATGGCTGAAATGAGTAACAAACATGGGTACCTTCAGTTTAAACTCAGAATGGGATTTTTTCATTCCAATATTTTATGTGTAATGAAAGATTTTTTTTCCACAGTATTGGCAGGTCACAGTGGCAAGGCAACACTGAAGCATTCAGATTGCAAAAGCTATCCTGCAGGTTGCAAGTTTGAATATTTCTTCCATTAAAAAAAAATCCTAGCAGCATGTCAATAAATATTTACTTTAAATGTTTTCCTTGATTAATTTTCTCTGTTCACATATATATACAGGAACATTTAATAATGCAATTCTTTAGGTAGACTAACCCTTGGTGCTTTGGTCAGAGCTCTTGGGGTCAAATTATATGTTAAAGATGGCCCATTCATAATAAAACTGAACTCCATTAATGTTTCAGAGTTGTGACTGACATTCAATGACTTCGTGACAAAGCCTGTGGTTACTGCTTGATGTCCAGTCACAAAACATAGCAAGCCACTTTGCAAACTACGGGAGGTGTGAAAAGTTGTGACAACCAGAATTTCTATGCATAGTTTGACCCTGTGATACATATAAAAATGGGGACAGCATGGTTTTATTGGACCCCATTGCGGCTTCATTTTCTCTCATGCCATATTACGTATCCACTGGCCCTACAGCCAATCCTTTTCAGTGAATGAGAAGCTTGTCCTGCCCTGTGCAAGTGAAAACGTATGTCTGTGCCCAGGCGCTTCCTTCTTTTGACTAATCATAAAATATTTCCTATTCTTTTAGGATGACCTTTGGACTTGCAGCGTATTATAGAGAGCCCATGATTAGAAAGGGAAAATCCTTAACTCAGGGTTGGCCACTGTATGCCCCCAAGCCTCCCTCCATTATTACTTTTTAAAAAGTGCTTTGAAAATCGCAATCGGCCCCTTTTTAAATAGGGTGTGTGCATCCCAGCCAGTTTTCTGGCTTATCTGCAGCTCTTTTATATATAAACCATCTTGTTTACTGGTTGCCTATTGCTTTCTTCAGTGATTTTTAAGCAAAATGGAAGGATTTTTTTAAAAAAACCTTAATTAACGTAGTCTTTAATCAGACAGATAAATTCCTGACTCCTGACTGCATTTTAGCCTGGGAGGACTCCTTCTAGCTGAGGACTTCCTGAATCAAACAGAACAACTGAAGTAAAAAAAAAAGTATTAAAAATTCAAAATGACTGCAGAGTACAGTTACCGAATAACTAAACGTGTAAGTCTAAACCAAGTGTAAGCTGGATAGTTCAGTAAGTTAGGTAGCTGGCTGAGGAGCCAAAGGTCAGGAATTCAGTTCTCCACTGGGGCTCCTAGGAAAAAAGCCAGCCTGTGTAGCCTTGGGCAAGTTACAGAGTCTCAAAGCCTGGCTCCCAAAGAAGAAAAGGATAACCTATGGATGTTTTTCTGACATTGCCTTTGAAGGAGCAGCCCTTAGCCTGCCAGCCAAACTAGAGGCTGGCCACTCCTGCCTTAAAGAATCATAGAGTAGTGAAGTTGGAAGGGGCCTATAAGGCCATTAAGTCCACCCCCTGCTCGATGCAGAATCTGAGTGTCACAGCAGAAGTTCCTCTCAAACAATGCACATGAATTAGTTTTATTTCATTAACGGTCTTCAGAACATAGGCAGAGGAGTCTGCAGTCTGATTCCATGAACCCAAAATACTGCCTTATACACCTCTCTCCAATATGCCTCCCGTCCTGATTTCAGCTATACTATCTGGTTCTGTTCTCAGCCCACCACGAACCGTTCCCTTGTGAAATGAATCTGTGCAAAGCAAGACTGCAAGAATGTTCTCATGCACCTGATTCTTGAATTCACCCAAGTGGAGCTCAAGAACCGAAATGTGGCTGCTGTTGTTTCAAGGGTGTTCTCAAGGGAATGAGCACACAAGGGAGCCTGCAGTCGGGGTGGGGTGGGGGTGGGGTAGGGAAGCAGCCCAGGAGGTAATATGGATATAAAGTTAGAGCATTCATTTACTCTGCTTCCTCCTCTCCTTTCAGCATCTTGCCCAATTGGAAGATTCTTGCTGGAAAGGGAGCTGAGCTGATCAGATCTAGGCAGATGGCAGGTCTCTCTGCGGCCCCTTGAGCAGCTGCCTCTGCTGACAAAGATACTCTATGTCTCCTCAGCTGAAAGAACAAGAGAGGGTTGGCAAAGCCATTGAATATTTCATCTGACATGAAATGATGAAGTGATTTTACAACTTACTTACGGTGATTAAATTAAATGGGTTCCCCTTCATGTATATTTGATCAGTTGTTTGACTTCCTTTTCTGTGGGGCCCTGGTTGGCTTCTTCCTTCTCTACAGAGAGGCCTAAAGTGTTTTTGATACATCTGCACATGCTCACACTCATGTATGTATACGTGCATATGCGGATATGTACGCAGAAACACCCACATTGCTGTGAAGCAACATGAATGTTGACATATGCATGCACGCACACGCATACGAGCATGTGTGTGTGTGTGTGTGCGCGTGCGTGTGCGTGCTGTCAAGCTGTTACCACAATAGGAAGATTAAAACACTGTCTAGATTCTCTCTTTCTCCTTCTCCCCCATCTGCCCCAAATTGCACTTAGCTGCTAGACATTTCGAAAGCACTCACAAGGTGTGGCGGAAATTCTGATTAAAAAAAGGTCTGACACTTGGGTACCACTGCCTTGTCAATGTAGATCATATTCCAGCTGATCAAATTGGCCCTTCAGGCAGGAGTGAGTAGATCGCTCTCCTTTTCTGCCCAATGCTACAAGGCTTTGGCACAGTCGGATCATTTCTTTCCCTTCAGCCCCAATGCAAGGCTATGGGCATTTTTTTTTCAATTTTGCAAATTAATTGCATTCACATTCATACATGCAATAGTGTCTGTTTCCCCCTCCCCTTTCCAGAGGAGGTGGTGCGCTTTATGACAAGAAAAGCAGTTGTATTTTTCCTTGATGCTCCCCCCACCTTCAGACTCAACACAATCATGATATCTGCCAGCTGCTGAACAGATGTGCAATAAGACTGGAAGTAACAGCTGCTTATTGTATAGTGACAGCAATATTTTGTGGCTCCCACATCTCCAGGCATCCATTTTTTTATTCAGTTCTCATTTATTCTCTCTGTATTATCCCGAAGTAAGAAGCTCCTGTTTTTATTCATTTCCCAGATAGGAGAAAAAGAAGAAAAAGGGGAAAAATCACTTGTGTAAGTGAATTCCTAACACTGTTACAGCATATAATTTTATTTATTTTGATTTACACTACAGCAACATAGTACCAAAACATAACTAAGCCTAAGTATATGTAATTGAAACAATGCACATTTTCCTTTTCAAACACTCCTCTGCTTCCCTTCCCTTCCTTGTTTTTTCTGGAAAAATTCTTCATTTGTAAGCTTTTTGGTACACGGACATGTCCTGTTTTATTTTATACAATCATTTATTTTATATTATTTATTTGTTACATTGATGCGTCATCTCTTTGCTATTTACATGGCTATCCTCCACCCCACTGTATTCTCACAACAGCCCTGTAAAGTAGATCAAAATGAAAGGGAGCGCATGCCCCAAATCACTCAGTAAATTCCATGCCTTAGTTGGGACTTTCCCCTGGATTTCCTGATTCCTTGTCTGGCATTCCAGCCATTACACTGCACTTCATCATTGGACTCTGATGATAACATGATTATGATTGCTAAAGTGACAGCTTGGCCTCACCACACAGGCTTTATAGTGAAGGTGATCTGACTGAGTTACTAGAAGAAGATGCTAAAGTGAGACAGTAAGTGAGAAGGAAAATGAAGAAGGGCAAGAGATTACACATACTCATAAAGGGAGAACTCATCTGAAGAGAATATAGTCCCACAGTCAGAGCTTATGCAGAGATGTTGAAATGCTTCCCCCCCTTTTTTTGGGTGGGGGATATGTGAAACATAAGTAACTTCACTCTGTTGCCCTTCTGAAGCCAGCAAATACCTCTTCTAGGATTTTTATAGCACTGCAAGGGGTAACTGCTAAAATCCTAAATCTTGTAAGCCAAGAAAAGGATCCAGGTCTGAACATCTGTCTGCTGATGGACTGCAGGAAAGGTAGGTAAGCAATGTGGCAGAATTTGCCCTTAATTAAAGTGGAGTGGTAATTGTCCATGGCTCAGTAGGTGGGGGGAAAAAACCTTTTGTGCATGGGTAGAGGCAATATGCTGATCCTGTAATCTTACACAGTTAATGCTCCTGTAAGTTTTCACAGGCTTGTACTTCTGCTATTAAAACCTTCCCTGTATTTCAAGGTGTGACCAGACAAGGAAGCTATCTTTGGTCGATCTGAGGTTTCCTCTGGTAGTTAAACAGCTGATGTCATTCACACAGAATGTTTAATTATCCCAGACAATTTTCTGGGCAAGAGTCCACAGCACACCTCAAAATTACTACAATTCTCATCAGGATCACAGGTTGCCCACCCTCCTCTGTCATTAACACTGCTCTCTTTCCCACCTATCTTTTAAAAAAATGTTTGGCAAATGCATAGCATTGACTTAATATAATAACTTCTGAAACTGTAGTGCTTATCTGACATACTGTGAACTGGAGGAGTGAAATTAAAAAAGAAACTGTCCAGAGGAAAGACAAGAGGTGCTTACTGGAGGAGAATCTTCCCACTGTACTGGCGCATCCTTCAGCATAGTGAGGTATGTCAATACAACAGGGACACCCTCCGCAAGTAAGTGTCTCTTGTCTCTCCTTTGAACAATTATAAAAATTATGCTTTTCCAATTTAGTGCTGTATCAGATAAGCACTGCAACATCACAAGTTGTTGTATCAATACATTGCTATGTTACTTGCTAATTTCTTTTTTAAAAAGAGATGATCCACTTTCAATGTCACCCTAGGTACATATGCCGCTGTTCCTTTGGACAGCGTGAGGGTTCAATAGTTACCTCAGGCTTACCAGACACAAACACGGGAGTCTCTTGATCTTGGAAAACAGAACTGGGGTTTATTGGAACATCAAATACAGAGGTATCAACCTTAAACTTGTCATTAGTTTTTCTCTCGTCGACAACGGGTCAAACGAGGGTGTCCATGCTTCTTGCAAAAAGGGATTGAAACTAGGTTCATACCAAGGTCCTTTGGTAAATGGGTTAACTTCACCCGGTAACTTCCCTTCAACGTCCACCTCAATCAAAGGTAATGTCTCTTCATCTCCCCTCTCCAAGTCGAAGGGGTCGCTTCCCTCAGCATAGGGATCCCAGGGTCCTGTAAACACCTCCTCCGGCGAGCCTCCTCCTGTCGCCATGCCCTCCTTTCTCTTTCTTCCTTCTCCACTCTCTCTTTTTCCTCCCTCAAACTCCCTTGCCTCTGTCTCACCTCAGTACGACGGTCTGGGGGGTAAACCCCTTCTTCTTCTGTAATCTGCCTCCTCCCAAGGCACTTTCACCCTCTCACTTCTCCCTGTCCAGGGATCTTCTACCCAGATCCATTCCCATCCCCCCCCCCGGTATCTTGTTTTCCTCCTCCTTCACCTCCCCATGCACCGTCTCTATTAATGGTCTCGCTGCTACCCAGGTTCCCGCCTTTTCTGTCTGGGTCTGTGTAGCCACAGACATCCTCTGTAGCCCCTGTTCCAAGTCTCCTGTGTCTACCCCCTGGTGTCTGACTGCGACGCGTGAAGTCGGAGATGCTGTCTGTGTCTCTTGTTCTCTCTTAACTGAGGACGACACTCCGGCGAGGACTTCTATTGCCTCGCCTCGGGTCTCACAGACAGATACAGGTGAACATACATTTTAGAAACCATAAAACCCCCATTATGCAAGCAGAATTAGTACCAACCCCCCAAACCCACAAACAAACAAAAAACACTAGCTCGTCTCCTAAACAAAAGCAATGAATGCTTGAGAAAAAGGATCAGATTTATTTGCAATGAGCTGTATGTCATATAGTCAGTAGAGAATAATTGACTTTAACTGTGTCAACTCTGTCACAAACTACAAGGTAAATTGATGTGGAGTTGCACCCTCAGTTTAGACTCTGGCAATATATGAATTGGATCCAGGAAAAAAGAATATTTTGCACAAAGAACAAATTACTGAGGACAACAGAATAAGCATTATGTAGAGATGAGAATATTACTCTGAGAAAATTGTGCTGAAAAGAGCAATCATGGGCTAGTCAGTATATCTTAAGGCAATAAGTGGAAACGGACACCAGAAGGGCAATAGAGGAAGTAGTAATGCACTGCTGATGGGTCTTGTCTCTTATAAAAGTTGCAAGTTTGTAAGAATTGTCACAGAGAGTAAATTACAGTGGGTTTCTAATATTGAACAAATATATCAACTGACCTTTTTGCCATTAAACTTTTTGCTGATGAATTAATTATATGTTCATGTTTAACTCCCACTGCACAATTAATATAGCTGGCATAATTTTATCTCATGATAATTTTGTCTGCATTTTCCAGGTTTTTTTTTAAAAAAAGTTAATTGCCTTAATTTTGATATGCAAGCATAGACAGATGACCATGTTGCTTAGTCAGTGTTGCATTCCCCCCCTTTCCATAGCTTAGGGGCAGAGCAGAAATGTCTATCTAGATCGATTGTTCCCAACCTTGGGTAACCCAGGTGTCATTGGATTGCAACTCCCAGAAACCCTGACCAGCACAGCTAGTGGTGAAGACTTCTGGGAGTTGCAGTCCAAGAACACCTTGGTGACCCAAGGTTTGGAACCAGTGATCTAGACCAGTGGCCCCCAACCTTGGGCCTCCAGATGTTCTTGGACTTCAACTTCCAGAAATCCTGGCCAGTAGAGGTGGTGGCAAAGGCTTCTGGGAGTTGTAGTTCAATAACACCTGGAGGCCCAACGTTGAGGATCACTGATCTAGACGACAATGGCCAAAATCCTGTTGCTTAGCTCAGTAAATGACAATAGATGGACCTTTTAGCATTTTAAGTTGCAGTTAGAGTCATTGGAACTTGAAGAGAAGTTGATTCACTGAATCTTTATTGATTCAATGGGCCTACTCTAGTGTTATTTAACGTGCTAAACAACAGAATTTTGGCTAATATGTTCATTAGCTATTTTTATATTTCACCTTCCTTCCCGTGAGATCAAAGTCTGTCTTCCCTCCTGCTTTTGTTATCACAACAACCCTGTGAAGTAGGTTGGGATGGGAGAAAGTGATTGGCCCAAGGTTACCTCATGTTTACTTCATGGCACAATGAGAATGGATCTCCCATTACACCACACTGACTATGAGTGCTGCTTGAATCTTCCAGACTGTGTGATGTCAAATGGAAGCAGTTGTGAGTTGTGCAGTAGAACTTGAAGACAGTATTCAGAGCTGTCGAAGTGCAAACAACTGATTACAAAGTAGATAGCTCCTCACTGGCAATTGATGACAGTACAGTCGTGCCCTGCTTAACGATTGCCTTGCTTAATGAGGAAATTGCTTTATGATTCTAAATGGGGGAATTTCACTTAGCGATGATTGGTTCCCTGCTTCGGGAACCGATTTTCGCTTTACGACTATCAAAAACAGCTGATCGTTGGGTTTCAAAATGGCCCCCCGCTGTGCTTAGGGATGGATTCCTCGCTGCACAGGCATGGAAAATGGCCGCCCCTATGGAGGATCTTCGCTGGATGGTGAGTTTTCAGCCCATTAGAACGCATTAACTGGGTTTTAATGCGTTTCAATGGGCTTTTTTATTTCGTTTGATGATGTTTTCACTCTACAGTGATTTTGCTGGAACGAATTAACATTGTTAAGTGAGGAACCACTGTATTGCTTCTGTGACAGCACCATGCAGGCACATGGCTGCTGAATGGCCAGCAGGGCCCAGCAGGGCCAAAGATTGGTGACTGCTTTTGACCTCATATCCAGTATTAGGTACTGAGTTTACATCATATGCCCCAGCTATCCTTTTGTCCCCTGCCATCAAGTTATGCTTGCTGGTAGAAGTGCAAAGCCAGGGGCAGCTTGTGGTCTGAGTGAGAAGGGTGTGCCTACGGGTAACTTGTCCTTGTCATTCAGCAGCAGTCACTGCATACAACTTCAGCCTATTACTTCCAGCTCTACAGAATTAAAGACTGAAAGGAAATGGGAAAAGGAGTTCCACTGTGGGCAGGGAGACCCCTTACCAACATGATCATAAATAGCATTACTGCAAATAAGCCTCATTTGTATCAACCAAACTTTATTTTCCTGTAAGTGGCTGAGTATTAAGGCAGTAAATGTTGACAGTAATTGGCTTGAACATTTGTTTACTAGTTTGCGTCTTGTACGGAGGCTGGGGGAAAAAAATCCCAATAACGCCTGTAATTAGGAGCAACAGCTGGAAAAATAAACTCCCATTCCTACACTTGTCTCCTGCCAACATCCTACCAGGGTGCCCGTGGATGGGTGTGACCAGAAAAGATGTTGTTGTTGGGTACCAGAGGCCATATGCCAATGTGACAGCTGAGGTCAAGAGAAGTGCCATAAAGAGAAGATCACACAAAGGATGTAACACAACTTTAATGACAAAAGCATATTAGAACAGGCTGTGTGGTAAGCTGCTGCGGGCATGGCTGGGCACAGATAATTAGAAGGTCAGGGCCCAAGAACAGACTCAGCACGTTCCTGGTTTGGCAAGGCAAAAGAATCACTATATTGCATCATAAATAACTATTTTTCCACTTATGAAATAAGGGTAGGTTAATCAAAAGAGCCTTAGGGGAAATGTCGGGTATAAAGAAACTACGACTCCAGGGAAAGTTCTGTGTTCCATACATATGTATGAATCTTCTAATACATTAAAAATGCTTACAAGCTCCCCAGAGGCTGTCACAGGAATAGCAAACACAAACAGAAGATACTTCGATGGGGTGCCTTCTCAGAAACAACTTTTTACAGTGCAAATGAAAAATGGAACCTATAAACCCTTGCAGTGTTTGGTATCCAGTCCAAAGTGGACTGGACGGAGATATTTTCAGTCAGACAACAACAAAGTGTTTTACTCTGGAAATGACAAATCCAGAAGAAATGGAGTGGCTCTAATAGTGGGGCAACATGTAGCACAGGCAGTTAGGGGCTATAATGCTGTGTGTGACTGAATAATATCAACCAGACACAATGGGAAACCTATTGATCATTCAACTCTACGCTCCAACTGCCAATGCTGAAGAAGATGAAATTGAAATCTTTTGTGCAAGCATCCAAGAGGAAATTGATCACAAAATTGAAACAAAACATGCTTATAATCCTAGGTGACTGAAACACAAAAGTAGGGAACAAATCAGAAACAAATGTTGTTGGAAACTTTGGCCTAAGGGACAGAAATGAAGCAGGAGATGCATAGAGTTCTGCAAATCCAGTAGTGTTTATTGGAAATACATGCTTCAAGCAACCCAACGGGTGGCTGTACACATGGACATCATCAGATGTCAGCATGGAAATCAAAGACAGCATGGAATTGGGAGCAGGAGATGGAGAAGCTGTAATTTCTCTGTCAAAACAAGACCAAGAGAAGATTTTTGTACTGATCAAGAAATGGATGTGCCTCAGCACTTGATTGTCCTGGTGTGCAACCTATATTGTGGACAAAAAGCTACCATTGGGACGGAATGTGGAGAGACAGAATGGTTTCCTCTCGGCAAAGATGTCAGGCAAGGGTACATTTTATTCCCTTACCTGTTCGATCTGTACACAGAACTCATTGCACAGACTAGAATCTGATGAAGTAGGAGGATTGATAATTGATGGAAGAAACATCAATAATTTAAGATATGCAGATGACGCCAACGTATTGATAGAAAAAAAGCAATGACTTGAAGTGACTTTTGGTGAGCATAAAAGAAGAAAGTGTCAAGTTAACACTGGAGTTTAACATTAAGAAGTCAAAAATCATGACTGCAGAATTACACAACTTTAATGCTAACAATGAAGGAATTGAAATAGTGACAGATTTTGTGTATCCTTGTTCAATCATCAATCCAAATGAAGCCAAGACATCAGAAGAAGGCTGAAACTCAGAAGGGCAGCAATGAAGGAATTAGAAAAGATTAAGGATGTGTCACTGGAGACCAAGAACACCCTCTTGTATTCCTGATCACCATGTATGGGTGTGAAAGCTGGACAATAAAGAAAGCTGAGAGAGAGAGAGAGAGAGAGAGAGAGAGAGAGAGAGAGAGAGAGAGAGAGAGAGAGAGAACAATTCATTTGAAATATGAATGGAGGAGAGATTTGCAGATAACCTGGACTGCCAGAAAAATGAACAAGTTGGTACTGGATCAAATCAAGCCTGAATTATCTCTGGAGAAAAAAAATAATGAAACCAAGGCTGTCCTATTTTGGGCACATCATGAGAAGGCAAGATTCTCTGGGAAATAACAATAATAATGGGAAAGGCTGAAGGCATCAGGAAAAAAGGAAGACCAAATATGAGATGGATGGACTCCCTAAAGGAAGCTACAGGCTTGAGTCTACAAGAATTGAGCAGAGCTACTGAGGGCAGGACATTTTGGTGAGCACTCATTCAAAGGGTTGCCATAAGTTAGAGGTGACTTGACAGCACATTAGAATTACAAAAAGTGAGTTGCTGGATGTTTTCTGCTTGTACATTAGGCAACCTATGGGACGGTCCTGATGTTGTTATTCAAGATATTTTTGATAGCTAGAAGACACACTTTAAAGGACATATAGAAAATTCATGTCAGTTCTAAGTGATGAATCCACATAATGTACAGTACATCCAAGGCCACAGCTTGGTCAGGGGCATGGAAGAAACATGTTACAAGTAATACATAATACATTGACTGAAATCCTATTTGTGTAACTATGCCTATGGGAAGCTGATGAATTTAAGAAATTAAACACTTTCTACTTCTGTCCTATGGATCTCCCAGATTGCATCATTTTGAAGCTGTGGGAACTCTGGAATTGGAGGAGGAAGCCTTTAATTACCAAAAATTATCACTGCCAATAATGTCCACCTAGGGGTAGCAATTTTCAGTAATTAAAGACTTCCTCCTCCAATCCTGGAGCTCCCATGGCTTCCACATGATGAAAGGGATTACACAAGAGAGAAACAGGAAACACTGGATTTCTGAAAATTATCCCCCATTGATAACATCATCAGTTTTCTATGGGAATAGTTGAACAAAAATACTTCAGTCATTAGCTGGCTGATAATGTGATAATGGGAGATTGCAATATTAATTTTCAAATTAATATAACAAGTAGTAATGCTGTTATGTTTGTTGAGTAAAGAGTAATTGTTTATCTTTCACTTCTAACAACTATTTTGGAAGGTTGCTGGTGAATTTTCTTCCATTCTTTATTTATGATGATGATGTGATTTGTCTTTTCTGTTTTTTTAAATTAAACTAATGCTAAGGAGGCACACCACTAGTTACAAATTACTTTTTTTTTGGGGGGGAAAGCAATTTGAAAGGACAGCCGACTGGCTTTTGGAACATTTTCAAGCTCTGGCTTTTATCCACAGGTTCCTTACCCATAAGTTTCACCATGGCAGCAATATGTGGGGAAGCCCACTGGCCTTAATTGGATCATCTGAGCATTTCACAGGATTCAATGAAATGCTGCTAGCTCAACCAACATGCAAATTCATTCGTGCTGAAGGAGCTCATTAGGTATATCAATAACCTGGACTCATATCTGGAAACCTGAAATGGCAACTGCTGTGGTGGAATGAGATCATTTTGTTTACAGCAGAAGATTGTTTGAAATGTATTTCTTGCGGCAAACAACAACACCATAAAACTCTCACTTAGACTAGGAAGCTGCTACTGGAGTGAAACTACATTTCTGGCTAAAAGGACTATGTTTTCCTATGCAAATGTAGCAAAGCCCAGAAATTAGCAATGACTGCTAAATTAACACACTTGAAGAGCTTGGCTGGTTCTAATAGGCAGTCAAATGGTCTTGTTACATTGTAATGGTGCCAAGCTAATTGAAGTGATTACTGTTGCTCATGAGCAGCCCTTTTGAAGTAGAAGTCTTTGAAATTATCCATAGACATTAAATGTCAGACAGCATTGTGTAATTATACTTTGTAAATGCTGAATGTCATAAGGCATCACAGGTAATTGAGGTTTACAGAGAAGAGCTTTATCTAAACCTAATTGGGCATCAACTCTTTGTCACTCTTTCTAAACCTAATTGGGCATCAACTTTTTTTAAACCAAGGGACACTCTCCAGCTTCAGAGCAGCCCTCTCTGACTTCAACATCAGATGGCAAGAGCAGATGAATAGAAAATCTGATCCACTACCTCTAGACAGGTTTCTGTCCATCACCGAATTTACTGAGAGGAGCAGCTCCCAGTTCGGTGCAGGAAACCTTTCTAATTCATTTTTAAATAATACCTACAAGGGACATGATCCTGGAAGTCTGCCCTCTTGGAATGTACAAAGAACATTGCACTATACACGGCATACTTTAATGTCATGCCTTTCAAGCCCCAGGCTCCAAGATGGGAACAAGTGAGCCTCAAACAATACTTCTGAGTAGCTTTCAATGTACAAAGTGAATTATATGTAGAGATCAGAGCCTCGTATTCATCTCTCAGGGGTGGCCAGTCTGATTAGAACCCCCCCCCCCGAACCAGGCATCCACTTACTGCTTGCAGCATGGAGTGTGCGGCCATTGCCCTTTTCACTGCACCGATCATGGAAGTAGCCCATTAGGTAAGGAGGAGCCAGGGAAGTGGCACAAGCATTAAGTGGACACTCGGTTCAGGGGGGAGGGTCCAATCGGACCTTCATATTCACCCCCCCAGGAGACAAATACAAAGCTCCCATCTTCTCACAGAATGACTGTAAAGTAAGTTGGGCAGAGAACACTTCTTGTGAATGGAGTTCAGATCTGAACCTGATCTACTGAGGGCAAACCAGGCTACACGTATGTTGGAAGAATCCTATGCCTTTCTGGGTGGGCCTTATAATATTCAATGGAAGTTTGTGTACCATCAGGAGAACAAGCCTTGCTGAGGGAAAATCAGCATGGTTTTTGTAAGGTTAAGTCTTGCTTCACAAACATTTTAGAAGTCTTTGAAAAGGTCAACGGGCATGTGGATACGGGCAAACCAGTGAATATTGTCTGATTTTCAGAAGGTGTTTGACAAGATCCCTCACCAAAAGCTGCTGCGAAAACTCCACAGTCAGGGGCTAAGACGGCAAATCCTCTTATAGATTCAGAATTGGTTGAAAACCAGGAAACAGAGATTAGGTGTCAATGGGCAATTTTCACAATGGGGAGAGGTGAAGAGCAGTGTGCCCCAGGGATCTGTCCTGGGATCAGTGGGTGCTTTTTAACTTGTTCATAAATGACCTGGAGACAGGGATAAGCAGTGAGGTGGCCAAGTTTTCAGATGACATAAAACTTTTCCAGGTAGTGAAGACCAGAAGGGACTGTAAAATGCTCCAAAAGGATCTCTCCAAACTGGGAGAATGGGCAGCAAAATGGCACATGTGTTTCAATATAAGAAAATGTAAAGTAATGCACATTGAGGGGAAAAAACCCCCAAAACTTTAGTCATCAGCTAATTGGCTCTGAGTTGTCCGTGACAGATCAGGAAATAGATCTTGGTGTGCTGGTGTACAGCTCTATGAAAGTGTCCACCCAGTGTGCAGCGGCAGTGAAGAAGACCAATTCCATGCTAGGTATCGTTAAAAAGGGGAGCGAAAATAAAACAGTCAACATTATAATGCCACTGTACAAAACAATGGTAAGGTCACACCTGGAGCACTGCATACAATTCTGGTCCCCGCACCTCAAAAATGACACAGTGGAACTGGAAAAGGTGCAGAAGAGAGTGACTTAAATGATGACTGGGCTGGGGCACCTCCATTATGAGGAAAGGCTACAGCATTTGGGGCTCTAGTCTAGAGAAAAGGCGCCTCAGGGGGGACATGATTGATATATATGAAATTATGCAGGGGATGGATAAAGTGGATAGAGGGAAGCTCTTTTCCCTCTCACGTAGTACTAGAACCAGGGCACATCCACTCAAATTGAGTGTTGGGAGAGTGAGAACAGACAAAAGAAAATATTTCTTTATCCAGCGTGTTGTTAAGTCTGTGGAACTCCTTGTGGTGATGCCTTTAAAAGGGGATTGGACAGATTCCTGGAGGAAATGTCCCTCACAGGGATGTATAATCTCCAGGCTTAGAAGGAAGGTACTTCCAAATGCCAGATGCAGGGGAGGGGCATCAGGAGACAGGTATCTGGTTGTCTTGTGTGCTCCCAGAGGCATCTGGTGGGGCCACTGTGAGATACAGGAAGCTGGACTAGATGGGCCTTTGGCCTGATCCAGCAGGGCTCTTCTTATGTTCTTACTTCTTAGTAGTAACCAGCCTGTGATCTTATCTAAGCAACTTAAGTGTATAGGCAACAAGGGAAAGGAATGTGTATCTATTGGCTGAGGCAAGGCAGAACTAAAAATGTGTGGAGATCTTGCCTTTTCTAGGCATTCACTTCCAAATTAATACAGGGACCAGTAGAAATAAGCAAGGCTACCTCATTTACCCTCAACAGATCTATTCAGTCTGGAAGTGTGTTAGGATCAAAGAGGTAATTCCCACACACTATATCTCCACTCCATCTGAAGTCCTGTTGACCAGTTGTGTAGCATGGGTTGCCAGGACATGGGGCAAGGTTTGTGCCCCCTAATCTGTGGACCTGCCACTGCTGCCACCACTGTTTTGCTTTCCACAGTGCCCCCTTCTCCCCCCTCTGTTCCTGATAGGAGTGCCTTCAAGGCACACTCCTCTTCGTCCTTCATCACTTCTTCCCCCATCTTCTCCTTGCCTACCTTCCAGGACTCTCTCTGCGTCTCTCTGGCAGCACTTGTGGCTGGACAAGGACAGGGGGGAAGAGAAGCGCCACAGCCTCTCAGCTAGAGGCACTCATCATCATCTTCTCCCTCCTTTTCCTCTGGGTCAGACTCACTCCCTGCTCCCACCTGCTGCCCTCCAGCTACCCCATTGCCTCTGGCCATGGCTCCAGCCTGGCTGCCCCTTTGTGTCCTAATCTGCAACTGGAATTCCAATTTGCAGATCTGGGGTATGTCATGAAAGGGCAGCAAAGTGTTAGTTATTTTATTCATTTTTATTTAATTGATTTGCATTATCATGATGGTGATTTTGTATTGTCAGAAAGGGTGAGAGTTGCTTTTGAGATTTCCCTCTTCTGTGGTCAAAATGACTAGGCTGGCCCTGAGTAATATTAATCTTGACTTTGGGAATGGAAATGCCAGTTGTTGCTTGACTTCAGACAGCAAAATGTCTCTGGACAACCCTGGGGGTTAAGGATGGATGTGCACACAACAAATGAGCAAATCTGCAGTGCAAAGCAAAGGAGAAAGGCAAACAGAATTTCTGTGGCTGATCAAAACCAGGAGTGTTTGTGTCTAGAATTATCTTCTGAATCCCAGTTTCCTCACACATGGATGCCTTTAAATATCCTATCTAAATGTTAGCAGTATAGCTGAAGAGTTTACATTAAGATTTTAAAAAGCCAAATGTTTACACATCAAGGAGGAAAAAATCTTTCTATTGCATCTTTTTCATCTAGGCAAGTTATACTCCTTTGAAGGCGATTTTGCTGCATAGCGGGGTGTACTCTCTTTTCCAACTATCACAGCATAAGACAACCACAGCTTCTCAGAAGTACAAGAAAAAGAAATATTATCAACACTGTCATGGGCAGATGGCATGAAACTCTTTCAATGGCAATAAAGGGTGCTTTGTGAAATATGAATCTTGTGTATTGCCAAGTGCAGAATTTGGATTTGTTACACTTGAGTCAGGGTGAGATCAGGCGGCTGCAAGACATGCCCCCCAAAGTAGAAGCCCCACATCTAGACCAAAAACATCCAGCTTAGGCATGGATTTAGCTCAAGGTGGAGAACATCTCCCCATGCATTGTGTGACTGCACGGAAAATAATCACACTGGGCCACTCCATAAATGGTCCAAATCGTGATCCATTTCCCTGTGTGAACACACCCCTAGTTACTGTTATACTTACACGTTTAAAAACCATTTCTTTAATTTCCAGTTTCTCTAAAGTATCTAGTTACTTTGAAAAATCTGAATGGAACAACATGAGTGAGCATCTGAACTATATGAAGTTTCTCTTCTAGTTTTAGTGAGACTGCAGGCCCTGTAATTACAAAAGTAACTTGAAAGTTACTGGTACACTATAAAAGGAGTGAGATTATCCCTACATAATTTGCAGTCGTGATGTGATTTAGTATATCTTCATTACTGAAACAGGAACTAAATACAAGTAACGTACTGGGCTGTATCCAGTGACCTAACTGTACAATCTGATACAGTGGTTCCCAGGTGTTCTTGGACTGCAACTCCTGGAAGCCTTCACTACTACCTGTGCTGGGTGGGGTTTTGGGGAGTTGCAGTCCAAGAACACCTGGGTTATCATGGTTGGAAACCACTGCGTTAGTAGAAGCATGTTTTCAGATTTAATGCAATGGTGGTATCCAAAGCAGCTTTGATTGCTCAATGGCTTGTACCACTAGTTGTACAAGAGATTGTGAAACCTTCTGTGCAGTCACTTGACAAATGGTTGTGTAACAGTGAAACAGGGGAAGGGATTTTCATTCTATTAGCATGCTGCATGTTGGATTCAAGCTAGTATTTCCAATTCAAACTCTTGGCTAGCCCACTGTGGAGGCTTGGTACAACTGGCATGATTAAAACATCACCAAAAATATATGTTTGGAAATTACTGAAGTCAGCATGGAGAACAGACCCTAAATGAGAAACAGATGGAATCGCCAGGATAATCATTGTTCAGCCTTTTAGCTCTGGTGAAGTACTTACAAGTCAGTGCTATATCAAAGAAATCAGGAATATAAAGAAGTTGTATTCCGGACATAATTTTAGGGTATACATACCAGCAGCTGGGTTAATAGACAAATTCCTTTGACAGAAATGTAAATACCAGTAGTATCTGTGGTCCTGTGGTTTGCACTGCACAAGCCAAGAGGGTGGAGTTTCCATAGAAATATCTGTTCTGGATCACCATCTCCACAGGAGACTATCTCCCCATGGAGGAAATGTCAAAACCATCTGTCAGTGCCCATGTGTATAAAGATGTGCATAAGTTTATGTATTTCTTTGACCAAAATATTACATTACTGGAAAAACAAGGAGGTAAAATGCCATCAAACAATGAAGAAAAGTGTCTGTGATGCTATAAAAATCTAGGCTATGAGGAAGGACAATCTCTTATCCATCTCTTTTCCTTCAATAACCTTTTTTATTTAAAAAGGTGCTCTCAATTTGTATAGGTATGCATGTTAAAAGAAAAAACAAATCCCTGCCATTTATTTGTCTTCCATTGTTTGTTTATTTACTGTATTACAGTGGATTTTCGGTCTAATGAATATTTTATGAATCGATTCAGTGTACGTTTTTTGAAATAAAGATTTGTTTTGTCCCTTCAGCAAACAATGATACCATCACACTATTGCCTCATTCCAGACCCTGACTGATGATCAGAACACACAAATTGAGAAGGTGGAGAAGGAAAAGAAGAAGAAGATACAGGGGCCTTATGAAGTTGGCACACTTGACCTAACTTTATCTATGTTTGCTTCCTCATACTGTATCAAGTCTTGTATGCTGCTTATATGTTGATGAAGGTTTCTGGATATTCTCTATAACAGTGGTTCTCAAATTGGGGTCCCCAGGTGTTCTTGGACTGCAACTCCCAGAAGCCTTCACCGTAGCTGTGCTGGCCAGGATTTCTGGGAGTTGTAGTCCATGAATATCTGGTGCCCAAGGCTGGGGGCCACAGTTCTAGAAAATGCCCAGAAAAGAGAGGTTACCTACATATAACCATGGCTCTTCAAGTGTTCCTCTGTGAATTCACACAAATGGGTTGTTCTGCACTTGTGCTGACATTCTCAGAAGTTTCTAGAGCTAAAAGTAACAATTTTATGGCATGATCCCCTGTGAGGCACATGCTCTCCCACCAATGATTCCCCTCAGTTCCTAAAACTTGTCCGCCGGGCAAAAAGTTATGATATAAATAAGATACCCGTGACGGACAGAGGCGAGGATGGGTGGGTAGTATGAATTCACAGAGGACCACTAGAAGAACCATGGTTACAGGTGGGTAACCTCTCTTTCTTCTTTGTGTCCTCTGTAAATGCACACATATGGCTGACTAGCAAGCTTCACTTACCAGCAGGTGGGACATCATGGTAGGAAGGATGCCAACACAGCTCTGCCAAAATCAGCATCATGTCATGCTCTCACATCTAGCTGGTAGTGCTTCACGAAGGTAGACGGTGTGGACCACGATGCAGCATGGCAGATGTTAGGAATCTCAGTTCCACGCTGGGAGGCTATAGAAGTGGACAGCGCTCTGGTGGAGTGAGCTTTTAATTGTTCAGGTGGTGACTTTCCTGACACCTGGTAAGCCAGAGATATGGTCTGGACTATCCACCTGGCGATAGACTGTGAAGAAGCTGGACCACCCTTATGGGGGCCATAGAAACACACAAAGAGCCTGTTGGTTGTTCTAAAGCTCTTGGTTATGTCCAAATAAAATGCCAGTGATCGCCTTATGTCAATATTGTGGAGCATGTACTCTAAAGAAGATGAAGGTGATTTGAAGAATGATGGTAGTATGATGGGTTGATTTATATGAAAGTCTGATACAATTTTAGGTAGAAATGACACATCAAAATATAAAGTAACTTTATCAGGGTGGAATTGAATAAAAGGTGGATCAGACCTGAGAGCGGCCAGTTCACTAGCTCTCTTAGCCGATGTTATAGCTACCAGAAATGCCATTTTGAGAGTGGGAACGATACGCTGGCATGGAGGAGGAATGTTATTGAGTCGTTTGAGAAATTTCTTAACTGTGCGATGGGACAAAAGTCTTTCAGAAGAATTATCCGGTTGGTGGGCAACGATAGCTGGTATATAAACTTTTAAAGTTGAATGAGATAGTCCGAAATCAAAGATTAAGTAAGAAGGTAAGTAACATTTTTAGAGAAACAGGTATGACAGGTAAGTTGTTTGCTTCTGTATATTTAATGAAAGACTTCCGCTTGTTTTCGTACAGGAGTCGAGTTGATGGCTTTCAAGCTCGATCCAAAATGGATTTCAAAGCAGGAGTATTCTCCAAGCTCTCAAGTTCAGGGACACTAAGTCTGGATGGTAGACCATCCCTTAGTCCACTGTCAGAAGGTCGGGAACCAGAATGTGTCTGTTGACACTGACCTCAGGTAAGCAAACCAACACTGTCTCGGCCACCAGGGAGCTATCAGGATTGCGTTCAACCAAAAGTGAGGGAGTCAAATTACTGTCCTTTGGATTAGCGGTATTGGTGGGAAGAGGTATAATAGATTCTCTGACCAGTTCATCATGAACACGTCCCAATGGAATCTATGTCTGCTCCGGCCCGAGAGCAATAGACCTCACATTTTGTGTTCGACTTCGAAGCAAAGACATTGATGTAGGGTGTTTCCCATTGTTGACAAAGTTGGTAAAAATTGAGTCCTTGAGTGACCATTTCTGTGTTCTTGATGTTAGACAACTCAGATGGTCTGCTATATTCTTGTCTTCCGTAGCGATGTGAACTGCAGTGGGGAAAATATAGTGTTGGTAGCACCATTCCCACAGGTCGATGGCTAAGTATAACAGAGATAAAGAATGTGAGCCACCTTGCTTGTTCACATAGTACAGGGCAGTTGTATTGTCCATTGTTTGTTTGTATTGAGGTTTATAGGAATGGAAGGACTGCAACTTTGTGTATGATTTCGCTGCCCGTTGAAAGGGAACTCTTCAATTTTGGTTTTAACATCATCATTTAAGCCCATGGATCTTAACCAGGCATGTCTGTGGATTGAGGTGGATGATGCCAAGGTTTTTGAAGCCGCTTCGGCTGTGCGTCTGGTGGCGATTCTTTGTTGCTTTACAAGAGATGTGGCTTCAGTATGAGCATTGATGAGCTCAGACTTGATAAGACTCAGGAGCAGACTCCAAAATTGGTAAGATCTTAGTCCATAAGTGGCATTGGTAGGCACCCATCGCCGCCTGATAGTTGGAGACCTGAAGCAGGAATGACTGGCGTGAGTAAATTCTGCGTGCTATGATATCGATCTTTTTTGCCCTCCTTGTTGGTTGGAGAAATGGAAGATTTGCCTCTTGATTTGGATGGATTAGATTCCACAATTATTGAGTTAGGGTTAGGATGTTTGGCAAGGAATTCAGTATTGCAGTATTGGGACCATGTGTTCAGTACATATTTTTTGTACGTCTGGAAATCTGTAAGTTTGCAGGTACCGTAATTTGTCTCAAGCATCCTTTATGTGATTCAGCATGGAAGGTATAAAAGCAAGACTAAGAAGTTGTTATCTCTCTCTGTTAATGTCCTCAAATATAAGGTCAGTTTCTGGTGAAGGAGGCTCTTCCACTGGAAGTTTTGATGCAGTAGCCATACAAGATATAAGATTGGAGTATGATGAAAAATCTTCTGAAGGTGAAGATGGGTGGTTGTCGACAGCATCAGAGGACGGGGTTGGAATATTGGCTGGTGATTCTTCTGAAGAGTCTGTGTTGGTGTCGAGCTCATATTCAGATGAGGGAGATGAAGATTGAGTATCATCCTGTACTATAGTTTGAACCTGTGCAGGGAATTGTAAGGTGTTAGGTGTTTGATGAGCTTCAGTAGGTAAGCCCGAATAGCTTGTGGCAACACTAAGGGCTTGTTTATCCTTAGCTGAGTGTTTAGCACATTTGGATTGCTCGATATGGGAAGATGGTATTGAACGCTTCTTTGAGAAAGTTCATGTCGATGTGGAAACAGGAACTGATTTATGGGATTGATGTTTCTTAGGTGGAGGTGGCTGCTCGAGACATGGCTGTTTGGACTGAAGGTGTTGAGACAGGTTATGGTATTGTTCCATTTGGAATGGTATCAAAAACGGAAAGACGTTTTCCATGCCAAACTGTTGGAAAGTAGGAAAAAATGGAAATGGAAAGTACTGCCCAAGTTGAGGCGTGCCGGTTGGCATCAAAGTATGTTTTTTTCTCCTTTCTTTTTCTAGGAGATTCTGGAGGAGTGTTCGGCTCCAACAGTTCGTTCTCAGATGCCCGCCCTGATATAGGGCTCGAATGGGCTGTGGCCAGACTGGACGGAAACTCAGTCCCCAAATTGCCTGTTGAGAGGGGAGGGCTACCAGATGGTGCCGGAGCCTGTGCAGATGGGATATGCACTTCATCCCTTTCCAAATTCGATTCCAGTGTCCCTCTCAATGATTCCTCCATGATGGGAGACGGGGGTCTGTCTCTAGGAGGATCAGTGTGAACCGACTTTCTTAGTTTTCTAAACGACCAGCTTTTCTTTTCTTTTCGTAGTTGCTTTCTGACATCGTCTTGCCTGAGGTACTGATGTCGACTTAGACTTTGAGGATGTTTTGGATTTGACAGACCCTTCCTTAGAATGGGGAGAGGGGGTCATTTGACCGGGAGCAGACGCGGATGGCGTCTGTCGCTCTACCAATCCCTCATGCGATTGAGCCGCCAATGGAGCTGAAGTTGCAGGGTTCATTGCAACTTCCCAAAGATGAGATCCGAGTCTCTGGAGTCTTTGTTTAAGTGTGAGTTTAGTAAGATTTTTACAGGCTGCACAGGTCTGGGTCTGATGTTGTTCGCCCAGGCAATAAAGACACTTATCGTGACTGTCTGAGTATGGTACTTTGCTATTGCAGCCCACACACCTTTTAAAAGGAGCTGAAGAGGCCATAAATGGTGGCAAAAAAGAGGGGGGAAACGGTCAAAGAGTTTGGGGGGTGGGGAAAGTCCAAACTGGGAGAGAGAAAAGAGTGAAGTAACTCACAGGGGATCAAACAATTAGAAGATCGAAAAAGGAAAAGTTCAATCAAGCTGTGATTAGCAAGGGAAATAGGTAATGATTGCCAGAAATAGCTCAGAAGTCACTCTATCTTTCCGAAGAACCTTTCAGCATAGTGGAAAAAAGGAACTGAGGGGAATTGTTGGTGGGAGGAGCATGTGCCTCATGGGGGATCATGCCATAAAATTGTTACTTTTAGCTCTAGAATCTTCCGAGAACATCAGCGCGGGTGCAGACAAGACCCATATTCACAGAGGCCACGAAGAAGAACCACTAAGCACCTAAAAGAGAAGTAGATAAATGTGTCCCTCTGCATATTGTTGAACTGCAACTCCAGAACTGTTCACATTTGCTGCACTGACTACTGATGGAAACTGCAGTTCCAATTAATCCGGAGAGCCATATATTCCTCACCCTTGGTTGAAAACATACACTGACAAAGCTAAGTTTATTTCTTTTCTTTTAAATAATAGAATACCAGGTATATCTGACAGTAGAGAATCTGTCATGGAGGCATAACATTTCAATTGGCTTTGATAAACCTGGATCTCTAGCATATGTCTGAACACAAGGAATTTTAAATCCCTTGAAGTTAATCAAATTTCAAGCAGGTTTGTAGGAATTCTTGTGTACAAAGTAAGGTAGTTACTTATAACTCCACTGGATGTAAAAGCCATGTAAAAACTGTCCTCTTGATTTGTTAGTCATAGATGGGGCATATTGCCTCTCTTATTTCATCCTAAAGCTCTGGCTTCAATTCTTGTTGGTTCTTTATTACATGAGTTGTTTCTTTGTTTGTATTTTACATGGGTTATTTAATTTTTCCACTATAAATTGCACTTGTGCACCAAGCTACAAGAGAAGTCATGGCAAAATACAAAGCTATATTTAAAACACATAAGCCACTGATAACATTTTTTTAAAAAGAGATGACAAAATAATTAATCTGTGGCACAGAACTAATGCCATATCACTTGGCCTCAGGAACTGCAGAGCTAGCTTTGGTGTGGCTTAATGGACAGCTGGGTTCGTAGTGTCAAAGTGGGGCAATCTCTATCTAATTTATTAACATCAGCCCTGGGAGTTATTTTGAATCCCTGACTATCTGAGTCGTACTGCAGGGAAAATCCTAGGTTGCAAGTTTTATTTTTATCCCCCACCTCTTCATCTCCCCTTACTCTTGAAAGCCATAAAAAGTAGTTCTATAAAGGACTGGTCATTCCACCACAAAGGGAGACCAGATGGTTCCCGTTTTGGGGTTTACATCTTTCCCAGCTGGGATCACTTTTCTATTAAAATGAAAAAGAAAATAAGCTGAGGAATAAGCAGGGTAAACCATAGTCATCTGGGTCTATTTCTGTGGCAGCCCCTTATATACACCCTCACTTTATCCTTCCTATTTCCTTGCTTATCAAATATTTATTGTCAACAACGGGCAGTTCTATCTGCACACATTGCAATTGGATAATGAGATAGTTAGGTTTACTTCTGTTATTGATGGCCAGTGCTGATGGCATGAATAATTTCCTGTCTTTTATAAATGGAATTTAATTATTGATGCTTTGTTTGGGCAGTGATAAAGGTGTTAGCAAAGTACTACCACAGCTGTATGGTTGCAGTGATACTGGAATTTATAGCTGTAGCCAATTGGCAAACTTCTTCTACACATTGGTGGGAATTGCAAGCAACTCTGTTGACATTTTAGATTTCCTCTTTGCTCTTCTGGCTATGACAAAATGGCTCCTTCCATGATTACGTTTTTTTCCAATGGTGTGTATGATAATATTATGGGCACTGCACTTTGTGAGACAGGAATTGTGAGCTCATTTAAGATCACAGTCCATCAAGAAACTAGGAGAAAGGACACTATCAGGTAAGCAGTAACAGGAAAAAAGAGGAAAATATTAAAAATAAATGATAGCATCTTTTTTTTTTTTGCTCCTGTGCAGAATACTGTAGGTGACAGCATTAATTTCAAGCAAATGAATGCTTGACTAAATGCGACAGTGGCTGAAATCTTGTTGAAGTTCACAGAATGTAAAGTTTATGCCTGCAGAATTGTGCAGGGCAGTCCACATCTCATAATTTGATTGCATAACTCTTTGTGTGATTCATGGCGTAACTCTTCACGGAGTTCTTCACAGCACGGCTATGCATGTCCTTTGTAGATAGCACTTCTACCTCAACTTGTATAACTTCAGCATGCATAATGTTGAGTTCTGCATGTGGAGCTGCCCAACAGGATTTCAACCAGAGTGAGAAAGTAAATACTGTATGTGTATTTATGGTATATTCCAACATTTTATTTTTTTAAAATGTAAATTCATTTTAGATTAGATTCTTAAAAAGTTTCCTGATTCCCCCCCCCCCCCCAATTCTTCTTCTTGTTCTGGTCTTATGGACCTTAGTCCTGAATCACAAGAGTGGCAATAATGTTTTGACAAGTTTTGGAAATCTATTTCAATCCATTCAATACTGCTAGGCTCAAACTGAGAGAAAGTGGCAACAGATCTCGCATGGTGTAGTGATTAGAGTGCTGGACTTGAAATCAGGAGATTGAAGTTCAAGTCATTACTCAGCCAGGAGGTTCACTGAGAGTGAGGTTTGAAGATAAATTCAGACTGGTTGTTTGTGGCTAACTTGCTTCGCAGAGTTGGTTGTTGGGAGGATGAAATGCAGAAAAGGTGAGCCCTGTATGCTGTCTTGAACTTGCTGGAGGTAAAGTGGATAACAACTAATAAACAAGAAGTTGGAACAATGTGCTCAGTTGGCAACATTGTATTTATTTATTTGATTTCTATACTTCCCCATTAGTTCACCCACTACAGTACTCTGTGTGGTTTATGAGTTAAAACTTAAAAATCCCACAGACCCCACACAGCAACATGGGGGGGGGGGGGGAGTTTGGATGAATACAAATAGAATATAAAGACATGTTTTCCATAACAGGGGCCAGAGGTTGCACACTCCCAGGGTGCCCCCAGAAGGGAATGGCAAACCATTTCTGAGTATTATCTATCTGGAAAACCCTGAAAATCCCCCATAGGTCCGAAATGATGCACACAACCATGGTGATAGGACTGCATGATTGATAAGGCTGGTACATCTTCATTTACATGATGAAGGGTGACTCGGTGGCAGAGTGAATAACACGCTATCCTTAATACACCCGTTCTTGTCTGATGTGGGCAGGCAAACAACTCTGCTGAGTACATGGATGGGAGACCACCAGGAATTAAGAGGGATCTCCATGTATGTAGCTGGAAAAGAACCCTGCTCGAAAACCTGGGAGCCACTGTCAGTTACAGTCAACAATGCTGGGCTATACGGACCAAGGATCTGATTTAGGAACACAAGAACCTTGTGTTTTGACGTACAGTGGTGCCTCGCTTAACAGGCGCTCCGTTTAGTGATGAAATCGCTTAGCGATGACTTTTTCGGAGCGTTTTTGCGCTTCATTTAGCGATGGTCCCTATGGGTGATTTTCGCTTAGCGATGGTTGGGACCATGCTTCGCATAGCGATTAAATTTGGGGTCTCGTTTCGCTTAACGATGGTTTAAACAGCCTCATGTTTGCTGTTTTTAAAATGTTTTTGTTATTTATAGTTAAAGTTTACTGTTTAAAATGTTTGAAATCATAAAGTGCACTTAATAAACCCTTTGTTAACCAAATTTGACTTTGTTCTCTTTTTAAATTTGTTGTTATATTTTTCCCCCATTGAGATGCATTGAATAGGCTTTAATGCATTTCAATTGGGGAACCGCGTTTCGCTTAGCAGTTTCCTATGGCGATTTTCGCTTAAGGACGGCAATTCGTTCCTATTGGAACGGATTATCCGGTTTTCAATGCATTTCAATGGAAAACCGCGTTTCGTTTAGTGATGAAATTGCTTAGCAGCAATTTTTTCGGAACGAATTAACATCGCTAAGCGAGGCACCACTGTATTTAAATGTGGCTATTTCTGTGGCTCTGCTAAATTGCTGCCTCCTTCAGTCGTTTGGGGTTGGGGCAGTTAAAAATGCTTTGGAAATTAATAAATGCCTCCCCAAACAGAACACAATGGATGGCCTCATTAGGAAGCTGCCATGCGCATCCTGTAGATTTGCATCGCTGCCATGGATCATTTACATTTCTAAGGCTAGAATAATGTGGTGGTGGAGAGGTCTTGATGTGCCGTTCATCTGTGGCGTACATACAAAAACAGTGAGACTTTTATCAAAGATGCTGCTGAGTTTCCGCCTGGATCCTTTGCCAAGCCTGTGCCTTCCTCCGGCTCCCAAATAAGAAGCATCTGTGCCAAAGAGATCTCCTCTCCCTTTCCCTGCTATAGTCTCCAGATCCACCCAGTCGCAAGACTACACAGGCTTGGCAAGATAAAAAAAGACACCACAAAAACCCTTTCTTTCCCTAGCCAGTTAATAAATTTTACATACATCCGTGCAGTTGTCTTCCAGCCGCCTGCCGCTTCTCTCCCTTTTCCGGAGGGACTGTCAACGAAAGGACCCCCAATTTTCATGCAGAAGAAGAAGAAAATCAAGTACATGTTAAGATCAATAATGTAAAAAGCAGGGGATGGGAGGGAGGGAAAGAGAGGATCTCAGACCAATTATTTTTCGACAAAATACTTTCGATGACAACAGGGGCAGCCCCCAAAGGGCAGCGTGTAACAACGGCGCCTAATTAGAATGATTTCGGTGTAATCATTAACTAGCATCTAACACCTACCAGAGAATTTTCTGTTTAAACTAAAACATGACCCTCCTGGTGAAGAGGCCTTGTAAACTGTCGACGAAATAAAAATGTGACAGGAAAGGTCAGGGCAGCGCGTATCTGAATTGCAAGCAGGCCGCGGACGCCACCGTCGGTGGTGGTGTGTGAACAGGCAGAATGGCGGTGGCTCTTTCTTTTTTTTCGGAGGGGGGGGAGATAGAGACAGCGAGCTTTCACTGCCAACAGCAGCAGTTGGGAGAAATCCTCCCGGACTAATTACCGAGGTTTGGGGGGAAAAAAGGGCTCCTTCTTTTTGCGTGTGTCTCTTTCCTCCCCTTCCTCCGCTCCGTGTCAAAATGTTCGCATCCTAATTGCCCCGTGCCAAAAAGATGCGTGTGTGCGGTCGATAAAAGAAGGGCGTGAGGGGGGGGGGAAGAGAGGGGTCTTTGTTGCTGTAGCGGCAATGCCGGTCACCGGCGGAGAAGGCAAGGTGGCCCTTTCTGACGACGGGGCTTCAGCCCCCTGCCGGGGACAGCTTCCTTTCCCGGAGATCTTTTCCAAGAGCATCGCTTGTCGGGGGGGGGGGGAAGAAGATGGGCCGATTCGTACACTCCCTCGACGCGAGAACGATGTTGCATAGCTCCCTGTCACATAACACACGCAAGACACGTGTTGCCATCGTCCCAACCGGCTGGGTAAAGGGGGGGGGGGAGAGGCAGCGACCCAATCTGCAAGAGGCCGTTTGTTTTGTAGGTCCCCTGGTGAAACCAAAAAAAAAAAAAAAGGAGGGCGGGAAAAGGGAACCTATAAACATCGGAGTGTGTATGTGCGTGTGTGCGGAGGTGGAAAAAGCATGAAAACATTTCTTTAATAGGTGAGCGTTCTTAAAAGTTAGAGACAGGCATCATCAACAGAAAAAAACAGAACGCCAGATTTGGCGGGGAGGGTGTTATTTATTCATTAGGAAGAGTCGCAAGCGCCCCGCCAACCCCCTCCCCCCCAGAGCTGTGAGTGTCGCACAGATATTTATTTGTACAAAAAAAAAAAAAAAATGCAACCGCAGCGTCGAAAGCAAGCGTTGTTGCTTCCCCCACACACCCCCACCACCCCCGCAACACACAATGCCTTTAAAAAGTACTACAGATGCAGAGGGAATTTTTTGTACTCCTGGGACATGTTTTAAAGCTGAACCATAAAATGGAGTGCCGTTATACAACACTACAGGCAACATTTGCTTGCCTCTTTTCTCCCCGCGTTGTTACCGTTTTCTGTCCCCCTCTGCTCCGCTGAAATGATCAAGGGGCTGAAGCAAGTCCCCTGTGAGGCGAGGTTACAGCGTTTGGGGCTGTTTAGCTTAGAAAAAGAAAGTGCGCAAGGAGAGACATAACAGGGGGAGATAAAACTCTGCCTAGCGAGGGGAAAGTGTAGGGGGAGAAGCATCTCTCCCTCATAATTCTATAGCCCTGAGTCTCCTGCTGGAGCAGAACTGGCGAGGATTTTCAGAAAGATAAAAGGAAGTACTTGTTCACACAAGACGTAGTTTAAAACTGTGAAATTCGCTACCACAAGGAGTGGTGATGGCTGCCACCGCACAGGAATAATGGATATAGTAGAAGTGGAGAACTGGCAGGGGCGTAGGGAGCAGCTGATGTTTAGGGCAGGCTGTTTTCCTCAGCACCTTGCTCAGGGATTTGGCTTTGCAGTAACCATCTCCTCCCCTGGCTTTTCCCAGCTGGTGAAAGCCCAGGTGAAGCTTAGAGAGTCCAGACACCAGCTGGAGGTACACACAGCTACCTCTCTCTCTGCACGGTGTTTCCTCTTGACACCATGGCCCAGATGGCTTGGGACCAACTTATAGGTTAAGATAGCACGTTATTGTAAGAAGGAACATCTTAAAAGCTGAGGATATCTGATTGTCACAGTAAAGCTTTTTCACATCTCCTGCAGTTTTCAGGATGTCTGATGAAGTGGACTTGCCCATGAAAGCTCTCATTAAAAAAAATGTAAAAGGAAGTCTTTAAGGTGGCATCACATTTCTCTCCCCCCCCCCTTTTCATTTCTATTTTGCTTTTTCATGTAGTTTTCAGATTACTGTAGCTTGTTTTGTTTTGTGACCTGTGGTCAGGAGGGAAGCACAAGCTTTGTTTGGAAATGTGAAAATGCTTAGTCATGGTGGTCTGCCTGAATCACATCTCTAGAACAGTAACAAATTCCAGTTTTTAATGGTTGGGTGGGTTATCAACAATGTATAGTTTGAATTTCAGTCAGTAGCTGAAAGAGTTGTTCCTCCAGGTGCCAGCTCTGTAATCTTCTAGCTTTTGGATTGGGATGGCCAGTGGTGAACAAAGAGACACTGATTGCTGTAGGAATTGCTAACTGAGCACACACAGCTGCTTTACCTGCAAATCACTGTCCAATCCCATTGGGATGGTAGGTGTGTCTCCAAAGGGTCTCCAAAGGTGCCTAGAGCAGTAGCTGCTCCAGCTGCTGGTTCATTTTCTAGCTGATTTCCGCTCTGTTGCTCTCTTGCTCTGTTTCTCCCCTGATGAGATGAGGTCTAGGGATGGGGGCGGTCTAGCCTTGCCTTTGGGAGCTAAATTTGCAGGCTAAATGTGGCCTGTACTGGCGGTCTCCCATCTCTGAATTACAAAGTTGTTGTAAGATGCATTTTCAGTTTTATATCACATCTTATTCTGCTATAGGGATCTATTGTCCCTAGACTGTACTGCCAGATTCTAGTAGATTAATGGTTTCCAAGTTTGGGTAAGCCAGGGTTGCTGTTATTTATTTTTTTAAATTAAATTGGATGTTGGATGAGAGAAACTGATCAATGTCAATCGAGGCAAGGGCTTTGGACTTACTCTTGAAAGTCAACCACGGTATATTCAGCCTTTTGTGGTATTGGATTAAGGCTGCCATCTCTTTTTTTTCCTGCTAATTTCCTCATCACACATTTATGGCAGTCAGGTACAACAACCTGTAGTGTTGAATTTGGCTGATGCAGGTGGAGGGATAGGAAATCTTGATGCATCTTATTTTTGTTCACAAATATTTTCATTTTCTGGACTGGAAGTACTTGCCTCTTAAAAAGCACAAATATAGGAGAAGCCAAAACTCAGCCTGTCAAAAAAACAAAACAAAACAAACAAAAAACAAAACAAAAAAACTGTGAATGCTGTTCTTTTAAAATTAGCACTTCCTGTTTTCTGATTCTGGGATTTTGTTTGATGATGGTTTTGTAAATTTTTATTGGTAGTCTGATTTTAAATTATATGTTTATGATGTTTTTTGAGTTTAAAAATTTAAATATTTGTTTAAGCTGCTCTGAGATCAACTCTCTTTGTTGCTGTTTAGTCTTTTAGTTGTGGCCGACGTTTCGTGACCCCATGGACAAGAACACGCCATGCCCTTCTGCTTCCACTGCCTTCCAGAGTTGGGTCAAATTCATGTTGGTAGCTTCAGTGACACTGTCCAGCCTTCTCATCCTATCTCGTCCCCTTCTCCTCCTGCCTTCACACTTTCCTAACATCAGGGTCTTTTCCAGGGAGTCTTCTCTTCTCATGAGATGGCCAAAGTATTGCAGCCTCAGCTTCAGAATCTGTCCTTCCAGTGAGCACTCAGGGTTGATTTGTTCCCCTTGCAGTCCAGGGGGCTCTCAAGAGCCTCCTCCAGCACCACAATTCAAAAGCATCAATTCTTCAGTGGTCAGCTTTCTTTATGGTCCAGCTTTCACTTCTGTACATCACTACAGGAAAAACCACAGCTTTGACTAATTGGACTTTTGTTGGCAAGGTGATGTCTCTGTTTTTAAAGATGCTGTCGAGGTTTGTCATCCCTTTCCTCCCAAGAAGCAGGCATCTTTTAATTTCGTGGCTGCTGTCACCATCTGCAGTGATCAGGGAGCCCAAGAAAGTAAAATCTGTCACTACAATAAATATTGTAGTAGTATAATATAAAACGTCCTCTGTTCTTTCAAAAAGACAGCTATATGAAGGGTTTTGGTATCATGCAAACTTAAATTCAACCGCTTAGTTAATAACTGAGTTAAAAGGCAGCTGTTTAATCAATTAAACATCCTTTAATAGGCTGAGAGGCCTAATTAACATCCATGTTAGTAAACATTATATGGGAAGCAGTCTTTAGAAAGTGTGAGTGGCTCCTTCAATAATTATCAAAGGTTGGGTGAGACTTACTTTTTCAGTAGGTGAAATAGGATTGTACATGGTTTTATCACATGAGGAGAAGAGAGGGATCACTTGAAAGGGCGTGGGTGCAATCCGTTGTGCTGTAGCAGCTGCATAAACCTAACATGAAAGGAGCTTTAGGAAGTTACTTTTGACTATTTTGAGTCTCCCAGCTGATACGGCTAGGAGCTATGTTGACTGCACATTATGGGAGTTATAGTCCAGAAAGGGATATTTTCCAAGTTCTGATAAGCAGATTTGTCTCCCTTTTCTGGATCCTGTATGGGCCTCTGAGCTCCAGATTATTCAAAAGTATCACTCACCACATTATGAAGTGGCACTCTCAGATAATAAGAGCCAGGATGGTAGTCAAAGTGAAGACTACAAGTGCATGATTCAGTCCTCATTCATATGCACAGTGTTTCATTTTAAGCTCAGCCTCATATTTGACATGCCTGAATGTCTGCTGATCATGAGAAAATGGCATGATCTTGGCTAGGCTTAGAATGAAACCCTGTGCACATGACTTAAGCCTACTCCCAGGGCTGAATTATATCTTTACACTGGAGAGATATGTACTTGTAATCTTCACATTGACTACCACCAGAAGGGCATCCTGACTCTTATTATTCAAGAGTGCCACTTCATAGTGTGGTAAGTGATACAAATCCATATGGACTTTTCATCTTCAAACCCAACCATCCTTCACGACAAGAGACGCTTTGATTTGCAACTGCCATTAACCCCAGCCAGCAATCATAAGGGTCAGTGGGAACTGTAGTCCAAAAGATGGATGGCCAGAGATTTCCCACCCCGCTCTAGAATGTCCTTTCATAAAACAAAACTAATTTTTTTGGTGCCTCACCTTCTGACTCTAGATTCCTCTCTTTGTCATCAATATTTCATTGCTTTCTGGAGTATGTATTTTTACAGACCCTGCAATGGCCATCTTCTGCAGTTTATCATTCTCAAAGGGCTTATACAAGGTTTCAGTTTTCATTTGACGATATGTTGACAGGTGGGCAACCTGGTATGATGAGTGTGCAAAACACCATTAATTTAAACATGATTTTAACGGACAGAAGGCTTAAGGCAGCTTCCACCATCCCACCTAGTAGACCAATAGCCCTGCTAGCTGGGAATGATGGAAGTTGTTGTTCTTATGGCTGACTTTATCTTCTGTATAACCCAAGCAACTCTTCCTGAAAGCTCAAGTCCTAAAACTCAAGTCATGAGAATTCGTATCATCCCCAACTTCCTATTGACCGAATATTAAATACCTCGAATCTATGTGTCACCTGATTAAAAAAGCTCTTTATCAGGTATAAATACAATCATCATTCCACTTGGTTCCATCCCCACACTTGGCCCCATACTCAGTTCCATACTATGCACCATGCAGATAAACCTGCAACTTTATGTATGTGCACCACATGTCTGAAGAAGCAGATTCCAGTACATACAGGCTCGTTATAGTAGGACTTCCCTATCTACGGCATCAGTATCCACTGATTCACTTAACTGTGGTCACCCATGGTCAATGAAACTGGCACCCAAAACAGTTTAAATTCTGGCAGATTCAATCCTTGGATTCAGGCCAAGTTTTCAGAATGCAAGGAGCACAGAGAATCTATGGCAGGGTTCATACTAGCTTGGTAGAACAAGGGGCAGAATAGGGAAAAAGTTCCTCTCACTGTACAAGAAAATAATTCATAAATTAAACTTTAAAAACGTATTTACTATGTGTTTACTATGCATTCACTACTATCTGTGTTTTTCAGTATTTGGGTGTGTGTGCTTCAGAACTGATCCCCCACAGATACAGGGGTCTTACTGGAATAAAGTAGCTAGTCTTAAATATGCTATCATACCTTTGTTTTTATTGTATTTTTGTTGTTATTTTAATACTGAAAGATATTTTGGCATAATGGTAGTTCTGGAATTTCACTTTTGCAAGGCTGCAGGTCCGCTCAGCCTTAGCCATTTCCCAATTTGAGGCATGACTTCATTTCCTTTAATCATTGCTTTTCTAAGTACATGGCACAGAGGTCATACCTACAGCCCTTAACATTACGTGTATCAAAATACATATAAGGTGTCAGAGGGCCAATATTTTCCTATATTCCCTTTCTTCTTTTCTCTTTCCCTTTGTATTACATTCTCTCTTTAAAAGAAATTGATTCTTTGTTCCAAAGCAGGTCATTGTAGCAAATGTTTTAAATCGTTCTCCTACTTGTGATATATAGACTTCCCTTTAATCTTCTCTGCATTCCAAGCAGTAAAAGAAAGGACCATAATTTTTGAAAAATGATTTTTTTTCTTCAATAAATTCTCTCTGCTAGTAACATGACAATGCCTTTTCCTAGATTTTTAAATTCTGCTGTTGCTCTTTGGCTGCTTCAGTAAAACTGGTGTCTTTGAATTCTGGAAGTAGCAGTGAAACAACAACAACAACAACAACAACAAAAACTTATCCAATCCCTGAATGAGATGGCACAAGATAGTAAGACTACAGGTGGGGTAGAGATCCAGTATTTGCTAATGCCATCCATACCTCCATGTAAAACTAAGCGAGCCACCTAACAGTTGGAGAAATAACGTCATGCCTCCCTGATCAGGTAGTTTTCTATTTACAGAATTCTTTTCCTTCCTCTGCAGATTATTAAAAAATATATATTCCGTATCTGCAGTCTCAATTGTCAAAATCTATTCTGTTCCTTTAGGACGCTTGTCATCTCCTTTCTATCTCATTCTGCTGCACATGCGGCAGAGTATTTGATTAAGATCTCCAGTATGAATATAAATAAATGATGAAATTTGATGAATTGTTTTAAAACAAATTGAAATAAAATGATCTCCCTTGTGCTGGAGCAGCAAATTAAAAAGGCACCACTGTTCCCAACGTGGCGAGCACCAATGATGTTAAAGATGAGGAGTCTCAGAAAAAAAGAGGTAGCAACCCTAAATTCAGCACTATATTCAGCATTTTTCCTCTCACAATGAAAAAAGTGCTTTGCACCTATACCTAAAAGAGACCGGTGAATGGAGGGTCAAGTTTCAAAAAGAAGTTTGAATACAGAAAAGGATTTCGCCAAACAAGGCCTTCATTTTTGGGCCAGGGTAGAGACCATAAAGACAAATATCCTCTCCCCTTTACTCTTCCTTGTGAAGGAGCATGAGTGTTACTGAGATGTACACCTGAGCTTCCCTTCAAAAATAAACTTCTCTTTAAAAAAACTCTTTTAAAAAAGAAATATTTTCAAAATCTGTTTCTCTTTTCAAGCTTCTCTGCTGGAGCCTTGCCGTGCCTTTCTGACTGCTAATTGAGTGCTAGTTGAACTGAAGTTCTCATCAAACACTCTGTGCAAATAGGAAATACTAAAATCCACTTCCAGAAAAAAGTGTTGTTGAAAGCAAAGGTGTGACTAGATGAGCGTTTGTCCCACAGTTTTGTCTGGGTTGGGGAGGGACTGGTTTGCTCCTTTTCCCAGCAACCACACAATGTATGTGCCATACCTGAGAACCAGCCCATACCTGATCAATACCCACCTCTGTCTTTTGGTGTCCCTGTCAGGTGCTACTTCTTCTTTTTTTAGTGTAGGTAGGATCACTCCAGTTTGGTTCAGTTTCAGCATGTGTGATTACTGGGATCAAATTAAAGCAGATTGCTTAAGCTCCCCCTTTGCTTGAGCCACTTAACGATCTTGAGAAATGGAAAGTTTATTTCCTGCTCTCCTGCAGAGGGAAAAGGAAAGGAAAATTTCCATTTCATTTTAATTGTTGCTAACTGACACAGCACATCAGCGATGCTTTGAAAGGGCTCCCCCCCCCAGCCTGGTCAAAGCATCACTTATGTGCTATAACAGTTAGCAAGAAATAAAAAGAAGTGGAAAACGTCCTCTCTCTTTCCCTCTGCAGGAGAGCAGGAAATAAACTTTCCATTTCTCAAGATCATTAATTGGCTTAATAAGGAAAGCACAGAGGAGGAGACAGGAAGGGGAGACAGGAAGGGGATGGTTTTCATTTTCATTCCCTTTGAAAGGGATCAGTCTAGATTGTGTTAAACATGATTGCTCAGGTGTGGCCTGGTCAATACTTGCATGTGGATGGAAGGATCACCCCAAATGATATACCATTCCTCAAAGTGACCCTGCTTAGCATGACTTAGACTAATCCAGGCTGAGATAATTCGGTCATCTATTCACACCCAAAATCTTGCTTTAAGGGTAGGAAAAGGAGCAGAAAGTCACAGGAAAAGCACTATGTAAAACAAGATGAGGGAAATATATGGATCACAAGAAAAATACAGATAAAATCATTGCAGAAGCTGGTATTTAAAGGAGAACAAATACTCCATCTAGCAGAGCTGTTATTCAGATTGTGGAACAATTTTGAGGTGAAGGCTTTGTAGTGCCTGATGGGCAGGGATTGGACCTTCAAGTCACCTGAGGAAATAAATGGTTATTATGGCCACTACTGCACTCTTGAGTGATGCCTTTAAAGCACAAATTAAATCTGCTGGGATGCTGATGTCACATAAATCATGTCTGGCTCAAGACATATTGCTGCCTTGGGTAGAACAACAAGTAACATCCCTTCCCTAAGTCAACATGCATCGTATCCAAGATCAGCCCAGTTATTTTCCCACCCAAAAAAGTAAAACCCATATGTTCTTCTCCCTCATACAGTTGTGCCCTGCTTAACGATTACCCCACATTACGATGAATCCGCTTCATGATTATGTTTTTGTGATCGCAAAACGATCTAAATGGTTTTTTTTCACTTTACGAAAATTGGTTCCCTGCTTTGGGAACTGATTCTTCGCATTACGACGATCAAAACAGCTGATCGTCGGGTTTTCAAAATGGCCGCCGGGTGCTCAAAATGGCTCCCCGCTGTGCTTCGGGGTGGATTCCTCGCTATACAGGCACTGAAAATGACCGCCGTATGGAGGATCTTCGCAGGACGGTGAGTTTTTAGCCCATTGGAATGCATTAACCGGGTTTTAATGCGTTTCAATGGTTTTTTTAATTTCGCTTTACGACGTTTTCGCTCTACAGCGATTTCACTGGAACGAATTAACGTCATTAAGTGAGGCACCACTTAATTGCAACAATAACTATTGAAGTGTAACTAGTAATTTGCTGCCCTTTTTTGAAATCTCAATATCAGCTGCCTCAATCTGTGTAGCAACAACAACAATCTTGGAACTGTAGAGCTGGAAGGGACCCCATGGATCATCAAATCCAGCCCTTGTTAAGAAGGCACAGTGGGGAATTGAACATCCAACCTTTGGCTCTGCAGCCAGATGCCTAAGCCACTGAGCTAAATGGTAGGTCTGGCCCTCACATAAATTCAGCTGTACAGCTGGGATGCTATATGTTTGGGCTAACAGTATACAGATCAGAGACCAGGCTGGCTCTCTCTCTCTAGGCAGAGTGAAGCAGCAGTTACAGGACAAGTCATGTGCAGAGGTCGGAGGGCAACATTTGTGTGTCTGCGCTCTATAGCTTGTCCTGCATCTTAGTGCCTTCAGATATAATGGAGGATATTATTCCATCACAAGTGCTGAAGTAATCTGCAGTTGCAAACTCACTTATATCCTATTTGTGGGATGGGGGTTGGGTACAGAGCATCCTCTTTGCCCTTCTCCTCAGGCAAAAAATTTTCTGTGGTTGCCCATAAATACCATTAATTCTTGTGTGTTTCCAGGTGTCAGGCTTACTATTTTGTTGTGTTAGACATGATTGTTTTCTATCTGGAGGCTCTTCCAGCCATTCCCACTTTTGTGCCAAATTTTTTTACCAGTTTGAGTATGGCATAAGCATCAGTCCCTGGATAAGTAAGCATCCTCTCCAAGCAAAAGCTCTCAGTATCAAGGGGGAATACATTTGCTAATCTCATTGCCACTGGAAAACCAGTTTTCTGCTGAGGACACTTTTACGATTACCTCCTATTCATATTTCACTCCATTAATTAGAATTGTTTCTCACATCAGGGTGCTTGTTACTTAACCTTCATGCCTTCATTTTCATGCCTCCTAGCCCTGCATTAAATCCGTGACTGATAAGATGCTTTAGCTGAAACACATTAGCGTAATAAAAAACAGTCTGTCTTCTGGTGAGGCCTATCTGTATATATCTTTTTTTTTCAGGAAGTGGGGGTGATACAACAACCTCCAGTTGGAATAATTTGCTGAAAACTGGAAAGAGAGGCAGAGCAAGGAAACAAATAAAAATAAGAGAAGAGCTAGATAGGGGTGGGGGAGCTCCAGTGCTTTCGGCAGCCCCCAAACCAGGGAGGGCAAGGAGAGGGGGCAGTGAAAAGGTTTCCTGCTTTTGATTCAGGCAGCTTGAGAGGTTTCCCTAATGACTGTTCTTTTGTGAGCCGCCAAGGCAACATCCATTCATCAGGCTGTAGCTTAATCCAGATATACACTAGGATGAAAATTCAAGGTGGACGAAGGTTAACTGACAGATGTTGAACATTCTGACTTGGAAACCATGAACACATACGTGGCCAAGTAATAAGTTAGCAGGAACACAGACAGCATTTGCTAGGCCACAAGAAGCCACAACAAAAAGCGGAGAGAGTGTTAGTTTGGATTTTAATGGTACATTTAACTAATTCAAAATTACTGGGGAGCTCTTGGGGAAGAGGAGCTCAGAGCTGCATTAATACTAAATGAATTCATTGTGTTTGGTGTTATTGCAGTGAATAATAGCAAATGAATTAAGGCAATCATGGGGCAAATAAAACTGCTGGGACAATAATTTATACAAGTAATTCTTCAGCACAAAAATCTTAATTTGTTTTCTGTGCAATTGTGATTCAGAGGTAAGGGACAAGCATTATATATCTCCATACGGTTCTTCCTGTGCAGTGGTTCATCATGAAATACCAGGTTGTAGAATGTTGTCTCCTGGAAAGCTCATAATTCATCCTGAGAGCCCACGTTGTGAAGTTCTCCTTTGGGAGGCTAGGATGGCCTTTCCTTCTTGTCTTTCTAGTGACAGGTGAAGGCCGCCATTTTTAGTCAGGCTTTTACAAAGAAAAGCAAAAAGTGTGCTGCTTATATACCGTGCTTAAAATACTCTCTGGGTGGTTTACAGTTTTTTATTATGCAGGCTACACTTTGCCCCTCCAGCAAGATGGGTACTTAATTTACTGACCTTGGAAGGATGGAAGTCTGAGTGAACCTCAAGCTGGCTAGCTGGGATTGAGCCTGCATTGTGAGCAGAATTTTGGCTGAAGAACTGCAGTTTAACCACTGTGCCATGAGACATCACAAGACACCACTTCTGACAACTAAATGGGTAGTAAAGAGTTTTGGTTTTGGGTGCTGCACATTATTAATATTTTATGTGTGGTTGTTTGGGTTTTTCAGGCTCTTTGGCCGTGTTCTGAAGGTTGTTCTTTTTGACGTTTTGCCAGTCTCTGTGGCCGGCATCTTTAGAGGACTGGAGTAGGAACTCTGTCCATTCATACTGCAGTCCTCTGAAGATGCCGACCACAGAGACTGGCGAAACGTCAGGAAGAACAACCTTCAGAACACGGCCAAAGAGTCTGAAAAACCCACAACAACCATTAGATCCCGGCCATGAAAGCCTTTGCAAATACATTTCATGTGTGCTTTAGGTGGTTTTTAACTGCTTTAATTAATTGTTTTAATACTATTATACCTTTAATTGCTTGTAATGAAATAATTTGTCATGTTTTTAGTCAGTTTGCTTTTTTAAAAATAATTTGTGATCTGCCTTTGGCTCATTAAATGGAAGAAAAGCAGCATAAAAATGAAATGAAATAAATATATAAAATTCCCCACTCCCTCAACAAAAAGATTGTGGTGATCTAGTAAGGTGAAAAGGGTTCTCAGCAAGTTATCAACAGTTACCAGCACCAGCATATAAATCCATTTATTAAAGAAAGACTCTGGACTCTTAATAACCAGATTTATAAATACAGTATGAGAGAGAACTAGTACATGCAAAGGAGCAGAAAGCTGTGTAATTCAGACAAAAAGAGTGCGAACTGGCCCTACTGTTGGGTAAAGAGAGGCGATTGCCTCAGGTGGCAGATGGTGGGGTGGTTGCAGCAGGGTGTTGAAGGAGAAAGTTGTGTGCTACAGTGTCTATCCTGTGGCCCTGATGCTGTCCTGATGTTTTCAAGTATGATGGAATTTACTGTCGTGACATCAGTGCCAAGTAAACATTAATTACTAGTCCAGTCAGCTTTTGTACATGAAAGGAGAAGAGGATTTTACCTTTGTTTCAGGCAGCAAAAATGCCTCTGGCTGATCTGGGGTAAGTTGGACAAAATGCTTGCTTGCTTGGTTACCTTCCCTTTTAGTGGACCTTGGTGGCTCCCCAGAGGGAGACCACAGCTGCAATACAAGGATATCTGCAAGCGGGATCTGAAGGCCTTGGAAATGGAAATCAACAGATGGGAAACCCTGACATCTGAGCGCTCAGGCTGGAGGCATGCGGTGCATCATGGCTTCTCCCAATTTGAAGAGACCCTCGCCCAGCAGGCTGAGGCAAAGAGGCAGTCACAAAAGCAGCAAAATCAGGGAGCTATACGGGGTACAGATTGTATTTGTCCTCAGTGTGGAAGGGATTGTCACTCTCAAATTGGCCTTCTCAGCCACACTAGATGCTGTTCCAAGTCCTCCATGCAGAGCATGATACCACAGCCTCTCGAGACTGAAGGATGCCTATGATGATGGTGGCTTTTCATGGCTCTCCAACTAGCACTAGATTTAGAGGCAAGCTATCCTCTTAATATCCCACAATACCCCAGCATTGTGCACAAAAAGAGGCATTGTGAGAAAATAAAGAGATAATTGGATCCAGATGCCTGCCACTGCTTAGCATCCTGGGCCATGGGGGAAAAAGCTGTGGTAAAGGTAGGATAGGCATCAGCTGGAGACCATCTCAGAGTGTGGAGGCCCTGTCAAAAGCCGCTACTTCTCAATATATGTGTAAGTAAGATATAATATTTATAAAATCCGGATGTGGAATGTCAGGACTCCATCTAATGGGATATGACATATTCTCTGGTTGTTTACCAATGAGAGAATGTTGCTGTGCCAGTAGTCAAAGGCACTCACCACTTTATGACAGCAGTGAAAATATGGATCCATCTTGATGAGCCCCAACAACAATTGTGTATTACCCTTTAACAGTTGACTTAGGGAAGGACTAGTTCTGAAAATGAAGAGAAGACTCCCCAGAAAAGACCCTAATGCTGGGAAACAGTGAAGGCAAGAGGTGAAGGGAACGTCAGAGGACGAGATGGTTGGACAGTGTCATCGAAGCGACCAACATGAATTTGACCCACGTCCAGGAGGCAGTGGAAGACAGGAGGGCCTGGGGTGCTCTGGTCCATGGGGTCATGAAGAGTTGGACACGACTTAACGACTAAACAACAAACAACAAAGTTCTGAAAAAGCATTCATTGGAGACTATGTGTAGTGGTTAAAGAACAGACTGGAAGTGAGGACTAGTGACACCACTCAGCCAGGAACCACACTGGGCCATTCAACCTAGCTTACCTCAGAAGGTTGTTGTGATAATAGTAAAATCAATGGGGTGAGGATTCTGAGCTCTTTGGGAAAGGGCAAAATGACAATACAGTGTAAAAAACATTATTGTTTGTTAATTTAGGAAAGCCCATTATGAATCTGATTCATGCACAGAGAGCTGTCACTTCTTGTATTGAACCTTTAATTCATTTTCTGGAATGACAAAAGCTGTTTTTTGCTTTTAAAAAAAACCCACAAAAACCCAGGACTTGATCAGATGGGCGTTTTTCCCAGTGTTTGGTGCTGGTTCACTGGTTCATTTCTTTCTGGTGATCATACAAACTGATTGCTAGAACTAACCAATTTGTTCCTGTCAGGGGCTTCTACTTTTTCAGTGCAGGTAAGTGCAGTTTAGTTTAGTCCATTTCCAGCTTATGTCATCACTGGGAACAGCCCCAAATCAAACCTTGCAGTTTTCAAAGTTGCCAAGGCTCCTTCTGCTATCAGTTTCCAGTATCGTGAAATAGCGTGATAAACAAGTCACTTCAGGATGTTGGCAAATTAAACACTTCCCCTGCTCCTCTGCAGAGGAGTAGGGTTCAATTTTCCAATATCCTGAAGTGGCTCATTCATTAAGCCACAATACCAGAAAATGACAGCAGAGGGAGCCAGACTATATCGGGTGACTTGAGCTTGATATGTTATTTGGATGTGAGGACCACACCAAACAGCATATCATTCCTCTCCCTCCTCCCGACCTTAGACAACCCTTAGTCTACACCAGCCCACTCCAAAAGGGCCAGTGTAGTTGTAACCAAATCACACATTTTCTATGTAGTCTGAGAAAAGTGTTATATTCATGAATACAAATATTTATTAGTGATCTGATCTGATCAGTTCTCAATATTCTTGGAGACAACAAATTCCTTTTTATTTCTATGCATCATATTAATGGGTTCCTGTTGCTTGTCGTTGGGACTGTATTATTTCTTTTTTTGCAGCTGGAAGCTCCTTTAGGTAGTAAATAAAATGTAATTTGTTTGTAAGTAAGAATGTCAGGTGAGGGAGAATGTTACTGTTGCCAAGATTTTGGTCAAAATAACCCATCAAGGAATCCCAGATCTCTGTGGAAGATCTTAGCTGCAAGGCTTAGACACCAAGGCTTAGACACCAAGCAGCATTTTGTTGTTTTTGTTGCCTTTGTGGTGTTCACAGTTTGTGTCTCTGCACAAATCTATTGCCTTTTCTTCTGTGAACCTAACCATTCATGTACAGCAAGCTCAAAAAGTTGGGCTGATTCGTCACAAAGACGCAAACAACATTTTCAACACTCCTATTTCTTGCTAGTTTGTGCAATAAGGGGACAGGCATTACATTTTCCAACACTGCACATTTAGAAAGAATAGACTAGACTAGTTTTAAAAATGTGCAAAACTTATCAGTGAAAAGCAAAAAGTAGATCCTGCTGCTTCTTGTTTGAGATAATATTTTAGGTATCCCCTTTGCTGAGCAAGGACAAACCAGATCAGTTACATCCCTATTTACAAGCTCTAGACTGATAAAAGCGAAGACACTGTAAGTTAATTAACTAAATTCATACATTTAGCCCAGTGTCTGGCTTTTGCTTTGAAGACGTACACATCTCCATTTCCTGTGTAAAGTCCAAGGCTACAATCTGAGCGATCGCATTTGATTTCCTGTAAACCCTATGCAGCAAAAAAGGGAACAGATTTGGAGAGTCCATCATATCAAATCAGCTTTTCTGAAATGCAGATAACCCTAGTCTGACAGGGAGTTGGAATAATCCATAGCTACTATTTTCAAACCTTTTCAGACTTTCCCAAAACAGGGAACAAAGCATATATTTAAGAGACACGTTACGAGCAGCAGCAGTCCTACCATTTGTTAGAATGAGGTGGTTGCCTCAGGCGGCAGATTCTCGGAGTCACCATTGGTAGTCTCTTGGATATTTCTCCTCAATTGCCCAGTTGGTTTATTCTCTTGAGGGGCCACACAGTAGCCACTCTACTAGTCCTGGGTCCCCTAAACTAACCTGTTGTTTCAGTTATAGGGAAGGACACCTCGTGTTGGCAGTGTTCCAGGTAATAAACAGTAGTCCAACTGTTTCTTATTTGAACTCTCTGCATGGACTTGGGAAAAGGTGCCATTTTGTCATTCAGCCCAGACGCCCATCATGTTTTGAGCCAGTCCTGGTCTTAGGGCCAGCCCTGCTGTTACGTAAAATTAGGCAAGTGCCTCAGACAGTTGACCTGGGATACTATAACTTCTTATTACTGTATTTTTTTTTAAAAAAAAATTATTACCAGGAAAGAAAATGTATACTTGGAGATTGTCTGCCCTGGGAGTAAAATAGTTCAGTTGGTCTTAGGTAATATGCCTTTAGATTCTGAATGGATGAGGGGATTGCCGTTTGTAGCTTTGATGGGAAAGTGCCTGGGAATGTCCCTGGTCATGTATGTATGGGACTGAAACTAAAGAGCCCATTGCTGCTGGTCTTTTTATCACAATCTGCTTACCTAGAGAAGAAAAGCTGCCCATAAGGATTTTGATAATAAGGCTTTGATAGACAGGCTTTTGGGACATCCTTATTGTCTGTGTTTTTAAAGCAGTACAGGTAATTGGTGTTTGGCAGCTTTTCTAGCTATATTTCTTTGGCTAGGCTGTGTGTTAATTACCTAAATTCACTCATTTAGATTCATCCCTGCATGTGGTTTGGCATGGAAGCCTCTTCCTAAAGAGACTTTCATGTCTGTTTCCCTTGCATCCGTGCTGGAAGCCTTTTTTTTTATGGCACTGTACCTCACAATGTTATTGTTTGTTTTTTAGTTGGTAAGGAAAACAAATATTATGAAAATAAAGAAAAGTCTCTGAACAAATGGTGGCAACAGCCGAGCACTAAATATAAAATTAATTAAGAGAAACAGTTGGCTTACCCAGATGTCTGTTGCAATTCTGTGGAGATAACGTGAACACAGGAGATGCTCAGGACTGGCTGCTTGTCCTTAGGACGAGGCAGAAACCTCATCCTTTTTAACAGCTAGATCAGGTACTTGAACACCAGCTTCACTGCTAATAGTTGCAGGGTTGTTAACTCTCATAGAGCAGGGTGGGATATTTTACTCTGCCAGAGTCTGATTTTATTACAACATCCATATTAAAAACTATACCTAAAATATATGCATGCAAAGATGCTGTAAATCAAAATGTTATAAACACCATACTGAATGTCAGTCACTTGCCATGTGCAGCTTATATATTTTTTTAAAGAGGAAAAACAAATGAGGGAGGGGGGGAAATCCTGTCCTACCAAATTTTGTGACAACCCCCCCCCCCCCCACATTTTTAGTCCCAGCCATTGTAAGATACTGGGCACAAAAAGAAGGACAGAAGGAAGAAAGGCAGGCAGACCCAAATACCATTTTGTGGGGCAAAATGTCATGGGAAAAGTAGAAGTTGTTGGAGAAAATGCTTACTAACACTGGTTTTTTAGTGGGAGGGTTTTTTTTTTAGGACCCAGAGGAGTGCTTACTTCTCACTAACCTATTAGCAAAGGCTGTTTTCCTGAGCTTGAGACAAACCATGGCTCTTTTCTGCTTGTCTCTGCTTCTATTGTTTGTTTGATTTCTCTCTTCCTTCCTGACTTCCAAGGAGAGCAGACATGAAACCACTCTGTTCCAGGCCTTTTCTTTCACCGTGTGGTGGCAGCTTTGGTGAACTGAGTCTCCTACATGGTTGGGGCTGCAGTTCCTTCCTTAATTCTCTTAATTCTTTTGATTGGATCTCAAGATCAGCTTTCTTCTCTACTTTAAGCTAATTGTAGAAATTATTTCTTATATACAAGGGTTGGAGTTGGGAGTTTTTGCTGTTCTCTAGAGATGGGCATGAATAAAAAAAGATGATTCGTTGTGATTTGTATTTTGTCAAGCCTGATGAATCACAAATTTATGATTTTTTTTCCTGATAAATCAATTCATTGATTTGTCTTGATTTTAAAACCCCATAAAACAGCCACCCAGGCACCTAGAGACACCAAAATCGCAGAGAAGTTTCTCCCAACTTTCCTCTACAATCAGGGCTGGAATCTCTTCCAAGCGAGTTGCTAGAGGGCACTTTCCTGGAAGTTTCTAGATGCCGGGGGGGGGAATCTGCCTTGAGGTACCCTCTCTGTGGGTATATACCTCGGACATCTGAAACCCAAACTTCACCAAATTTGCAGAGCTTGCAGAGGGGAGTCATGGGAAGTTTCTCTGTCATTTTGGCATCTCGAGGTGTCTGGAGGCCTGTTTTATAGCCCAAAGAATTGACAAATCAAAAATCACTAAATTGCATTGATTGTATTTGTCGCAGTTGTCGCTTCTGATGAATACAAATGGATGACTTAGCTATTTTTGATGAATATTGCAATCCATTTTTAAATTCACACCCGTCTCTACTATTCTCCCTTCCTATTTTTCCTGCACCAGAGCTAGATTTTATACTCCATACTTTGTTAACAAAAAAAGGAATTAATCAAAGTGGCCTACTTTTTCTCAGTCTAGAGGTCTCAAAGAACCAATGGCTACATGGAATACGATATTAGTAGACTTCTAGTCAGTTGGTCTGTCCACATCCCAGGACTTAAAATCAAAGCCTAGCTGTACTTGCAGGTAAAGGCCATTAATAGCATGACTAACCTCTGTCTTAGAATTTGGACCTCTTGTCTTTAACAGAGCTCAATATGTTCTTAAACTGTTATTTAACAGTACAGGAGGAGTTCTTCCACACTGAATGAAGGTTCTCTGTACAGCTTCCCGTAGAATTTTCTGGACTGGGAATATGATTTTACTTACTAATTCCTTGAGTGTTTTCCAGACCCAGCAGGACTCTCTTTATACAAGATCTTGTAGAAATGTGTCTAAAACCACACACAAACATGGGAGGATTTCTATTAGTCTCCCAATGTGATTTTGGCTTCTGATGTATTACTCACATAGCCTCAGCTTAGCAAGCGTGTGTTCCCATAAAAATATCCTATGAATATGCAGAGGTAGCAACTGTGTAAGGGGATAGCCGACTGATTCAGGTCTGACACATTGTTTAGTAACCCACGGTATACCATGCAAAATGCTTGAATAAGGGAGGTTGTATAAACCTTGGTGGCAAATTGCTGCTCATTAATGAGGTGCTGGTTGCATTTTGGGGCCTATTTAAATATTTCTGTCAAAACTATATTTGTATATTCAAAGATATTTCTTGCACAACAGTTTTCCCTCCAGAATACCTTTTTTTAAAAAAATAAAGAATCAGGACAGAAATAAATTTAGTTCTAGTAACTCTTGAACCTGCTCCTTATTGAGAGCTTGGAAAAGTAATTTTTTTCCCGATTGCACCTCTCAGGATCCACCAGCCAGGGTGATGTTGACGGGGGTGGGGGTGGTTCTAGGAACTGTAATTTAAAAAGCTAAATTTTCTAAGCCTTGCCTGTGATAAACTCAGTCCAAACTGTTTTGAATGTGCAAAGATTCTATAAACTCACTTCATGCATCATGTTATGGCATTTGGGACATTGGTAAAGATGGGATATTCATATTTGTCTCCTTGGGGAGACGAATACAAATATCTCCACCACAGGTGACCAGGCCCTTTTGACCCTCCCCCTAGGACCTGCTGGTCTACCTATGGCTTGCAGCACATGTGGCCATCCTTGTTCACACTGTACCAATTGTGGAAGCAGCCTGGCTGGGGCTTCCCTGACTCACTGCGCTGCTGACCACCCACATCTCCTTGCTCAGGTACGGTGGTGCTATTCGTATTTGTCTCTCCCAGGAGACAAAGACGAATATCCCATCTCTAGTCATTGGGTAACACTGCTGTCCTCTTTCTTCATCTTTATAATCTGTTCTATTCACACTACCTACAACTTTGACTATTTTATTTGGATGGTGTTTGAGCCTGTGATGACCTACTCTTCTTGATCATTTGCAATGTCACTGAAAAATTTCAGTTGCTATCAATCCCATTCTGTGGATTGAGACCTCCTTTGCATCAAATTGGGGCTCGGATTGGTTAGTGAATTCACTGGCAACCATGGGCCAGATCCTGGACAAAGCAGGGAGATTTTGCTCTGGTTCCTCTGAAAGTTCTCTTCAGCTGACCCTGATTTGTATGACAAGGAGGAAGTCTGAAAAGCCGAGAACAATGGGATATTTTCAAATTAACATTACAGTGGAAATCTTTTCTTAGAAATGAATACCGTGCACTCAGTGGTTATTTAACTAGCTTGATAGACATGACAGGCTTTATCACTTATAACTAACATAGGCTGCCTTTTGATCTCTGTACAATAAAAAGGCAGACAAAGTAGCCGGTTGTCTTAACAATGTTGATTCTGCATATTCAATAAAATATCCCCAGACTTTCAAATATTTAATGTACACTATTCTGTCTTCCCCAACTATACTTTTGCTGCTGCACACTTGTGATTTCAGTGAGCCCATTCTTTGTTTTCTACTTTCCATTACATTATTATTCTGGTCTTTTTGCTATCTCTCTTGGGGACTTTTAAGCATTATGTTTAAAACAAAAATTTTTAGATGTCTGTTTTTATTTTATAGGCATCTACCATTACCCATTCATTCCAGTGGAGTAAGGTAGCCCTTACGTACTGTTCTTTATGCCTTCAAAGTTGCCCACAGCACTCAAGTCAGTACACCAGAGATTTGGAATATCTGTATATATCCAGCATGGTCAGAGGGCAAATTCTGGCATGAAGAATACCTTGTTGGATAGAGGAGACCTACAAAGGCTGATGGGAGTGATATTCTGCAAAAAGAATTCTCAACATAAATTCCTAGATATTAGGACAAACAAAAATGCTGTCAAGTGACAGTCTTTTGCCTGCACTTGGCTTATTTCTGCAGTTATCACTTGCTATGAGTGTCACTGGAGTAACAGTCATTAGAAATCTAAGAGATATATGGTATAGTCCCATTACACAGGAGTAATTCCCATCCACCACAATTAGATTTTGCTTTCAAATGTGAAATGTGCAGTACAGTATGTAAAAGGGTGACTAGATGGTCAGATACCACGGGATTTGCTCTGCTTATAAAGTGGGTGAATGTGAAGCTCCCCCCCTTGTCTGCATGTACAAGATGGAAACAAATTGGTCCAGCCTATTTAAAGCGAAACTGGCTTTTTTTCCTCCAGAGGGCTGGATTCACTTGTGTTTTTCTCTCTGTAGGCATGGTTTTACTTTTTCAACTGTTTTAACTCTTCTCACTGTTCATTTATATGTTTATTGTTATATGTCTATTTGCTTTATTATTTTGTGAATCACCCAAAATAGTGCATTGCATTAATGGGGCAGTATATGAACAAAGTTAATTAATTAATTAACTAATTAATTAATATTCCTAGGAAGACAGGGTGGTGTCTTTAAATGGTGTTTTCATGGTTTTCAGGCTAGTGAGAGCACACCCACACCGTCATTCCTTTCCGCCATTGTTCTCCAGTGTTTTGCAGTAAGAGATTGCCAAAAATGTGAAAGAGTAATGGAGAAACAGGAATTAAATAGGATTAAATTAAATAGAAATTACTGTATACTGTGTTCCTCTTCTGTATCAGCAATGAGGCATTGCATTAATATAATACTTTATCACTAGATGCTCTCTGCACCTACAAACACTTACACTCACTCACTAACTGACAGACAGACAGACAGACAGACAGACACACACACACACACACACACACACACAAACACACAAACAAGCAGGGTGAAATGAAAGACATTTGAAATGCTTCTTTATAGACCAGTAAAATCTCATCATGCAATAAATGAGCTTTTGTCGATTAAAACACCACTTCATTAGGTTTGTACCAGTGTGAAGAACTTAAAGCCGAAAAACCTGTGTTGCTAAGAACTGCTGGTTTAATATCTAAGAGCAACTTTCCTGGCTTAAATTCATCTTGTCATGTATGTTTAGATTTTAAATGTTGAACTTTACTGTTACTAACTTTAAGTTCTTCACACTGGTACAAACCTGATGAAGTGGTGTTTAAATCCATGAAAGCTTGTGTACTGTATGATTTTTTTTAGTGATCTATAAAGATACTGCCTATTTTTGCATTTGGATTTTTTTTTTACCACATGGCTACCCTTTACTTCAATGGAATGTTTCTGTAACCAAGGAGCTTTGCAACTAACCATAAAAGGAAAGAAGAGGTGGGACCAGAGGAAGGAAGGAAAAAGGGTTGGTGGCGGGCAGGATTACTGGTCACATCACAAACAATATGAACAGCGGTCACAAATTAATCCACAGCCCTTTGGCCACTTTTTGCGATTTGAAACGTAATGCAGGCTCCAATTGAGTTTTGCAGCATAACCACAGCCTAAGATAATGGGAATGTTCCATTTAAACAATGTGAATGGCAGTTGTTTTATCTCACTGTTCCCCAGCCATCCATGGTATACATGGGTGTGTGACAGAAGCTGTCAGGATTTGACATTTGGTAGCTGAAGTAGTGTAGAGTTTAGAGTGTAGGGGTGGAATGTAAGAAGCTGCCTTATACCTGAGTTGTACCAATTGTCCATCTGTCCCACTATTGTCAACTCTGACTGGCAGCTGCTTTTCATGGCTTGAAGCTGAATCCTTTCTTCACCCAGCTGAAAGATCCCTGTTGTTCATGGATGGTCTTTTCTAGGTACTACTAGGCAGACCTGCTTAGCTTTTGAAATGAGGCAAGATCAGGTGTATTCAGTGTGCTATAGTGATCTGGTTTTGAAGATACAAGTTCAAATTGAGCCATGACAGAGTATGACCTTTGGTCAGTCGTACACTCTTGTCCCGAGTGATAAAAGTTCTGAGGATAAAAGTTCTGAGAATTGTGTGCATCATCTTGAACTCATTGGCAAAAAAGGTGGGGTGTAATGTAATAAATATATAAATTATTTGTTGATGGCAACTATGTGTAGATCCAAAATTATGGTGGCCACTCTCGGCTGCACCCCATAGACTAGGGGTATCAAACTCAATTTACCTGGGGGCCGCTGGAGGCAGAGTCTGAGTGAGGCTGGGCCATATCAGATTTTCTGCCAAGTGGAGCAACAGCCTGGGGCTCAGAGGAGAAGGAGGAGGAGGAGGAGGAGGGGCGCTGAAGCCCTTGTCGCCGGCCACGACCCCCTCCGGTTCCTTCACTACCACCACCACTAGCAGCAGGACAAAGAAGCGGAGAAGGGCGGGAGCACTGGTGACGGCCTAGCTGGGGGGGGAGGAGGGCCCAACATAAAATTTTTAAAAAAACCCTCACAGAATCGCCTTGCCAAAGGAGAAAAGCCCCCATCAGTACCCACAAAATAAACAGAACGGGGTGGGCCTCCCACAGGTGCATGTGGGCATGTGTGCGCGCATGTGCGCGTGCACACACACACACATACACACACACATGGAGGTCTGGCAACTTTCCTCTGAGGGCCCCCCTCAAAAAAAGGCTCACACAGCAGCAGCAGCTACCCCCACCACAACAGAGGAGAAAACTTTGTGAGGCAAGCCCAGGCAGCCTCCAGAGCCGAGGCGGCTGAAGCAGGACGAAGAGGAGGAGGAGGAGGAGGAGGAAGCTCCGCTGGGTGCTGAGGCAGCCACTGGCCGGGCTGGTGCTGGGAGTGCCAAGAGAGAAAGAGAGCCAGAGAACTGCTTCCCTGGAAGAGGTGGCGGCAGCAGCTGCTGTTGGCGGCACTGTTGGAGGCGCTGTTTGAGGACAGGGTGCGAGCGAGCTCCACTCTCAGGCATTGCTTGGCGGTGGCTCAGGTGCTCAGGGAAAAGGGCTGGCAGCGCACCTCGCTCGCTGGCTCTCCCCCAAGACAGCGCGTCTTGCACCCTCCATCTGGAACTGCAGCCGGCAGACAGGCGGGCTGGCAGGCAGGCTGCAGTTCCAGATGGAGGGTGCAAGACGCGCTGTCTTGGGAGAGAGCCGGCCAGTGAGGAGAGGCTTTTTTTGACTCTTGACAGCAGAGGACGCGTGGGTGCTTCAGGGGGGCAGGCAAGGCGGGGGCCGCAAACTGTTGTCCAGCAGGCTGCAAATGGCCCCCGGGCTGCATGTTTGAGACCCCTGCCATAGACGCTGTTTCTTGTTCTGCAGTTTCCTGACACATGAATGTGGGATGATATCACACAAGCTAAAGAGATTGTGTTTTAGTATTTGTGAGCATGCCCTTCTGTATTATGTTGGATTTCTAGATAACTCAGGTCTTTCCCACCTATACCAGAGTTTATGAGGAATATTAGTTTGAGTTCCATTTTCATCACTGCCTCAGCATCCTTTGACCTTGACCCCTGTTCCTTGCAGTTCCTTATCTGCCTGGACCACACAGAGAAGAGGGAGCTGTTATTAACAGTAACCTTGGATGCTACTGAACATTTCCTTTCACCCTGACACAGGTTATGATTCCAGTTTCACAATCATGTTATACATCAGATGCTCCCCCTCGCCTTTCTTTTAAATGTTTTACTGCAATGGATGTTGCTTTTTTTCCCAAGGAGAAAATATGGGAGCAATAAACAAGACCTAGCTCTCCTCTCATGAAATCTCTTTCTTAGAGAGGCTCAGCTGTTCATTACAGAGTATAGTGCTCTGCGACTATGATTCTAACTTAAGTAAACAGAAGGCATCTCACAGTTTCCCTAAGCCCCCTCCCCACACTTTGTATTTATCTCTTACATTAACAAGAAAAACTGAGAGCTGCTGTTAAAGAAAGAAAAATCCAAGTCACTAGAATTTAAAATCCATTACTTTTATAGGTTATTAGATAACTCTCAGAATCAAACACGGCCTTTGTGATTTCCCCCCTCCTCTTTAAAAAAAAAATGCATTTTTTTTAAAAAAAAAATTGGGCTGAAGGCAACCAGAATTAATGTAACATTGTACAAGACAACCAGAATTAATGATAAAAACAACAGGACTTCACAATCTATAAAGTTTCACACTGGCACCTGCAAATTGTAATCTGCACCCCTCTGTGATAGCGAATGTATCAGTGTTTGGAGAACAGGGCATTTGTAATTGTCTGCTGAAGTAGTTCTTGTCTTTTGTGTAACTCTGTATTTGGATTGTAAAATAATGGTAACCACCTGATGAAAGGTGTGGATGGCTCAGAGCCAAGCTAGATACATTAAATGTCTTCCCCTTAATGTGCTCATTGACAGAAATGCAAGTAGCGGCTCCTGAGGGGGCTCCTACTTCTCCAGATCTCTGCAGGTGGTGGGAGAGGGATTGGTGGTTTCCCTCCCAATCTAAATTGCAGCTTTAGTGGGTGACTTTCTTCGGGACCATAGCAGGGAGGAGAATAATTCCGTTTTCTTTCTCCACCTGAAGCAATCGCAATGATTCTCACAGCTCTTATTTACATTAAAGGCAAACATCACCTCTGGAGAACGTAATTGGTTTATTATTAGTATTAATTAGGCCAATAATGTAAGTTTAAAAACTTGCAACTTAGTAGCCATTATTACCTTTTGGAGAGGTAAATTCCTCAGTTTCCCTAAGGACCATGTACAGAAGTAGTTCTTTTTATCTGTTTTGAATCTTCGACCATTCATCTGCAATGCACAGCCCTGGATTCTAATGTTACCAAGCAATGAGAAACACATCTCTCTGTCCACTTCCTCTGTTCCTTTCATAATATTATATGCTTCTGTATACCTGGATTATGTTCTCTCCCCCCCCCCTTTTTTTTACCCTAAGCTAGTAAGTGACAAACATAATCTTTTCTCGTGCCAGAATTGTTACATCCTTTGGTCATTTTGATTGCCCTTTTCAGCATCTTTTTTAGATCTACAGTACTGTTTTGAAAGTGCAGTGATCAGAACTGTGAATGGTTTTAACAAACAAAGTTCCACTTTAAATATATTTATATCTGTACAAGACTTTGTGTCTGGTTATTTTATTTTCAGTCCTTTTCCAAATGGGTTATAACATGGAATTTGCATCTTTCGCTACAGCCGCACACTGGAGTGACATTACCATCGGCTACCCACCACAAATGCAGAATTCTTTCATGGTCCATTGTTGCAAACTCTGATAATATGAGCAGGTATGTGAGTCAAAGTTTTGTTGTTGTTTTCCCCTCATCATGGACTCACTTATACTGAATGGCACTTGCCATTTCAGTTCAGTTCCTGTAGATTGGAGAGATCGATTTGGATCAATTTGCTATAATTTTTTTTGCTTTAAACAATGACTTGCTTTAAATAATTTAATTACTCCAAATCAGAAGTGGACAAAGCATGTGTCTTTTCAGTATGACTGCCAAAGAACCATATTGTATTCAACATGAAAGTCATAAACATTGCCCATGTCCCTTCATCACAAAGTGAATGCTCAATTTGCCTCCCATCCAGGATATGGTAGAGATGGCTGGCTAGCTCATGATTTGTGACCTGCCAGACAAGCCTTTTACCTGTGTTCTAGTTATAGCAGAGACAGACTTGGTGAGGATAGCAAAAAGGGAATTCTCAGGGCCATAGCTAAATAGTGGATTTCCTTTTAGACCCCTTACATCAGCAGCCTGTTTGGAATATGCCAGCATATGAGAAAGAGCTCTCTGCTTAGACAGGCATTTGCTATGTTAATTGAATGGCTGCATGTTGTATTAGATTTATCTATAGTTTTGTTGGCCTAAATACTGTTGCATATTTATGATGGTGGAAGAAAAATGGTATAAACTACAGTATCAAATTACTGCTAATTAACAAGTTCCCATTTTCATTCCTTGTGTGCTAGCCAGGTGAGTTAGTTGGTGCATGACAGGGCTCAAAGTGTGGACTTGTTAATTAGTGGCAATTTGCATTTGCTAGCATAAGTGCGCAAGAGGATTTTGGCCATTTTAATTTATGTAATTATATAATTTTGCTACTTGCCCTTAGAGATTCTAATCTACCACTGCAGTTATGTGTGTGTTTTAATAGTGTTTTGCTTCGATTATATTGATATTTAATCATTTGAATGATATTTTTGCAAAAACATAGAAGATGAATTTTAATAAAAATACTTGTAAGCAATTGGCCTTACAGCCCTCCCTCTGCACTGCATCAATCATTGATGCCATAGTCATGTCACCGCTCAGAGACCACTGGTAATGGTGCGACTAAAAAATCTTGCTGAGTGTGTGTGTGTGTGTGTTCCTTTTTTTAAGAAAGAAAAAAAGTTTTGTGCAGACAGGGGAGTATTTTTATTTAAAAAGCCATCCAGAAGACAATGAATTTTTGAAACAGTCACACACTAAAGAAGTATTTGTTACTTAGCATGTGACTATATTTTGTTCAAGTTGCGGAACCCACAATTTTCTGCCTTGAAACCCAAACCAGCTGGTGTCTCAGTTGTGCACTGGAGATGAGATTTCATGATGGTGTTAGAGACTGGCTGCCAATCCATTTGGAGCACAATTCAAAGGGCTGTTTCTAATGTATAAAGCCTGAACTGGCTTCGGTCCAAGCTATCTTAAAACCTGGTTTTCCCTTTAAGAGCCTGTTTGGGTGTTAATATCAGAAGAGGACTTTCTTTTGTGTGTGGTAATTACTACTCCCATACTTTGGAACTCCCTCCCACAGGAAGCCAGGATGGCCCCAACTTTGCTGTCCTTCTGTGAACAGACAAAGACCTTTCTCTTCAGGCAAGATTTCCCTGAATGATGGCTGCCTCAGTGTTTAAATGGATTGTTGTGTCTTACTTCTTTGAATGTGTTTTTTGTGTTGCTTTATCATTATTTAGTGTGGTATTTGTTTGATCCTTATTACTATTTGTATACTTACTGTGTTTAGCTTTAAATATCATCTTTTAGTGATGTAATGCGGCCATGGGTTCTTTTTAAAGAGAAAGATGCAATAAAAATATATTTTAAAAAATAAAATATAATGAGTTTTCTTGATGTTGTTTGAGAATCCTTGAGATGCTGTCTCACTGTACTAAGAGGATCAGTCTCACCAAGATTCTTGCCTATGACAAAATTTCTTTATATCCCTAATTCTGACTGACGAGTTCTGGGAAATTCTCTGGGCTTACTTTGTCATAACAGGAAATGTGGATAAATAGTCTAAAAAAATCAATGAAACCTTTCTGCACTCAGAGATGTGAGAAAAAGTAGAACTATAGATCCTCAAGGAGTCGTGTAGAGCCCCCATATCTTGAGAAAACTACAGTAGCCCTGCCCCCTCAATCATCATATTGAACATGGAAGAGGAAGATGATGCCGTATCCATGTAGCCTATCTACATGGGCCAGAACTCTAAATATAGATTCCATGTTGTTTTGGATGTTTTGGAAGTTATACTCCAAAAGGTAACTTCTCCAATTCAGGTGACCATTGTATGTTCTTATTTTAAGCCATATATAGTGGGCATAATTCATTTCATGAGATGCATCAACACCAGAAAGATGTCAAGATCATGTGCGGTGAGAGTTGCCATCTGTTCTGAGAAACCAATTTTGCATTGATGCAACAATTTGCCTGTCTTTCTCCTCCTCCTCTCTAAGTAATAATGAAATAAGAGAAATGCAATAAAATTCTATTTGGGATTAATAATAATTGATTCCACTATATCCCATCATCTAACTTGGATCTTCTCTAGCATTCACAGGACTCTTTAATGGAAGACTATTTTCTACTACAGTACTGTCAAACACTACATTTTGGTGATTTTTTTTACCCTAAATATATAAACTTCTTTTCATGTCCTTGGTTAATGGTACATAGATCTGCTCCAGTCTAGTTCTGCTAAAATTTCATTCTTGCTGCAGTTAAGATTGACAACTGAGGCAGTTGTTTTATTCATGCACTTACTAAATGTGCCTTGGCAATTTTTTTGCTTGTAAGAGTCTTTAAGCAAAGCAACTGCCTCCTAACTTGTAGCATCCCTTCAACAAACAGTTATTTAGCACGTGACTGTTTACAAAAAGCACAGTCTTCTGGATGGCTTCTTGGACTGGTTATTTATGGTGCTGTGTGAGTATTTCAGTTTGTTTGGTCTTTTGTTGTGGTTAAAAACAGATTTATGCTGTTTGTTGTTGTTTATAAATATTTATACACCGCTCTTCATCAAAATTGATTTCAGGGTCCCTTTTATTTCTCTAAACATTTGATTTCCTTTGACTGTGAACCCTAAGAGACAAAACTATTAACATTTAGAAAAACTGTTGTGAGCTGGTTTGAGACTGTAAATAAATAAATATGCACATTTGTATCTGAGATGGCTGGTGATGCCTCCATTTCTTTCTGCAGTGCTTTTCAGGTGCCAGAATGAATGACAGTACTTGCATGGAGGACTGCATAGCTGATGTTGATACCTTTTTTGCACTTGTCAGCGCATTTCCCTTTATAAGCTTTTTATAATGATACATCACACACATTGATATTGCCCATCTTTATAGTGTTATTCCGCCCATTCAACATTAATGAAAGCATCCTCAGAAATCAGCTTGCTCTAATCCCCATTATCATACTTCTTCCTAGAAGTTCCCACTTCAACATGCTGTTCACTGTATATGAGATAATTTCCAGTACAACGACCATCGCTGCATGCATACTGGCACACAGGAATACAGTATGCACCTAGATTTGTAGTACTGTAGTCATATTCAGTCATTAAGGCAGTGTGTGGGGGCCACATTAGGGGAATGCGTTAGCCGTGCCCCCTCCATTGTTGAATTGAACATGGAAACATGACCATCTCTATCTTTCCATTACCATCTCTGCAGTGGATGCTGTCCAGATACTTGAGTGCTGCCTGACCTCATTACTAGAATGGACCAGGTCTAAGAGGCTCAAAATGACCCCAGAGATTTTGTGGGTTTTTTTGGGAGGGGGGGCGCTCCTAGGGATCATTCCTAGGCTGGATAGGATTGTCCTCCTGCTTAGGGACCCAATTCATAATTTGGGCATTCTTCCGGACCCAGCTCTTTCTAAGGAGTCCCAGATAGTAGCCGTATCCAGATCAGCGTTTAATCAAGTTATGCTAGTCACCCAACTTCTGGTTCTACCTAGACAAGAGCTCCCTCAGGACTTTGGTGCAGATGCTGGTAATCTCCTGATGGACTATTGCAATGTTCTCTATGTGGGTCTTCCCTTGGAGTTTGATCCAGAGAATAGTTTGACCTTATCGCCCTGGTTCTGGCTTGTCTCCACTGGTTACCTGTTGTGTCCTGGACAACATACCTTCCAATTTTCAGCCCCGCTGGGCTGGGCACTGCCACTGTCCCTTGAGATTTCATCCCTGTGTGCGTTGCTCCACCCCACCCCCCCATGTGCAGAGTTCTGTTGCAACCGGAACCAAAGGGAGGAGGAGGAAAGCTGCTTGGAAGGATGCAGTCACGTGCAAGCCTTATAGGGGACTTTGGTCCTGGATTAGGTTCAAGGTTTTGACACTCACATACAAAGCTCTCTACAGTTTGAGCCCATGTTACTTGTTGGAGCATCTTTCTCCAGTGTCATCTGCCTGACCCACGAGATCATCACAGGCAAGGCTCCTTCAGGTGGCCACCCCAAGGGAGGCCCAGAAGTCCTCTATTAAAAGTTGGGCCTTCTTCATGGTAGCCGCAACGTTGTGGAACCAGCTTCTAGAGCAACTCATCTCCCTCCTGCTTGCTGTGAACATTCAGAAGGCAACTGAAGACATGGCTTTTCAGGGAGGCTTTCCACACCTATCCTAACTGTCTGCCTTTTGCCCACCACTTTTTTTTTGTTCTGTTGCATTAGCACCATCTGGCTTTATTGGTTAGTTGCTATGTTGGTTTTAAATAGTTGTAGTTCTATCTTGTTTTGTTTATTGTTGTAAACTGCCCAGAGCAGTGCTTCAACACTAATGGGGAATGGTATGCACATTGAATGAATGAATGAATGAATGAATGAATGAATGAATGAATGAATGAATGAATGAATGAATGAATGAATGAATGAGAGGGGGAGCTTGCTATACCCTGGTAAATGCCCCATGTGAGCAACTCCCCTCCAGAACTGGCAGCAGTTGTAAAAAATAGTACCCCCCCAAAAAAAAACCTCTGGTGGTCACGATGGTAAAGGACGGGATATAGTATGGATGCATATGATGAAAGTTATGCTATTAGTTATACTAGCAGCAGGTTGAATATCAGAAGTAAAAAAGTCAACAGCATAATATAAATAAAATTTTGCTTTTTTTAAAAAAATCACTGAGGTTGAATTTCCCAAGATACTATACAGGGAAAGGATGACAGACCACTTTGAAGAGGAATTGTGTAATGAAGAATGTGCAGTTCTAGAAAGTGAAGTGAAAGCTATTCTGAAAGCACTAGGAAGGTATAAATCACCAGAGAATACCAATAGAACTATTTAAAGCCACAGAGACTGAATCTGTCAAAATCCTAAAAAGAATAAACAACAAATATGGAACATAAAAGAATGGTTGACAGACTGGCAACATTTAATATATATTCCAGTCCCCAAGAAAGGAGAAGACAAGGAGTGCAGTAATTATAGAACCATTGCTTTAATTCTTTGTGCAATCAAACTGATACTCAAATTGTTACAACAAAATCAATTACCTTATATGAAGTGAGAAATGCTTGAGGTCTGAGATGGATTCCAGAAATAAAAAATCACTTAAGATTGTATTACAAATATCTACTGGCTACTGGAGTGCACCAAAGAATTTCAGAAGGTAAGATTACCATAGATGTTTACTGTTGCACACCAATGTGTGGTGGTCAGTAGCAAATAACTACACTAGGGGTATGGCAAACGGTACTTCTGGGAGGTTAACAAATATAAAACCAAAACATTAATCACACATAGAGTGTAATATAAAATGTTAAGTATAAAATAACAGATTGTGGCATTTTGTGTGTCAGCAGAAGGAGAACAGATAAGAGTGATAATCAGTTTTTTAGTATAAAAAATTCACGATGACTTTAGAAGGGGATTATATAGTTGTTAACAATTATAATCACAATGTACTAGAGCAGGGGTCCACACACCCCAGTTTGCAGCCCAGTGCAGGTCCGTGGCCTTGTCAGGACCGGGCCGCAGAGACAGATCTCCTGCCCCACCTGCATGCACGGCCCACCTGCATGCACGGCCTGCCCACCCATCCACATGGGTGTCTTGCTCACCCACACACGAGCATGCCTGCTCATCCACGCATGCATGAGTGTGCACCCAGCCCACCCACAAGTGCACCTTGCCTATCTGTGCATGCAGGAGCACCCTCTCGCCATATGTGCATGTGTGAACGTGCTCCCTGCCCATCCGTGAGGATGCCCCGCCCACCCATGAGGGACCACTGTACTAAAGGATGTCCACAGTGACAACAATGAAGGTACCAGGCAAACCTTACTGAGGAGGGAATTGAACACCCTATTGTGTGGGCCTGCGTTGAGAATATTCTCTTCCTTGTGGCTACCTACGTACTCCACTATGCAGATACTAGTTGTGCAACTTCTGAAGAGGTTCTGCAAGTTTATGTAGGCATCTATTTGCTTTTGTATTGTGATCCCACCTCTTCCCTGGCTACTAAATCAAATGAAACATGAGCATGAAACTGTCTGAGAGAACGAAAGCTCAGGCCATGAGGGAGTTGACTGGGAGGTCCATGTAAGCTTCGAGGGACCTAAAATTGATGATTACAAGACCAGCAGACTGGGTGCTTATGCTTACTTTTCTATAAAGCAGCCTGTCACTGAAGAAGTCTGTAATTCTGCTCCAATAATCTGAAACCACATCTTTATGATTTCACCCCTAATTGTTGCGAATCGCTTTGTCACTAAGTGCTGCCCTGTCTTAGCATGATACATGGACATCTGCCAAGCTCTTCTGGGGGGGGGGGCAGGGGAGGGGGTGGTTAGAACATCAGGAACTTTTTCCTTTGCAGAGGTTATCCAGTGTAGGGAAATTGTAATGTGTGAAGCAGCCTTTGGGAAGCCCTGCATTATTCATCACCTCTTTCGCCCTGCTTTCAACAGCAAATCTGCTTAAATCAGGATCCAATGTGTTGTGGCTTTTATTAGTATTTTGAGAGGAGGTGGGGTGGAAATAGAATGGCTGTAAGTGCTCCAGCACTTTGTCTTCCTGCAATGACTTGTGATTTATTATTCACAACAAGCCATTCTTTTCAAGGGACAGAGACCATCAATACCCATTAAAAATGGCGAGGCCTTGCTGCATCTGGAGCGAGGCTAAGAATTGGCTTGCAGTGGAGGGCGATAGGGAGTGTGTGTGTGGGGGGGGTAGAGAAAGAGAAATAATTCAAAAAGAAGGGGGGAAATAATCTTCCAAAATGCCACAAGCATTCCTGAATGTTATGCTGCTTTCATTGCGAGACTTTCTTTTCCAATACTTCGGGTGATCTACAGTTCATCTGGGGCGTCTGAAATACATTATTGCCCATTATCTTAAAATAACTATGCTTGGCGGCAGGAAAACAAATCCCTGCCATTCCTTATCCTTCAGTGGTGTCATAAGGAGGGCAGCATGTCCAGAAGCCCATGGTTCAACAGGGCAGTTTCTGTGCTGATAAATATACTTTCCTCCCCATCTTTGACTTTTTAAGAAGAGAATTATTTGGAACACTTTGAACGGAGTGCCAAATGTGTAACACAATGCCTGTCACAGCATCTTCCAGCTCTTTCATTAAAGTCCTGTGAAAGCTAAAAAGAGCTCTGATTAAATGCTCCTGCGCAAGGTAAATTTACACTTGTATGAGCTGATATCCTCATAAAGGAAAAAAAGTGCATTTTAAGTATCCTAATGAAAAGAGGGCAGGGGTAAGAAAACAACAGCTCTCTTAGCACAATCATAATCCAGGTGTGAAATATTAAGTACAGTATTCTGGTGGTTAGAAAAATACTGTAGTGTCATTCTGTTCTCTGTAGCAAACCAATACCATTGTTCTACCACAAGATGTCACTCAAGAATCCATTTTGATCTTTTCCTCACCGTTAAAGAGCACACTGATGATGATGTTCATCTGTTTCAACCACATACATTTAGAAATTGCTCCAGTACTATCGGTGATTACAGGGAAAAAAATCAGTGTGACTTATATTAGTAACTACAAAAAATGAGAAGTAGCCTTCTCAGCTGCAAAAAACCAGCATCAAATGCTAAACAAATAGTATGAATTCAAACTGATTTTTCTTTCACTAAAGGATCACAACTCCAAATTTAGATTCCTGCTTTTAACAAACTAGCTGGGGACATACGTAAGATCCCTCCTGCTTGTCTGTTCCCCTGGCTCATGAAGCAATCATAGGATGATCAAGTATTATTATTCAAAAATGATATTTTCAGTGAAACTAAATATTTTGGATCATTAGTAATAGCACGTCAGCTCTCTGAGCTGTTTCCCCATGAGTAATTATTTTGGAATAAGAAGTACACTGGACTAAACCCGGTTGTTAATCCCTGCTAGAGTAGATCTACTGAATCCATGGGATTTTAGGAAGTTAATATTTTACAGCTCCTATTGATATAACAGGGCTACTCCAGTTGGGGTTAACAATTGTATTTAGCCCACTGCCAGGGAAGTTTGATTCCCTGTATTACTGTTTTAGTGTGCAAATATAGATTTAATTTTTCAGTCTTTGATTCTTTCTAGTAACTGCTGCGATCTCTCACCCTTTTGTTGTATTTGCACTAGATATGGACAGTTTAACTTTCCTCCATCCCTTTTCATTTTTGAAGATAAGGACCTGCCGTCTCCACACATTGGCTCCTTCTGTGGCTGCTGCCTCAGTAAGTACTGTGCCTTCAAGATAAGGCTAGCAGCACAGCTAGAAAATGCGGCCGACTAAGGCCTAGTGCTGATGAATACTTCATCTCTGTGCCAAAAGGAGACAGTTTGATAAAATATACTGGAGGTCTAAACCATGTAGGCAAAATGTTTTTTTCCCTCTCTCAGTCATGGCCATCCAAAAGGCCTTCAGTGACCAAGATAAGGGCTCACTTCTTATTTTACTCATTATATTTTCCCACCATTGCACTAAAATAAAAAGGCATTCAAGGTAACTTAAAAACAGCACAAAAAGAAACAAAACAAATTAAACAATAAAACCATTAACATCATCATAATAATCTAAATAGACTAGTTGGAAGAAATGTTCCTTTGAATCTTTCATGAAAGCAATGACAGTGGCAGCTGGTCTCAAGTCTGGGGAGAGTACATTCTACAGTCCAGGAAGGATGGAGGAGAAACCCATCTCCTGCGTACCTGTCAAGTTGGCCTCTGCATGTGTTGGTATTCTCAGGTGTATATAAAGGATCTCGGACTTCTCCAAAATCTCTGTCTGTTCCTATCCTGGCCAACCTATGGTGACCTTTTTCAGGGGTTTCTTGGTAGAATTAAGAAGTTTACCAGCACCTTCTTCCAGGGACTGTGGAGCTTGCCCAAGGCTAAAAAGGCTGACTCTTCTCCTGGGAGGTACAGTGAGTAATGGAACTTCCAACCAACTCACTAAGCTATCCAGCCAGCTCTCTCTGTCTTATGCATTTCATTTGATCTTGCACTCTTGAAAAAAACAACAATTATGTGGTGAGTTTATATGCAATTGACCAAATACAAGAGGTATAGTTATTCTGAGCACAGATAGGAACAGGTTGTACATTTCTGGCATAGAGTTACTAAAGATGTGGCGCTTGTCAGAAAAATAAAAAAGTGCTGTCCAAAATTCAGCACTGGAAATATGGTTGAATCATAAAGTTTCAGAACTGTTTAGAACTAAGTACTCAGAGTTAGTTGTGAGGAAAAATCCTCTCAAGTTTGCAAGACTGGGTTTGAGCCAAGCCATTTTAACATGGTTAGGCAATTTTATGGAGATTCTTCAAGTCCTGTGAGAAGTTTTGCTTCAAGTGTGAGAACAAAACAGCAGTAATTCCCTATTAGTTTTTTTTTAAATTTTGGAAACAATATCTCTTTGTAAAGCTAAGTCTACAGAAACAGGAAGCACATGCACAAAAAAAGGGGCACAAGTTTAGAGATGTGCATGAACCACTGGTTCGGCAGTTCGATGCAGTTTGTTTCCTGTTTGCCCATTCAGGAGCAACATCCTGCCCTGCATCCTCTGGGCACTGCTGCTGAATGGGCACCTGCTGGAAGGGGTGGGATGTCAAACCATGGATCAGCTGCTCAGCCAGGAAATGAACTGAGCCAAACTACCAAACCACCAATTTGTGTCCATCTCTGGACAGGTTACGTTGATTTCTGTTTATTTTTGCTCTGACATGGTATATCTGGTTGCAAGCCATTGTTTGGAATATACTGGGGAAGCTGCTGAATGCGAAATCCGAGCAAGTCAGTGGGATTTTCCTTTTCTTTCCTCCTCTGAAAGATCGCTTTGCAGAATTGGCTCAAAATTTCTCCATCCATCTTTATTTGGAGGCCATCTTTCCCTCTCACTGCCACCCTCTGGAATGATAGCAAGCTGCCAACATGGCTACCGTTGTTGCTACTTGCAGTGCACTTCCAAAAAAAGAGAGAGAGAAGCCATGGTAATAAGCGTGAGTGCTGCCTCTGAGAAATTGCCGGATATTTTCCCCTCTTCTTAGATAAATCCATTGGAATGGCTTCCTCCCACCTTTTCTGCCCACAATTAGTGTGGAGCCTTGTGAGAGGCCATTTGTACACAACTTTCCTGAAGGGACATTCCCTCTTACCTGTCTTCACCTTTAGCTGGTAACAGCCACCACTGCATATTGGCATAATGCAAAATGAGAAGAAGGGATGTCTACCACTCACCCCCCGCACCCAGCTTTGACAGGCTCACTGTTTTTCCTCTGCCAGTGTCTCAGTTGGGTCACTGATGGCTCATTTGGGTCTGGATGGTCTTTGCAGTGCTTTTGCTCCCTCCACTTGCGCTCCCACCCCAGTAAGAGGGCTAGGGGGTTAAGTGTTTTTCCAGCTCATCCTGAGGAATCCTCAGCTGCATGATCACCCCCCCTGTTCAGGGGTCCTTTCCCATGTACCCCCAGTGCCCTGGTGGGAGTGGCTCCTCAGGGAGTTCCACCTCCACCTGGTAGCCCTCTACTAGCAACTCCAGGGCACACCCTCAGGAATTTTTATCCACCTCCTCCTCTTCCAACACTTCATCAGGAAGCAGGTCCCTTGTCTGAATGCCCTGTCTCCTGTACTTCCCCCCCATCCTCTTCCAGTGCCTCCCTTATATCCCCCAAGTCCCAGGAACCTCCAGGGATCACGTCTGGGTTCCCTCCTTAAGGCACCCAGTTTCTTCCAGTTTGGGTTCTCCTGGTGTGGCATCTTCCAGAGTAGTCTCTCCAAAGTTTACTGGGGAATGCACAGTTCTGAATTTGATGGGTGCCAGGGCCAAGATGGCCAACCAAGAGAAGTGCCTGTACTGCTGTACACAATCTTACAATCTTAAATTTAATTTTTTCCCTCAAGCAAATAATTTCTGTTCTGTGTGTGCATGCCCCTGAGGGGGAGGGTTATAATGAAAATTATTTTTTACATGTGGGGATGAACAAAGTAGCCTTGAGAAGAAAGAATTATCAAGAAGAAGGGGGAAAAACCCCTAATAAATGCTGTTCTCTATTAAAGAGAGTAAGATCTATTAGCTATTTAAGAGAATATTTGTTTCTTGGAAGCCTCTTTCTTCCCACAGCATTACTTTGCTGGCACATGACTGACAAGGTTGGATTTGGGCTTCAGATACAGCCTTTCTCACACAGGTCTACAGATCACTGCCTGCATTTCTGTTTCCTAACATTGCAACCTAAATGGCTTTTTATGATCCCAAAAAGAGAGAAGAACAGGAGACGGGGTGGGGGTGGGGGGGTGAGAAAGAAGACAGATTTGAAGAAGAAATAATTTTTCAATAACACCCATTAACTACAGGGGTCATTGTGGCAAAAAGAACAGGCTAAGAATTCCTCTAAAAGCTCTGGTCTATTGGATGTTGTGAGTGACAGCCCTTTCACCGAGCAGTTACAAATGGGACTAATGGTTTAAACTTGTTAGCTATTGTCAGAGGCTCTGATTCTCAAGTCAGCTATGGATGCTATGGCAGAAATCGATAAGGCATCACTTACATGGTGAACTGCCAGACCATATAGCTCTCCTGAAGGGAAATGCTGCTCTTTGCCTCCTGGCCTCCACGATGGAAACAGGCAGCTGAATCTCTAGGAAGACTGACCTCATGCTACTGTTAAGACAATTAAATCTTTTGTCCCTTCTAGAAGTGATAAGAACTCTCTCTCTCTCTCTCTCTCTCTCTCTCTCTCTCTCTCTCTCTCTGTGTGTGTGTGTGTGTGTTAGAGCACAGAGGAGAGAACTGAAAGTCCTGTGAGAAATGTAGTTCAGTCTACAGAATTCTGTCACTGTGGTGGCCTCACACTTTAATACAGAGCCAAAGCCATGGTCAGAATTTGGAAACATCATCATCATCATCATTCAAAGACACCAGGCACAATCAATCAAGATTATGAACACCTTAACTGGTATTATATAACAGATGCAAGTTTTAACCAAAAACCTAAGTATCTGTTAAATATCGGTGCAGTATGTGAGTATGTGTGCTGTTCCCAATACTGCCATTTTTCGTAGCTCCAATTTTGTGGTTTCTGAGACCTGCAACTGCTTATAGTACTGTGTGAATTGTTGTTGTTGTTGTTGTTGTTGTTGTTGTTGTTGTTGAAAAACACCAAGCAGAGTCAAAATTATAAAAACATTGACTGGTATTATATAACAGATACAAGTTTTGACCAAAAACCTAGTATCTGTTAGAGGCGAGTTGTTTCGATTGCCAGGTCTCTGTTGTTGTTGTTGTCATCATCATCATAGAATCATAGAATCACAGAGTTGGAAGAGACCACAGGGGCCATCAAGTCTAACCCCCTGCCATGCAGGAATTCCACCAAAGCACTCCCGACAGATGCCCATCCAGCCTCTGCTTAAAAATCTCCAAAGAAGGAGACTCCACCACATTCCAAGGCAGCATATTCCACTGCCGGCCAGCTTTGACTTTCAGAAAGTTCATCCTGAGATTCAGGTGGAATCTCTTTTCTTGTAGTTTGAAACCATTGCTCCTTGTCCTAGTGTCTGGAGCCGTGGAAAAGAAACCTGTCCCTTCCTCGACATGACATCCCTTCAAATATTTAAACATGGCTATCATGTCTCCTCTTAACCTTCTTTCTGTAAGGCTAAACATTCCCAGCTCCCTAAGCCGCTCCTCATAGGACATGGCTTCCAGACCTTTGACCATTTTGGTCACCCTCCTCTGGACACGTTCCAGGTTGTCAACATCCTTCTTGAATTGAGGTGCCCAGAACTGGACACAATACTCCAGGTGAGGTCTGACCAAAGCAGAATAGAGTGGTACTATTTTTTTAAATTTATTTATTGGATTTCTATCCCACCCATCTAGACCAAAAGTCTACTCTGGGCAGTTGGTACTATCACTTCCCTTGATCTAGACACCATACTCCTATGGAACCAACCAAGATTGCATTGGCTTTCTTGGCAACCCTATTGCACTGATGACTCCTGTTCAGTTTGTGGTCTACCAAGACTTCTAGATCCCTTTCACAGGTACTGTTGTCTAGCCAAGTGTCTTCCATCCTATATCTGTGCAGTTCATTTTTTCTGCCTAGGTGTAGGACCTTACATTTCTCCCTGTTCAAATTCATTTTATTAGTTTTGGCCCACAACTCTAATCTCTCAAGGTCATTTTGAATTCTAATCCTGTCCTCTGGGGAATTAGCAGCCCCTCCCAATTTGGTATCATCTCCAAATTTAATCAGCATACTCTCTATTCCTTCATCCAAGTCATTGATAAAGATGTTGTATAGCACAGGGCCCAGAACAGAACCCCGAGGCAACCCACTAGTTACCTTTCTCCAGGATGAAGAGAAGCCATTTGTGAGCACCCTTTGGGTTCAGTCAGTCAACCAATTACAGGTCCACCAAACAGTAGCACTATCTAGCCCACATTTTACTAGCTTCCTTGCAAGAATATCATGGGGAACTTTGTCAAAGACCTTACTGAAATCAAGATATGCTACATCCACAGCATTTCCTTCATCTATCAAGCCTGTAGCTCTATCAAAAAAAGAGGTCAGATTAGTCTGGCATGACTTGTTTTTGAGAAACCCGTATTGACTTTTAGTGATGACAGCATTGCTTTCTAAGTAATAACAAACTGTCTGTTTAATGATCTGCTGTAGAATTTTTCCGGGAAATGATGTCAGGCTGACTGGGTGATAATTATTTGGGTCTTCTTTTTTTCCCCTTTTTGAAGATAGGGACAACATTTGCCCTCTTCCAGTCTGTGGGGACTTCTCCTGTTCTCCAAGAATTCTAATCATCATCATCATAGGAGAAAACCTCTATGAATGCTCAGCTAGCATGGCCTGAAAAAGTAACATCTTCAAGTTTTGGCCATGGTAACATAGGGATGCTATCAGTGTGCAGCAGCTAGCTAGATAGCTCAGTGAGTTAGTTATCTGGCTGGCAACTGGATTCCCCACTGTGTCTACTAGGAGAAGAGCTAGCCCCAGTGTGACCCCAGAAGAAGGGGATGGTAAACCATTTCTGAGTTCTTATATGAAAAAAAAAATCCTGGAGAGGGTCATCGTAAGTCAGAATTTGACTTGATGGCATATAATAATATCATCATCCATATTATAACTGTATATGGCTGTACTGTATATAATTCTTGAGTGTTGATATGTGACTCCTTCTTTTTCATAAATCTACAAAAACCTAAAGATTTTCATTCTACAAGAAACTGAAATCATAAAATCAAAATGATTTCTATCAATGATACCTACTTAAAGGTTCCCCTTGACAATTTGTCCAGTCGTGTCTGGCTCTAGGCGGTGGTGCTCATCTCCATTTCTGACCCATAGAGCTTGCTAGCGTTTGTCTGCAGACAATCCTCTGTGGTCACATGGCCACCGTGACTAGACATGGATACCTACTTACCTGGATGTAAACTCTGTGGATATCAGTATGACTTGTATAGGATGGTGCTGTCAATTCAACTGTAGATTTTTAAAATTAAAACTTTTTTGTTTTTTGTCAACATCTCTTCCCATTGTCCTATATCACTTGTGAGAAAGATGCTAAGAGAGTCGCAGTCCATGGAGCTGGAGAAAGACAATGAAATCTACATCCCGGATTTCTCATGTGATCCTCTTACAAGGTTGCAGGTTCCATTTCGGAAATTCTCATTAAATTACAAGAGCCCGGCTTTGACATCTGGACATGATTATTTGGGAAGTTTTCTGTGTCCCTCCTTGCAATACCTAACCTGGCCAAAAGTCCTGTTTTGGAAATATTAACAATCTAATGAAGGTATCATTTGCTCTTAATTTTGGATTTCATATTCTTCATATATCTGTTCTCCTAGACAGGAAATAGGACTATGTGTGACCTGTGCTGCATTGGTATAATTTCCTTTGTTCTTCTTAGAGTTGTTATGGGCAAACTCTGGTTTTGACTCAACACAGTTCAACAATCCAGCAGTCACGAAAATGGCAATCAGGAGTATGCAGTGGCCATGCAGTTTCTGTTAGTGATTAGGTATAAATGTAAGATAAAAGAACAGTGTGTCTGAACAGTGAGAAACACGAAGATGCACCTTTCAGCTCTGTGACAGAGGTCAGATTTTTTTTCTTTTTTGAGATAAGCATCAAGAACTGCTAGTTAAAGAAAACAACCCGGCATCAAGCTTCAGAGGGACTCTTCAAAGAGAAAGGCCCTCAGGCAATCAGCCAGTGCCTAGGGCTAGGCCAAGAGACTTGCCTAAATAAATATCAAAATCACTTTACGCCTCCAAGGATGAAATGAGCCAAAGAGGAAAGACTGTCTTGAGTTGTTGGGTTTTTTTTGGGGGGGGGAGAGGAAATTCTTATTCTGCCTTGAACATTCAAGGAAGAGGGAGAAAAATCAGTGAGGTGAATACTCATGCTGGAAGGACCAGCAGAAAAAAGCATTGGTATGCCAAGGCAGTGGCTAAACCAAGGAAGCACTTTCATTGATTGGGAATATAAAGGTCAATGAGTTGACTGGTGACCCATGCTGTTCTGCTGTCTGAAAACTAGAGTCCAAGATTAATACCAACAGTAATGACATGGAAAACCATTCAATGGAGATGTTTTCTGAGGGACAGGTGTAGACTTGTCATGGTGCCTTGGAAACCTTCCCCCCCCCATCTCCAGCTTTATGAGGGATATATGTTAGAGCAATCCTAATTAAAGGTAAAAGAACAGTGAATTGGTACTGATTGCTTTTGGTGGACGGCTGATTTGCATTTTACCACAAGCTTTCACTATGACAGCCAGATTTCCTCCTTATTTAATTAATTCTATGTAGATAGAAATATAGAGGGCAGCTCCCAGATGATGAAGGGAAGCTGCAATTACATTTAATTAGTTTCTCCTGAGGCTTACATGGTAATGTTACAGCTACAAAATGAGGGCAGCTGCAAGCCAAGAGTAGCCTTTAACAAATATTGGTGATTGATTCCTTGTAGGTTATGGGCTGAAGGTATCTCTACAGAATACTCTCAAGGTGTGGGAGATGTGTGTGTGTAGGATGAAAGGATCACAGCTGAAATATTCTGATTCACCCATTCTAGAGAATTTTCTCATTCTGAGTTTAGAAAGGAGAGTTTTCCTTCCTAAATAAATGCCAAAAGATCAGCAAGTGGATAATAGATCAAATCAAGCCCAAACTATCTCTAGAGGCAAAAATAATGAAATTGAGACTGTCTTACTTTGGGCCCATCATGAGAAGGCAAGATTCTCTTGAAATAAATAAATAAATAAATAAATAAATAAATAAATAAATAAATAAATAAATAAATAAATAAATAAATAAAGAAAGAAAGAAAGAAAGAAAGAAAGAAAGAAAGAAAGAAAGAAAGAAAGAAAGACAATAATGCTGGGAAAGTTTGAAGACATCAGGAAAATATGAGATGGATTGACTCTGAGGGAAGTCACAGGCTTGAGTTTACAAGTTGAGGACAGGACATTCTGGAAGACTCTCATTCATAGTGTTGCCATTAGTCTGAGGTGTCTTGATGGCAAGTAACAGCAAATGAGGGTTTTTAATGGTTGTGGAGCAACCTGAGAATGAGTGGAAGCAAAACGTAGTGCCACTTTTTGGCATGTAACAATAGTAGGATTTTCAATGTAAGTGAGGTATTTAAGGATTAGTTTAATAGTTCCATCCCATGGCAGAGCCAGGAGAATTGAACTGAGTATTCTGACTCCTACTGTATTATTCTATCCACTACACCATATTGGGCACCCAACAAAGAATTAACACTGGGGGGGGGGAGATGTTTAGATTGTCTAGATACCCAGTTTGGTGAAGTAGATGGAGTGATGAAGTAGTAGACCTCGGTTCAAATCCTTGTTTGACTGTGGAAATGCACTGGTGATGGTGGAACTGGTAAAACATTTCTTTAAATATCACATCTCCTAAGCCTTTTTAGGATTACTCTAAGTTGATTCCAGCTTGATGGCACATAGTGTAACAAGGGGTCCCTAGGAGAAAATAACTTCTCATCTGAAGCCATGGCTTCAACAATATCACTGCTTTTCCCATAGCTTTACAAGAAGAAAAACATATGCAACAGGACAGCTCTCACAGGCTTCGTTCCATAAAACCAGAGACAGAAGAAGGCCTTTTGTTTACAATTGTAGCATCTTCTAGTAAGACAGATTTGTTATATATGATTTAAAAAAGCAAATTCCAGTCTTTAGATAATGCTGATGGGCAGTTGTAACTAACACAGGAACCCTTTTCATGACTATTGTACTCTTCCACTCCTCACAATTAATGCATTGTACTTAGTGTCTTGCATAAACAAAGTGCATCTATAAAGTATTAATTGCTTTTAAATTTTATGAACTTTGCTCTTCTTTGAATTGATTTACAGTGGTGTGGCTGAAATAGTGAGGCAACACACAGCATAAGCATTTAGAAGCAATCATGCAATGTTAATCAGATTTCTTGGAAAACATAGCAATATAACCATCATTCAGGTCTCTGCCAGAGATGCTAAAGAAGAAATTTAAAAAATTCTGCAATTTGCCAGGAGAAATTGATCACATGTGAAAATAATCAGTGGTGACTGGAACACAAAACTAGACAATACAGCAAAACCAAACATCATTGAAGAAGTTGGTGTAGGAGTGAGACATGGGGCAGAAGAGTGACTTAGAGAGTTCTGTAAAGCCAACAACTGTTTATTGCAAATACAATGGTGATTCACAAGACGAATTTAATTCATTCCGCGGTTAATGCTGTCCTGTGAAAAATTCGTCTTGCGAAACGCATTTTCCCATAGGAATGCATTGAAATCTAATTAATGCATTCCTGTGGGCAAAAAAAGTCAGAACAAAGTCAAATTTGTTTTACAAAGGGTTTATTAAGTGCTCTTTAAAGCCATACAAATTGTGCAGATGATTTCAAAAATTTCAGTCAAAATCTTTTTAAACATCATAGAAAAATATTTAAAAATCAGCAAATATGAGGCAGGAAGAAAAAATGGAAAACATTCTTCTTGCGAATCATGGCCATAGGAACATTTGTCTTGCGAGTCATCAACCCCCATTGCCAAAACCATTTGTCTTGTGAGTTTTTTGTCCTGTGAGGCATTTGTCTTGCAAGGTACCACTGTACATGCTTCCTTGCAAATACATGATTGTACACAGAAATGTAATTGGGTGGCCATCGTAAAAATCAAATAGATGATATAATTGAAGACAGAAGACAGAGCAGATTTATTCATTTTGCCAAAACAAGAGTGGGAACGGACTGTGGACTATGGTACAGAAATTAGATGAAAACTGAAGAACGCTGGAACAATCACAGAGCCAAAATATAATTTAAATGATATTCCTATGAATTTCAAAACCATGCAAAGAATAAATTTGCAACTAACCAAAATCCAGAAGCATTCCAGTGGTAGTCAAAAGAAAAGGAAAATCTTACTGGATAATTGATGAAACTCTTAAAATTGTTAAAAACAGATGAGAAACAAAAATAAAAAGTGAAAGATGTAGATATGTCATCAAGCTGGACTACAACCAAAAATAACATCTACCTGCAAAACTCACCAAGGAACTTAGTAATTTGAAATTAATTTGGCTTTGATTGACTGTTTACCTGGTGAGTTAACCTAAATTTATCTCAGTTTTAGGCTACAGATGGCTGTGTCTGTGTGGCTTTTCTTCTTCCTCAACATCCTGTCTCCCCAGTAAGGAAACCTGATTTCCAAATAGGCAATATGAGTCAGGTGGGGGGAAGGGGCTCATTCAGGAACTAACTCCTATCTTGGAGACTGAATGAAAAATTCCATCCAAATGGCATTGGGGCGAGGCATCTAAAAACATCTGCCACCCCCACCCCACCAATTAATTGAAACCAGGTCACAACTCCCCTTAAGTAACAAGCAGTATGCCAGGCAGATTTCTGTCATGAACATTGTGAGACTTTCCTTCATAATTTTTCAACCCTAAGTCTGAGGAAGTGAATTGTATTCATGAAAGCTTACATTGAACATTTTATTTTTAGTGGTCTAAATAAAGGTATAACCTCTTCTACTTTTGGATTATGTAAAGGACCATGCGGCCATCTCTGTTGTTGCTTTTACCCTCTGTCCCAGAAAATAAGACCTAACCTGAAAATAAGACCTAGTAGGATCTTTCAGGATGCTCGTAATATAAGCCCTACCCCCCAAATAAGCCCTATTTAAGTGAAACCCCACCCTCCACCATTGTGCAGCAACCAGAAGATGACATGACTGTATTTGAATAAATGTAGAGTGTTGTACATGAAAAAAAGGACAAAACATCTCCTGAAAATAAGCCCTAATGTGCTTTTTGGAGCAAAAATTAATATAAGATCCTGTCTTATTTGGGGGGAAACATGGTAGGTGCAGAATGAGAACCCTAATTGCTATTTTTCAGTGACATGCACAGAGGGACAAAGAGAAATACTATTATAATCAATGCAAAGAAACAAAAGCGAAAAACAACAACAAATTTTCCATAAGTCCCAAAAAATAAAGGCAAAGTTTCATTTAGGGATGCTAAATCAACAGGGAATATCTTGTCTGACTGGGATAAAATAGAAAGAATATGGGGACAATATATGCAGAACTATAGGGAAAAGCTGCAAGGATGACAGATTCCTTTGAAGAAAGAATTATTTATTTATTTATTTAACTTATATGCCGCCCACACTACCCAAAGGTCTCTGGGAAGGTTACAATAATTTAACTATGATAAAAAAAGGGAAAACAATTAAAATACAATTTAAATATATAGAATAATATATAGAAAATAAGAATTATTTTCTACTCATGATTTTTGTCTTCATAACAGTCAACTGCAATCTTGCTTTTGTGCTTTATTCTTTCACCTTCTACAGTAGCTAACTAGAGAATTTAATAACTTTAATTTTGTCAGTGAAGAAAGAAAAATAGTTAAAAGATTTTCTGTACCTTGGTTCATTCATTGAACCCAATGGAGACAGCAGCAGAGAAATTAAAATGAGTCTGAGACTGGCAAAGATCTAAAAAAGTAAGGATGTGTCACTGGATACAAAGATCATCGGTACTACAATATTCCTGATTACTGTGGATTTGAAGAATGGATAGTAAGAGAGATGATTGGGGGGGCGGCGGATATCAACTGATTTGAAGTATGGTGTTAGGGGAAAGCTTTATGGTTACTGGTAACCACTAGAAAGACAAATAAGTAAGTGCAAAATAAAAACCAACCCTGAACTCTCCCTAGGAGAGAAAATGACTAAGTTGAAGCTATCATACTTTGAAATATCATGACAAGATTAAAAAAACCCTGGAAAATACAAAAATTTTAGGAAATGGGGAAGACTTGACTTGAGATGGATTAACTTAATAAAGGAAATCATGTCTTTAGTTTGTAAGACTTGAGCAGGGCAGTAAATGACTGGACCTTTTGGAGGTCATTAATTCATAGGGTAACCATACATCTGACATGACTTGCATGTATGTTCGTTGTTTAGTTGTGTCCAACTCTTCATGACCCCATGGACCAGAGCATGCCAGCGGTCAGCTTTCTTTATGGTCTAGCTCTCACTTCCATACATCATTACGGGAAAAACCATAGCTTTGAGTATGCGGACTTTTGTCGGCAAGGTGATGTCTCTGCTTTTTAAGATGCTGTCTAGGTTTGTCATCGCTTTCTTCCCAAAACGCAGGCATCATTTAATTTCGTGGCTGCTGTCCCCATCTGCAGTGATCATGGAGCCCAAGAAAGTAAAATCTGTCACTGCCTCCATATCTTCCCCTTCTATTTGCCAGGAGGTGATGGGACCAGTGGCCATGATCTTAGTTTTTTTGATGTTGAGCTTCAGACCATTTTTGCGCTCTCCTCTTTCACCAGCAATCCATGAAGTGACTTAATGGGATGTAAGAACATTGCACCCTTCCATACCTCACAGTATATGCTTTCTTAGTATATTGCGCAAATGTATCTATTAGCTATTACTTGCTTTTCATTCACCTTCAGATTTCACAATGATCATGTTTTTCTATGAAATGTTTTGAAGATTCTCATTATGGCTTTGTTTCTGAGATGATTTGAAATGTATATATATTCATAGGAAATGTATCTGTTCATTCGTTCATTTATTCGTTCATTCAATTTATGACAATATTTATTTTCTGGGCAATGTTCAAGTTAGAATGAGGTGAATGTGATTAGATATAAGGTGAGTGTATTCCATGAGACAATCTGGTCATATGTTTACTCGTTCTGTGATTATCCCCACTCAAGTTTAAATTCTCCTTACCAATGAGTGAAATATGCTTCCATTATTATCATCAAATGAACCACCTGAATGGATCACTCGGTTTCTATTTGGCACTGGTTAGGCCTCATCTTGAGTGCTGTTTCCACTTCTGGACACTGCACTAAAAAGGATTCAGACAAACTGGGACAAGTTCAGAGAAGGGCAACATGGATGCTTGGAAACTAAGCCCTATGAGTAAAGACTGAAAGAACTTGGTATGTTTAGCCTTGAAAAAAGAAGACTGAAGGGAGATATGGTCGCACTTTGCAAATACTTGAGAGATAGTCATACAGAGGAAGGGCAGGATCTGGTCTCAATCATCCCAGAATGCAGGACACATAATAATGGGCTCAAGCTACAGGAAGCCAGATTTTGGCTGAATATCAGGAAAAACTTCCGAACTGTTAGAGCAGTATGGCAATGGAACCAATCACCTTGAGAGGTGATGAATGCTCCAGCGCTGGAGGCATTCAAGGGAAAATTGGACAACCATTTGTCATATCTGCTTTGATTTGGATTTTCTGTATTGAGCAGCGGCTGGACTTGATGGACTTATAGGCCCCTCCAAGCTCTGATTCTCTGATTCTGTGTTTAATTATACAATAGACATTTGTGTTTGAAATTCACAAAATTCTTGGGGCATTGTCTGTCATAAAATAAAGTTACTGGCTTGAGTATTTTTCAGTTTTCTTCAGCAATTTGTTTTCATGTGGCTACAGACTACATTTAACGTGAAACGATGCAATCATTCCTATTTTTTTGTGACTGCCCATACTCATTCATCATCTAGTTGCCATTCTGGTAACTAATAGTATTGGTATTAAAATGTTCATTGTAGCATTCCCCTTTATTATGCCAATGGTTCATGTTTGTTAATTGTTCATGCATATTCATGTTGCTGAGAGGCGGAGCTGAGAGATGTGATAAGAGGCGGAGCCTGAGAGAGAGTCAGAGAGAGTATGAGTAGCGTGAGAGAGTGGAGAAGGAGATAGAGCATGGAGTTTGGGGAAATCTGAGCGGTGATTAGAGTTAGGAGTGTATTATCAGATAGAAGATTGTTGATAATAATAAATTTACCTAAAGAAGATATTCAATTTCTGTAATCAATAAACAAAAGTTATATTTAAGAGACTTTGGAGGCTGGACCTGAATCTTCATCTTCCTGAAGTAATGGTAATTTAGTGATCACCTGATGGCAGCAGTGTAAAAGAGGGGATTGTTTGACTTCGTGTACTCTGAGTCTTGACGGTCAAGCAAGGGGCACGATGGTGAACGCCACATTCATCTTCTAAAGAGAGGCTGCTTGTTTTAGGTGAAAACCAGGATTTGCTGGGGCCTTGAGCAAAGCTGCCTCTTAAAACCCCAGGCAGCAGCTGGTATCAGTAATAATACTCTGAATACCTCAGGGACCAAGGCCTAGCTGCAAGATTTTTGCTTTAGAGTGTTGCAGGAAACTTAATCTGTGACTAGGCCCAGCCTCCTGTAACAGTTCAGAGTGTCAGACTCGACCAAACTGCAGTGGTGGGGTCCAGAAGAGGCATTTGTTTGAGCTCTGCAATGCTGGCAGTTGGCCAACAGCTTTGGATACAAAACTACAAGTAAAATGTTCATATCTCTTGAAAGGCAATGTTTTTGACCTTCATTGCCCCTTCTCCATGCACTTACAAATCAGCCAGGGAACATTTGAGGTTTTGAATACTAATTAATTAATTAATTAATTAATTAATTAACTAACTAACTAACTAACTAACTAACTAACTAACTAACTAACTAACTAACTAACTAACTAACTAACTAACTAACTAACCTTATATGTCACCCATCTAGACATTGTCTACTCTGGGCGGCTCACAATATACCATTTGAAAGAAAAGAATACCCTGATAACATGAATAGAAAGGACTGAAGGAGAGGGCTATGTCCAGTTGATTCACCTTTGCCTAAAATGGGCACAATTAATTTTAAACTCACAAAACTGAGACATCGGGTGTGGATAAAACAGGTGGGTGAGTGGACCCAATTTTTAACTCTTCACTTACAAGTAGAGAAACATATTTTGTAATATAGGAATTCTAAGACTGAGCCATGTAATTTGATACATTTTCACTTGGGCTTCTCATACTATCAGCTTGGGTGTGTGTGTGTTGGGGGGGTCATATGTAGTATGTCCGTAGAATGCACGGGTATTCATAGCTAGTTGTGAAAGCTGTGGAAAGAAACATACATCAGGATAGGTAGAAAACGGATGACTCATTTGAAATGCACCTCAGTGTGAGACCAACATGTCTATGTTTCTCTCCACCCTCCCTACTTCACTTACGATGGGCAAAATGGTGTACAATCCACCCCACCCCCTTTAATAGAAAGTGAGACAGAATCAGAGATACTTCCATATAATTGTCTTCATCCCCGGATGAGCTGTTAAGGATATTGTGATGTACACCCCATGCCCCTGTTCGTTTCCCTCAACCCAAGGGTCCATGCTGGTGACGTTCCTTCTTTCTCTCTCACTGCCACCAGTGGATTTCTCTTATCCACACAGTAAAGAACTGTACTCTCACACTTGCTGCCAATTACAGAATTAGTTTTATTAAAGGATATAAAAGGGTAACTCAGTATCACAGATGGTCTTTATTAATTTTCATTAGATCACAATCATAGCAATATTATATTTTAGGTTCAACACATGATCACTTCTTGTTTACTTATTTTCAATTTAACCAGTTTATATTTATTAGTAACAATTCTCTCTCTATCTCTTACTATCTATCTATCTCTTTCTGCAAACCTCATTCGTTCTTCTCTCGAACTCTCCAACTGACTAACTGACAAACCTCTGCCTCCGCCTCTCCTGTCCTCTCATTGGCTTATGCACATGAGGTTCTGCTGTGATTGACAGGACTGACTTCGGCATCCATCACAGATATGAATGTCCAGAAATTGAGCCTGGGTGCGTCATCCTAGCATCTGTAATTTTACGTTTTTAATTTCAGAAGGATTCATGGCATTAGGTAATATGTTAGGAACAAGGTGCTGTTTGGTTTTGGCTTTTCAAAAGGAGCTCCGTCACAGTTTTAAAATCCCAGCTCTTTGGTCAAAGGGCTGAAAAACCATTGTGTTTAAGGATTTCAGTCTTGTCATAAGCTTTAGCCAATGAGAAGGCCTCTGTCATTCACAGCTGGGCACATTCAAGATTCCTCTGTGTTACTTACCTTCACGCTGACAGCTTCAAACATCTCCGGGGACCACAGGGTTTCTCCCTTTCTTTCTATTTTTCTTTAAAGTATTTGAAGTATGAGAAGAAGCTAGGAGCGGAAGGAGGGGGATGGAAGGTTTCGATGTGTGTGGTTCCACTATTCTTTACTTCATTTGGAATAAAATATTAGCAATTTGTTCAGCTTTTCCCTGTCTTGATACTATTTAAAACCATTCAATTAAGATTTTATAATGTGTCCAATGAGTTAAACCACCCGGTGGTATTAGAAAAATATTACATATATAAATAAAATACATCAAAGCATTAAAAAGCTATTACATACTCTGAACATAAAATGGCAGAATAATGATGGATCCTGCCATGCAGCAAACATATTCAAAAATATTATCTTCCTGGTAATGAAATGCCATCCGTTTCATTTTAAGCTAAATACATTAGACATATCAGTGGAGTCTGTGCTGACACAGCAGTGAGTTGAAATTGAAAATCTGAAATTATATATATGATTGGACACAGTGTTAAAGTAATTTATAGGAAAAACCACAAATATGCTGGGTCTGCACCTTCTGGTGAACTCATTTTATAGAATCAGATAGAAGAAAACGCTACCATTTCTAATATGCAGTTAGAATGGCAGGCCGCCAGTGTCCCAATATATATTCTGTAAAAAGGAGGGGAGGAAGAAAAGGACAGTGAGATGGAGACAGCAAAAGAGAGAGGGAGAAAAAAAAACTAGGGAGACTTGATTCAAATTACAACAATTCTGCATAAGCCATCAGGAAAATGGCATTCGTTTTCATCACTCTGACCTAATATGATACAGCAGCTGTAGGAACTGTATTAGCTATCAAGACAAGTGGGAGATAACGGGGGAAACATTTAGAGAGGGACAGCTGAGATAGGGGCTAATTTCAGTGCGGCGACAGAGGCGTTGTGTGCATTGCCGCCGATTGCAAAGTGGCAGCAGAAATCATTATGGCATTCATCTGATACACAAGGATCAGGCGGCTGCAAGCCAGGCTAGATGGCTAGGTTGGGGCCTTAATGTGCCACACACGTGAAGAGGCTGGAAGTCAGGCTCTTGCCTTCTTTCTTTTTAACCTTCACCCCTCTTTTTCCTTTTGACGCTGGCATTCTGGGGACCAGCTGCTCTTCTAAAAGAATATTTTCCCCCAAAGGTCTGATATAGAGATGCTATGACATTTTTCTGAGTTTGAACCCAGAGTTGATTTTACATGTCTCATCTCAATCAGATGAGGACATGAGAAGAGAAATAGTTGGTTCAGGCTTCCTCAACCACTGAAAGAAAGAAAGAAAGAAAGAAAGAAAGAAAGAAAGAAAGAAAGAAAGAAAGAAAGAAAGAAAGAAAGAAAGAAAGAACCTACGCTTCATTGGATTCTGGCTGTATTCTGCAGTGTTTTATCAGACAGAACAGAATTTCAAGTCCAACCTGGCCCATAGAAGGGAAGGATGAGCTCAGCAACACAGAAACAGAGGGAACTACTCTGTATTGACAGAAGGTTAGGGATCATTTGGAGGCGGGCCCCCATGGTACTTAAATTAAGAGTGCAAAAATTGTGACCAGTGGTACTCAGCAGCAGTGAAAGCTGCTTAAAGATTTATGCTGTCCAGATAAGCAAGGTGCAAAACAATCAAGTGGAATTATTCTGCATTGTTCATGATTTATCCAGGTAATGGGCCTCCCTGTAGTCTCAACTGTGACCAGTTTGCAGCATTTTTTAAAAACAAAGTGGAGGTCATCCTCCAGGACCTGAATCACCACATTTTGGCAATAGATCAGGTTGAGACATCCACTGCACCAGCGTGCCTGGTTACATTACATCAACTTCAACCTGTTTCATCATTTGAGGTTGACAATGTGATAGATCACTGTAGGGCCACCACAGCCTCCTAGACCGTTGCTCAGCCTGGCTTTTAAAAGCTGCCAGACTGATAACAATAGAATGGGCCACTTCTACCATTAATGTGTCTCTCCTTGAAGGTCACATTCCCCAAACCCTCAAGGAAACACTTATCATGTCCATCTGGAAATAACCTAACATGGTGGCCGATGATTGCAACAACTATCATCCTGTTGCCAATGTTCCTTTTTAAAGCAAGCTAGTGGAGAGGGTGGTAGCTGGTCATCAGATACTCTTGGATGAAGCCAATGACCTCAGCCCATTCCAGTCAGGGTTCAGGCCATGTCATGGCATGGAGATGGCACTGGTCATCCTGCACAACGATCTTCTGAGGGAGGCCAACAGGGGTAAAATGTCCCTGCTGGTCCTCCTCAACCTCTCAGCAGCCTTTGATACTATCAACCTCCTGGGGAGGTTCTCTGGATTGGGGATTGATGACCTGGCTTCGTCCTGCCTTTGGTCCTTTCTGGAGGACCATCCCCAGAGAGTGCAACTTGGGGAGAAGATCTTGACCCCTTGGACTCGCAATTGTGTAGTTTCTCAGGGGTTGATTACGTCCCCATTGCTCTTTAATATCTATATGAGGTCACGTGTGTGTGTGTGTGTGTGTGTGTGTGTGAGAGAGAGAGATCCAGAGATTTGTAGTGGCACGTCACCAATATGCTGATGACACACAGCTGTATCTCTCCTTCCACCCTTACGCAGCAGATGCTGTTCTGTCTCTTGAGTGCTACCTCGTGCAGTACTGGAGTGGATAGGGATCAACAGATTGAGGCTGAACCTGGACAAGACAGAGTTCCTTTGGGTGGGTGCTCCAGTTGTATGCAGATTGGGTGCTTCCCTCTCATTTGGGGAAGTATGAGGTTCATAGTTTGGGTGTCCTACTGTCTGTGGACACTCAGATAGTGTCTGTGGTCCAGTCTGCCTATGAGTATTTCCATCTCCGGTGGATCACTCACCTGCATCTCTACTTTGACACTGGGCCCCTCACCACATTGCTCCATGCACTGGAAATCTCAAGATTAGAATACACTCTCTGTGTGGGGCTGCTCATGGCACTGTCACGGAAACTTGTTTCCAGGCCATGATGACCAGCTTATTGAGTGGAATGAATAGATATAATCACATCACTTCAATTCTGGCCATCTTACACTGGTTACCTGTCCGTATCTGTGTCAGCTTCAAAGTGATGGTTCTAACCTATAAAGCCCTAAACATTTTGGGATTTCATTACCTGGCAGATCACTACCTCGCTACCTTTTTGGGATCTCGTCTACCTTCCAACAGGATCTGCCTGTCTTACGAGAACATCTCAAGCAGGTTGCCTGAGGATGCTAACCCCAAGAGAGGCCTGGAGGGAGAAGACAAGAAACCAGACTTTCTTGACAATTGCTTCTTGGCTGTGGAATTAACTCCCCCATACAGTTTGTTTGGCCTTTTTGCTGGTGTTTTTTAAAAAATCACTGAAAACCTGGTTATTTAGGCAGGCATTCGAAAATGTTATACCCACTAACTCAGCAGAGTTAGCTAGCCTATCTGATCACCATCTGCTATATTAAATGTTTTAAATTGTTCGAATGTTTTATGTTAATGTTTTTTTAATGCTTTGATGGCATTATCTATTTGCATTTTACTATTTTTATCCTTTGTTATGTTGATTATATTTTAGTCATATGGTTTTTATATGTTGTAAACTACCCAGAGTGGGTTCCGGCCAGATGGGCAAAAAAATAAACTAATGAATGAATAAATAAATCTGAAAATTTTCCCTAACCATATCTGGATATTTCTATCATTCTCTGATGGTCTCCTGTTCAAATGCTAATCAGAAGCAACCTGTGTAATTTCTGAAATCAGGCTATGTCTGGTGAGTTCAGAGTGCCATCTATAGTGTTACAACAACAACAACAACCATAACACGTCTTACTATGTTATGGTCAGTTGTTGTGACATCAAGTCACCTTTGACTTAAAGCGAGACTACAAATGTTCATTATCCAAAATGCCCTGAATATTGTTCAGCTCTTGCAAACTCAAGCTTGTGGCTTCCTTTAGGGATTCCATTCATCTCATATTTGGTCTTCCTCTTTTCCTGTTGCCTTCAACCTTACCCAGCATTATTGTCTTTTTCCAGAGAATCCTGCCTTCTTATGATATGCCCAAAGTAGGCCAGCCTCAGTTTCAATATATTTGCTGGATTTGATTTAGGACCCAGTAGTTTGTCTTTCTGGCAGTCCAGGGTATCTGCAAAGCTCTCCTTCAGCACCACGTTTCAAACAAATCCACTTTTCTCCTAATTTTTTATTTATTTATTTATTTATTTATTTATTTATTTATTTATTTATTTATTTATTTATTTATTTATTTATCTATCTATCTATCTATCTATCTATCTATCTATCTATCTATCTATCTATCTATCTATCTATCTATCTATCTATCTATCTATCTATCTATTTATTATCATTGTAAGTATATACACAGTATACCCATACAATGAAATTCACAGACACCCAGAGACCAGACACATGCACACACATAAAATTCCACAAACACTCCCCACCCACTAAAAAATCCCCCAACACTCCCCACCCACTAAAAGTCCCCACTAAAAATACAAACATCTACACCGCAGGCCAAGTAACACAGTCCAACTAACTATTCACTACTGGTGGTCTTTAAGATCATTATTAAGTGCAATTATAGCTCTGGGATAAAAAAATATTCAGAAAATGTGTGGTCCGAGTCTTATTTGTTCTGTATCTTCTGCCAGATGGCAACAGTTCAAAAAAGTTATAAGCAGGATGGGAAGAGTCTCTCAGGGTGCTGTGTGACTTTCTCAGACAGTGGGATGTGAAGATGTCATCCAGGGTTGGTAGCTGGAGCCCGATGATATTCTGGGCAATTTTAATGGTTCTCTGTAGAGCTTTTTTGTCCGCTACAGAGCTACTCCCAAACCATGCCAGAATGCCATAGGTTAGGACACTCTCAATGGTGCTACAATAGTATGACAGAAGTAAATGCTGAGATATTGTAAATCTAACTTGCCGAGCATTCTCAGGAAATACAGCCTCTTCTGTGCCTTCTGTTAGCTTTCTTGATTGCCCAGCTCTCATGCCCATACATGGTGATTGGAAATACACTAGTATCGATGATCTTGGTCATTGTCTCCAGGGACACATCCTTATTCTTGATGATCTTTTCTAGTTGCTTCATTGCTGCTCTTCCAAATTTCAATTTTCTTCTGATATTTTTGGCTTCAGTCTCCATTTGAGCTAATGACTGAGCCAAGGTATAGAAAATATCTAATTTGTTCATTGTCAACGTTAAATTTGTGCAGTTCTTCTCTAGTCATGATTTTTGTCTTCTTATGGGCTACAGCGGTGCAATCAGAATTACTGAACTATTTCTTTGTTAACATGGATGGTTACGTGGCATCAGTATGGGCAAACTGAACACCGTTCTTTTTGTTCAGAGAACATCCCTGCTGCTGAAAACAAGTGCAGGAGTGGTTTGCTAGTGCTAAGCTATTTATCCTCACTTGGAAGTGCCATATTTGAATGACCACTGGCTGAAGTAGACAGATTTCCTGTTGGTGGACAGAAGCTTGTCTTGTCTCATTTTCACCTTAAACTGCAGATCCCATTTTATCTAGGACCTATGACACCTCACATCCACCTTGTAATTTTCCTCAAAACACACAGATGTGTTCCAGGGCATTATAGATGGGGGAGGGATGGCAAACACCACCAAAATAAAATACAACAAAATAGCACGGAAGGCTCTCAATGGTAGGCTGCCATTTTTTATGGCAGTACCACCTTTCGTCCTGAATGTTAGGTCCAGAGAATTTGGCCAAAAAAAGAGTAAAGTCATCAGACATAGAGCACCACAGTGCCCACCAATGGTAGCCTCTTAAGACTCTTCATTATCCCTTTAATTTCATCCTCAGAAACTGCCCTGAGTTCACCCCTCACAAGTCTCCTAAGTAGTTTTTCTTCTGAGAACATCTTAGGTGCCACTACTTTGAATTAAAATATATATAATTGTGTATTCCTGTGAGGTCCAATGTTCATTCTGATATTTCACTTCTCTGAGAAAGACTGCACATTGCCTCTTCTATCCCCTGCCCACCTAAAGATGTGTCAGGATCAAACTTGGGCTGCACCTTGAAATACAGAAATGTGGCTCCCTGAATGAACACACCAACTGTAATTCCAGTTCTCTCTCCCTACTGTCCCTCCCCAGAATTCATGATCCAACTATATTTCCCCTAAAGGGACGTGGTGGCGCTGTGGGCTAAACCGCAGAAGCCTGTGCTGCAGGGTCAAGAAGACCAAGCAGTCGTAAGATCGAATCCACGCGACGGAGTGAGTGCCCGTCGCTTGTCCCAGCTCCCGCCAACCTAGCGGTTCGAAAGCATGCAAATGCAAGTAGATAAATAGAGACCACCTTGGTGGGAAGGTAAACAGCGTTCCGTGTCTAAATCACACTGGCCATGTGACCACGGAAAGATTGTCTTCGGACAAACGCTGGCTCTATGGCTTGAAGAGCGGGATGAGCGCCGCCCCCTAGAGTCGGACACGACTGGACAAAATTGTCAAGGGGAACCTTTACCTTTACCTAATTCTCCTTCAGTTAATTTATCTATTAAACATTCATTTCCCACTCAACTTTTCCAAATTTCTCTTGAATTAATTTACTTTTTCCAAAGCAGAAATTTTCATGACTAGTGCCCTCAACAGAAAGGCAAACTGAACAAAGCATTTTCCCCCGCCCCTTGCCTCAGGGACTTCTGCATTGAGACACTGTCCTGTCCAATAGCACCCTAGTCCTCTCCTAGCCTCCACTATAAATACTGGGATTCAGCCAGCTACAGGCATTCAAGTCATAATGTGTAGAGTGGGCAGCTGCTGTCTAACCAGCAGCCACCACTGAAGATACCATGTCAGCCTGCCTCTTTCCCTTGCTCCTCCCAAAAGAGTCAATTTGAGGCAAACAGCAAATGGTGTACTCAAAGCAAGGTGCTTGGCAGCAAAACTAGACAACTTATTTTGGCACAGAAGGTAGGAAATCCCATAAATGCTTCTCCCAAAAATACATCCACCACCAATCAAGTCATCAATTTACAACCGTAATGTCCATTGGAAAGTAATGTATAACTAAGACACTGATTGTGTTGAGTGCCCCATATTTGTTGTATGCAGCAGCTACTTCAGTTTGTCTAATAGTAGGGCTCCGAGTTCCAGTTCCTTTGATCTAACAACCATCACTCCTGTTTCTGTGTTATGGACATGGCAAACACATGGAACTTTTCCTATGGATTCTAAAAATCAAGTGTAAGAACAAAATCTGAAACATCATCTTGAAGACAAGCAAACCAATGGAAACAAACAGAAGAGAAAGATGGCACCTGCCTGCCTCTCCTCTATACGATGGTGACTAGCTTTGCTGTGTACTCTGTAAAACAAACTCGTTGGAACAAAAGGCAGACCTTGAGAGTCCCTGAAGAACTGGAGATGTATCCAGCAATGGAGCAGAAAAGCATGGGTGGTTTTGGGAATGGAAGGAAGCTTTCATTCTCCGTATGTTTGTAGTGGAGCTATAGAAGAATACAAATCCCTTTTTGCAAGGGAGGAGGTGGTTCTAACAGTGTGGAGTAATTTGTAGCTCTCAGGAATACAACAACAGCAAGATATAAAGACAAGAAAGTTTGAAAAGCTATGAATTCTACAAAGGAACAAGAGAACAGAAAGTGTGACTTCCATAGGAGGAAACAGAGAGGGGGAAAATGTTAGAAGGATTTTTGAACTGAAGTTGAGAAATACATACGACTACGGAGACTTGAAGAAATTTTTGGCAAGACAAGCAAAGGATGCTTAGCTTTAGACATATCATGCTTAGTGAAAGGCTACTGGAGGACCCCAAGTTCAGCTTTGAAAAGGCCTGAAGAATGAGGCACACATTTGAAAATGCAAGTAAAACCTGAGAGCACCTGAACTTATCTGTGGTAATACAGCTTCAAGGGCTAAATGCAGCATAATATTGATCACTTGTGGTTTGTGTGTGTGTCTGCTGCATCTTAAATATTTGGATTGATCACGCCCTACTGCTCAGACAATGAGTTGTCCCTCATAGTGATCCATTTTAATGAGATTTGGGATACAAAGACTTGTTTTGAAAAAGGAGGGAAGTAAAATTAGAGGCACCAAACTAACTGCTACTTTACCCTTCTTCATTTTATTTTGCTTTGTTAATCCACCCAATTTTTCTTGCTGAATCTCCTTGAATTGGCACTGCTTACAACAGAAGAGGAACCAAATAGACCCCTAAGCCCAATATCCATTTAGTTGAGAGGGCAGTATTATGTAGAAAGTATTGCCCTCCCTCTGTATTGGCTTTGTCACACAATTATAATTGATCAGCTGCATGGTGTCCTGATATCATTAGATTCTCAAATGGTTTCCCAAAGAAATGAAAACTAATACTAAGTGAGGGTCCAATTAACAAAATGCAGAGTGATGCAAGAAAATGGGACACTTCCTGTCACCCCTTTTTGCTCACAGTTAAAACTATGCAATCTAATTATCCCCTCGCCTGCAGGTAGAAGTATGTGCATTTAATTAAAGCAAATTGAGTGTATATTTAGATATGTGGCTTCTTATTTTTTTCCTGAAACACTGAAGAAACCCTTTCTCCCTATTATGCTAATGACATATTATATCCCTTTCTTGTTCTTTTATTCAGCTCTTCTACAGCATAATATGAACATCTACACTGAAAAATGTAAAGAATCCCTAAACAACAAGTATAATCTCTTGGCAGAATTAAAAAGACGGCCAGGAAAGATAAGGGGGGGGGGTATTTAATACAGAGATGCAGCTATCATCGCAGTGACTAGAAATGATGTGGGATTCAGTTAGGTTATCTGTCATAGGCACCTCAGTCTTCCTATTTTGAACTGTATTGCTAATGCAGATCTTATCTTGATTGGCATTTAAAAGTATTTCCGCTCCCATTACATCTTGTGGAAGCTGACAGAATGTTATCTTTCTCAGGATTCAAAATAAAATAAATCTCAAAAGAGTGCACACACTCACACGTGTACAGACTACAGACAGGTGGCCCCTCTCCTGTCCTAACCTCAGGAAAAATAGAATATAATCTCTCAGAAGAGTTAGCAAGATAGCTTGCAAGCCCCTTTGCAACCATGAGTGAGAATGTGGACAGTTGCTGCATAGGATAACTAACAGCAATCCTAAGCTAATCAGGGAAGAAGGAGAGGGTTGAATTGGAGAGACTGGGGTAAAAGCAGCTTCCTGCAATAGGAGGCAAAAATCTAAGTGGCTTGGCACTCATCACTTTGAATGCCAAGCCAACTAGGGCTGCTAGCAATCAAGTTCTCCACCTGTGACAACTAGTGTTTAACCACCTTGTAGGAGCCAAAGAATGGGAGTACTCTAAGACTAATCTATGGACTTTGTGATTCTGGTTTTTTGTTACTAGACGAGGTGCTTTATGTTCACTACCTTCAACTGCTGGACACTGGAAGGCTGGGGCATTGTTATATCTGTTGTAATGAGGTAGGATTTTTTTTATTGTAAGCCACGTTGAGTCCGAATTCTGGAAGAAAGGTCACATATAAATACAATGCATTTTTTTTAATCCTTCAGTTTAAAGCAAAGCCATTGCATCAAAGCCGTTACGCCAGGCATAGTGCCCTATAGTAGCACTTGGAAATAATGCACTAGAATTAATAGTTTACCATTACATGCATTATTTTTGAGACCAACAACAGAAAAAGACTCTTAAAAACTCTTTTAAAAAAAACTAGAAAAGAAACATTAACCAGTTTGTATAACTTGGACATCTCTCTTGAGAGGACACGTGCATTTGCATGGGACCTTAAAGTCTCCTTGGACAATTGAATTTATATCGGCTGTAATCCTTTTGGCAGAGCTGCTTTGTCCAAAGACTGATGACCTCATCAACCACCAACATTAATTTTTACTTTCAAGTTTTCCATGCCCCCATGTTCTAAAGATCCCTATAGATCCTTTTTGACAGTAGGAGTAGCCACAAAGATTTACAGGCATTAAACTTTAAAGGCTTCCCTCCTCTTCCCAAGGCTCCCAAAGACTTCCCCAGGTTGAAAAGGATCCTTAGGGATCCTTAGAACCTGAGGAGGTTATTAGAGACTTTAAATTAAAACTTTACATGGTGGCCAATTGCATCATCAACCTTAGGATTGCGCAGCTCCACCAAGAGGATTTCAGCCACTGGATTATAATGTCAACTTTAACATTATAAATGTAGTTATACTATAATACTAGAAGGCTGAATTATAATAGAGATTTATTCAGCCACTGACACTTACACTTCTACAATTAGAACCTATAAAAGGTTTAAGTGAACATTTGGATTTGTTGCAGTATCAACTTATTTCACCTAATTACAACCTTAATAAAAACCTGTTAAGGAAGGTAGTTTAAGTTCCTTGGTGCTCCCACTGCCAAGCTGCATATTTGCATGTAATCACTGAAACTCTTACTCTAATTAATTTTTCCCCAATATGCCAATACTTTCCTTCTTCCTCACAAACTTCTAATTGAAGTTATAAATGGAAGTCTTTTCCATCATGGAACTACCTCGTAGGCAACTGTAAGGCATGATGACCAATTCCTCCTGTGCCCCAATACATTGAAAAGTACTGGCCAAAATTGAAAAGAAATATTGACATCAGTCTTTCACAGCCAGTGTTAGAAAAATGGCTTTATTATCCCACCAATGTTGCTGGAAATTTAACTTTATTAGAGAAAAACTGTGCCCTGGAGGCATTGGTGCAGGGAGATGCCAGGTAAAGTTTGCATGACCTTTCTCCTGAAGGTTTGTCTGCAGTGCAGAAGTCCCCACCTACGGCTGCAGGCCTTATTGAACTGGTCCTGCAATGGGTGTCTTGAACGCTATTAGCTCGAATGACCCCAGACATAAAATGAACATGAAAAACACAATGTTTGACAAAGACAAACACAGTGTTAGGAAAAAAAACCTCTCTTGATGCAAGGAAAGTCTCTTTTATTGCAGAAGCTGTACTCTTGAACAACTGTCTAGAAAGAACTGGATTCCAAATATAGAAGCTTAGCTGTCTATGTTTTCAATAAACCTACGCAGAGCACTATAATATGAAGGGTTTCCGCTTTATCTTTTTCACCTCATATTTTGATTTTGCTCAATAACAAAATTATTACCCCAGCATTATCCATGGTAGACTGAAGCCATTGTTCAGTTGTGGATAGTAAGTTTTAACTTACCGTACTTGGATGCAAATCCTCTTGCATCCAAGGAAGTTAAAACTCACTGTCCACAACTAATAGAAGGGATACAATTTCAATTAACATTATTAAGGCGAATATTTTTTCCAGTTTCATTCCAAACTGATACACTTCATAATAAAATGAAAGAATAGTACATTTACTATCCAGAGATGTTAGGTAAAGGTAAAGGTTCCCCTTGACATTTTAGTCAGTCGTGTTCAACTCTAGGGGGCGGTGCTCATCCCCGTTTCCAAGCTGTAGAGCCAGCGTTTCTCTGAAGACAGTTTCCGTTGTCATGTGGCCAGCGTGGCTATACATGGAACGCTGTTTACCTTCCCACCGAGGTGGTACCTGTTTATCTACTCGCATTTACATGCTTTCGAACTGCTAGGTTGGCAAGGAGCTGGGACAAAGTGACGGGAGCTCACTCCGTCGCATGGATTCGATCTTACGACTGCTGGTCTTCTGACCATGCAGCACACAAAGGCTTCTGCGGTTTAGCCCACAGCGCCACCACGTCCCTGTTATTATTCTGTATTAATTAAATTTATATCCAACCTTTCTGCCAATAACTAAAACTCGTGGCAGCTTTTCAGTCATAAGTTGAAATCAAAACAAATATATTTAAAATGTACAGATTAATGCCCAAATAAATTCATCTAGATAAAATGAAAACAAGAACACTCAACTAGTCAATGCCCCTTCAACAAGACTGCTGCTTAGGTGTCAAAGGTCTTAATAGGAAGTTCCTTGCCTAACCAGCGGAAGGACAATGGGGGAACATTCCAGAGCCTTTGGATAGCCATTCAGAAAGTCCTCAAGTCTCTGCTGAAACTCCTCCAAGAGTGGCAGGAATGACAGTAGGGACTCCCACAAAGATCTTAAGGCCTAGTTAGAACTGTAATTTGGCCTCTCAGATTATTATAGGTGAAAAAAATAATATTGTGTCTAGACATAGACTGGCAGCCAGTGAAACTATTATATGAAGGGGCTCATATGCTTCTGTTGTAAGCCCCATTCAATAATCTGACCATAACATTTTGGACTGCATTTCAATTCTTTCCAAAGGCAATCCCAAATGAAGGAAATTACAGCAGACAAAACAGGATGCAGCTAAGACAGGTGTCACTATGACCAGCTCAGGAATGGGTATTGTTGGTGTAGTCACTTGAACTATGCAATGCATGCCTGGTATGGACCACCAAACCCGGAGTTCTAGGTTCGGAGTTGAACCCAGGATTACATCCAAACTGTGAAACAGATGGTCAAAGCAGACATCAAGGAGAATATTTATTTCTTACTACGTATTTAACTTGTTCCCCTCCACACACAATGCAGATGGCAACAAATAATCTGTATTTTTCAAACTCAGTAAAAAAACAGCACATTGTATTAGTGACCAATTTACTAAACAGTTAACAGTACAATCCTGTGCAGATTTGCCTGGAAACAATATCCAGTAAGTCTGACTTGAAGGTAAATGTGCCTAGGACCATATACTAAAAGAAGCCTTCAATTTTATTACTCTCTCTCCTCTTTTTATCCTTTTTTTTTTTTTTTTGGTCATTGGGAAAACACTTTAAAGCTAAACTTAGCTGTTTCACTAGACCCCGGGAAAGTGCTTACACTGTGAGGAAAGTCTGTCCCCTCACTGTAAATCTTGATCCAGAAGATTGTCTCTCTCATTTACTGCCAAACTATCAAAACTTGAAATATCAAGCATGTAAGGAGCTTTGAAAGAAGAATACAGCAGAGTTGTAAACAGTGAATGCATTTATATTTGATACTACAAGTCTTTTTTTCCTTTATGAAGAAAGAAAATACTGTACCTCTAAGCAGATCTGTCTGTTGTAGTAGTAGTCGTCGTATTTCTATGGAAGAATATCCTAGAACAAAGTGTGCTCTTCGGTATTAGGATGTTTACAGGTAATGAATAAATTGGTTGCTATGTGCTCTCAACCCTATGAATTAATAACCTCTCCACTAAAGGTCCTGTCATTAACAGCTCTGCTCTTAGCCTTATTGTGGTTTCCAGAGCGTCTTGTGTTCTCATTATGTACAATAGCCCCTATTTAGTCATTTTATCTTCTAGTGAGAGTCCAGACTTGTTTTGATATAGCCATTTATTTGTCCTTGTGGTGGTCTGTGGCATCTCTAAAGCACTCATCTACCACCGTGTTTCAAATGTATATTCCCCCCACTGGCTTTCTCCTCTGCCCGACTTTCACATCTGTACATTATAATCTGGAATATCACAGTATGGATGATCTTGGCCTTGGTCTCCAGCAAACGATTCTTACATTGGAGGTTTTTCTCCAGTTCCTACACAACTATATTTCCATCTCTCCATTATTTTCTGCTTTCAGTCTCCCCTTGAATTGATGATTGAAATAAGAAATAGAAAATTGTTGACAATTTTGATTTCCCTACTGTCAATGTTGTTGTTCTCGCATGCCATCAAGTTGCTTCCAATTTATAGAGACCCCATGAGTTAGTGACCTCCAAAATGTTCCATCAGGTCAAAATCTTACAAATTCCAGGCTGTGGCTTCCTTAATTGAATCACTCCATCTTAAAACCAATCTTCCTCTTTTCCTGCTGCCTTCAACTTTTTCCAGCAATATTGTCTTTTTTTGGTCAGTTTTGTCTTCTTGTGATGTGTCCATATGTTTAATGTGAGCATTAATGTTATGAACTTATGCGGCTTTGATTTTTGTCATCTTAATGTTAGGTATCAATCCTGCTTTCGCACTTCCTTTTTTAGCTGTCATCACCAGTTACTTCGTGTTGTGGCTGTTTTTGTGAGTAATTCGGTGTTATCTGTATATCTCCTGTCAACCGATGACTAGAACAACTAAGTCTGGTTGCTAACATATCATTTATGGAAAACTGATTGAGAGGTTGGCGGCTGATCAACTACAGGTATTCTTGAAGGATACCAATAGTACGGAGCCATTTCAATCGGGATTCATGCCGTGTCATGGGACTGGGACAATTCTGTTTGCCTTGCTAGATGAACTGTTACAAGAGGCTGACTGGGGGAGTGTGACCCTGCTGGTGTTCCTAGATATGTCAGCCGCCTCCAGTACCATTGACCACTGTATCCTCCTGGACTGGTTGTTGGTACTGGGAATTGGAGGCCTAGCATTATGCTGGCCTTGTTCCATCCTTGATGGCTGGTGCCAGAGAGTCCAGCTTGTAGAAGCCGTTTCATCTCCATGAATACCACAATGTGGTGTTCCACAGGGGTCCATCATCTCCCCTTTGCTGTTTAACATCTACATGAGGCCACTGGGGGAGGCCATTCAGAGAACTGAAATGTGTTGTCACCAGTATGCTAAAGACGCAGAACTCTATCTTTCCTTTTCCTCTCTAGGAGGGGAAGCTGTACAAACCGTAGAGCATTGTCTGGCCATGGTTAGAGACTGGATGAGGGCAATAGGCTGAAATTGAATCCTGACAATGTGGAGATCCTGTTGTTGGGAGGGCATCTTGATTGGTTAGGGGGTTTGCTGCCAGATGTTGATGGGGTCATATTTCCTCTGAAGGATCTGGCCCATAATTAGGGTGTGCTTCTGGACCCAAAACTCTCAATAGAGGAACAGATCATAGCCATGGCTAAATCTGCCTTTTTTCCATCTAAGGCAGATTGCACATCTCTGCCACCTTCTCAGTAGGAGGTCCCTAATAATATTGGTTTATGCGGTGGTAATCTTGAAGACTGAAATGTTCTCTAAGTGGTGTAGGTTTACCATTAAAAAGCCTCTCATAATGATACATTATATACATTTGTGGGTTGGGGAGGGAGGTATTTGGAAAGTTGTAGGGCCATAGATGGGTTCGATCTTACGACTGCCTGGTCTTCTGACCATGCAGCACAGGCTTCTGCGGTTTAGCCCGCAGTGCCACCACGTTCCCTTACTCCCTGTTAAACATGCATCAGGAGGTCATGATAGGAGGTCCCAGTTACTGAATGCTGTAATGCCAGCTTAATTCACAGGATGCTGAAAGTGTTTCTCCATTTTTATTATTATTCCCAGATTCCCCAGCCAGCATGGCTACTTGTAGCCAAGAAAGTACTATTCCTCTGGAACAGACAGGGAGCAGAGCCATATAGCCTACATGTGGCCATAACACAGAGGGATGGCATTGGTCCAGTCTGTTGATGTGTCCTCACAGCTGAGAAGGGTGAGAAAATGTCACACATGCCTCAAGCAGTGGCCATGATCTGGCCAATCAGAGGGAGTAGTGCTGCTAGTGAGCCATCTTGACTGCACGTTCTGGCTTGTTTCTCAGATTTGGAATAGATCTATATTCTTCTTTCATAAACTTTTGCTATGGCACTTTTAGACGCTTATAAGAAAATGGAGCTGGGCCAGGATGCTTTTCTGCCTGGTGTAGAGCATCAAATGGTTTCCCCCCAAAGTCAAGGTAACATTCCCAAAATTTATTGTTGCAGTATCTAAGGTTGGTCAAGTTCTGTTTTCCACCCTTCCTTCTTAGCTAAATAATAATTAATCACAGTAATTTGCTCCCGTTTCACTGCTTTCAGAATCAGGTGCTTGATTTTGAATGCTGTGAAACCCACCTCATGGCTGAGTGGGCCTTACATAGAAAAGCAAAACTTGTAGTCACCCAGTCAACTGCCAACTTTGCATTCCCATTTCTATTGTTTTGTTTTAAATTGGTGGGCACATAACACATCTCATCCATAGGTGAAATCTGGAGCACTTGTATCTAGCTAACTGTGAAATCTGTATGCCACCTTTAGAGGTTCTGTTGAATGCAACAAACCAGAAAGAGTTTCCTCTGTTAGCATGGTGGAGGGCTGTATTCCAAGATCTCTCTCCTTCTCTCTCTCTCTCACACCCTACCCCCACCCCCAAACAACCCCCCACACCCCCCACACCCCTCACACAAGCCAAAATTAATGACTTGCTATCTCAGGCAAGAGCTTTTTCTGTTTTGGGCTAGATAGGAAGAGCTGATAAAGTAAGAGAAGAAGCCATCTTTAAACGAATGCTCCTTTTCATTAGATTTCAGTGCTTTCCTTTTTCTAAGGCACTTCAAAGAAGAATCCTTCTAAGGTGAGTGTTTCCTCACAAAGATTAAAGGAAACCTCCCACAAGCAGGTTAAGGAGTTCTCAAAAACCCTGAACTCAGAATGGAAATACACCCCCAGTTCTCTGAGACACTGAAGTCTCCTGTGGTTTGAGAGACAAGGTTTACAGTAGGTCATCTTTTGTGTGAACAGCAAGAAATGCCACACACTTGGGTTAGGAAGAAGGAGACAAGGACAATCAAACAGAAGCTGATCTACAGAGAGGTGAGGAACATTTTTAATGACCTTCCCTCCCTCAGCTGGTATTGTCATGCTTTTCCCTTAACTGGCTAGAGAGCAAGATCATTGTAATGAAAACAGGAAGGGGAAGAAGCTCCTGGGGGAAACAAGAAATAACAATAAAAAAATAAAATGGCATCAGACACCAAATTCTACATTAGAGGAGAAATTATCAGGGAATTTTAACTGATTGCCACAAATATTTACCACTCTCTGAAGTTGAATTTAAATGCTAATCAGCGTGTCACAACTTTTCATCAACCTCTGAAATTGTTCTATCCCTGCACAATATAAAAACATGAAAATAAAAAGTATAAAAAGGCACTCCCCGTTTTAACTTCTCCTGACTAATCTAAAATGTGTACTAGCCAAAGAGGCAACCTGGAACTTTATGTGCACTTATTTCATTATTTTGTGTGATATAATTTTGTTTTATACATGATTAAGTAGTACCTTTGTAGGGAATAGCAATAACGGTTATACTGTGGCCAGTTTGTGGTAATTAGAATCTTCCTATCTCCCACCTGCATCTTATTTTGGAGATCTCTAGGGATCCCCTTCATCCTGGGGAAGCCATTGGGAGCTGCAAAATGGGGTACAGAATGATTGAAAGCCAGAAAACCATTGCTCTTGTTCCTAGCAGAGGCAATTTTCTGACTTAAAGTCATGTCTTTATTCATTTTTATTTATTTATTAGACTTCTATCCCACCCTTTTAGACAAAGTCTACTCTACTCAAACATGTCCTACCCTGTTCTGCAGCTCCTGAGATCTAGAATGAAGGGGAGCAGGGAAAGTGATTCATTTGTCAGTATCCTGAAGTCAATCACTCATTAAACCATGTTTATTTATTTTTATTTATTTATTTATTTAATTTATATTCCGCCTATCTAGCCAACTCAGGACCACAATACTGGCAGGACTAGACATGGGCTATTTGTATTCCAAGGGAGATGAATACAAAGAGCGACACCACAGGTACCACAGAGGCTCATTCCTTTCCCCCAGAACTGGCTGGTTGACTCACCAGTCGCTGGGTAGCTCTTGGGTCCTTCATCATCATCTTTGCACCAGTCTGAGAAGGAGCCCGGCTGGTGCTTCCCTGCCTCTCTGTGCAGCCAACCACTCCAACGAGGAGGTGGGACAGGGAGTCTCCCCACTTAGCTGATGAGTGGTTGGTTGCGTGGGGAGGCAGAGAAGCACCAGCCAGGCTCCTTCCCAGATTGGCATGTGGACGAAGGACCCCAATGCTGTGCAGCAACCAGTGAATGGACCAGCCACTGCTGGGGAGAGGGCATGGGCCTCTGTGGTACCTGTGGTGATGCTGTTCATATTTGTATGTCCAGGGATATGAATACAAATAGGCCAATGTCTAAGCAAGACCCATTTCCATATGAATGGTCAGGCTTGTTTAGATTGCTTTATTCAAGCCTGGCCCTTCCTAAGTGGCCAATGCTATCTTGCTCCCTGCTGCTAGTGCAGCTATACCCTCTGATTGCTTGGCATGGTGCTTTGAAGGAATTGTGGTAACAGGCCAGGGGACACAGTATTATTGAGAAATATGCATTTCTCTCAATGTCCGACTTCACTTTGGGAAAGATGAAGGAGATATCAGCATTCTTAAGTGATACTCAGGTTTTGTAGAAGTGCAGATTTTTAAAAAGGGGAAACTCTCCTTTTCCAGTAAAATGCTAAAGCAAATCTCATAGCCCAGTGAGGGCAAAATATGCACAATCGCCACAGAATATGTTGCTTAGTTGAAAAAGAAAATGGGGTGGTAGTGGTGGGTGGGAATGGAATTTTCTGCATGGAGTTCTAACAATCCCCTACATCTAGGCATGATTTTGAGGACGTCTATGTATCTCTGGCATCACTCCCAGCTCTATAATACCAGCTTGGTGAAGAGTCCAGAAGGAGTCAAAAGCTACCAACTGTTTGTGAGATTTTAGTGGTGTAATAAAGGTGTTGCTTATCATGCTTTTGTGTACAAAGACTACATGGCTGCTCTCTCTCCAGCCTCATAGTATCTTTGGAGAAAGGTTACGTGGCAAGCAGGCATCCTATTAGACAGGAATTAGCCAACAGGTAGAGAGGAGCATATTAAAGCAATTTTAAAAAACACTTTTTATATTGATCCTGCATCTCAGACCTATTAAAGTGATCCAAGATACCAAAGCACCTATAATAAAGTCTGGGGTAAATTGAGAGGGTAAAGGACCAACAAAAATTTGGTCTAGAAAATGCCTTTCTCACTTCATTCTCCATAAAGGAGAATTAAATTAAATTCCAGTAGATTGCATTTCACGCCTCCCCAATTAAAACTGATTAAAGGAATACAGTTAAAGCAGTTCAGGAAAACTTGTGATTTGATGGATGATTGCCTTCTGGGATATATCAGTAGGCAATAAAATTGCAGTAGTAACATATTCCTTTAATTCATTTCCCACCCACCCCTCCAAGCCTGCATTTTTATGGTCTCTAGGATGTCTTGACAAAGGCAGAGTCCTGACCCTGCAAGAGGAGATCTGCCGTTAGGTCTCTTCGCCTTGTCCTTGAAGAAAGATCCTCAGCAATCACCTCCCCAACATCAGAATTCAGAATGTAACAAAAGATATAGTGGGAGCAAATGGGAGCCAGGTGTGAGTGAATGTTATAAATGTGCTGTATCCATGCTCCTTCTAGTCTTCCAAAATGACCTCAAGGGTGATGGAGGTGGGGGGGGGGGAGGCTAGACCAACCCCAGTGTGGCCTGGATATCTTCTATCTCATTGATAACAAAAAAATATATTTTAAAAAATAGAGGAAAAAAGCATAGAATGTTGAACACCGATCTTCCCTCCATTCTGTTCTGTTGGCAGGGACCCGCCAAGAAGTTGGCAATGTCAAAATGCTTCCACTGGGCTGTAGAACTGCTGTTACTTGGTTATTTGAACATTCTATGTCAAGCAGAATCTGGAGGAGGATTGATAGAGGAAAAGATGCCTTAAATGCAGGATAACATATATTTATTGATCTAAGCAAACAGAGTTAGCGTGAGGAAGTATAGCTGTTGAAGAGGATAACGCAAACAGCAAAGGATGGGGATTTTATGTGTCTGGCACACAGTAATTCTGAAAAATTTCTGATGGAATAAATATGGTAAATAAAACTTCTAATATATGTATTATAATGTCCCATTTTTTTATCAGAGATCCCATGTGGGATGGGATACCCACTGCGGTGTAGTGCATAGAGTAGCAGACTAGGACCCAGGAGGCCTGGGTTCGAATCCCTGATCAGCCATGGGAACTCACTGAGGGTGTGGAACTGGTCGAACTGCTGCTGTTAGGGTCGCTGTGTCGATTCCAATTTGAAGCCACATAACAAAAACAATATTGTGATATAGTGGCTGGCATGACAGACTAGGACTCAGGAGACCGAGGTTCAAATTCCTGCTCAGCGCAAGATGCTCGCTGACAGGTGGCAATGGTAAATTGCTCATTGAACATCTCTGGTACCTTGAAAGCCCTGTTAGAGCTGCCATAAATCCAAAGTGACTTGACAGCACAGAACTATATTTCACACATGCATTTTATTTTCCATTTTGTATGATCATCCAGTTACTTATACCTGCTTACTTCTCCCAGGTCATGATATGAAGTGGCTTTTTAAAAAAAAAGTCCTGAAAATATTACTATTTATGATTATTGCTTTTGTTCTTATAAAACAAATGAGAGGAAGAGTTAGATTCTGCTGAATAGTCTGGCTTGATTAGATTACTAATTTGCTTAGCACCCGTTAGTAGAATATTTTAAAAATAACCTCTGTATTTTAGGTAGCAGGGTAGTCCCTATATGCCTATGTAAGTATACCTGTAGTAATAGATTTTCAACAGAAGCAGTCTGAGTGTAGAACTCTTGTGATTCTCAGTTTCATTTATGTAGTGGCACTAATTGCACCCAAGTGATGTATAATTTCAAGACAGGTTGCTATGCTATAATTTGGATATACTGTAATTGAAAGAGGTTCCCTAGAAACTTTCTAATTGTTGTTTTCAGAACCTGTATAGTGGGTTACTTGGAGTTTTGTTAGATCATAGTGCAGACCAACATATGAGTCATTTGTACACTTATGATTACATTCATGTGTGTTGAACAAGGAGAACCAATTATAGCTTTGCTCCTGTTTCTTGATGCATGCAGCTACTGTCCCTCTGATAGTCCAAGATTCTCCTGGGTTAGGTCTAGGTTCTGAGGCTACTATCCTTTTCTCTTTCTGGCCTGTTCTCTGTCTCTCTCTGAGCCTCCTTCAGAACACTAAACTCAAGACCAATACCTTTCAACATTTTCTCCATTGTTTGCCTTTCCTTTCCCTTTGATTCAGTCTGCTCTAGTGAAGGCTGGTGACAATTTCACAGGAGTAGGGAATTGGCTCCAGATTTTTGTCTGAACATGACATGAACTATCCAAGGTGCTGAATCATATTCCTCTCCCCTCTCAATGTATTCTGCACCTAGAATAGATCTTCTAAAGCCTGGAATGGATTCACCAGCCCTGTAAAATTAGTCACCCACTTCCACTGCTCTGTTCATCCTCTATGTGCCTCTCTGTCATGGGTTCAGCCAAAGAAGGTCTGGAATCTGAGGGGTTAATTACAGTGGAGGAAAATGCTGGGCAATTAGAAGCACAGGCAGCTGAATCACCACCAGATTCTCCTCCCCCAGTAGCCAGAGTGAGGGCTAAGCTTCGGCAAAGACTCATGACACAAAGGCCAGAGGATTGCATGAATGCTTCCCACAGGAACATCAGGTCAACCAGTCCTGAGTTTTAACAGGATGGAAGGCTTCCAGGAGTTTGATGACTGTTTTGCTATATAATCTGCACCTAGAAGGCTTGGAAGCTTGTGGAAGCAACAAGTCACTATTCTGTTTCGCATCCACGCTCCTGCTTATCTTGCACCTTGTTCTCTGAACCCTTGTCTTTAGACTCTGACTATGGTTTGTGTTTTGGCTTTGCCATTTTGGTATCCGCTTTGCATTTTCTGGACTTCTGATATTGGACTGGCTTATTGGACTTTTGTCTGTTGAAACCCCCTGGGAACTTGACACTCTCTTTCATCTTCCTCTCTCCATGCTCAACCTTCTCTGAATTGTTTATATTCTCCTTTCCTTCCCTCTTGTCTTCTTTGGCTTCTCTGTGCCTTTCTCATCTGGCTGTGTTTTCTCTTTGACACTCATAGCTTTCTCCATGTTTCCCCCACTTCTTCTTTCCTCTGTGAAACTGGAGTCATTCAGCAGTCTCCTCTTGGCAGCCATCTTTCCTCACTTATGCTGATCAAAGTAGTGGGTTCTGCTAAAGGTGGCCCATTGTGAATGTGGATAACAAAGTCAATATAGACTAGCTCTTTTTAATCTTTAAAGCTCTTATGACTTTGTGAACAGCTTTTATATGGGCCAAATTCTAAATTACATGTGCTTCATCACTAGAAATTGACATTCTTTAAAAACTGATTGTGTGTGGTTCTTACAGCTGGTGATTTCTCACCTCTGGTAATTTGTAAATTTGCTTGCTCTGTTTTGTAATAGATCAGGCTATAAGCTGGTTTGTCCTTATTCAGTATTATCTCTCTCATGTGAAATGTTGCCCCTAGTCACATCCCTTGAACACTAATGTGACTGCAGTGATTTGTAGTCTATGCAGTAGAACCCCCTCATCCATGAGATCAGTATCCACTGAGTAACTTAACCACGGTCTAAATATATTAAAAATATTAAAAGAAAAATAATCCAGAAAAAGCTATTTTCATATGTATTACCAGAAACAGGCACTAGAGCCTAGTTCTGGTAATGCATGTGAAAATTTTTTTTTCTGTCCCCCCCCCACCCCGTTTTACCATATAGGTAACATTTGTGCTTGTAAGTATCCATGGAAAGGGATTGGAACCAATCCCCAGCAGATATAGGGGTAATTCATATTTTGGCCCAGAAAAACTGCTTCTTCTCATATCTGAGAAGAGTTTCATATCTGTTTCACTTCCCCTTGTTCTGAATAGGCCCGTTAGCACATCTTCTCATATTATGTATCGTGAGACATTTTGACTGTTGTACCAAGATAATTTTTTTTACATCTCCTGTAGTTTCTGAATTTTGGAACCAGTAAGATGTAGTAGAGTTTTGGACTATGACTCAGGAGAAGTGGATTCAAATCACTGGGTGGTGGCAGCAGATATGTTAACCACTCCTTGAATATTTCACTTTGAAAATTCTATTAGGGCTGCCATTAGTTAGAAGCAGCTTCATGACATATAACAATGGTTTCCTTTGTTTTTTGATTCAGTGTGGGACAAAAACACAGTCTTGTTTGTAAGCATGATTGATCAGTTATAAGGGTCTGCCTAATCACATTTTTGGAGAATGTACTTATTTCATTTTCTAATGACGCAGGGTGGAATCGAATGGAGAAATAGATAGCATTTTGGATGCTTTTGGTGTGGTCCAATGCAATCTATGATCCGTCACTTGCACAATGCACTCGAGAACATGAATCAGCCTGACCCTGCTCCTTGCCCAAGTTGGACCTTTTCATCCAGTGGCACACAGGATTCCTGTACAGATGGACAGGCCACCTTAAGGGAGATCGCTTCCAGTGAAGTGACCCTTTCCAGCACGATCAGACACAATCCTTTCTCACAGTCTGACAGCACCAAACATATCTGTAATGTTCAATTTGGCCCAATGTGCACCTACGATGCAAAGTGTGGTGGGCAACCACCATGGAGAAGGATTTTTTTTTGGGGGGAGAGACGTTTGCCTAGGGCCTCAACAAGATATTTTTTGACAACAAAGACCTTTTTCATTCATCTAGGCTTTGAAATCCCTTTAGAGTCTGAGTCTATTGGTAATGCATATTTCCACTGCATGTTGGTTGAAAAAGTTAGTTATTTAATATTTACCTAATATTTTAAGTTGTATTTTCTTAATGCACAGGTGCCCTGACAACTTCTGTTGTGGCTTGATCATACGGCTAATAGCTAATAAATCAATTTCTCAATAACAAGTATGGAATGGTGAGTAACACCCAAATATATTCCGACTGCTTCATTTTCTTCTTTTGTAACTTTGGATAGACATTGATTGCTCAGGACCATTTGCCCAACTTTAATTATTTTCTATCTTTAGTATTTTATTAAATTCAGTCTGTCTTGCTGTGCCCTAGCATAAGCAGTTTTTATAGCAAAAGGCACTTTCTTGTCTGTTTCCTGCATTCTGTTAAATATTTCTTATTCCTTCAGACTACACCACAAGGACCATTTGACTGTCCCCTCTGGCTTCCGTATCTTACTTCCAGCATGAACAGACAGGTAATAACCATTCAGCGGGGCCATTACCTCTTCTAAAGACTATTATCAAAATGGTCATTATACATAATGGAGATTATTATAGGCAGCTTGAGAGATTTTTTAGATACATCTCCACTGAAATAGGTGGCTCTTTTTAGCCTTAGACACTGGTAGAAATAATATCAGGGTGCAAAATATATGGCAAATGTTCCCTTTTGTCCAAACTTTCTTAGCACTGAATGCACTCACGGTACTGGGTTGTGCAGTTAAATTATATTTATTCAACAGATGCTTTCATCTTAGGTTGGGAAAAAAGAATATTAGAAATCTGTGCTAATTATTATATCAAAAATACAGAATTCGAGCCTAACAATGGCTCCCTTGTGCCGTTTCCAGCACTTTGTTCAATTATATGTACTTCTACAAGTGAGATGTGGTGTTGCTTTTTATAATTATGAACATTTCAGTCCTTCTAAGACTTTCCATTTTATTTCTAGAACAAATCATTTCATGTCGTTCACTAAATTCCTACACTGGCTTTCAACCATGCTCAATATAAGACGTCAAGTTTCTAGTCCTTCTTTTTAGCTCCTCCCACTGATTGTATCTTCTTCCTCATCTCCCTCTAGAGTTTTGAAAAGTTGAATTCTTGGAACTGAATTCAAAGTAGATTTTCCAAGCTCTGATCTCGCTGCACCATCCTGACTCATCCTCTCTGATTCAGCTCCCTCAGGTCCTTCCATCATTTCCAACTCCATCTTGTGTTAAGAGGTGGCTTGAGAAGCCACATCTTCTGTGTTCACCAGTCTGCTTTCTTTTTCTTCTTCGAGACACAATTGGGTCCATGTGGTTTTCATTTAAGTCTCCCTTACAGCCACTATCTCATTTCCATCTGATATTTGTTTGTCCCTGGCTTCTCCCTTCCATCACACTATTGGTGCTTAATTCAATTCACAAATCTTTAACACCAGATATGCATTGCTTCTGTATTCTGTGTGATGAAAACTGTAGGCATACCTGGCCCCTCCAATCCCATCCCTCAAATTAATTCACATTCACTTATTTTTGTACCAAGAATTTCCTCGATGGATTGGCTAGCATGCAGTTCTACTTATGTGGTATCAAGACCCCATGCAGCCTTTCTCTTGTGCTGTGCAGTATTTACTTTTGCAACTCATTCTTCTATAAGCTCAACATGGTGGACATATTCTGGCAAATGCTGGTGCCCCAAGTCAGTCCATACCTGTTGAACCCAGATTTATTCTCACTGCCATTTTATTTGGCCCAGAAAGCAATGCCAAATGTATATTAGTGGGATTTACAGTGGTGCCTCGCTAGACGATGATAATCAGTTCCACTGAAATAGCTGTTTAGCAAAATCATCGTCTAGCGAAAAGCATTTCCCCATTGGAATGCACTGAAACCTGTTTAATGTGTTCCAGTGGGGAAGAATCATTGTTGTCTAGCAAAGATCAGCCATAGGAAAGCCGCTTTGCAAACCGCCGATCAGCTGTTTAAATTGCTGTCTTGCGAAGCTTAGGTCACGAAAACACCCATTTTGCGAGTGCGGAGGGACCTGTCAAAATCGTTGTCTAGCGAAAATCAGTTTGAGAAACAGGGACCAAACATTGTCCTGCGGAATTCCCCCATAGGAATCATTGTTTTGCGAATCACTATAGCAATCAAAAAAAGTCAATGTCTAGCGAAAAAACTGTCATACGGGGTAAATGTCTAGCGAGGCACCACTGTACTGGGGATGTCTCTGTTAGAATATGAGTAGGAAATTCTGATAATTCTGCACTCACATTTTTTAAAAAAACTCATCAGTTTCATCTTGTGCATTTTCTTTCAATCCTGCTTTTCCAAATAGTTGTACACAAAGAGATTCATATGCGGAGTTGGGCTAGGTGGGGCATGTCTGGCCTCTTCGTGTCAGTCTCCTCACCACCCCTCTTTCCAACAACGTCAAGTTCTTTCTCTCCCAAATTTGTGATTTGTAAATTTCAGTAAATTCTCAAACTGAAGCCAAATTTTCCTCAGATGCGATAGGTCCAGCTATGCTATTCCCAGCACTGAGAGGACAATGTCATCTTTCCTGTCATGTATGTGTTAAATGCTAGATGTTTTTTGAGAAAGAAAGAGAAAGCAAGAACAGGAAAGGACATAACGGGTTTCCCAACGTCGCACTGATGTGGTTGACTATTCAGGGACTTTTCAGAAAAAAAAAATATCCCCCTCCTCTAAATTGAAGAGGATGGTGAGTAAGGAAAACAGAAGATGTTTTGCCTGGGACCCCTGCAGATCTGGACTCTTCCTTTTTGCCCAACTGATTCCTCTGTGCCTGGAGCCTGGAGAGAAAAACAGAGGCATCCTTGCTCCCATGATCAACAGTTGCAACGATGGCCTCAGACGGCTGGCTGGTTTTCTCAGTTCAGCCTTTGATCCTGGGGTGGCAAGTTTAACCACTTCTCTTTATCACTTGACAAGTGATTGCTTCAGCCAGGCATGTCTGGAAATTGTTCCTGAGAAGTGATGTTGAGCAGAAACATTCTGTAAATCCAACTGGGGCTCAAGCTTTTCACAGCTTCTGAGAGCTGGGTGGAGGTGAAAGCTCTCCACTTCCCCCAATAGCTCTGGAATTGCTTCCTTAGTCTTTCAGATGCTTTATTCCATCTCTTCCTTTATAGGAAGGGTCCCCAAAAAAAGAAGATCATCTGACCTATTCTGGTGACTGAATAATTTTTTCCTAGGCTGTTGGGGTTATCTTTTAAAGATCATCTCAAAGATAGGAAAAGGTTCTTTGGGTGTGATGACTCCCAAGGTAACCCCCAACCCATGTGTCTAGATTTTGCCTGAAAATTGTAATGGGTAAGAGAAAAGGCATATGTGCTTTTGTCTGCATTTGTTATTAATTCATGTCTGAAGGGCGCCTGATACAATCTGGAAACAGAGGGGCTGCACAGAATTTACTACCATTTCTAACATCCCTATTCATGTACCTACACAAAAAATGGCTACATTTCTAGCAAGTAGGTTTTAGATGAGTTCACAGCTTTGACTTCAGCTCAAGACAGCTTCAAGAAAAAAAAGGTGTTACTTTTGGCCTGAAGGGAATTAGTGCCCAGAGACAGTCAAACTTTGCCAACCTGTAGACATTTTTTCTGGGCAATGATATAGCCAGACTCAAAAAGCTGCCGTGAACCCTTTATTTCCTGGCTTTGCATCACCCTTGGTTCATAAAGAAAAAAGAGGATGAGAAACTGCTGGCTGTTTGTGAAGTAAATGTTCAGATGAAAAAAAAAATACAATAGTGAGTGCAATTTTTGTTACATGCATCTGTTGCTATCACCTCTCACTTTGCGCTGAAGTGTTCACCAGAGCATTTACAGAAGTGATTCGTCCTCCCACCCCTGACATCTGCCACCGAGAATCCTCCATTATTCATCAGCGTGCTAATGGCAGGTGATGAGATCTTTTCACGCTACATCCCTCTCAGTAGGTGTTTATTACTCTGTTCACCAGCAGCCCTGCTCTTACGGTGGGGCCAGAAGAACTTTACATACTTGCTTGACGGGTAATGGGAAACAGTGCTCTGTTCGCGTGGCTCACAAGTGCAGATGAAGGTTATTATGAGGGCAGCAGCAATATTGTGGGTCCTAAGATGGCGGTCACTTTAAATGAACAGCCGAATTTGGAAATCCATATCATTCATGCAGGCAGTAGGACAATCCATCTTCTTTACCTTCTATCATTCCAGCCAGTCATCACGCTGCAATTATTTCCTTTTTCTTCACCTGTGGTCTCTCCCTCTGAATAAAAAAGGGTGTAGGCGGCTGGGTAAGTGAGAAAAGCAGGGAGGATTTTTAAAAAATGAACGTGGTCTTAGTGTCTGAGGATGATGCTGGCAGAAGCTAGATCTCCACCCAAGAAACAGGATGCATCTCTCTCTCTCTGAGACTCTCTTTTTCTCTCTGTGAGGGAGAGAGAGAGACAGAAAATCTAGCAACCAGCAAACCATTTTGTTCTAAGTTTAAGCTGTATGACAAGTGAAAAATTGTTTCTAATGATGTATATGAAGCCTTGGGATAAAAATTACCAAGTGGTAGCACACATTGCATGGGGCTATTCAAAAGAAAGGATTTTAGTTTTTTTCCCCCACAGTAGTGAGCAGCCCATTCATTAAAATATTGTACAGAAGTTGCTGTTCTCAATATTGCTTTGTTGTTGTCATCACTGCTGTCATAAGCAGGCACACTGAACTGAATAACCAAAATGAATATGACATGGGGACTGTTTCTTCTGAGAAATAAATGAACTTAGAGACAAACTAGTTTTCTTTTGAAATGAGGATCACATCTTCTGTACTATAATGAGCATTTTAAGGAGAAGATGGCAATGAAAGCCATTCCTTTGGAAGGATGAAGATTCAGTGGCAGATTTGAATGGGTATTACTTTTCTCTTTCTTTCCCTTTCCTTTACTAAGAACAATCTGAATTCATTTTCAGATCATATTTGCCTGTTTTATTTGAGAAAATACTCTCTTCTACATGATGGGCTTTACTGTCCATTGTGAGGACATTGTTAATGCAGCATAATGGTCAAAATGGAGTGCAAATAAGATTGCTGTCCATATCAGTGTCACTTTGCTTACGGCCCTTTATCCCTAAAATTTCCTCCATGAGATGGTCCTTCAGTACTTGCTCAACTCATCCCTAGGAAGCAGTTTACAGAGTACAGTGATGCCCCGCATAGCGATGATAATCCGTGCAGCAAAAATCATCGCTATACAGATTTGTCGCTATGCGAAATTAAAAAGCCCATAGGAATGCATTGAAACCCCTTCAATGTGTTCCTATGGGCTTAAAACTTACCTTTTAAGCAAAAATCCTCCATACGGCACCCATTTTAGCTGCCCGGTAAGCGAGGAATCCATCCCTGTTTTACCTGGTGGCCATTTTGGAACCGCCGATCAGCTGGGGGAAAAACATCGCTATGTGAAAATCGGTAAGCAAAACAGCTTGCCGATCATCGCAAAGCGATTTCCCCCCATAGGAAACGTTGTTATGTGATTGCAAAAGCGATCACAAAAACATCGTCGCTATGTGGATTCGTCGTTAAATGGGGTTCCCGTTATGCTACAGTTGTGTTGTATGTCTTTGTACCTGTTTTGATTGGTTCTGCTGGTGAATGTGCACTCAAGCCGATGCTTCCTCAGCCCTAGAGAAGAGAGGGTGATGGTGTGTTAGGGGCCAAACAGTGGAACAATGGAGGAATATGTCTTAATAGTGAGCCGTTAGCTCTACTTTCATTAAGAGTGTTCTTTCATTAAGACATTTGAGATGAGTACAAAGGAAGTGGATGCTAGCCAAGATAAAATCATAGATGTAGCTAAAAGAGCTACAACCTTTTTAGTGTTAGAAAAAGAAGGAAGAGCTGTGGACAATAAGACAAAAGGCCGGTTTAGCCCCACATATTATTCCTACAGTAGTTAACCAGATGCCCACAAGTGGGGCAAGAGCACACTAGCACTCTCCTGCTTGTGTTGTCCTAGCAACCTGTGCAAAGACTTAATGCCTCAAATCCTGAGGATTATATAGAACCATTGTGACAAGGAGCTATTGACTACTTTATGGTGCAAGCCATCTAGGATGGTGGCCCTCAAAATATCATTAGGTACCAGTTTGACTGTAACTATACATTATATCAGCCATTTTCAACCTTTTTGTGGCCACAACCCTTTTAGGAGCTCTTCTCAGGTTCCATCCCCTCGTCAAACAAGGGAAGTCTTTGGTTGTGTGAAAACAAGGTTGCAACATGAACAGATGAATCTGTGCCCCCCTTCAAATATGCCAGCCCACCACCCAGGGGGCCAATGGGCTCTCATTGAGAATGAATGCTATGAGTATTTCCTCTTAATATTTTCTTAATTTTTACCACTAAGTGTTACTGAATGACTTCATGTATCTCATGTACTTGTGTGATAAGAGAAGCAGAAAAAAAATCTCTTTCTCCATTTCCTTCATGTTAGGTATGATTTTATGCAACACATCAGTGCTTTCTTGTAAGTTAAAGAAGCCCCACATGTTGTAATCTTTTCCCCAAGGGAGATGCTCCAGCTTCTTAATTGTACACTTTTTCTGCACTATCCGTGAACAGGTGGTGCAGAAGTGGGACTTTACCCATGGAAGCTTGTAATTTGTGTGATTTTTAGTAGTTCCATAAAGGTGGTACCTTACTTTTGCATTTGTGTAATCCTTAATCACACAGCTTTCTCCCAATTCTTTCTTGATTGTATACATTTCTTTTTTCCTCACTTTTCCCCCAGTTCTGTATTTTAGTCTTTTTAAGGCTGAGAGACCAGAATTGTTCACCGTATTCCAGGTGTGGCTACACCATCAATTTATAGGAAGGCCTTGTTATACTGGCTGATTTATTTTTCATTTCTTTCCTAATTACACTTGATAGAAAATATCCTTGCAAGTTTGAATGTTTAGTGGCTGTCAGGTAGAGCTATGAGAAGAGCAATGGCCAAGGAATAACAGCTGCGACAGGTCGTGGCCTTCATCAGCATCTTCTTGAACATGTGACTGAAGAAGGGTGGCATCACCTGGCTCCTTTTGTGTCATGCATTAGTCCCTTAAATATCTGGATTCTAAGAGGGGTTTTGCAGGAGATGTCATTTCATTCTAAGTTTTCCCTCCCCCCCTTAATGTCTCCGAGGGCACAACCCAATGGGTGAATTGTTCAATAAATGCTCTGTTGAAATGGATGAGTAGTTACAGTGGTGGAGGATTGTGACCTTTCAGTGTTGTTTATTCCATGCATTGCAAATGCTTCTGAAGCTGTTCTTCCTTTGTCAAGCATTTCCCATTTCTCACTTGGGGAAGGAACAGTTCCAAGTCCTCCTTCAGCGCCCACTTTCACTTACAATATGGCATAGGGTAGCCTAAGTGGGAAATACTCATTCCCAGTTGTTAGTCTTTGCACCGGCACCTTTTCCAAGAACTTCGGCTTCTTTCTGTTCCAAATATGTGACTTGCAAATTTTGGTAAATTCTTTCAAAATGGACAGAACCAAATTCTCCTAAAATTCAGTCGGTACAGTTCTTCCCAGCATTGAGAGGACTGTGTCATACCAGCCAGGCATAGGTGTGAGGAACCTTTCAGCACAAAAAGAGTGCTGAATCTGCAATAACATGGTGGAACGTACAAGGATTAAGAGATCCAGAGACTTCAGAATTAAGTTCTCAAACCTTGGGCTTGGATGGACAAGTCTCTTCCTTTCTATTTTTACCCTTTTACATTTATTCTGTGGAGATAAAGTTTTTGTTGTGTCTCGCTTATCAACACACTGAAAACAAATGCCTCTATCCACACCAAAAGGAAAAAAATGCCTCTATCCACATAAATAGGAAGAACAGTTTTCCAGTTTTATTTCTGTGCTGTCAAGTTGCAACCAACTTACAGTGACCCTAATAATACTTTCAAGATAAGTCAGATATTTAAGGAGTGGTTTTACCAGTTCCACTCCCCCAGTAAGTTTCCATGCCTGAGCGGGGATTCAAACCTTGTTCTCCAGAGCCCTAGCCCATCACTCTGTCCACTACATCACACTGGGTATCTAACACACACACCTTTATTAGGATGCCAAAAATATATTCAGCAGTCAAATTAAAGCCATGCATTTTAATATTGTCAAAGAAACGAACAACCTTTACTCCTTTGTAGCACAACCTTCTTTAGTTTTTACATTAGCATGATTTGGACAGGCTACATAAACATTCTTCAGCCTTTTAAGACATTCATGTAGACATATTTAAATGCAGAAGCCCATAATTAGATGCAAGAAAGGATAAAAGGGTGGGGGAGAGGCGAATGACAAGTTGTTGACATTAATGAAAGTAGGATGATCAAAGAAGAGAAATGTCTTATTTAGTGTCTAATAATGGCAAGTATCCACATAGGGCTAAATTTGTTTCTTCTTACAGCTTTTGATACATCTGAAAAAAGACAAAATGCTGTGTTTTAAGTTGCTGAAGATGCCATTCCAGAACATTGAGAAAAGCATGACAAGGATGCCTTTGAAACTTAGTTAATATAATAAAAATAATGTGAAAAAGATCTGAAGCCACCTCTGAAGTATGCAGTCAGTCTAAACCTCTGTGAGCACATGTGAAGAATAAGGCTTTAATCCTGGTGGAGTTAGAAACATTCTAAAAAGATCTGGAACACACTGATGAAATTAAAAACAAAACTTTCATAACTACAAATAATGGTAGGATCTTAACAGAGTGATAATATAAAACGGTGTGCCTATATCACAAGTATCTAAAGACAGTGGAACCAGCCTTTCTGTACTAATTCTGAGTACACTACAGGTACACAGTGTGGTGTAGTGGATAGGGTGAAAGACCATGAGTCAAGACGAATGGGCTTAAATCCCTTGCTGTGTCTGTGTTTGTAACTGGTAAAACTATTCCTTAAATATCTCACCTATCTTGAAGCCATATTAGGGTTGCTATAAGTTGGAAGCAACTTGAGAGCATGGAGCATGCTAAATCTACAGAAGCTGAGCTAATGCCATCCAAATATATATATATATATATATATATATAAATCACAGAATCCTGTGAGTTACATCCACCAGCGTAATTTCTGTGAGTTACATCTACCAGTGTGGTTTCATCACCTTAAGTATTGATGAAGAATTGGTGCAAGTTAGGAGGTCATTGTAGGCACCTGCTAGTGCACATAAATTGTGTGACTTGAAGTGTGATTTGCTATGCTGATGTCTTAACCTGTGCCAATTCTCTGCTTATACAGTATTTGTGTTGATGGAGTTACACCAATGAAAATATGTAATAGAATTCTGGCCATCCTTTCTTCGTCCAGCCATCTTAAGTGAAGCCAAATCTGAACAGAATACCTCCTACCCTACTGAATATCCTTCAGCAACAGACAATGATATGAAGTTCACCCTAGATGTATTTCTCAGAGTCTGCCATAGGGAATATTTTACAGAAGGCTTCTAAAGATTAGCAGGAAGGAGTAACACTTAATGTGTATTTTTAAAAGTGTGGTTGGGCTTGGCTTAACTATAGTTAAATGTGCTATATATATAACCCCATTAAAACAAGGGGACTTAAGTACATCATGTCTATATTAAGTCCCAGTGATTGCTTTAGGTCTACAGCAGCGGTGGACAAAGTGCTGCACATAAGCTCCATGCACCCCTGGGCTCATTTTTGTTTAGGAACTTTGTCTAAAATGAACAAAACAAAACTCAAACACTTCAGTGTACAAATATTTTGATCATTGACTGAAACATCAGCAATGTAAGGACTTACATATACAACTATGTAGTAATTTACTTTCTTGGACTCCATGATCACTGCAGATGGAGACAGCAGCCCCGAAATTAAAAGACGCCTGCTTCTTGGGAGGAAAGCGATGACAAACCTTGACAGCATCTTAAAAAGCAGAGACATCACCTTGCTAACAAAAGTCCGAATAGTCCAAGCTGTGGTTTTTCCTGTCGTGATGTATGGAAGTGAGAGCTGGACCATAAAGAAAGCTGACCGCCGAAGAGTTGATGCCTTTGAATTGTGGTGTTGGAGGAGGCTCTTGAGAGTCCCCTGGACTGCAAGGAGAACAAACCTATCCATTCTAAAGGAAATCAGGCCTGAGTGCTCACTGGAAGGATAGATCCTGAAGCTGAGGCTCCAGTACTTTGGCCATCTCATGAGAAGAGAAGACTTCTTGGAAAAGACCTTGATGTTGGGAAAGTGTGAAGGCAAGAGGAGAAGGGGACGACCGAGGATGAGATGGTTGGACAGTGTCTGCGAAGCAACCAACATGAATTTGACGCAACTCCGGGAGGCAGTGGAAGACAGGAGGGCCTGCCGTGCTCTGGTCCATGGGGTCACGAAGAGTCGGACACGACTAAACGACTAAACAACGACAACAATGTAGTGATTAATGGTAGTGGAAAAGCAAACCAGACAGAAGGTACTCTCAACCCTAGTCGAGAACATAGCAGGCAGTGCAAAGCAATTGGCGAAAAATGTTTCAGAGTCTAAATGCCCCTTTCACTGCCATCACTGATGGGGGAAAACTTCTATTTGTCCTGAAGAGCCTTATTTAATTGCTTGTAGCAAAGTGTGTGTGTGTGGGATACAGTTGGGGATTATGGGTGAGGGAATGTTAAGCATTCCCACGGGACACAACTGCTGCTCCCTATGACAATAATCCCATCCCTTTTAAAAAAATCCATCATGTGGCTGGAAATAATATAATTAATGTCATGGGGTTATGCCCTGAGCAGACCTAGAGAAAGGCTATCACTTCCACACTTTCCCACATATGATTTTTTTTTGAAACCTCTTTTGGTTTCAAACATTAAGAAAATTGTGGGTAAATTCTTTTTTTTTAAAAAAAAAAACTAGTGATATGTGAAACTCTCTTATTTTCATTAGCAGAATTCAATGGACATTACTGTTCCCATCTGGGTTGCGTGTCTATTCGACATATCTTCGTTAAAGAAATGGAGTCTCTCAGATGCTAAAAAATAAAAAAATGGCAGTTCTTGTTCAGCATCATGTTGGTTAAATATGCAGGAATTCAGATCCGGATTTCTAAGAGTTAATCTCGCAGAGATTTGAGCAGGCTCTCCTACAACAACTTTTTCAAAAAAAAAAAAATCTCAATTTTTCATCTCAAGTAAGACAAAACATGTGCATTTGGGCAAATTCTTCTCACAAATGAAATCAGAGTTCTGCACCACTCCTGGTATTGAGCCAGCAGTGCAAAAGAAAGTGGACATGTGTTTCCAAGATAGGGGAAGGGTAACATAATCTAGTTCTCTGCCACTACAGACAATTTGCAGCAAAAACATTCCCATACAGATGACATCTGCATCAAAACCTCCTACGTATAAGACTCTACCCTCCTTCCAAGAGAATCATTTCTACCATTGAACAATTCTTAACATCAGGAAGTTCTTTATAATGTTTAGCATGGATCTCCTTTCTTATTATTTGAATCTTCTGGTGTGGGTCCTACCCTCCAGGCAATACAAAACAAATGTTCCCACTTTCCACCTGACAACCCTCCAAGTGTCTGAAGATGGCTATCATATCTTCCCTCAGTCTTCTCTTTTCCAGGGTAAACACACCCAGCTCCCTCAATCATTCCTCACAGGTCTTGCTTTCTAAACCAGTTGTCAACTTGGTCACCCTCCTCTGGAGGTATACCATCCTTGTTTCTTTCACTCACTAGTTGCCACTCAACAACAGTAGTGTCCTCGGAAACACCACCCTCCTTCACTGGGAATTGCTGCTGAATGAGGTAATGCTTGCCTCCCCCCCCTTCCAAGATAGTAGCACAATGAGAGCAACATAAAGGGAGGTGGTACTTCTCTGAAAGAAAGCTTAATCTGCAGGAGTTTTTGATGTACAATACCACTGCCATGTCCACCTTCACCTCCTTCCTTACATAGGACAGAGATACACTGGTTTTGAAAGTGGCAGTCAGAGAGATCCTTAGAAGATGACAGTCAATGGCAGTTTCTCTGAGATGAATGAAGGGTAATTGTATACTGTTCACAATAAGGAAAGCAGACACATCATTTTACAAGAAGTTACTCATAGTCTTCTCTTTCTCTGACCTTGTTCTTCTCTTTAATAGCAAACCTTTGTCCTCCAAGAAAATGGTCTCCAGCTTGTCATTTAGCCTGACATATCTGGCCTTGAAGACAGCATCTCTGTAAGTACGGTGTATTCACTCTTCTTAAAAACAGGTGAGTTTCACAGTGAAAATATGTGTATACACAATGCTACACAATGAACTTCAAATACAAAACAGAGTTGCAAATGCCAGTTTGGACACACATTAATCCAGTTTTGCCTAGAGAACAAAGGGACATTAACATAGCATACCAAACTCAGTTGCTGCAACAGGTGTCGATGTAGGACGAGCTGTGTGCTTATGTGACATTTTGTTATATTTTTGAAATTAATTGATAGCAAGGAAAATAACATACATTCTAGTATTGCATTTAACTCTGTCCATTCAAAACTTAGAAAATATAAAGGAAATATACTGCAGGATGATCTTTAGAGCTACAGTACATGGACTCGTCAGTTTCATTGAACTAGCAAAGTACCTTACTCAACAGAATCATTTTACAGTGGGTAGAAAATCTGCTCTAATCTGTTAGAACAGGATTGATCAATATATGGCCTTCCTTGAATTGTAGTAGTAGGATATTTGTAAAACACACAGAAAATATCTTCATGTAGAGAAAAAATAATATGCCATGTGAGGAATATTATTTCTTTGGAATACAACTCCCAGATGCGACAGACACTGTGTCCAGTGGCCAGGCTGGCTGGGGTGCTTGGGAACTGTAGTCTAAAGAAGTTGATTTCCTCATCCTGGCTAGATTCTCTTTCCCAGTTCCACTAGTGCTGAAAGTAGAACATGCTTTCCATGTGTGCAAATTGCCCCATACCTTTGATTTTTCAAGAATAATTTATACAAGTTGTCTTTGTCAGCTCTTCTTTTTACCATCCTCTAGCATAAACATTTCCACTAAGATGGACACTGTTAGGGGATTCTGAAAATCTTGTACTTTAGAAGAGAGTATTTCTTCTATAGACCATAAATCTTCTCATTCAACATTTGTCAAGCTCCCTCTATCACCTCTTCCATATTGCTGCTATATTACCTTCACTTTGCAACAGTGAAAAAACAAGTTTGTGTTTTTTTAACACAGAAAGTTTTCGGTGAATATCCTTTTTTATTTTTCCTCATTATGATGTCTAAACTTGTCTGAAGGAGGAGGAAGCTGGAAGTGGTTGGCAAGCCACCCCCCCGCCACCAAATAAAAGGTGCTGACAGATGAAAGAATCACAGCATGAAGAATGTATCACCAAATCTCTCAGCATTGTGAAAAGGTAAAGCCACCTCGTCTAATAAATGTGGGATTGACATCCATATCTGCATCAGAACCTTTCCAATGCCCAAATAACTTTTGAAATATTTTATGGCCCACCATGGCTATAAAATAGCTACACTTGTCATTTTTGCAGACTAAAATAAGAATTACACTAATATTCAACAGAGATGACAGCAGTATATAATCTTGTCAAGCTGAGCTTGCAGGACCCCATTGCAAGCTAAAGAGAAAAGCTCCAGCAAAAGAATATTCAATTATATCAATCACAATAAGCTATAAAGTTAGTTTTGCAATACCAGAATATGTACTTCCAAATGTGAAGACACAGAGGGAGGATGGGTAATGCAGATTTGGGCCCTTCAGATGCTTTAACCTTGGGTGACCATTGATCTGGCATTAGGAAGGGTTGCCCTGTGTCCTGTTTGGGGTCTGGATCCTGCATAGACAGAGCAGCATGGTGGTCTGTCTGTTTTCTTCCCTTCTTCTCATCTCCCTCCCTGCATTGTCTCCTTTCCCCCTCCTTGCCATCATGCCAGGTACAGTATGAAGGAAAAAGAATACTTCTTCCATTTCCTTACCCTACTTTCATGGTGCATCCAAGCTCTCCTTGCAAGAACCCTTTATACCTTCATGTAGGCATCGCCATACACTGCTAGCCCAGTGCTTGGCACCTACCATACGAGCTACCACAGCTCACTGTTTGGTTAGTCACATATAGTGACTAGACATAGGCATGAACTAAATTATGAACTGGAAAAAAAAAACACAAATTGGGCTTGTTTGTGGTCTATTTGTGCAACTTGTTTTGTCACAACAAAATGAAGTGCCAACCCTTTTTCCACTCTGTGCTTTATTTGGCTTCAGTGAAATGCATGCCTACTCACTCCATTTCCACTGTTTCTTGAACAAGGATATTTTAAATACATAGAAAAATGTTTTTTCCAGTGTATTTACACCCACCCACAAATGCATAAAAAAATCTCTCTTTTTTTGAACAATGGGACGTGGTGGCGCTGTGGGTTAAACCACAGAAGCCTCTGTGCTGCAAGGTCGGAAGACCAGCAGTCAGAAGATTGAATCCACGTGACAGAGTGAGCTCCCGCTGCTTGTCCCAGCTCCTCCCCAACCTAGCAGTTCGAAAGCATAATGCGAGTAGATAAATAGGTACCAACTTGGTGGGAAGGTAATGGCATTCCGTGTCTAGTCGCGCTGGCCATGTGACCGTGGAAACTGTCTTTGGACAAACGCTGGTTCTATGGCTTGGAAATGGGGATGAGCACCGCACCCTAGAATTGGACACGACTGGACTAAATGTTAAGGGGAACCTTTACTTTTTTGAACAGTCATTTTCTGATAAATAAGCCACTAACAAGAGCAACAGTGAAGGATTTTGTTCCTGGCCTGCTCCCTTTCCACAACTCCATGCTACAGACTATAGCTCTGTCACTCTTTCCAGGTGCAAGATGGGAGGCAGAGACCCACTTCCTCAAAAAGACCAACTTCCATGCAGAGACCCACATGGCTCTATGTTTGGCTAAGCAATTGTGAGTTACCCATGATCCACGTTATGCCTAGAGAAATCCAAAGCAAGCTAGCAGATGAGCATTTTTTTTACTGAGAATTTTTCCAACATTTAGATCTCAGGCCCTGTGACAATCAACCATATTCAGATCAGTTGATTTCACTGTGTTGCACTGTAATCACAATCTTTTATATGTATACGTCCTGTGAGTTTTATAACCATGCTGCATTCATCAGAAATAATCAGTTCTGTCATGCCACTTTTATTTCTCTCAGGAGATATGGTTAGAGCCATCGCTCCATGAGTGGAAGGAAAATAGCTGCTCCCGCTGTTCTCCAAACACATGTGCATGGTGATTTAGACCAGTGCTTCTCAACTTTGGATAATCCAGGTGTTCTTGAACTGCAATTACCAGAAAATTTCACCATTAGATGTGCTGGCTGGGGTTTCTGGGAGCTGCATTCCAAGGACAGCTGGGTTACCCAAAGTTGGGAACCACTGGTTTAGATACTATGTTTCCCCGAAAATAACACAGGGTCTTATATTAATTTTTGCTCCAAACAATGCATTAGAGCTTATTTTCAGGGGATGTTTTATTTTTTTCATGCACAACAATCTACATTTATTCAAATACGGTCATGTTATCTTCTTCTGGTTGCTGCACAGAGGTAGAGGGTGGGGTTTTACTTAAGTGGGGCTTATTTTTGGGTTAGGGCTTGTATTACGAGCATCCTGAAAAATCATACTAGGTCTTATTTTCAGGTTAGGTCTTATTTTCAGGGAAACAGCGTAATTCTTCCCTACCCTTTTTATAGTTGTATTCATAAAGGGTTGCTCAGTTATTTGCAAATGGAAAAACATTTTCAGATTTAATTTATTTTTTTAATACATTGCTCTAAGGCACAGTCTGAACAGCTTGTTGCCAAGCGGATGACACTTTCAGAATTAGGGATGGATGGATTACTTCATTTTTAAGCCACATTACTTTTGCACATATCCTTTGTTAAGTTTATCTCCCCTCTTGAAGTGGTAGAGCTGCTAGAAACACAATGTCCCATGGATGGTGGCCTTGCCCATATGACTTTATTTCTTATCAGCATAATTTGCATATTTTTGTATTTTATTGCTTATTTATTTCAAATATTTTTACCTCAGCTTTCTCCTTAAAAAAGGCCTAAGGTGGCTTACATCATTAAAAAACAATTTAGAAATTTAGAAAATTTTCAAAATGCTATAATTTAAGTACCATTAGATACTGATAAAAAAAGACTTTAAAACAAAAATAATGATCCGTATTACTGTTATCATTTGCAATGTCCCCCACTGCAAAATGTCGTGCACAATGATAGCCCCACTCTGTACAGATCAGCCCAAGAACCTTACTGTCAAAGTATTCATTCAAGACAAGATAGTGGATTCTATTGAAGCATGTTTATAACGGGCTAAATCTAATTGTTAGCCTCAACTAGAGTAGACCCAATTAATGAATGGGACTGGTTAAAATCAACACTCATGTCCAATTGAGCCAGACGTCATTTTTAACAGAAACAGAGATTCCCAAGTCTTTCATTCATTCTTAAAAGTATGCCCTCCCCCAAATTCCTGCCTCATCACTATCAGGTTTGCCAACTTCCTTTTAAACTCCCCCCTTGTGTTAATCATTTGCCCTTTGTTTATTTTCTGTTTTACATTTTGAACCAAATCAAAGGATGAAGACAAAATAAATCATTGAAGTGAAGATATTCGCAGCATCTCTGGGCAGTCTGCAGCATTGTTGGGCTGAATCTCTAAGTTTCGCATAAGCTGCTCCTATAATTGCTTCACGATCTTCAACAAAGGACACATTTTAGGATTTCCTCATTAAAGCTTCAGACATATAGGAACAGCTTTGAATACTGTACTCAACAAACAGCAAAGGAGGCAAGGAAGAAGAAAAAGTCATATTAACACAAGGGAAGACATAACAACACAAAAGGGATCTGTACATTTAATAGAAAAGACCCTTTAAACAGAGTTATGAATGTTATGGAGAGCTTTATCACAAGTTCCTAAAAATGGTTTGTTATACTGCATCTTGTGTAGGTTTATGTTGCTATTAGAAGTAATATGTTTCAGGCTGCAAACTTGCTTTCTCACCTTCCTAGTCTACAGGTGTAGTGAAGCAGGATCAAGTGCTCCCAGGGGGAGCAACCATGACACCAGTGGAAGATACAGCACTGCATTCAATTGAAATGGAAAATAGAAGAAGGTGCCTTTGCATATAAACCTTTCCTATTAAGTTAAGAAAACTCAGCCTTGGAAGAAAAAAAAAATTCAGGGGAAGTATTTAAAATGTGCATAGTGCATGAAATTGCCTCGCATTATGGGGAATACATGCCTTGTAGCAATTATGTCACTTATCCTTACACTAATTAAGTGTTGATGTGTGAGTACTAAGTTGCAATGATGTTGTTAACTAATGTACATAAATATTCCCTTTAAATGGTAATTGCACTTTGCCATAACTTAAAAGGAAACGTATTCGGTTTGGCGTCATGTAGATCAGCACCTGAAGAATGGCTTATATGCTTTAGGATGCAAACACACATGTCAGAATGCTTGGTGCCATTTGTTCTGGTGACCAGCATTTCTTAGCCTCTGAAAAAGAGTATTTCCATATACTTGTTGTGGGTTTTTTGGGTTCTTTGGCCGTGTTCTGAAGGTTGTTCTTCCCAACGTTTCGCCAGTCTCTGTGGCCGGCATCTTCAGAGGACAGCACTGAACACAGAGTGCTGTCCTCTGAAGATGCCGGCCACAGAGACTGGCGAAACGTTAGGAAGAACAACCTTCAGAACATGGCCAAAGAGCCCGAAAAACCCACAACAACCATTAGATCCCGACCGTGAAAGCCTTTGCGAATATATTTCCATATAATGACACAGCAGATGTGTAATAAACAGGAAACATCTAATTGCCTTCACAGGACTGAATAAACCACACCAGAAGGATGTGTGTCTTAATCCATAGCTTGCTTCTGCCCCCAGCAACATCAGCTGTGCTAAGTTCCTGTCAAAAGAACAGAGGATGATCTGTGCAAAATGTGTCGTAGTGTTCTATCCATTTTGCTCAGCTCGAGATTTATGGTTGCCCAAAGTTAATGCAGTTTTATTTTTCTAATATTATAATGAGGATTTCTGTTTGCCACATCAAAACCTGTACTGTGAAGAAATGAGACAATACCAGAAGGCTTACTGGGCCAGGTTATTATAGTATTCTACGTCCCAAGCCTTTGTGTATGTTTTTGGGGAAAAATATGGCAGCAGAGACTAGTAATGACAAGCCAGGTTCTGACAGCCATCCAGGAATACCAACGTCTGGTGCCTATCATGGTCCTGTACAAGAGAGGTGAGGAGATACAGGCAATTGGAAGTATAACACTGCTTCTGAAGCTTTCTTTTCTGTGCTTAACCCTGAATTTTTTTTCTCCCCAGTTGTTTTTTGTCCACGTGGAGCTCTAACATAGGAAACAATCCTACTTGGAAAAATGCATGGGAGATATGATTTCCGGTGAAATATTCTGAGGCGGGGATGAGAGGGGGATGTGCAGCCAGGGGAAAATTAAGCTCCCATTCTATCATTCATTCACGGGCTGTTTTACATGCTCATCAGTTACATACTTAGGGACTGAATGTGTAACTTGGGGGTGACTTTAGACCCAGGCCATTCTTGGGCGCATCATGTAGTGGCTATGGTGAGATCAGCCTTCAACCAGCTTCCTCTGATTGCCCAGTTGTGCCCTTACTTTGATGAGGGGTCCATGCACTGGTGATTGTAACTGTTGGAATGCTGTCTACATGGGTCTCCCTTTGAAGATGACTTGGAGACTGCAACAGGTGCAAAATGCAGTGACCAGGTTAATCACTAGGGCTGCAAGGTCTAATCATATCTCCCCAGTGCTGGCTGAACTGCACTGGCTTCCTATGCCTTTCTGAGCCAGATTCAAGGTGTTGGTATTAGCATATAAAAACCTTAATTTTGGGGGACCCCATGTGAAGGTGTAGAGAGAGAGAGTGTGCCGTCCGCAGAGAAGACAGAGGAAAAAGAGGATGGAAAGAAAGAACAGCTGGATAGCAGTGAAAGTAATAAAGAAGAGAGGAAAGGGTTAACAGAGAGAGAGGGGGAGGTAAAGGTGGAAGTGTGCTTGGCTGAAGGGGAGTGGGAGGAGCCAGAAGTGACAGCTGGAGGCAAGGAGAAGGAGAGAGAGGGTGTTGTGTGGTTTAGTGCAGTGGTAGAGGAGTATGGGAGGAAAAAGAAAGATGAGAAAAGACAGGCATTTGAGAAAGTTCGTACCCAGGGTTTATTGAGAGACTTCCCAAACCTACGCGTGGGCGGACTCTTGCCTGATCCCGCACCTCACCAGTACTCACCTGCGCCTATACCAACCCATGAATGGAAAGTGACCGTAGCCCCGTGGAAAGGAGAAGAGCGGCAAGAACAAGGTGGGAGGAGGGAAGAGTTTGAAGAAGGTCCGGATGAGAGGGGGTTGATCAGGCACAAATGCTGTGGGACAATCTGTGCCAAGAGGAGTCCCCCACCCCCTCACTGGGGCTACAAGAAACCCTATGGGGCCCATCGCCGTTAACCCCTTGGGACTATGTTCAATGTTTGGAACATGTTGATGAGGCTTTGTTGCCAAGTTGTAAACCGTTGGAACCGTTAAGAAACGTGCTGGAGGGTGAGAGAAGCAATAAAAGTTCTGTTGTTAAAGTTATAAAGACTCAACCTTTATTATTTCCTGCTGAAATGGAGGGGCCGCCTGAAGGGAAAGGCGAACCTTTTGACAGTGGCGCCCAACGTGGGGCGGCCCCTATGGCAGGAAACGAAGAGATAACAGAGTTGAGGCAAACCGTTCAACGCCAAGCGAAATTGATCGAGAATTTAGCGGAGCAGCAAACGTTATTAACACGTCAGTTGGTACAATTAAATGTAGGCGAAGATAAAGCCAAAAGCGAACAGAAAGAGGTGAAAAACCCATGGGTAGCCAGTCCCACACCAATACGGATGCAGAAGATGAGTGCCTCAGATGACCCAGAAGCTTATCTGCATACCTTTGAAAGAGTAGCCACCGCAGCTGGGTGGCCGAAAGAGCAATGGACATTAATTTTAATACCCTGCTTAACCGGAGTATTACAAGAAGTAGTAGATACGTTATCTACACAAGAAGCAACTCAGTATGAAATAGTCAAAGGCGCCATTTTACAAACTTTAAATTTGACAGAGGAAGCGTATCGCAAAAAGTTCCGAGAGCTCAAGTTCAAAACGGGGATGCATCCGCGCCCTGTAAGCCAGCGTATGAAAGCTAATGTTATTAGATGGCTAAAACCAGAAGAAAAAACGAAAGACGAAATAATAGAAATGTTTGTTATGGAACATTTAATATCTACGCTGTCGGTGAACATGCGCAGTTGGGTGCAAAGAAACAGACCCAAGTGGTTAGAGGAAGCAGTTTGCCTGATTGAGAATTATTGCGCGGCCGAGGAAGGAGCGAAAGAATACGCCGGAACTACTTTTGAGAAGACACGCCCGCAAGACAAGATGGCGACCGGGAGCAGCCACGCGCCACGCGGTCCGTCCTCATTTTCGGTTATCGGCAGGGGAAGACCTCAGCATTTCGAGCCGATGCGCCCTAAACCAACGCGCCCTATCACATACGACCAAAGGCTGTTCGAACCGGGCACCGGGCTGAAAGAAGGGAAGGACGGTAAACCCGTGTGTTTCGATTGCGGCCGCGTCGGCCACGTGAAGAGGCAATGCCCCGGACTGGACTGTTCTTGGGTAGGACAGAACGACGAACGAATTAAGATATCGGGATCAGAACAAGAGGGTTGGGAAGTGTTGGCTACTGTAAACGGACACGAAAAGAGGGCATTGATTGATACGGGGTGTAGCAAGACATTGGTTCGGCAGCTGGAGGGAGTGGTTATACCAGATGATTTAACTGTAAGGTGTATACATGGAGATTCAGAAAAATACGCGACTACTTGGGTAGACGTACAAATCGGTAAAGAGTGTAGAAGAATGAAAGTGGGAATTGTGCCGGGGCTTTCGAGAGAGATGCTGTTGGGACGCGATTGGGAGGGGGCGAGTGAATTGCTTAAGAGTAAAGAAGGGCTAGCCGGAGAGTGCGACATTAATGAAATTGAAACTGACTTTTTAAAAGGGGCCTCACGGGATCAAATGAGACTATGGCAACAAGACAACCCAACCTTGCAAAAAATATTAGATGAAGCCCAACCTACAGGATCCGTCCTGCCTGGGAATACAGGATTTGAGATAGAGGAAGGCTTATTATATCGAGTAAACCAAGAAGGGGAAAAACAGTTAGTGGTGCCCATGAAATGGAGAAAAGATATATTAAGAATTGCTCATGATATTCCCACTGCTGGCCATTTAGCTGTTGATAAAATGAGTGCTCGCATAACTCAAAGATTCTGGTGGCCAGCATGCAATAGTGATATACAACAATTTTGTAAAACGTGTAAGGAATGTCAAATGACTCAAACTAAACCCAGACCAGGTGCGCCGTTAATGCCAATGCCTCTGATAGACCGCCCATTCGACAGAATAGGAGTGGACATTGTAGGACCCCTAACGAAATCAGCAGGCGGACACACCCATATCTTGGTATTAATTGATTATGCAACAAGATATCCAGAGGCAATACCATTGAGATCCACGAGTGCTAAAATAATAGCAAGAGAATTAATGCAGGTTTTCACTAGGTTAGGGTTTCCCAAAGAAATATTAACAGATCAGGGGAGCAATTTTATGAGTTTGACGTTGAAAGAAATGTGGAAGCTTTTAGATGTAGAACCAATTCATGCTTCAGTCTATCATCCTCAAACAAATGGATTAGTGGAACGATTTAACAAAACGTTGAAAGGCATGTTACGTAAATTAGTGATAGACAAACCCCGAAAGTGGCACCTACTAGTGGCACCACTCATGTTCGCAATCAGAGAAGTGCCACAAGCTTCCACGGGATTCTCACCATTCGAAATGATGTATGGTTGGAACCCTCGAGGGATTTTAGATCTAATTAAGGAAAAATGGGAAAGCGGAACAGATAATTCCCAGATGACGGTACAGCATGTTTTAGAAATGAGGGATCACTTAAAGAAAGTAGCAGAAATGGCTAAAGGTAATTTAGAACAAGCTCAAGCCGGGCAAAAGAAAAGATATGATGCAAAATTATCTCCAAGGTCGTTTGTAGCAGGTCAGAAGGTCTTACTATTATTACCTGCTGACAACGCTAAATTGTTTGCACGGTGGCAAGGACCTTATGAAGTCATCAGACAAGTAGGCAAGGTAGATTATGAGATAAAAACACCTGATAAGAAGAAGAAGACAGGTATTTACCATGTCAATCTATTGAAAGAATGGCATGAGAGAGAAGCTTTGTGGGGTGAAAGTATGGAAGAGGACTTAGGGCCAGAATCATCCCTGTATCAAGAGGAACGAATGGAGATTCCTTTGGGGGAGAGTTTAGATGAAGTTCAGAAAGCACAAATAAAAGAGATAGAGAAAGAGTTCCAAGATGTCTTTTCCACCAAACCGGGATATACCCGGATGGCAGAACATCGTATTAATACCAGAGAAGGAATGGTGGCCCGTAGCGGAAGTCGAAATTGGCCCTTCCACCTAAAAGATGTTATCAACAAAGAAGTGGATGAAATGTTAAAATTAGGGATAATTGAACCCTCGAATAGTCCATGGAGAAGTTATCCCGTAGTTGTCCCAAAACCCGATGGGAAAATAAGATTATGTATTGACTTTAGAAAACTCAATGAGGTATCAAAATTTGATGCATATCCAATGCCACGCATTGAAGACTTATTAGAAAGGGTAGGGGGCGCTAGATACCTCAGTTCGCTGGATCTTACGAAGGGATATTGGCAAATTCCTGTGAGGGCTGAAGATAAAGAAAAAACAGCATTTGTCACCCCAAAGGGGTTGTACCAATTTATAAAAATGCCATTTGGGTTACATGGAGCAGGGGCCACATTCCAACGCTTAATGGATAGAGTTCTGGAACCGGTTAGCACGTTTGCGGGAGCCTATATTGATGATATACTTATTTTTAGTAAGAACTGGGAAGAACATATACTGCACATTAGACGAGTATTAGAAGAACTCAAAAAGGCAGGATTAACAGTGAATCCCTCCAAGTGTAAGGTTGCCCAAGAGAAGGTGAAATTCCTAGGTCATGTTGTAAGTAAAGGGGAGATATGCCCCTCAGAAGAAAAAATTGACAAGCTATCTGATTGGCATGTTCCCAGAACAAAGAAAGAAGTACAACAATTTTTGGGATTGGCTGGGTATTACCGCCAATTCGTACCTAACTTTTCTGGTATTGCTGCACCACTCACTGACCTCACCAAAAAGAAAGTGAACAGGTATATTAAATGGGGTAAGTTAGAACAAGAGGCTTTCGATAAGTTAAAATTTATTTTGAATGAGTTACCTAAGAGATATGCCCCTGATTTTTCTCTCCCTTTCATAGTACAGACAGATGCGTCAGACAGAGGTATCGGGGCGGTGTTGGCTCAAGAAAAATCTGGAATAGAGTACCCAATTATGTATCTCAGCAAAAAGTTGAGCCCTCGGGAACAAAAATATGCAACTATTGAAAAGGAAGCTTTAGCAGTGAAATGGGCTATTTTGACGTTAAAATATTATTTGTTGGGAGCGCCTTTTACATTAATAACTGATCATGCACCCCTTCAATGGTTAAATAGAATGAAAGATGCCAACCCACGCTTGACACGATGGTACTTGAGTTTACAACCATATGCATTTCAGGTGAAATATAAAAAAGGGGTCAACCATGCTAACGCTGATTATTTTTCGCGACAGGGAGAAGGAAGTATGCGCGGTGATGAAGAGCGGACGGCCCACTCCTCCGGGGGGGCGTGTGAAGGTGTAGAGAGAGAGAGTGTGCCGTCCGCAGAGAAGACAGAGGAAAAAGAGGATGGAAAGAAAGAACAGCTGGATAGCAGTGAAAGTAATAAAGAAGAGAGGAAAGGGTTAACAGAGAGAGAGGGGGAGGTAAAGGTGGAAGTGTGCTTGGCTGAAGGGGAGTGGGAGGAGCCAGAAGTGACAGTTGGAGGCAAGGAGAAGGAGAGAGAGGGTGTTGTGTGGTTTAGTGCAGTGGTAGAGGAGTATGGGAGGAAAAAGAAAGATGAGAAAAGACAGGCATTTGAGAAAGTTCGTACCCAGGGTTTATTGAGAGACTTCCCAAACCTACGCGTGGGCGGACTCTTGCCTGATCCCGCACCTCACCAGTACTCACCTGCGCCTATACCAACCCATGAATGGAAAGTGACCGTAGCCCCGTGGAAAGGAGAAGAGCGGCAAGAACAAGGTGGGAGGAGGGAAGAGTTTGAAGAAGGTCCGGATGAGAGGGGGTTGATCAGGCACAAATGCTGTGGGACAATCTGTGCCAAGAGGAGTCCCCCACCCCCTCACTGGGGCTACAAGAAACCCTATGGGGCCCATCGCCGTTAACCCCTTGGGACTATGTTCAATGTTTGGAACATGTTGATGAGGCTTTGTTGCCAAGTTGTAAACCGTTGGAACCGTTAAGAAACGTGCTGGAGGGTGAGAGAAGCAATAAAAGTTCTGTTGTTAAAGTTATAAAGACTCAACCTTTATTATTTCCTGCTGAAATGGAGGGGCCGCCTGAAGGGAAAGGCGAACCTTTTGACACCCCATTATCTATCAGAGCACCTCCCCTTAAGAACAGTAGCCTGTGCCACCAAATCCACCCAGGTTGATCTCTTATGGTCAGCTGTGCCGAGGAAGGCAAAGAAAGCTATGACAAACCAAGCTTTCTCAGTAGCGCCCCCCCCTTATCTTTGGAATGGCCTCCTGGTAGAGAAATCCCCTCCCTCCCAGCATTTAAAGTTATTAAAGACCACATTCTTCAAAGAAGCCTTTAGAGATATTCGCCCCTGCCTTGTGCATATTAATTATGTGCACTGTTTCACATGTATTTTGTATTTTGTTGGATTTGGTGGCTGGTTTGATTGGGGTAGTAGGGAAGTCAATTTGGGTTTAGTGGTTTAGTTGGGATGGCTGTTTATAGTAATGTTAACTGCCTAGAGTAATGCATGTCACTAAATCAGGTGTATACAAATTACTGAAAACAAACATCAGATTTTTAGGACATGTGCTGTCACACCATTTTTATATTACAGTTGTGCCCCGCTGGATAATTACCCCGCTCTACGACGAATCTAAAACAATGTTTTAAATGGGGTTTTTTCGCTGTGCGATGATTGGTTCCCTGCTTCAGGAACTGATTTTCGCTTTATGATGATCGGCAAACAGCTGATCGTTGGGTTTCAAAATGGCCCTGGCTGAAGAAAATGGCCCCCTGCTGTTTTCTAGGACGGATTCCTCGCTTTACAGGCACAAAAAATGGCTGCTGTATGGAGGATCTTCGCTGGACGAGCAGGTATTCAGCCCATTGGAATTCACTGAACAATTTTCATGCGGTTCAATGGTTTTTAAAATTTCATTTGACGATGTTTTTGCTCTACAGCGATTTTGCTGGAACAAATTAACGCTGTCAAGTGAGGCACCACTGTATATCTACTGTAGTTATTTCCATAGCTGAAGAGTTAAGCAAGATGTTGAATTCAGAGCTTGAAAGAACTGGCTAAAATCCTGATGCAGAGTTACACAAAAGTCACAACTTTTAGAGGAGCACTGCTCTATGTTGGTTGACTTGATGTGCGATAGATAATATCTGTGATTTCTTAACTTATGGTGAATAATCTTAAGTGTTATACCTGCTGTGTAACTGCACAGCAGGATTTTGGCCAATGTTTTACAAATAATGAGGTTACCTGTAAGACATTACTTTTTAAAAATAACCAAATGGCTGATAATATTGTTTACTTGTTACTCCTAAAATATTGCTGTTGAGGTTTTGGAAAACCTGGAGTCTTACTGGGCCATTTGGGTATTTATGGCCATATTTCTTAAAATTATAAAGTAAATTAATGTGTGTAATAGCAGAATATTGCACGAACAGGGATTTCAACGTATACTAAACAATATTGGACAGAGAAGGGGAAAATGCACAAGAATAATTAAGTAAAGATTAACAATCAAAGTACTTTTTAGTAATATAATATGTTAAATAAAAAGTAATAATTGTAATAATAATCTGGTGAGTGGTGGGGCTGCTAGGAGACATATCAAGCTGATTCTGATTAAATTACATTGGTTACCAGTTGCTGCCTGGGCCCAATTCAAAGTGCTTGCTTTGACATATAAAGCCCTAAATGGCTTGGGCCCTGGATACCTGAAGGACCACCTCCTTCCATATGAGCCTCCCCGGCAGCTAAGATCTAGCCAGGGGGCCCTTTTGAAAGAGCCGTCCCTCAAGGAGATAAGAGGGATGGCTTGTAGACAAAGGGCCTTTTGGGCAGCTGCCCCCAGACTATGGAATGCCCTTGCAATTGAGATTCGTCTGGCGCCGACACTGATGACATTTCGGCGCCAGGTCATAACCTTCCTGTTCCAGAAGGCTTTTAATTGAAATACTATTAACTGTGGGTTCTGATGGCAATTTTTAGAGTATCTATTTTAATTGTAGTTTAATTGTTTTATCTTTTTATTGTATTTTTATTGTATTTTAATTGTTGGAAGACACCCAGAGATCTTTGGGTAGAGTGGGTGGCATATAAGTTAAACAAACAAACAAACACACAAACACACAAACAAACAAACAAACAAACAAATAAATAAATAAATAAATAAATAAATAAATAAATAAATAAATAAATAAATGAGAGGGACTATAAAACAGACATTTTGAGAGAATAACATCCAGGTTCTAACTGAAACTGCATCTTTCATGCTCAAATACAATATTTCTGGAATACAATCTATTAGAAAAATATACACATTCTGCAATGTAATATTGATCATGACCATTAGGACAGAATAGCTGGAATCCAGTAGTAGTGTAATTACTTGAAAATTTGTCTTAGTAATAATTTTAAATCACAAAAAGTATTGTTTTGCTACTTTTATGCCCAACTGACTTTACATTAGATTTCCAGTAAGATTCCGGTCACCCTCATTGGTGCATATGCACCAACACTGTCATCCGCAATAGAAATTAAAGACAAATTCTACGACGATCTAGCAGCTGCTATCAAAAAAGTCCCTGAGAGAGAGCCACTGTTCATTCTCGGAGACTTTAATGCTAGAGTTGGTGCTCATCACAATTCTTGGCCCACTTGTCTAGGCCGTTTTGGCATTGGGAAGATGAATGAAAATGGCCAACGCTTGCTGGAGATTTGCTGTTATTATGGTCTTTGTGTCAGCAACACATTCTTTTATATGAAGCTTCAACACAGAGTTTCCTGGAGACATCCAAGATCCAAGTATTGGCAACAGCTCTATTTGATCCTCACTAGACGTTCTAGCCTTCCTAGTATTACAATCACACACAGCTACCAGAGTGCTGATTGCGATACTGATCACTCCCTGGTGTGTAGTAGAGTAAAACTGCGAACAAAGAGATTGTATCACACAAAAAAGGAAGGAAGACCATGCATCAACATCAGCAAGACTCGTAATCAAAGAAAAGTGGAAGAATTTGCACAAGCGCTTGAGGAAACCCTTACAGGCCTGGCTGATGCAAACGCACCTGAATGATGGGAACATTTCAAGAAAGCTGTTTATAACACCACCTTGCCCACATTTGGCAAGAAGTCCAAAAAAATGGCAGACTGGTTCGAAGTCAATTTGAAGGAGTTGATGCCAGCCATCGAGGATAAGAGGATAGCTCTAGCAGCATACAAAGCCTGTCCTAGTGAGTACAACTTGCAGGCTCTTCGGGTTGCTCATAGCAAAGTCCAAAAGGCTGCCAGGAGATGTTCTAATGATTATTGGCTTCAGCTCTGCTCTCAGATACAGATAGCAGTGGACACAAGTAACATCAAAGGAATGTGTGATGGTATCAAGCAGGCCTTGGTTTGACAGTCTCATTGACGCTACCAACATAAATTTGACCAAACTCCGGGAGGCAGTGGAAGACAGGAGGGCCTGGTGTGACCATGGGGTCACAAAAAGTCGGACATGAACAACAACATCAAGCAGGCCTTAGGTCCAATACAGAAGGAATCTGTTCCTTTGAAGTCTGCTACAGGCGTGATCATCCAGGACTGGGCACAGCAGATGGAACGCTGGTTGCAGCACTACTCTGAGCTATATTCCAGAGAATATAGTAACTGAAGAGGCATTAAATAACATTGAGTGTCTGCCTGTCTTGGAAGAGTTGGACAGGAAACCAACTTCAGCAGAAATAAAAGTGGCCTTGGATTCCCTTGCCTCTGGCAAGGCACCTGGAAAGGATAACATCCCTGCTGAAGTGCTGTAAAGAGATCATCTCCACTGAGATTTTGTCTTTGTTGGAGGGAAGGTGAAGTACCACAGGACATGAATGATGTGAACATTGTCAAATTGTATAAGAACAAAGGTGACAGGGGCGACTGCAATAACTACGATGACATCTCTCTTCTCAGCATTGTAGGGAAGCTGCTTACCTGTGCTGTGCTGAAGAGACTCCAGGTGCTTGCAGATGGAGTCTATCCAGAATCATAGTGTGGATTTTGAGCTAATAGATCTACCACTGACATGGTATTTTCCCTCAGACAGTTGAAGGAGAAATGTAAGGCACAACAACAGCCACTCTTTGTGGCTTTCATTGATCTTACAAATGCCTTTGATTTGGTTAGCAGGGACGGCCTTTTTAAAATATTTCCCAAGATTGGATGTCCACCTCAACTCCTTATCATCAGGTCCTTTCATGAGGAAATGAAGGGCACTGTAGTTTTTGATGGTTCAACATCAGATCCCTTTGACATCAGAAGTGGAGTGAAACAGGGCTGTGTCCTTGCGCCAACCCTGTTTGGGATCTTTTTTGCTGTCATGCTGAAGCACGCCTTTGGAACTGCAACAGAAGGTGTCTATTTCTGGACTAGAACACATGGAAAGCTCTTTAATCTCTCTAGATTGACAGCGAGGACCAAAGTCAAACCGAAATGCATGCGGGACTTCCTGTTCGCCAATGGTGCAGCCATTGATGCCCACTCTGCTGAAGACCTCCAACAACACATGAATCATCTTAGCAGGGCCTGCCAAGACTTTGGACTAACAATCAGCCTTAAGAAAACACAAGTCATGGGCCAGGGCGTGGACTCACCTCCCTCTATTACCATCTCCACCGAAGAATTGGAGGTTATTTATGAGTTTCTGTACTTTGGCTCAATGATCTCTGACACTACCTAGATGTCGAGCTGGATAAATGCATTGGCAAATCAGCTACCATGTTCTCTAGACTCACAAAGAGAGTATGGCTTAATAGGAAGCTGATGGTATATACCAAGATCCAGGTCTATAGAGCCTGTGTCCTGAGCACACTCCTGTACTGCAGCGAGTCCTGGACCCTTTGTGCACAGCAGGAGAGGAAGCTGAACACGTTCCATATGCTTTGTCTCTGACACATTTTTGGTATCACCAAAAATCTCCCTGTCACTGCTCCAATCTGCCCATTCCTTTTCAATTGCCGCTCCCGACCGTTTCTTCCGTTCCTCCTTGCGCCTTTCCCTGCCTCGCACCTCTCCTATCTCAGTCTAGCGGATTTCTCTCTCTTCCCCAGCAAGCGTATCTGTTGCTTGCTTTTCTTTGCATCTTGCTCCTAACTCCCTTTCAGACTTTATCTCTTGTTCTATCTCGGTTGGTTGAGGGGACGGCTCACTCTTTGATGTGATTTCTCTCTCCTCCTCACACCTGGCATGACAAATTTCCAAATAGAGTAGTCCTAGAACAAGCTGGAATTTTTAGCATGTATACATTACTGAAACAGTGGCCTCTACGTTGGCTTGGGCATGTCATGAGAATGGCTGATGGTCGGATTCCAAAAGATCTCTTGTATGGAAAATTAGTGCAGGGAAATCGCCCCAGAGGGAGACCACAGCTGCGATACAAGGGCATCTGCAAGTGAAGACCCTAGGAATGGACCTCAACAGATGGGAAACCTTGACATCTGAGTGTTCAGCCTGGGGGAGGTGGTGCATCAGATCTTCTTCGGCTGAACTCATGACAACTTACAAACGTCCCTACTTACAACGATTTCAAGTTATGACCAGCTCTGGCCACAAAAGTTTGCTTCTAATTGCAACCGGAGCGTCCACATACGAATGGAAAAAGGCAGGGGGGAAAGTTGAAAAGTTCAAATTTCTAACTGTAGGTGGCAACGAGGCTCCTTCTTTGTAGCTCTTTCGCCCCAGCAGTTAGAGAGTGTGCATCAGGGGAGGCTTGGGACTGCCTCTTTCTGAGTGAGCGTGTGTGTATGTGTTTTTGCATGGAGGCTTTGGGCTACCTGGTAAGGTAAGGTGCTGTTTTCTGCTTTTTAATTTTTTTTCTCTGTGTTTTTGCAGCATGGTTTTGAGCTGGGGGGTTTTATGTTTCTGTGCTGTGATGGGTCTTGGGGGGTTTGTTTGCTTTTTGGTTTCCCCCCATTTCTGATGGATCTTGTGGGGTTTGTTTTTTTGGGGGGGTTCCCATTTCTGATTGGTATTGGGGAGGGGTTAGTTGCTTTTTGGTTTTTCCCCCCATTTCTGTTGGGCTCTGCGGAGTTTGGTTGCTTTTTGGTGTTTTGTTTTCCTATTTCCAATGGGTCCTGCATGCTTCCCTTGCTTTTAGCTTTGTCTTCTTTGCCTTTCCGACCTGCCCCCTTTGTTCTCTGGGCTTTTCTGATCTGCTCTGTTTGTTTTCTGTGCATTTCCAATGGGTCTTGCATGCTTGATTGTTTTTCTCTCCCCCCCCCCTTCGGCCAGAAGGGATTAATTGCGTTTCCAATGAGTCTTGCAGTGGTGGGGTTTTGTGATTTTTTCTTTGGGCAAAACGGATTAATCGCATTCCTATGGGAAATGGTGCTTTAACTTATGACCATTTCGAGTTACGTCCATCTTCTGGAACAGATTATGGTCGTAAGTCGAGGCACCACTGAACTTGTACTTGTCCTCTGCTCTTCCTCAGTAGCATGTTGGATGCCTTCTTCCAGTGTCGTATCTTTTAGCCTTTTGTTTCTGTCCATGGAGTTTTCTTGGCAAAGATACTGGAGTGGCTTGCCAGTTCCTGTTCCAGGTGGATTGCGTTTAGTCAGAACTCTCCACTATGACCTGTTCATCTTGGGTGTCCCTGTACGGCATAGCCCATAGCTTCTCTGAATCACTCAAGCCCCTTCACCACGACAAGGCAGCAATCCATGAAGGGGATATATAGCCATAACAAAGTTTTTTGGTCACCATTTGTTTCTGTATCTGAACAGTTGCATGTGATTGTGCATGTCTATTCAGCAGATGCTTTCTGCTAATTCAGTCATAAGTGATCACTAGAATGTGCTGCTATTTCTGTACAACTGGGACGTCTACACAACTGTCTCAGGGCCATATTTTACACATCACGCAGCAGTGAGCACATTCAATAAGGTACCACACAATAATATCTTCTGACAAGAATATGTGAATAATACCTATAATTACAATATGTTTTCACTTTTGTAACCAGTACTTTAAGTAAAATCTTATATTCTTCCTTTTCCATGAGTTCATTTACTGTCTTTTTATTTTCTTTATCTTGTAGGAAGGGGATGGGCAAAACTATTTCTGGACTGTACATTTTTACATGTCCACTATATTGTTTTTATACTACTCTTTTATTTTTTTAAAAACAACACCCCCTCAAAATATGTATTTAAATAAGGCTCTTAATAGTATTTTCACTTGCATTTAAGTGTTCATGTTCTTTGAAAATGCAGAGGTTACATTTGTGAAATATATCACAAATATCAACAAAAAAAATATTTTGGGCTTGCAATTCCCAGTGAAAATAACAATTTTGCACTAAGACTAGCAATGAGACAGTATGTATATTATCTCCGAAATCTCTGCCTTCCAGAAGCATGTTATACATTTGGGGGAGCCACAAAGAAGAAAAAGAAAGAAAACATCATGTCTAGATGCACATAACTAAAATAATGTGTACCTCTGAAAAATGCATAAAAATATACTTTGGCCAATTTTTCATGTGGTCCGGGGGGGGGGGGGACCTAACAGCTCGAAATGGAACTCGAACAGGATAAAAATATTGGTAGGATTTTGAGAAATAGATTAAAACGAAACTGAGACTTTTTAACATCTCTAGTTACAATATTAAGAGAAGCACAAAATCCCGTGGATAGTTAAATTTCCATCTATACTTTAGTCCCTGAGGTCTGACCCAGTTAATTTCACACAGGAATTTATTTATTTATTTATTTATTTATTTATTTATTTATTTATTTATTTATTTATTTATTTAACTTATATGCCGTCCACACTACCCAAAGGTCTCTGGGCGACTTGCAACAATTAAAATACAATAGAAAAGATAAAGTAATTAAAATACAATTAAAATGCAATTAAAATATATACTCTAAAATTGCCATCAGGACCCGCAGTTGATATTATTTCAATTAAAAGCCTTCTGGAACAGGAAGGTTTTGACCTGGTGCCGAAATGTCATCAGCGTCGGTGCCAGATGAATCTCAATTGCAAGGGCATTCCATAGTCTGGGGGCAGCTGCCCAAAAGGCCCTTTGTCTACAAGCCATCCCTCTTACCTCCTTGAGGGACGGCTCTTTCAAAAGCCCCCCCCCGGCTAGATCTAAACTGCTGGGTAGGCTCATATGGAAGGAGGCGGTCTTTCAGGTATCCAGGGCCCCAGCTGTTTAGGGCTTTATATGTCAAAACAAGCACTTTGAGTTGGGCCCGGGCAGCAACTGGTAACCAATGTAACTTAAACAGAATCGACTTGATGGGTTCTCTAGCGGCCCCAGCACTCACCAGCCACGCAGCTCGATTCTGGACCAGTTGCAGTTGCCAGACCGTCTTCAAAGGCAGCCCCACGTAGAGCGCATTGCAGTAATCTATATGTGTAACTGTCATGAGACTCCGCTCATCCAAGTAGGGCCGTAGCTGGTACAATTTCTGCAGCTGAAGGAAGGCGCCCCTGGCCACCGAGTCCACCTGGGCTTCTAGAATTAGATTGGGATCCAGGAGCACCCCCAGGCTGCAGACCCTGTCCCTTAGGGGGAATGTAACCCCATTCAGGGCAGGGAAATGGCCCTCCAACCTGTCCGGCCAAGAACCCACTAACAGCACTTCCGTCTTATCTGGATTGAGTTTCAATTTATTAAACCTCATCCAGTCCATTATCAGGTCCAGACACGAGTTCAGCACAGAAACCGTCTCACCTGGATTGGTGGAAAATGAAAGGTAGAGCTGAGTGTCATCAGCATATTGCTGACTCCTCAGCCCAAACCTCCTGATGACCTCTCCCAGTGGTTTCATGTAGATTTTTTAATTTATTTTATTTATTTATTTGATTTATACCCCGCCTATCTGATCCGAACAGCATGGGGGACAGTATTAAGCCCTGAGGAACCCCATGACATAACCACCATGGGGCAGAGCAACTGTCCCCCAGCACCACCCTCTGGACACGGTCAGCCAGGAAGGAGCGGGACCACCATAAAACAGTGCCCCCAACTCCCAACCCACCCAGCCTATCCAGAAGGACACCATGGTTGATGGTATCAAAAGCTGCTGAGAGGTCCAAGAGTATCAACAGGGTCACACTCCCCCCTGTCTCTCTCCCGGCAAAGGTCATCGTACAGGGTGACCAAGGCAGTCTCTGTACCAAAACCCGGCCTGAAACCCGATTGAAATGGATCCAGAAAATCCGTTTCATCCAGCAGCGCCTGGGATTGCCTGGCCACAGCCCGCTCCAACACTTTCCCCAAATAAGGGAGGTTCAATCGGACTCCCAGTGGGACTTCCTCCACCTGTGCTCCAGCTGTCTCCCCTCTTGCTTCATCGCCCGCAGTTCAGAAGTATACCAAGGAGCTGTCTGGGCTCGGCAAGCAGGGAGAGGGCGCTTAGGTGCAATCGTGTCAACCACCCGGCTCATCTCCCTATTCCATAGGATGGCCTAAGTTTCGACAAGAGCGCCAACCATATCAGATGGATAATCCTCCAGAGCATTCAGGAAACCATCCGGATCCATTAGTCTCCGAGGGTGGATGATCTTAATAGATCCCCCTTGCAGAGGGAAGAAGAAGCTAATAGACTAAACTTGACCAGGAAGTGGTCTGACCATGACAATGGGGTCACAACCAGCCCCTCCATGTCCAAATCACCATCTTCCAGTCCTGTTGAGAAAATCAGGTCCAAGGTATGGCCCTTCTCATGTGTCAGGCCGATGACACATTGAGACAGCCCCATGGTTGTCATGGAGGCCATGAAGTCCTGAGCTGCCCCAGTCAAGCAGCCTCAGAATGGATGTTGAGGTCCTCCAGCACCAACAGCCTGGGATCCTCAACTCCAGGTCCGAAACTACCTCTGTCAGCTCAGGCAGGGAGACCGTTGGTACACAGCAGTGTGGGTGGTACACCAAAAGAATCCCTATTCTGTCTCGTTAGCCCAACTCACAATACAAGCACTCAAGACCTCCTCTCAAAGGGATAGGAAGCCTGGTCAAAGAGATAGAACTCCTATAGACTATAGCAACTCCCCCTCCCTGACCCTCCGAGTGACATTGGTCCTGGACCGAGTACCCAGGCGGACACAGCGGGGAGAGGGGAACACGACCCTCCTCTCCCACCCAGGTCTCAGTAATGCATGCCAGGTCAGCAACCTCCTCCAGAATTACATCATGTGTGAGGGCAGTCTTATTCTGTACTGACCTGGCATTCATCAACAGCACCGTGTGGCTCGAGGGTTTGCTGATATGGTCACCTGATACCATCTGGTTGTGGGTAGGACTTGAAGAGGGGATAGATGTAAGATATCTAACCTCTCTTCTCCTACGTGGGCATGTTCTACCCCCACCGCCATTCCTTCCCCTACCCAGCACCACTTCAGTGGCTGCCCCCTCCAATGCCATCCTCCCTACCTGTTCCCTCAGATCCACTGTCGGTCTCTATGTAACCTGATGGCAATTAATAATCACAACAACAATAATAAAAACCTCTCTAAAGCCCCTTCTCCCCTCCGAGCCAGGTGGCTGATGTTGAGGATGGGGTCGGGCAGCCAGAGGCAGCACGGGCCCAGTCCCGCAAGCCTGAGGGATTCCAGGCCAAACTCCCTCAAGAAGGCTGGCAACTGACAGTAGCACAGCCACAGTGCAGAGGCCAAGTTCCTGAAGCATTCTGCCTCAGCCTTGCTTCACTTCAGTTGTCACCTTCTCATCAGCCCTCCCTCCCCATACAACTGTCCTCATGAGGATGCAAGCAAGGCTGGACCTCGTATATTTTTCTTTAGGAATATTTTCACATCCTAACATTTGTATTAAGATGAAAGGCGTTGCCAGTGGCATAATGAAACTTCTCTAGATAGTGTTTGAAGTATCTGCTGGACAGACCTTCATTACAATAACAACTGTAATTTACCTCTGTTGAGACCTGTTGGCAATAGATGCAATATTCACTTTGTATTCTCTGTTTTCTGTCCTCCATGTGATGCTTCTCATTTTTCTTCCAAGCTAGTGTATAATAACACTTTGTTTTCAGCCTGTCATGTTAGATTAAAACAGAATGACAGTGACAAGACTTTTGCATGCAATGTTTGTGATTGCTTGCTGTATGGCACTTGCTGAGTTCTTTCCCAAAGACATTGTCTCATGCTTTCTTCTTTTTTCCCTCTCTGATTTCAGTACCTTCTTTCATAAAATACCTGAGAAACACAAGCTGAAAACCACTGGATTTAGGTACTTTATGAAAACACAAGGTGAGGTATCTCTCAAGCTCACAGGAAAGCTCGGTGTGATGACTAGAGCATATTTGTTGTTTATGTGTCTGCATTATTCATTTGTAAAGCAGGTAGTACAGTGTCTAATTCTGACATTGAGGGGAGCTTCTCCCATCCAAACTTACCTCATTGTCTGAATGCCTTTTCCCTCAACTTTCATAGCACAAGTGAATTCAGCTGAAAGAAAATAGCTAGGATGGCGGCCCCTTGGAAGCAAAACATGGAGCAGCTTAGCTTTTCAATGCTACTTTCAGCCCCTACTCACAACTTTATCTATGAAGGAGGCAGACATTTGGATTGTTGCTCTTGGATAATGTTTGGTAGCTCCAGAAAAATGCTTCTTCATGGATTGCTGCCTTGTCGTGGCGAAGGGGCTTGAGTAACTCAGAGAAACTATGGGCTATGCCGTGCAGGGACACCCAAGACGGACAGGACATAGTGGAGAGTTCCGACTAAACGCAATCCACCTGGAGTAGGAAATGGCAAGCCACTCCAGTGTCTTTGCCAAGAACGCCCCATGATCAGAAACAAAAGGCTAAAAGATATGACGCTGGAAGATGGGCCCCTCAGGTCGGAAGGCGTCCAACATGCTACTGAGGAAGAGCGGAGGACAAGTACAAGTAGCTCCAGAGCTAATGAAGTGGTTGGGCCAAAGCCGAAAGGACGCTCAGCTGTGGACGTGCCTGGAAGTGAAAGGAAAATCCAATGCTGCAAAGAAAAATACTGCATAGGAACCTGGAATGTAAGATCTATGAACATTGGGAAGCTGGAGGTGGTCAAACAGGAGATGGCAAGAATAAACATCGACATCCTGGGCATCAGTGAACTAAAATGGACAGGAATGGGCGAATTCAGCTCAGATGATTATCATATCTACTATTGTGGACAAGAATCCCGTAGAAGGAATGGAGTAGCCCTCATAGTCAACAAAAGAGTGGGAAAAGCTGTAATGGGATACAATCTCAAAAATGATAGAATGATGTCAATACGAATCCAAGGCAGACCATTCAACATCACAATAATCCAAGTTTATGCACCAACCAGCATTGCTGAGGAGACTGAAATTGAACAATTCTATGAAGATTTACAACACCTTCTAGAACTGACACCAAAGAAAGATGTTCTTCTCATTCTAGGGGACTGGAATGCTAAAGTAGGGAGCCAAGAGATAAAAGGAACAACAGGGAAGTTTGGCCTTGGAGTTCAGAATGAAGCAGGACAAAGGCTAATAGAGTTTTGTCAAGAGAATAAGCTGGTCATCACAAACACTCTTTTCCAACAACACAAGAGGTGACTCTATACATGGAAATCACCAGATGGGCAATATCGAAATCAGATTGATTATATTCTCTGCAGCCAAAGATGGAGAAGCTCTATACAGTCAGCAAAAACAACACCTGGAGCTGATTGCGGTTCTGATCATCAGCTTCTCATAGCAAAATTCAAGCTTAGACTGAAGAGATTAGGAAAAACCACTGGGCCACTCAGGTATAATCTAAACCAAATCCCTTATGAATACACAGTGGAAGTAAAGAACAGATTTAAGGAACTAGATTTGGTGGACAGAGTGCCTGAAGAACTTTGGATAGAGGCTCGTAACATTGTCCAGGAGGCAGCAACGAAAACCATCCCAAAGAAAAGGAAATGCAAGAAAGCAAAGTGGCTGTCCAACGAGGCCTTAGAAATAGCAGAGAGGAGAAGGGAAGCAAAATGCAAGGGAGATAGGGAAAGTTACAGAAACTTGAATGCAGACTTCCAAAGAATAGCAAGGAGAGACAAGAGGGCCTTCTTAAATGAACAATGCAAAGAAATAGAGGAAGATAACAGAAAAGGAAAGACCAGAGATCTGTTCAGGAAAATTGGACATATTAGAGGAACATTTTGCGCAAAGATGAACATGATAAAAGACAAAAATGGGAGGGACCTAACAGAAGCAGAAAACGTCAAGAAGAGGTGGCAAGAATACACAGAGGAATTATATCAGAAAGATTTGGATATCCCGGACAACCCAGACAATGTAGTTGCTGACCTTGAGCCAGACATCCTGGAGAGCGAAGTCAAGTGGGCCTTAGAAAGCCTGGCTAACAACAAGGCCAGTGGAGGTGATGGCATTCCAGTTGAACTATTTAAAATCTTGAAAGATGATGCTGTTAAGGTGCTACATTCAATATGCCAGCAAGTTTGGAAAACTCAACAGTGGCCAGAGGATTGGAAAAGATCAGTCTACATCCCAATCCCAAAGAAAGGCAGTGCCAAAGAATGCTCCAACTACCGTACAATTGCACTCATTTCGCACGCTAGCAAGGTTATGCTCAAAATCCTACAAGGTAGGCTTCAGCAGTATGTGGACCGAGAACTCCCAGAAGTACAAGCTGGATTCCGAAGAGGCAGAGGAACTCGAGACCAAATTGCTAACTTGCGCTGGATTATGGAGAAAGCCAGAGAGTTCCAGAAAAATATCTACTTCTGCTTCATTGACTATGCGAAAGCCTTTGACTGTGTGGACCACAGCAAACTATGGCAAGTTCTTAAAGAAATGGGAGTGCCTGACCACTTTATCTGTCTCCTGAGAAACCTATATGTGGGACAGGAAGCAACAGTTAGAACTGGTCATGGAACAACTGAGTGGTTCAAAATTGGGAAAGGAGTACGTCAAGGCTGTATATTGTCCCCCAGCTTATTTAACTTATATGCAGAATACATCATGCGGAAGGCTGGACTGGAAGAAACCCAAGCCGGAATTAAGATTGCCGGAAGAAATATCAACAACCTCCGATATGCAGATGATACCACTCTGATGGCAGAAAGTGAGGAGGAATTAAAGAACCTTGTAATGAGAGTGAAAGAGGAGAGTGCAAAAAACGGTCTGAAGCTCAACATCAAAAAAACTAAGATCATGGCCACTGGTCCCATCACCTCCTGGGAAATAGAAGGGGAAGATATGGAGGCAGTGTCAAATTTTATCTTCCTGGGCTCCATGATCACTGCAGATGGAGACAGCAGCCCTGAAATTAAAAGGCGCCTTCTTCTTGGGAGGAAAGCGATGACAAATCTGGACAGCATCTTGAAAAGCAGAGACATCACCTTGCCAACAAAAGTCCGAATAGTCAAAGCTATGGTTTTTCCTGTTGTGATGTATGGAAGTGAGAGCTGGACCATAAAGAAAGCAGACCGCCGAAGAATTGATGCCTTTGAATTGTGGTGCTGGAGGAGGCTCTTGAGAATCCCCTGGACTGCAAGGAGAACAAACCTATCAGTTCTAAAGGAAATCAACCCTGAGTGCTCACTGGAAGGACAGATCCTGAAGCTGAGGCTCCAGTACTTTGGCCATCTAATGAGAAGAAAAGACTCCCTGGAAAAGACCCTGATGTTGGGAAAGTGTGATGGCAAGAGGAGAAGGGGACGACCGAGGATGAGATGGCTGGACAGTGTCTGCGAAGCAACCAACATGAACCTGACACAACTCCGGGAGGCAGTAGAAGACAGGAGGGCCTGGCGTGCTCTGGTCCATGGGGTCACGAAGAGTCGGACACGACTAAACGACTAAACACACACACACAGAAAAATGCCGTGGCCAGATTGTTGACCAGAACCAGTTGTCATGAGAACAGAAATTATTTGCTGAAACAGCTTTACTGCCTACTGGCCCCTTTCTGGACACTGTTTAATGCACTGGTATCAGGAACAAATGCACACCCTGGAAAGAAACACCCATGTAAACGTATCCTGTAGTTTGGATCCAGACTCTCTGAGGGACAGTACTCCCCCTTATTAGCTTACTAAAGTCTTGAGACCTCTGTCCTGCCACCTTCACAGCCATCTTGGATAAGAACACAGAATGGCATTCTTGATGGTTCCTCTCAGACTGTGGAGTTCTTTTCCAAGGGAGGCTAGGCTGACTCCATGCAATCCTTCTGCCAGAAGACATAGACTGAGAATGCATCTACATCAAAAGTTTGAATGGTAATTTTGCAAAATACATCATGATCACAATTCAGAATGATTCTATATAGGTTCACTACTTCCCAGCACTCATCTATTACTCATTTACTTTACTTTCAAGTAACACATGCAAGAGAGGGACATGGTGGTGCTGCGGGTTAAACCACAGAAACCTCTGTGCCGCAGGGTCAGAAGACCAGCAGTCGTAAGATCGAATCCAAGCGACGGAGTGAGCTCCTGTCACTTGTCCCAGCTCCTGCCAACCTAGCAGTTCGAAAGCATGTAAAAATGTGAGTAGATAAATAGGTACCACTGCGGTGGGAAGGTAACAGTGTTCCGTGTCTAGTCGCACTGGCCACGTGACCATGGAAACTGTACGGACAAACACTGGCTCTATGGCTTGAAAACGGGGATGAGCACCCCCCCAGAGTCGGACACAATTGGACTAAAGGTCAAGGGGAACGTTTACCTTTACCTAACACATGCAAGAACTACCTCATCTCTGTTGACATATGGTTTAAAACTATATGTGACAAGATAAGGCAAGTCTTTTATGCATTACTTGAAAGTGAGGGGGAAAAATAACATAAGAGAAGGAGAAGGTGGTGATGATTCCCATTATGGAATCATCCTGATGTTTATGATGCATTTCACAAAATTATTGTTCAAACTTCTGATCTTCTGTGCTATTGGAACATTAAGTACCTTTCCATTTTATTTTTCTATAGAAGAGTTTTTGAAAAATGCTGTATTCTGAAAAAGCAAACCATTAAAGTATCATCAGAGGTGGGATCAAACAAAGGGAGGGGGCAGGGACTGTGAACCAGAATGCAACTCACATTGCAAGGAAGAATTAATGGTGAATTCTTGATTCAATTCACAGCCCCTGTGTGAACATTCATTGAGATTTCAAACACAATATAGGCTGTGAATCAAACTGAATTTGTAGTTCCACCCTGACTGACTGGCTTCATTCATTCATTCATTCATTCATTCATTCATTCATTCATTCATTCATTCATTCATTCATTCATTCATTCATTCATTCATTCAGGCCTTTGCCCAGAGCCTGATTCCTAAGGCAAGGTCTTTAATAGGTGGCGGGTGTTGCATTGCTTTTCTTTTATCTTGTGCCTTCAAGAAATTTTTCAATTAAATCATTTTAATACTTTAAAAATTATATTAATTTGGAGCTTTTTTTAAAAAAAAATGGTAACCCCTTTTAACTGTGTTCCATTGTTATAACTTGTTATTGTACCTTGATATGTTTTTAATTCATTATATTAGCTACTTTACATCCTATATGGAGAATGGGAAATAAATAAAATAAAAAAATGAATAAGTTATGCCAAAAAACTACAGTTGTCGATAAATACAGAACCTCATTGAGGCAAACAAGGGAGCTGGAATAAAGCTTGTAATTCACCCAAGTGCTGGAGGTGAATTAGATTTATTAGAAATAAGGAGAACTATTGAGTTCTGTCTATTACTCATAGACCACAGAGGAATGGGAATAGAGTATAAAAGAGAAAGAAGAAGAGATTGAGGGACTGAATCATTTTCAGGTTGTTAAATAAAAAAATAAAAAAAGAAGCCAGTTCTTTCTTCAGATAAAGTGAACAGGAAAGTTTCCAGATGGAAGGCTGGATGAGGCCACTTTGATGTTTATGTCAACTTTCCAAATTTTTTTAACTCTCCATCACCTCTCGTGGAAACCAAATAACAAGGAGAAAAAGGCATACCCACTCTTTCATTCTGTTCATATGAGAAAAATTGATATATTCCTATCACTATTACAGGCTAGAAGCAGCTGTCAGAGGAGCTTGGAAATTAATAATTATCCTCACCAATTATCCTTGAAAATTAATTATTATTCTCCTCAATGAAGGTGAGGATAAGGACTACACCCTTGGAAACCTGTAATTTGGATTCCCCTTATTATTGTTGTTGTTTGTTTAAATAAACAGCTCTAGGGAGAGATAATCAAGATTGGGGATGTGCTGAAGAAGAAAGGGGGGTTAACGTTTCCCTTGCGAAACCCTTTTCTTCATGCCCTTGAAACAGTTATTTGTTGCAAGGTAAACAGAACAGCAGGGTTCTGCTACTACCAACAGCATGGCCCACCACTTTTATATTTTTTAAACTGCTGCGCCCCTCCCCCGGCTTGCCAGTATCATCCCAGTTTAATTATCAGGTATTAATATTCACAGGCAATACCCTTCATATTATAGACCACGGTTCAGCAAGGAAGGTCTGGGTCTCACAGGCAACCTACAGCAACATTGGGCCCACCATCCCACAGTCCTCCAAAGGATTCTCTTGCTCAAAAGGTTCCCTTTTAGTGTCCTAGGGTTTGTGGGGGCAGTTTTGCCACATTTTGCCCCCCCCCAGCATTTAGGCGGAGGGGCATCAAAAGTCAGGTGCCACTTAGAACAGGCCAGGAGCAGCCAAGAAAACGGGGGGGTGGGGAATGACATTGCTCCCTATGGCCACTAAAGTTGCCAGATGGAAGTTAAACCATTAAAGGGGGGGTTATTTTATGAAAAACCTTTTAAAAAGAAAAATACTTTGATGTGAAATGCTGGAGCAATGGAGGTGCAACCTTCCAAGTTCTAAGATGACCATGTTTGGGAGAGTTCTCCACCCTTGGTATAAACCTTGTATGTTAATTATTCTGAATATGTGGGAATAAATTGGTGATAGCTTAGAGGTAACTGTAGGGTTGCCAGATACATGGGTACCAAAAGGAGGACATAGAAACACACACACACAAACACACACACACACACACACACATGCACAAAGGAGAGAGGAGGACATATTGAATGTTTCATTTGAATCGTTCCAGATTAAACCCGCAATCAATACGGTTTTATTAAAATAGCTGCCAATAAATGTCTCTTAGGGAACTGACCAAGAAACAGTCATGTTAAAAAATTAAAATAAATTCAGTGGGGGCTTTTTTCCAAAATTTCCTTCCACCTCTCCCCCTCCCATCCAAAATTATAACATAAAATATACAAAAGCCTGACATTTTAAAAGTTTTTATCTTTGCCTGCCGGACGGAGGACATTAGGCTAAAAAAGAGGACATGTCCTCCTTTTGCCTGACATCTGGCAACCCTAGGTAAGTGGAAGGCATAAGTATATATATATTAAAATAGATAGAGTCATTAATTCTGACTGTGTAGTAGCAATACAGTTACTTGCTGATACAAAGGTGAAGCGGGAAGTTGTTTTATTATTACCCAATAATTAATTGTTTAGGAATTAATTGTAGGTACAATTGATTCAGATAGGCCGATTCTATTTGCCACTTACTATACTAAAGTAAATTGCAATCAGAGTCGGCCAATTTGAATCAGAAGAACTGATGGAGAAGCTGACTCACCAAATCGTTGTTGATTAAGTGGGCCTACTGTAATGTAATTTACCACACGAAACAACGGGATTTCAGCCAAAGTTTATTTGGCTTGCCTTTCAGGGGGTGGGTTGCCCTCAACCAATTTTGTTGTATGGAACAAGTCAACTTGCTTACATTTTTGGTTCCTGCCTCCTTTTTGTGGTATGCTTGAATCTGGATTGTACCGGGCTTATCATTGTCTGTTAAGTCATGCTACTGAGAACTGTGCTTACACACCTCTTGCATCTCATTATTTCCATATGGTAAAGGCTGGAGGGCATAGTGGCTGATGTTACTCAGTCATATAGTGGTGCCTGAACTCTTGGAGAACTGCTAGGCTTCTCCGACCAGAGAGACAAATCCCAGGGTCAGTTGCACTGGAAGATGTTCAGCTCAGTTTATTATGTAAGAGCCCATCAGGCTTTTCACTTAAATGCCAAAAAGAAATGGAGGACAGGACCTAGAATGTTACAATGCCACAAGCAAGGTAAAACAGTATAATGGAGAATTAATAACAGGGATATTAACTAATAGGAGGAGAAAATTTGATTTTATTATGTGTGAGGTGGCTTTAAGTTCTGACTGTCATCATTTTCATACTCCTGTGTGACCCTTGGACTCACCAGCTTGGGGCAAAGCCGTTTGTGTGTGTGTTGTGTATGTAACAAAAGTCTGGGAGGTACTGCAGGACAGGTGATTGCCTAACTTTCTCATGCACACATGGGTGTGCAAGCTGACACCCACACCCCACATTCCCATTACTGTATTAGTAGTTATTCTGTAAGGGTCCTATGGCATCACAAGGACCTCTTCCCCATTACACGACAAGGGCCCACTCCTTGCTTTAAGTTTTGGTAATGAAATCTGAGGGCATGGAAAGCTACGGTGCTGGCAAGTCTAAATTTGGTAATTCGTCTGGGTTTTTCAGTATGTTTGTCAGCAGGTATGTGGCACTGCACCTCGTGCTTAGTATGGGAGAATATAATTTGTAGAAATTCCCTCCCCTGACATTCTTTTTAAATATTTGTATACAATGTTCCATTTGACCACTAGACTGTAGGGTATCGAAGAGCCAAAATAATATGCCTAAAAATCTCACCACCACGGGATGATATTAAACCCGTCCTATCACAAACAGTAAGAAAGCCTTTATCGGAAAAAGCCTTGTTATACTAGAGCAATTTCTAATAATCTTTCTTACAAGCAGCTCCACGTTGTGCAGATCACTGCAAATGTTATTGGGAGAAGCTGGAATTCTTTTTTTTAAAAAAAATCCCCTGAATATACGGAAATTACTAATTCAACACCCCAATTATTTCTAAAAATGGATCCAGGCAGAGTGGGAAATTGGGCCAGTCAGTTTGACATAAGTAGTTTAAGATTCAGTTTTTAAAGGATCAAATGCTGGCGGTACATTTAAGAAGCACAGCATGATAACAGACAATTAGTGTAGCATCAGGCCTAATCTAATGAGGCCTAAGCAAGTATGTGTGTACTTTAAAATTTCGTAGCCAAAGGTATTGAGGCTGAATGCAGATTGTGTGATAAAGTTCTTTGAAGTAAGGCATTTATTTGATTTGGATGTTTTCACAATGTATAATATGGATTCTTTAGGACAGAAGAAAAGGCAGCAGTTTCAGCTGATGATGACTGGATAAAATTAGGCAGAAGTGCAAAAGTCCCATCTGAGATCCTCAGTGGATTTGCTCCATTTCACAAATATGAGTCACCCAGAGGGACTAAGGCAGCCTTGGCAGACATTTCTGATAGCATCACAGCCTTTTCAAAATCTTCTGTGACAGATCTGGTCTTGGGTCTCAGAGGTGTTAAACACAGAGTAGGAAAAAGAAAAGAGAGAGAGAGAGAGAGAGAGAGAGAGAGAGAGAGAGAGAGAGAGAGAGAGAGAGAGAGAGAAGGGTGTCATTTGCTTCCAGGGAGTGGTGGTGGTTCTTAGTACAGTAAAAATCCATTTATCTAAAATGTTACTGTGACATCAAAGCCATTCTGATTAATGTGATGGATAGAGTTGGTTTGTAAGTGGAGAATTGAACTGGAAGCAAAAGTAACATGTGTGCACATTGCAGACAACTGAAAACAGAGAAAGCCAGAGAATGTTTTCTTTATTTTAGGTTTATCTCTTATTCAGGATTATTTGGTTCTCTTCTCACATCTTTAGAAATCTGTAGAAATATATTTACAGATCTGCAGCTTGCATTGCTGAGCCCAAGAAGAAACCACATGCTGAATTTTTTTAAAAAATCAGCTAAACAGGAATATTTCCAGGTGTAACTAAATTTATAGTAACACAAATAACAAGCACATGTCAATTAAGACAGCATTAAGGCAGCATTGACCTAAATGATTTAATCATGCCTTCAGTTCATTAGAGTTTAGGACCTATTATCATTGACTCTCAAACATACAGCCAACATCACAACATTGACCACCTTTCAGATGTCCTCATGTACAGGGACATCAATTTTTCCTTATACAGTGGTGCCTCGCTAGACGATGATAATCCGTTCCACTGAAATCGCTGTTTAGCGAAATCATTGTCTAGCAAAAAGCATTTCCACATTGGAATGCATTGAAACCTGTTTAATGCATTCCAATGGGGAAGAATCGTCGTTGTCTAGTGAAGATCGGCTATAGGAAAGCCGGTTTGTGAACCACTAATCAGCTGTTTAAATCACTGTCTTGCGAAGCTTAGGTCCCAAAAACACCTGTTTTGCGAGCGCGGAGGGAGCTGTCAAACTTGTAGTCTAGCGAAAAGTGTTTTGCGAAGCAGGGACCAAACATTGTCCAGCGAAATTCCCCCATAGGAATCACTGTTTTGCGAATCACTGCAGCGATCGCAAAAAGTCAATGTCTAGCCAAAAAACTGTCATGCGGGGTAACTGTCTAGCGAGGCACCACTGTAATTCTATCTGCCAGGAATTGATCCTGGTAAATCTCTTGCAGTTCTGTTATTTTCTCACCCTCTCCAACTCTTGAGTGTTGAAAGGCACCTGCCATTCTTCTCTATGTACAAATATGCCAAACATGCTATGTCCCATTTATCAACATTCTGTCTCCAACGCAGGAGTGGGGTACCTGTGACTTTCTTGCCCATTTTTACGATCCCTGCAACCCCTCCCCATGATTCCATCTTTAGAAAAGGGAGAAATATGCTCCCAGAAGTGTCTTCACCTTTAGAGCAAAGCAGGTTGCTCAGGATCCCTGTCAAAGTAAAGTGGGCGGCATCCCTCTCCTCAGATGGCGCAGGTTCCAGTGAGGAATCCCAGGTGTAGCAGAAAATAGCCTCGCTTGGGAGTGACTCACTTGCCTCACATCCTTCATTTGTGGAAGTGACTTGGTGTGTGATGTGGCCAACACTGACAATACCTGTCCTTGCACAGAGAGCAGTAAAGAAAGAAAGAGGGACTTGCATTTCCTCCATGGTTTGTTATCTGTTCTGATTTATGCAGACTTTCCCTCAACCTTGACCAATACTTCTAAGGCTGATGTTTCTTCCTTCTTGATACACAATTCCCATTCTACTCTATTTGAAGAAGTGACATTTTGGCTTTGTTTCTAGAGGGCAGAGGGCAGCCTCAGCTAATTAGAAATAGAACCCCTATGGTCTTTTCTACATCATTTCCTATTTATTCCCCTTTCTATGGCAGACATGGGTCTGAACAGTTCAAAAAGTGGGCAACCAAGGGCTTATTTCAGCCCTAAGACTTTTCTACTGGTGACACCCTCAAAACTCATTTACAGCCTAAAGAACAACAAGGAGAGATTGCCCCTTCATGGTTCCAACTGGTACAGACTGTGGACTTCACATCAGTCCCAACTGTCAGAGACTCTCCTCATTGGAGGCCTTGCTCCTGTCTGCAGGCAGAATGGACTTGCATCCAGTTTATATGCGCTTCTGACTGACAGTCTTTATGGAGTTGCCTCAGGAGCTAGAATCATCTGGGAAAAAGACATAAAATGTCCATCACTGACATGGAAATTCTAACAAAATAAATTTCTCTATATTGCTGCATCTCCTAAGATTAAAGGGCACAGCACAGCTATAAACTATTGTATGGATGGTATGTTAGCATCCGTAAGAATGAACCAGATTGATCACTCTTCTTCCTCCAAATCTTGGAGAGGATGCCAGGAAACAGGATCCTCTCTCCACAAGATATATTAAATATATCACCGATCTGAAATTGGTATGGTTGCCATCACTGAGTTTAGTCTGGTTTTTCTTTTCTTTTTAAAACAAATGTGACCAAGAACTTGTTACATTAGATGCTAATTAAAATGCTCTGGTAATTGGAAAGGCCTGAAAAACACTGGAGGATGTCTTAAATGTCTTGCATTGGTACGTGAATCTATGGAACACTGCATTTATGAAATATTTCACTGGACAGATCTGTGTTTTCTCGATTACATCAGCAGGATTCGTGGAACTCCGTAACCACCAGCAACGCACATGAAAAGACTTCCTCAAGAGGGTGTTGGGAGTCATATTTATTTATGTATTTGTGTGTGTGTGTGTGTGTGTGTGTGTGTGTGTGTGCGCGCGCACATATACATATGCATATGCATATACATATACATATACACACACACACACACATATACATATATACATATATACATATATACATATATACATATATACATTTACATATACATATACATACACACACACACACATATATATAACACACACACACACACACTTGATTTATTTGATTTATTTGATTTATATCCCGCCCATCTAGACTACGTCTCCTCTGGGCGGCTTACAATAAAAACATCATAAAACAGTTAAACAACAATTTAAATCAATGATGTTAGTGTCATTCAAGATGGAGAAATATAGAAAGAAAATTAAAATAGAAAATAAGAATCAAGTATTGGTGGGAGGAAAGGCCTGCCTGAAGAGCTACTGTAGGTCTTAAGTTGGCTCTTGAAAACACCCAGCGAGTGTGCCAGGCAGATCTCTGGAGGAAGACTGTTCCAGAGTCGAGGGGCCACTGCCAAGAAGGCCCAGTTTCTTGTTCTTTCTTTCTGGGCCTCCCTCGGCGTTAGGCCCCTCAGCCATCTGCCCTGGCTATAGCAAGTGATTCAAGTAGGTCTAGGTGGGAAAAGGCATTCTGCTAGGTATCGAGATCCTAAACCATTTAGGGCTTATATGTAATCATTAACACTTTGAAATCAATGCAGAAATGAATGGGCAGCCAATGCAAGGCAGCCAGAGTGGGAGAAATATGCTGATGTTTTCTCATCCCACTAAGAAGTCTGGCCACTACATTCTGCACCATTTGAAGCTTCCACATCAATGTCAAAGGTAGCCCCATGTAGAGAGCATTACAGTGGTCTAATCTCGAGATTACAAGCGCATGGACCAGAGTGTTGAGGGCCCCACCATCAAGATAGTGACGCAGCTGGACAATCAGCTACAGATGGAAATAGGCAGAGTAGACCACTGATGCCACCTGGGTTTCCATGGTGAGTGCTGGATCCATATGGAGCCCCAAGCTGCAAACTTCACCCCTCAAAAAAGAGAGGGAGTTTCCCAAACCACCAATGGAGGGGCCACCCACCCTCAGGACCTCCGTCTTATTCGGGTGTTATTAGGTTGTTTTTCATATTGTTCATACAAAAAGGATTTTTTATTTAAAAAGAAGAATAGGTAGGACAGTGGTTTCATATGACAGGCCAGCATTCAATGATCTTCTTTTTTTAAAAAGTAATAAAAGTAACTACCTTGAAAAACAAGGAAAATTGTTTTGTTTTGTTTTTAAAAATTGCTACTACAATTAGAGCTATTTTGGGGATCTCTGAACTATAATGGTAACTAAGTAGTCTTTAAAAGTAACATTCAAACCCAGTTCCGATTCATATACATACACACTGAGATGAGAAACCAAAACAGATTTTATCAGGGAAACCGGCTTGCTATCAATGATCTTCTAAGTGAGCAAGGCCAGTGATCTTCCCAGAGAATCGGTGTTTCCTAGGAGAAAACCACTACTCCAGATCAGATTTTAGTTAGGACATTGCAGGGGTCTACTGCTAATTACTGGTATCAAGGAGAACATCTGGAGAAAGTATAATTTTATGGTGGCCAGATTACCTACCTGAGGTTCTGCTAAATTTCACTTGGACCTGAAAGTCTGAGGATGGTTGTATCACGAGCCTCCCTGACTGAGGAAGGCTGCTGCTTCAGATTCAGTTGACTGTTCAGATTTTGAGTAGCTTAATTAAATCTGACCACCTCTCCTCATAGATAATGATCAACCCTCTCCTTTACTCATGTTACAGCATGACTTCCCCTCTCAATGACTTTATTCATTTCAGACGGAGACAGCAGGTGCCAGATGGCGAACTGATTCCATGTGCTGCCCTACCGGGTGTCTGGCACTCACTTTGCTCCTGAATGTTTGGGTGATGGCTGGGATGATTACCTTGGTGTGCTCTAATAAGCTCTGGAGCAGTGGAAAGGGGAGTTTGTCACCGCTCTGGAGGAGCAGTTTAAAGGCTGCAAAAGTTATTTCTATCTGCATAAAAAGAGGCTGGCAATCGCCTTTTGGATTTGGGAAAATGGGGAGGGAGAAGAAAGAATGGCTTTGCTGTCTGCTTTACATCAGCTTCCAGTTTAATGTTCTTTGGGTTCTGACAACAGTGTGCACACGGAAATGAGGTCTCATGGTTAATTATGTCCAATGATTTTTTAAAAATCTGAAAACTTGAAAGGTAGCACTCAGCAACAATTTGTGTCCAGTTGGTTGCTGATGTTGTCAGCATCATGATGAATTTGTAATGGCCTCTATAAGATGCATTTTTGCATCTCTCTCTCTCTCCCTCCCCCCTTCTCTCTCTTGTCAGAGAAATTGGGAGTTGATAGTGGTGGCAGCGAAGATGATCAGTTTCTTACTGAAATGGTAAATTACATGAAAAAGGCCGACATTGAAGGCTGAAAAGACAAAGATTTTGTTTATTTATTGCCAGGGGAGACCCATTAGGATGCAGTACTGTGTTTCCATGGCATCGCAGAGACATAAACAAAAAAAACAACACAGGCTAATGCATTCTGTTAGACAGAGATTTTAAAGTCTAATGCACAATCTAAATATATATCACATATAACCACTATTTATTTAATCTACTGTACATACTGCTCTGTGACTAGCTAACTATTCCACTTATAAATGGGACTACTGAAAATGCTCAGTGATTATGGTAGAAAGTACTGTACACAAATGGTTTGCATAAGACCACTTCTTGGTCATTTATGTAGCTTCACTTCCAGAGCATGTAAATCATTCCCTGCCCCAATTCAAGCAGAGAAACAAATCTGGCCCCAGTGAACAGAATGTCTAAACTAGGAGTTGGCAAAATGTGGCCCAAAGGCCTTATTTGCCACCCAAACTCATTTTCCTAGTGCCTAGATGTCTTCCATTGCAGGGGAAATGACCTTCAAAAAGCTACTATCTGCTTCTTGCAATAACATTTATTTATTTATTTATTTATTTATTTATTTATTTATTTATTTATTTATTTGTTTGTTTGTTTGTTTGTTTATTTATTTATTTATTTATTTATTTATTTATTTATTTATTTATTTATTTATTTATTTATTTATTTATTTATTTATTTAACTTATATGCCACCCACACTACCCGAAGGTCTCTGGGCGGCTTACAACATTTAAAATACAATAAAATACAATAAAAAGGGAAAATAATTAAAATGCAAAATTGATTGAGCAATTTCAATCTCTCCAAACATCCAAAAATTAAATCCAACAACATTCAATTTTGATCTTTCCCACGTTGCCCTCATTTTCAGGTGGAAAAAGCTCTTTGGTGGATCCTATACTTAGAAAATTGGCTCCTGAGCCCTCATAGGTTGCCCTCTTCTGCATAAAGCCGTAGCAGAAGCCATAGTAGTAAGAATGGAAAAGCATGTGAAGGGTAATAAGAACATTCCTAAACTATTTCTAAAATTTACCAATCTATGGTCTATATTCAGAATAAAAGCAACCTTTAATGGCCATTTTTGCTATATAAACACAGAACACATTTCCCTGCAGACACACCATGATGGCTTAAACACATAGGAAAATATGAAATTCAGTCTGCTGGCAAATTATCTTGAGCCAATTTCATTATTCTTTTGTTGGTGTGGTCCTACAGTTGCTGCTTTTATCAGTGGCAGAATAATCTCCGATGCTAAACTGGAGTAGGTAGGGGACTGACCTATCAAATATAGACTGCAGTAGGACACTAGAAAATTAACATTTGCTGGATTTGGGTTCCCCTAGCTAACACATGTAGAAGCAAGATGTGCATGAGCAGAAAATCCCAGAAATCTCTCTTTCTCTGCCCCTCACAGAAAAATTTCCTTCTCTTCATAACACTCAGAGTCCACTGCATAAGGTGGCCACTTCACTCTGCCTAACAATAGACCAGTTCCATATGGAATCTTTACTGGATGACTCCAGGACTCAACCACTCCAAATGTACAGTCAGGTTTAGGCTATGTCCTCAGTTGAACTGTAAAAATTTGCAGCTGCTCTGGCTCAACCAGAAAACCAATTGCACTTTTCAAGCATTTCTGAACGTTAACGGAACCGCTTGCCTTCATTATGCAAATAAAATAAAAAATAAAATAAAAAACCCAAAAAGGGAACAGAAAAACAGCAACTCATATTGGGGAAAAAGGGTTCAGAAGCTTGTTTATTATACGACAATGGTTTCAATATTTGGTTCCCTGGGTGATACAGGGCTACAACTACCAGAAACTTTGGCCAGCACAGCCACTGCTCAGAATCTCTGGGAGTTGTATTCAAAGAACATGTGGAGCTGAAATTCCAGGACCACTGCAGTGTTACAGTGTTAGATGTTTGCTAAGCACAATGAATTCTAGGTATGGACCCCAGTGCTCCCAGGAAGAAATCATGCTTTATTAGGGTTGCTATTTTACCTGGTTACCCAGATTTTGCCAGCTTTTAGACTCACATACCACTTTAGACCACGAGCTGCCCTGGACTGGAATTTTTCATTTTTCTTTTTTAAAATACAGCTGTAGCTATTATAGAACTGGGGCAGAAGTCAAACTTTGTAATCACTTTTTCAGCCAATTGTTTTGCAAGAACCAAGCTATTCGGTGTGATTAGCCAATGAATGAAGCTGTCCACAGTTTGAGAGGAGGTTAGAGATATTTTGAATTTCAGACCCATCCTTTCCCAATTCACAGATGAATTTCGCAGTTGTGGGAAAACCTAATGCTAGCTGTTCAGCCGTGAGACTGGGAGATAATTGGAGCTGTGGTACAAAAAAGTCCTTTTCAAAGCTATTATAGAATTTTTTAGGCTTCCAAAGAATCAAGATCTATTTTATTTTTTCCTGGCCTCTGGGAGCTTAGCTGGGCTGCTTTATTAAATTGGGTAGCTGCTTTATGTGTTTCCTGTCTCCACATTTATTCTGGCTGACAACCCTTCAAGAAGTACCGAAGGCCAAAGATACAAAGTGAACTTTGCCACTAAGCGAGGATTTGAACTAGGGTCTCTCTGTTCTAAGTCCAACACTCTAACCATTGCACTGTACTGCCTCTTTCCAGTTAGTGGTCACTGTATAAATGATGCCAACCCTGAAGCATATTGGTAGAAAAACAATGCAACAAATAATATGTTTGTTTTACATATTGTGCTAATTTACATAATATGCAAATAAGGATACATAGTTTGCATAAAGTGGGGAGCTGAAATATGGGAACCACATGCTGTGGGTTGTTCTGAAAGAAATGGGTGTGCCCCAACCCTTGATTGTCCTGATGTGCAATTTGTATTGTGGACAAGAAGCTTCTGTTAGGATAGAATATGGATAGACAGAATGGTCTCTTATAGGCAAAGGTGTCAGACAAAGGTGCATTTTATCCCCTTACCTGTTCAGTCAGTATACAGTACATATCGTATGGAAAGTGAGACTAGATTCAGATAAGGAGGTATGAAAATTGGTGGAAGAAATGCCAATAATTTAGCATATGCAAATGACACCATCTTAGTGGCAGAAAGCAGCAATGACTTGAAATGGTGAATGTGAAACCGAAAGAAGGAAGTGCCAAAGCAGGACTGCAGCCCAATATGAAGAAGGTAAAAGTTATGACTACAGAAGCACACAATTTTAGTACACAATGGAAAAAAAATGAAATCATGAAAGATTTTGTATACCTTGGTTCAGTCATCAATCCAAACAGAGACTGCAGCTAAGAAAGCATAGTTGTCTGAGACTTGGAAGGGCGGCAATGAAAAGACTAGAGAAGATCATGAAGTGCAAGGATGTGTCATGGGAGACCACGACCAAGATCATCCACACTCTTGCATTTCTGATCACTATGTATGGGCATGAAAGCTGGACAGTAAAGAAAGCTGACAGGGGAAAATTGTTTCATTTGAAATGATGGAGGAACATAACAAACTTTGTAAGAGACTGTGAGAGGGGAGTGGGATGGGCATTTGTAGCCATCAGACCACTGGTGCTTGCCCACTCCTGGTTTAAAGTATATATGCTTTTTCAGCTCCTCCTAACATAAGGTATATTAAGACAGCTCTGTGCTGCACAAAGAACAGAAAAGCAATGCCTATGTGCTGAAATAGATAAAGAAGCACATCTGTATGGACTGTCTGTTGGAGGACAGAAGATACACTTTTGCAATCAGTATAATAATTCCCTCATTTGATTCTTGTTTGTTTGCATAACTTTATTGATTGATTGGCATGGCATAAATTCTTTTTTTTAAATAATATTTTATTTCCCAAACACTACAATTCCTGATGCTTCTGCAGTCTAAACCTACAGAAGAAGATTCCTCAGACTGCAGAAAAGAAAGAAAAATGCCATTAAGGGGTTTTCCCTTGAGAATGCAACAGTTCTGTCTACACAGTATGAATGAAAGGACAGAGTATGAGGATGATGAAGATGAGGGTGTTGATATGAATGTTTCCATAGTGCTTAGAAACTCAGGCCTAAATCCAGTGCAACATTAGCAGAGTAAATATCTCCACTTTAACTAAATCAGTGGTGTTGTATTATACTACTGTACAGGCACTTGTGCTAGTGAAATTGCAGCCAGGATACTACCCCTGCACCAGCTCTGAAAATGTGCAGCTGTTAGCCCAATTGACCTTGGGCTCCTGAAGTGACATTGCTGGACACAGGCTTAAATACTGAATAGTCAGAAACAAATAACCTTTGAACTGCCGAGCTGGAAGGGACCCTATGGATCATTGAATTCAGCCCCTCTCAAGGAGGCACAGTGAGGAACTGCTAAACTCTGGCTCCACAGCCAGATGCCTTAAGCCACTGAGATGTCCAACAGTTATGCAGCTTCTAGGTTCACAGCCTGATACAGACAGACCACTGGAAAGAGTAGAAAATGGAAGAAAAGGACAGAAAATATCCCAGGAAATGCAAAGTGTTTTTTTTTTTCAGACGCCAACAGTTCAAATTGCTTTCTAGGGATTATATGGCAATATTACTGTCTCTGTTTTCTGGGAATGCTGACCGATAGGCATGAGCACTACAATTTTTCAAATGAAACCGCTTTTAATGCTGGAGCTTAGCCTTGAGGCTTGTGAAACAAAACCAAAGAGAAGACTCCCCCTGAGCAAGTGCAAAATTCCCGGTGAGCGTTCTTCTGAGCATTCACAGTCAGCCTGTGCCGCAACTGGAACAAAGCTTCAGGGCTCCTACCTCAGAGGGTGTGGCTTGGATGGAAGCTGGAGCACCTCCTCTGACCAAGGCACATCTGGAAATGAAGGGCATGTCTCTTTAAAAAGGGAGCCACTGTGGGTCATCCGTTTGTTTTCCATTTCTTCCTTTTGGCGCCTATCAGACATCTAATGGCTCAGGTGTCTTTGGAGCACCGGGTAACGATACCGCTGTCTGCACATCTAGTTCCTGGGGGCTTTGAGATCATGCTAGCGTTTTCCTTTCTCGGGGAGAAATGGTCTGACCTTGTGAACTGACCGAGTCTAAATAGACAAATGCTTTCACTTACTACAGGTTTGCCAAGTTTACAGAGAGCCCAGGTGCATGCAGGAAAATGACCCTGACACCATCAGAGGAAAAATTACTTTAGCTGCAATAAACCATGTAGCTATTATTAAACCTGCTTTCCAAATGAGATCTCCTGGACGCCGTTAGCGTTGTGCTGTCTGAAGAAGCTATGCCAGCTCATGTAATATTGCAAGTTCTCTATTTTTTTTTCTTTTATCCTTGAAGAGAGATTGTTCACTAGGATTACTTTACTTTATTGTCCAGAAATACTAGCCATGATTAATACCCTGCCTGAAACAGTACATCATATTTTCCCTTTGGGGCTCCGCGTGCAGCGTCCTTTTGTGCACCGTCCTGTCCCAACAAACACCTTCGCCTATATTGTGTTTGCAGAAAGACATTTTTCTTCCAGTGCCTCGAACTGGCTGCACATATTATCACACCGCGTTGTAGTGGCTGGCGCTTGAGATAACTCCTCTTCAAGCACGACATGGCTGCGCATCAGTGGAAAGGCAGGGTCTGAGCAAAAGTAAATGTGTCGCCATCTAGAAATAAAAATAGAACAAAAGTTACTGAAAATAAAACACATAGAAATTGAAAGTCTGAATCCAGCAAGCTGGGAAGGTGTAGCAGACTAGGGCTTCACAAAGAATTAGTGATGTCTTCTTGTCCTCTTCCAGTATGGGCTTTTGTAAACGCTCCTCTACAGAATTGTAATGGTCAAAGATGAGAAAGTTCCTTCCCCCCCCCCCAACTCCCATGTCTTCCAGCCCATATGCTTAAGTAGCCCATTGGAGATATCATGGAAGGATGGCAATTCTTAGTTATTTAAATGGACTACTTAAATGATTACCTATTTTTACTCTGAGAAAAGTGAAGGAAGGGTTGTGGGATTTTCTGCCTTGTTTGCCACAATACCTTGGTTGGTTTGGGATACTATTCACTTTTGGCAAGCGTGTGTTTGTGTGTGTGTGTGTGCCACATGCTGCTGTGCTTTACACAGCAAAATTTCTTGAGCTGTCCTTTGCTTTGTTGAATTATAGTACTTTTGAATTTGTCCGTATGTGCTTGTGATAATTCACGCTAGACCTATCATGGGAGTTATGTACCGAGTTCTAAAGATGCTGGGCAGAAGTGAGGATTAGAAAAGATGAAGCAGTATTGAATTATAAAATACTATCTATCCCATCAGCACCAAGGTCTGTGTTTGGTGAAAAGAAAATTATGTATTTATTCCCTTGGGTTGTCTCATTGCAAGGCATAGAATTTCCAGGATCTTTGTATTCTATTTATCTGGTGTCTTCCATATGCCAAAAATGTAATGCAAGGGTGGGTGCAATCCATAGGTTCAGTTCTCAGTTTTCACCCTTAGACCCATACCAGTCCTGAAGAATGAGAACAGAAGCATACTTCCGGTTCTCTTGGGGTGGGAGGGGTTTGGATACACACAAATCTCCATAAGTAGAATTGCCAGGTCAGCAACGACCATTTCAATGGGATTTAAGGCCCCAAATCTGAGACTATCAGTTGAGCCCTTGTGATGTCAAAGGGAGAGAGAGCGTGATGAGATTATGGTATAAGGATCACACTGGATTGCACTGGAAAGGGTCACTTTAAAAGACCTCTCCATCCCGCAGCCCCCAACAGCTCCCCACAATGAAAGGGATCCCAAAGAAGACATGGGAGTTTTGGAAGAGGGAATCAGAAACCTTTAATTTCTGAAAAATCACTGCCACTGACAATGTTATTAGTCGTACATGCATGAGTTGAGCAACAAGATTTCAATCTATAATATAAGAATGTTTCAGCAACCTCTTTATATTTTCTCATTTCTGACACTTACCTTGCTTCGCTTTCAGTCAACAAGCCAGATCATAAAAGATGCATGAAATTCATCCATACACACTCAGTTCCAACAACCTCCTACTGCATTTCCCCTACCTCCAAAATTGTTTGCCCAGTTGCTGTACACAGTGTCTTTTTTGGGCCTGAACTATAAAGTACTGAAGAATCGTGCTTTTTCAATGCAAAATGCTAACATCCTCTCCTCTGCAGTAGTGCAGCCCCTATTTCTTACAAATGTCCCATTGACACCAGCCACTGTAATCTACTTCCTGGGGTTTGAAGACATCAAACAGGGCTAATGGACAGGCAGCAGTGGGGGGAAAAAGTTAGAAAAAAGAGAACAAAAAAGCAGCTTGAGTTTGAAGCACAAGAGGAGGTACCACAAAAGGGCATCAGGCTAGTGAAGGATTTGAGGGTGGAGGACAGGTGGAGAGATTGAGAAGGACCTGCCAATGCTACTGCAGCATCTGGTGCCTGAGGTAGTTGGCTTAGGGCAGTGGTTAGGGAACAGGGATAAATTACCCCAAATGGGGTAAAAATGAAAATCCTGGGGGTAATGAGGATGGGACCCTAACCCCCTTCCCTCCTCCTCCTCCTCCTCCTCCTCAGCCTGGAGGGGGGATCCTCAGCTGCCCGATCACCCCCTTCCCACCCCCTTCTCCAGCCTGGCTGCAACCGAGCTATGGCGGATGGCAGCCAGCGATGGGCCCCGGCCGGCGGCAGGGCTGGCCATGGCGGAGGGCAGGGTGAGGCAAGTGGCCGGAGTGCCCCAGCCATGAGGAGCCTCTCCTTCTAGTGCCTGGAGAGGTGGATTGCGGCAGAGGGGGGCCCAGGCCAGGCTCAGCCTCCTAGCACCAGGGTGCTGCCGCCCCCCACGCCCCATTTCTGTTCCTGGAAGAACCTGTCGGGGGGGCAGTGGCGCTCGCCTGGCTGTGCGGCTTCCTTCGGCGGCACCTCCATGCCGGCCGGCCGGGCCTGGCAGAGCTTCTTGCCCTTCGTGCAGCAGCTGTCATGGCACTTCGATGGCAAGGCCCGCGGGAGCCCTGATGCCAAGGCCTGACGTGGCCACCGTGGTGAGCAGTCACTGGAGTTGGTGTCAGAGTGGGAGGCGGCATCGGGCGCCCCCAGCGGGCAAGCCACCTGCTGCTCTTCAATGGCCACCCAGGAGCCACCCGCCAGGGAAGAATGGGAGCCGCTCCCACGGGGCCAAAGACTGAGTGTGGCCCCGCCAGGCGTAGGAAGAGGAAGAGGAGGTGGTCTGGGCGCAGGCGGTGAGGCTTCAGTGGCAGCGCTTGACTGGCCGCGCGTGATCGAGATCCTTCCTTTCAAATCAAGGGGGTAATGTCAGTGTATATAAATTTTTTAGGAGGTAAAAGGTAAAAACAGTTCCCTGACCCCTGGCTTAGGGTGTGATGACATGGGGAAAGACTGTTCTATTACTTGTTCTCTCAGTTTTTTAAGATAAAATTTTCACAATTTCAACTTTTGTACTTTCTGTTTTTCCTACAATTTGTCTGCTTTTGAAAATTGGTTGGGGGGGCGCGCGCGCAAGTAGTTAGTCTTGCCTAGAGTGCAAAATAGCCTGGCACCAACCCTGCTGAGACCAGAGAATCTAATGTCAAAAACTAAATGGGGCTTTTTCAAAAGTTTTATCTATGCAAAATAGGAGAGCACACAGGAACTATTGCCCCAAAGTGTGTATCTCGCCCTGATCAAGGGGAAAGGCACTCCTTAAGTATAATCAGTTAAACGTAGTGTATCACTTAATTTCAAAACCATTTTTGGCTAAGACAAATACTTTCTGATACCCCAGGATTTGTCTTATTATCCATACATTCTAAGGTGTCGATAAGCAAGACTAAAACTTAAGCTGTGACTTCCTGACTAAGTAATCTTTAGATTAAATATTGCCTCTTCCTTTGCTAAATTGAGATATAAATTACACATTGCCATCAATATTCCATATAGCTTACCTTTCGGTCAGAATGCAAACATAAGGTTGTAGAAACATGAAAGGGCCTTTTAAAAATGGTAACATTATGGTTAAGCAACAAACAAATTTTAATTAATATTTATAACATAATCACAAATTTAGCTTGCGTAATGGTAGTCCCGGCTCAAGTTACTGATCACATAATATGGCTAACAAAGCCTTCATGATGTATGTGTTTTATCCAGTCATTCAAAACTCAGTAGTTTGCACTGGGTCTTGACAGTTGCTAAATCCTGATCTTTTCCTTTGAGTCTGAGTCACAAAGACTATATCTCGAAAGTTCTAAAATAAACACACTTGTACTGACTTCTGCTAAATTTAATCCTTTCCACTTCTCTTTATGGCTCACATTTTATTACAATATATGCAGAATGCTTAGCTCCTCAAAACAGCTTTAACAGGTCATTTTCCTCCTATAATAGCCAAATCAGCAGCAAAAAGCACTTCATGATTGAAAATGCAATGACAGAAGAAAGCCTGATGGTAGAAATATGTACTGCTCAGTAACTTCCACATCTATGGAAGCAAAGGATTTTCACAGTGAGTACAGACTGTAGCTATTACAATCTCTTTATTTTCTTTTTTTAACAGCTACTCAGTGTAACTATGGGCAAGAGGCATTTATTGGTTCAGCACTATCAAGTGCCCTTGACCCACTGACATTATTGATCGCTTTTGCCATTGTCTTTACTCGTATTGGTCTACAAGGACAAAGCTGTATTCGCTGCTTCCCTCAACTATTAATTATGATCGGTATGATAAGCACTGAGAAAGCCCTTAGAAGCCAAGCAACTTTGTCTTTAAATGTGCACATAAAGGATGGGAACAATATACCAAACGGTGAACTCATGCAGATGCACTTCCTATGCTAACATATATTCTATTTATTTACAATATTTCGACCTTGCTTTTGTTGGCCTAAGGCTGAACAGGATGGGTCCACAGGAATAAAACATGCCGTACACATTGATTAAGAACAAACCGGGTTGGGCAGCCATGCTCTCCCTATTATATGCTGGGCAGGCAGACTGGAGTGAAACATCCTTCACTCAGGTCCACCAACCTGCATTCTCCCACTGGCCGGTGCTATCCAAAGACCAATGGTCTGGCTCCCACCATCACCTGCATTGCCATTTGGAGCCTCCATGCCAGGAGGCCACCACACAACAGCTGTTGGACCACGCTGCATCTCTGACCACAAACTGGGGTCTCCAAGTAAGTTTGGGCCCCAGCTTTCTGCCTCACAACAGAGTATCAGTAAACATGAATTCATATACTGTAGTTTGAAAATGAATACATAATAATACATTATAAGACTTTTAAAATGTGATGATGAGTTCTGAAGGCTACAGGCATACAGTGATGGAACACATCAATGTATTGGTCTTCTTCTCCCTCTGGCAACTCAACAGTCTGCCACTTTAGGCATTTCCCATTGGCAGGTGAAATTTCTAGAGCAGTAACTCTCAGCCTTGGGGATTCTATGTGTTATTGGACTGCTGTTCTCAGAAGCCTTCAGCACCAGCCTTGCTGACTGAGGTTTCTGGAAACTGCTGTCCAAGAAGACCTGGGTTTCCCAAGGTTGAGATTCACTGTTCAAGAGGACGAGTGATAAAGAAAAATATCTCTTCCCATTCTGAATTGTCAAATGATAATGGTGGTATGGCTTTTCCAACAGTTATGACTTTTCTTTGAGTGGTGCAGAACTGTGGAAACAACTTTCACAATGTAATATTACTGCAACACTATCATGTTCAGAAATCTTCATTTTGAACATAAACTTCGATCGTGGCTTTAGCTTTTCGGACTAGGTGCTGTGCATGTCCACTTGGAAGTAAAGTAAAATGTGAAGAAGATTATGGCAAGAGGTCCCGCATATGGTGGTGGGGACACAGTTAAATTGTATTTTAGTTTATGTGTTGTATGTTTTTTTGTTTATGTTATAGTTATAGAAAATAAAAGAAATTTTAAAAAGTAAATTAAAAGGGGCAGTTTTAGACAGCTGGCATCCCTGGAATCACATCCTCTTGAACTCATGGTGAAGACTGCACTGTTAGTTATTAAATACTTTTAAAAACCATTCTATTTCTGAAATCGTATGTCTGACTCATCACTGATTAATACAGAAACCTCATACCTGATCCTCTACTGTACAGCATGGTCTCATACTGATTCAGCAACAGCTGTAAAGAATGATATGACTTGGTTATATTTTATTTATTGATGTTCATATTTATTGTCTACTTTTCAGCATAGATGGTGTTAAATGGGATATGGGATATCTCCCATCCCAGGGAATGACCAATCATAGACTTGTTTTGCTTTAGCAAGCTTGAGAAAACATCTGCCCACTGGATACATGGATCTGAATGATGCTATGATGTGACTTATGTAAAAAATGCAAAGTAGAAGTGTATCCTGCACAGGCTGGAGCTCTTTTTCAGCTTAGGAAAAAAGGAAACAACACAAACATACCATAGAATTATTTGTAATTGGGGAGATTTGGCAGAAATAAACATGGGCGTATCTGTGAAAAACAATTTTGGTGGTGCTTTCAAAATCGAACTTTTTAGTCAGTACAAGTTGAATCCTGTATAGGATGGAGCTTTTGCTTTAGAGAAATCAGTAGACATTTTCCCAGTCTTCCAGACTGGAAGTATATCCTCTATAGGAGTGGTTCTCAACCTTGGGTAACCGAGGTGTTCTTGGACTGCAGTTCCCAGGAGCCTTCACCACTAGCTGTGTTGGCCAGGGTTTTGGGGAATTGTAGTCTTGCCTGGGTTACCCAAAGTTGAGAAGCACTGCTTAACAGGACAGAGTTTTTATTCTGTGCAAAAAGCAGTAGCCTGCAGAAGACATAAGTATATTCTGTGGAGGACAAAGCACATTTTATCAAGAAATTGTAGAACAATATGTATGTCAACTTGCATTGAAAGACTACTGAATGCTACTTTGGGGGACTTTGGTAGGCTCTGGCAGAACCAGGAAGGGATTTCCTAAGCAAAAATCAAATTTCCATGGGGATTTGAAAGATTTGGTGTTTTACCAATTGTGAGGTAGAAGTGTATGCTAGTGCTGTTTTTCTGCACAGAAAACAAAAGAATAACATGTCCTTACATCTGCCATTAATGCTGATGGGACTTTATAGGATTTTGTCCCACTCAAGAAAGGTTTGAATTCGACGCATGTTTTCATTTACATAAAAGTATACAAAAATTTCATGAAATCCCACAATTTTCCCCCAAAGATCTCACATGGAGCTCACCGTGAGAAATTTTAAAAATCCTCTTGTTTTGTCACTGACAGTAAGACAAGCGAGATTCACATCTTTTTCTCTCTATAAACAAAAATCTTGGCTAGGACCCCTATGTGTCATAATTGAGCTACTGTATTTTGCAGAGGACAAACACCACATCAGCACTGCCCTTTGCTCTGAATGTTGTTGTTTAGTTGTTAAGCCGTGTCCGACTCTTCATGACCCCATGGACCAGAGCACGCCAGGCCCTCCTGACTTCCACTGCCTCCTGGAGTTTGGTCAAATTAATGTTGGTAGCTTCGATGACACTGTCCAGCCATCTTGTCCTCTGTCGTCCCATTATCCTCTCGTCTTTACTCTTTACCAACATCAGGGTCTTTTCCAGGGAGCCTTCTCTTCTCATCAGATGGCCAAAGTATTGGAGCCTCAGCTTCAGGACCTGTCGTTCCAGTGAGCACTCAGGGTTGATTTCCTTCAGAATGGATAGGTTTGTTCTCCTTGCAGTCCAGGGGACTCTCAAGAGTCTCCTCCAGCACCACAATTCAAAAGCATCAATTCTTCCTATCCTATGAAAGAGGTAAACCTGTGAAACAGTGATTAACTCATGGTCACTCAGTAAACTGGACAGCTAAATAAACTTTGAGGAAAGGCAAGCTCACTTTTAAAAAAATCCTTTGAAGATCCTGAGTTCCAAAGTTGCTGCACAGCATTCATCCGAAATGCAACACGTTGCAGCTCTTCTCTGTTGCATTTAGTGCATGGACAAAAAAAATTGAAATATTGGTTATAGAGACTAAAGTAGACACAGGATGTCTATGTCAGCATTGAAAGGCAGCTGAGGTAATGAAAAGTAAGGCTGCCTAGCTAATTTCTGTTATGCAGAGTGGAATTCTAGTTCCCACAAAATGTCTTGAGGCCAAAAGTGTATTTTTTTTCCTATGCAGCCTATCTCAGCAACGAATGGTAACAACACTGAGCAAACCCTAAAACTGGAAACATTATTCCTTTAGACTGCACATCAGTTGTGGGATTCTGGGTGTTGTAATCACAAAAAGTAACTTTGCCAAGCTCTGAACAAAGCTCTGCATACCTAGGCTGATGCTCATCTAGCTGAATCTGCTTCTTTTCATAAAAACAAAACAAAACAAAACAAAACAAAAAAACAAAAACAAAACAGCAGGCTGGAGCAGATGGATTATAATGTAGATGACTTTAGATTACTGTGCCGCTCTGCCTGATTTTATTTTTGTCTATTGAACTTGCATTTTGAAACCATCTATCCCCAGGGAAAACATCATTGAACTCTTTCATCAGATCAACACAGACCCATGCTGACATCTTCTTCTTTGTCTTTGTGTATCAAAACCTTTCGGTTTCCATTTCTAATTTTCTCATTTGGAATGAGCATGCTTCAAGAAAAGGCTGTCACGCTTTGAAACTCTATGGCAGAATCTTTTCAGATTCTACTATTATTCTGGCCTCAAGTTCTCTTACAGAGGCATTTTGCTACTGAAATTGTTTTCTCTTCTTAATCCAGTGGACTCTATTCTGACCTCCGTGTTCCAATAACATGACCTCCAATCTTATGACACAGAGGAAACGAGAAGAACGTGTGTGTGGTTGCTTTGCATCTGCCAATTACTAGCTGCACAGCAAAGCCAGTGGCTCAGATCTGCAGTAAGTGTGAGTCAAGACATTTTGTATTTGAACAAGGAGCCATGTGGAACCTTTCCCATTCAAGTGTTTTTCAAGTATTGTTGGATCACAGATATGAATTCCTGCTAGAACTGGAGTAGGCAAAATGTGTCCCCAGGACAGTTGTGGGCAGATTGTCATGTTTCCCAAATCCCTCTCCTTCATTATTTTCCACTCCTGGAAGCCTCCGAGAACAATGGGATCTTTGTATTTGCGAAGGCTTTCATGGCCATGATCTAATGGTTGTTGTGGGTTTTTCGGTCTCTTTGGCCATGTTCTGAAGGTTGTTCTTCCTATCGCCAGTCTCTGTGGTCAGCATCTTCAGAGGACAGCACTCTGTGCTCTGGTGTAGTTGGCACCCAAGCCAACTACACCAGAGCACAGAGTGCTGTCCTCTGAAGATGCCGGCCACAGAGACTGGTGAAACGTTAGGAAGAACAACCTTCAGAACACGGCCAAAGAGACCGAAAAACCCACAACAACCAATGGGATCTGTCTTAATTTTTAGGCATAGTTCCCTTCCTCAATCCCCAACTCCCCAACAAAACAGGAAGTGGTTGTTAAGGGACTTCCTGTTTCATTTTTCTTCTGGTTTTGCAATGCCTGTGGGATTTCCACAAGTAAGGAGTCAACATAATAACATCCATCTACTCACGTTCCTCAGCAGCTTATATACAGAGACATGTTATCTGGAATACTAGAGGTATTTTATAGGCATCATATAGTAGCTATTGATAACTTTATTCTCCATGGTACCCAAAGCAGCTCAATTTACCATCCCTACTTCAGTGCAGAGAAACCACCCAGAGTGGCATTGGCAGCCAGATGGGCAGTATAGAAGTCAAATAAATAAATAGACAGAGCATACAACATTCACATGGAGAAAGATACTTCTGGCTGATGCCCCCTAAGTTTGTTCAGAAAACCACGCCCATCAAGATTGCAAGGGATATTTCATCTGGTAGTATGTCAGAGTTGCTATCTCTACAAAAAGGGCAAGATAGTTTAAAAGAAGGGGTGGGGAACATGGTTTTCTCAGTGACTCTGGAAAAAAAAAGATAATTGTACTATTTTGTTACTTTTCAAGACTTAGAGTCAAATGTAGTCATGCACTGAAATGGATTAAATTTAAATCAATAGGATCAAACATACCTTGATTTTCTTATTAACCTGTTGCTCACTTCTGTCACAATGAGATTCTCCCAGAGATACATGCCTTAGCAATCAAAGTCAGTACATTAAACTCATGTTTACCTTCTAGTGACCAATTGAAAAACCAAAGTGCACTAAATGCAAGACACAAAGGTGACAAAAATCATATTCTATGAGAAACAGAGGTCTCTCACTGTATGTGGGAATCCCTTTGCAAAAAAAAAGGTGATTGTTTGGCACTGGTTGCTGAGGATGAGGAGAATGAGACTGATATTTCAAGGAAAGTAGTAACTGGAGTTTATCCATCCAGAACCCATGTCCAAAGGAGGCATATCTCAAGAATGGAATAGATGATGATTTGGGTGTTACGGTAAGTTCTGTACTTCCCCCCAAATGCACACGTATACCTGATAAAAGGATGAAATGAGAAATTTCCAGCATTATGTACAATCCAAAGAGTCTTACAAGTCATTGATTTCAACAAGAGAATGTTAACAATGTGGTTAATTATCATATTACAATCAATAGGACTTACATTTATTTAACTTTGTTTGGATTGCATTCATGTACACTGCCTACATTACTGGATCAATTTGCCTGCACAGTGATATGAAACTCTCAAATGCTAACATTTTCTGGATGCATGAATTTCAACACAATTTACAGCCAAAGCACTGACTGCAACAGAGGAATGTTCCCCCTTATATTGCATCTAGTTAAGATTTTACAGGTATTTTTATTTTAAATCAGAAGACCTTAGAGAGCCAGACATGAAAATGAGCATCTTCCTTACCAGACTAACAAATGTGTGAAATTTCATCGAAATCCATTCTCACAGTTTCATTATGCAAAGGATTAATGTTTAATGCAGGCAGGCTTCAGGCTCTCACTAATAAGAAATACTACAAAAGCCTATTGTGCAAGGGCAGAAATGTTCATCAGATATTCCAAGAACATCTAAAAGGTTTTACTGAGTATAGGTTTTATCTCCGAAACGTTTTGCTTGTGTCCAGGCAATTCTCCTATGGTTGTACCAAGAGGCTATGTGCCATGCAGGGTAGCAGGAAGAAGATTTTCCCTCCTCTTCTACCTCACATTTGTAGCCTTAATCTCTCTCTAGATTTGCAAAATAATATTTCTGGCTCTTGATTCAAAAGAAACATTCACATTAATTATAAACTACAAAATCTGCAGTTTGTTTCTTTTATATTTCTAATCAGAAAATAAGAAAAAAGTGGGCCAAACTAACATTGAGGGGAATGAGTTTATCTCATGATAAACTTGGCTCCCCTCCAGCAACAGGCTTTCTGTAGAGATAGATGCATTAACAGTCAAACTTGCAAATTATGTCTTCTTTACCATTCTGGTTCCAATCAGAAAACAAAGTGCTCTAACTGCAAAATATACAGGTGAAGAAAATCGTGGCCTGGAGGAGGACTTCAGCCAAAAGCAAAACAAAACAATGCATTGCGGTTTGTTTGTTTGTTTGCGTGCTCGCTTGATATACTGCCCTATTAGTTCAATGCACTAGTCTGGGCAGTTTACAACACAGAAAACATATACTAGTAAACTATAAATGAACAATAAGCAATTAAAACATTTAGCAGAATAAAACAAGTGGCACCAGAGGTTAAATGTGTTCTAATATAACACTGCAGTGCAATGTCATGCTAATGTGGCATAACAATAAAAGCATGGAGTAATAATAAATATATTGTCCAATTTGATGCCTTAGAGAAGCTGTTTTAAGTTTTATTATGCATAAAACTATGAAAAAAATCACCAATAATTTATCATAGCAAAATTAAAAGGGGGGGGCATGTCTGCTTGAAAGCAGAAACATGGAGACACTACACAGAAGAAAATATACTGGCTTAGAAAAGAAAGGGGAAAAAAGAGAACATAACTGGTTCAAAATACCTATCTTCAATGTGAACCCAAAACCATTAATGTGAATGTAAGCTCTTCCATTCATCAGCACAAATATCCTTGAAAAGATCACAGTGAAAGGCATGACAAAGTGAATGTATAAAATACATTCTGGCACAGTATAAAATCTGTGCCAGAGGCTAATAAACGGCAGGGGACACCACTTAGTTTAGATCATCCCCATTAGGTACCTCTAGAAAAGGACAACCCCAAAAGTGGATTCTTCCTTTTAAAAATATATATATTTCTTAGGATAGATTCGGACAGTCAAAGACACTCAGAAGTTGACTGAGTAGCAACTCGGCCCCTGACCACAAATCTCTCTAAAACATGTTCATGTTTGACTTTTCTTTCCTCAGCAGTTCTTCAAATGAGAAGTGAGATTCCGTAACTGGCTGGCATATAATAGTATTGTGGGTTTGAAGGTGATATTTGTTTAATCCTTTTTTTAACATTGTAATAATTTATTATTTGTTTTTTAACTTTATTTCTCTTACTACTGTAAGCTGTCTTGGGTCCTTTAGGAGAAAGGTGCCATATAGATATTTTAAATAATTTTTTAAAAATATGCACTGACTTTGGGGGGAAGTGCCAAAAAAAACACAACAGGATGAAACAGAGATATTTTATACATTAACAGAGTAGATATGGCATGGTTCAAGAGGCACTTGGCATGGTTAGGGTATTCCTACAAATCGCAGAAGTTTGCTTTGGTGTTTAGGGGTTAAAACTGCTAACATTTGAACAAAAAGTATTGGGTGCCAGTTGTAGTCAAAGAGGAAAGCAAGAGAGCTGAAGGAGAAGCTCCAATGAAAGACAAAACCTATCCTGGAAACTCTTGTCATTGAGCCCTGGGGAGGGGCTAGAATTACCTCACCGGACTCTGTTTATTCCCCTGCCACATGACAGCAACTGTTACAGGAACATGGAGCATAAGAAAGGAAGAAGGCAAGCTGGAGGGAGAAACTGAAGGTCCACCAGAATCCCAATGTTGATGCTACTGCATAGCAACCTTATCCGAGATCTTAGCCCTTTGTTTCCACATTTTCCATTTTCTTTGTACTACTCGAGAAGCATACAAATATGTACATATATTTATTTTGGAATGTGGGAGGGAATACCACAATGCACCTGTTTCCTTCACTGCAAATGAAAACACAATAATGGCAAAGTAAATAATTATCTCTCTTTCGCCGATGTCCTTTGATCATCCTAACTGTTGTTGGCTGAACTACCTGCCTTACAATGCCCAGTGGCATTGTAAGGGCCAGTCCTGCAAGGGCCTCATCAAATCACTTTTGAGTCATTGTGTGTCCTATGTTATGTAATATACTCCTGTCCTGTTTTTAAAGGCATTTGCTGTCCAATTTCAGTTTAAAGCTGAAGCCTCACACAAAGGTAAAGTAAAAGTCTTAAAATTGCCCATTGCCAGACAGCAGGCTGTCAAATGGTCACAGTCATCCTCACAACAGTAAAATAGGCTATATTTGTATTTAAATTATAATAATTTCTAAATTTAGCAGCACCAGGTAAGCTCAAATTACTATCAGTTCTTGTTCGGCAAAAGAAGTATCTTTTCTGTCCAGTATGCTGATACAGATCTGTAGTATTAAACAGAGAGTAGTAAGCAACATTCTTGCTGTCTTTAATCCTTTTTGCAATAATTAATCATAGGTATCTTGAACAGTTTCGTGGGTTTATATAAAACATTCTGGAAAATGTATAGAAACAGAATAGAGCAGTAGTGTTGACTGGTTTGGATTTTTTTTAAAAAGAATAATTTGCGTGCCTAACAACCCCAGAAAAATACTGGTTCCTTGCAGTTTAATCTTTCTTTTATGCCTTAAGAGTCTGAAGACCTGGATAGCTTAGTGGCTTTGGTAACTTTCCAACAATTATCAGTGATGTAGCAAACTGAGTGCATGGTTCACACAATCTTTAATAGGAACTTAAAGCTGCAGTGTTAGCTCGACAATAGGCCTTCCCAGTGGGACTTCTCTCTGAACCCATTAAGTGAACATGACAAGAAATGTTTATAATATCTAGGAGGGATTGACTAGGGCTAAAATGGATGAAGAGGCTGCTGAACCAGCAAGCTAAGGAACTCAATTATGAAACACGGTATAAAAATAAAAGTCCAATGCAATGTATTTCTATGCATAAGGTTCACTGACAGATACTTCACCAAGCTATGAGAGTGGCTATTGATAATGGCTAGTGTCACAAGGGCTGCTTCAAACATGTGGCCCGTCTGATTCATAGAGATAATGTATGTGCAGGAAAATATCTGCTTCCTATATCGTGCGAAACAGAGCATGATCAATAACATTTACACTGCCAGGGACCAACCACATTAGGAATCTGTTCAAAACTTGTAAAAAAGGTCTACCTCTTACATACATGTCACAACCTCATTCGATCCCTTGCATTAGGGCCAGCCCAAGGCACTTTGCTGCCGAGAGCAGAAAAGAAAATGCAGCCTCCACCCTCCAACCACGTAAAGAGGGATAACACCCAAGCTAGCCCAGTTATTTTGGCACGTGGAGCAGAAAACCCCATGAACATTGCTATTCCCTGGTGGCAGCATCTTTTTCAGAGGATAGTCCTCTTCTGGACAGAATGGCTGGTTAGAGCTCAGAAGAAGGGACTTTGAGGGTCTTGACACTGCTTGCACTTAAAAAGCAGATTAAGCAAGCACACAGTTCAGTTGATAACCCTCTAAGCCTCGACAGTGAGATATATTGTGCTTCCTTTTCATTTCTAGCAATTATTTTTGAACTTATTAAATGGTGTGGAGTGTCTCTCCAGCTGCAATTCACCTTCCCTTGTAAAGAGAGAGAGAGAGAGAGAGAGATTAGAGGGTGGTGGAGGACCACTGAGAAAACCTTTTGGGATGCATTTTCTCCACTCATGAGGTAGGATAGAAAGCTGTGTCATGTATGATGTTATCACAGACTTATGAACAGTTGTTCCTTTAAGGAGAATAAAAAACTTTTGAAGGGGTCCCAGTTTTCTTTTGCTCTATTTTATCATTTTAGCTATATATTTTTGATTTTTTTTTTCATTCTTGTGGTAAACTTATAGTTTCAGGGTGGCAAGCTACTGGAATTTTCAAGAGAAATCTCCAACAGTGAATTTTTGGAATTCCATAGGCAGGAGTAAAAACAAAGTCCTTTACTGTAAGCACGCCAAATACCCACAATGGCTTTATTACCACATGGCTCCTTCACCCCATAGATTACGTGAAAGCCTGGAGACTAATTTCGGCAAGAGCCACAATTTACTAGCCGTAGTAGCCCTCAGATGAATAGTTTCTTGTAAAATCAGTGGCAGCTTTATCCGACCAGAGTACAAATAAATCAGCTCTTATTATTCCACATTCATTTAATCCTGGGACATTAGTCAGTGAAACCTTTCTCAGTCCAATAAACAGCAGCAGCAGCAGTTTTTCTTTATGAGAGCAGTTGTTCATCCTAAATTAGAGTAGGCATTTGGGGAAGGCAGAAAATATCGCAGCATGATTTAAAGATATATAATATGAGGCTATAATAGTGCACAAAACTGTACCCATGTGTATCAATATAGCGAGGTCATAATTTTGGGGTTACTTTACAACACAGATTATTTTACCTGTCTACTTTGAAAGGCAGCCTCTTCATGGTGGTCGGTCACATTCCAGTTATTCTGGTTATGTTCTTAGGTATTTGAAATGGTTAGGCCAAGATACTACCGCATCCTTTCTTTCACACACACAAACTGGATGAAATTTCCTGAGGCTCTTAAATTGCCCTTGGAACTGTGGGGATGGTCTCTTTTTTTGCTCAGAAAATAAAAACTTCCAGCAATTGGAGCAAATGTGGGTTTGGTCACACTATTGAAATGAGTCAGTAAAAGTCAGTTTAACTGTAGAAGAGGTGATATCTTTATTTAGAATACTAAAAACCAAACATTCAGTGCAAGCTTTCATGAATAAAATTCACTCCTTCAGGCATTGGGTAAGGTAAAAGACAGTCGTGTCCGACTCTAGGGGGCGGTGCTCATCCCCGTTTCCAAGCCGTAGAGCCAGCGTTTGTCCGAAGACAGTTTCCATTGTCACGTGGCCAGCTGTTTACCTTCCCACCAAGGTGGTCCCTATTTATCTACTCGCATTTACATGCTTTCCAACTGCTAGGTTGGCGAGGAGCTGGGACAAAGCGACGGGAGCTCACTCTGTCGCATGGATTCGATCTTACAACTGCTGGTCTTCTGACCCTGCAGCACACAAAGGCTTCTGCGGTTTAGCCCGCAGCACCACCACGTCAGGCATTGGGTAGAAAAATTATAAATGAATGTCTCCAAATGGTTGTGGCAGAGGTCTGCCATGCATATCGCTTGAGGTGAACTGAGAGCTGGTTTCAACCCATTTGGGAGTGGGTGTTTTTAAATGCCTCAACTCTATTGCCATTTAGTTGGAATTTTCCACTTAGCCTTCAGGGTTGATTCCTTGAATAGAGTCCCTCTCCCATTATATTGCCTGTTTTGGAAATCAAGTTTCCTTTTTGGCTGGGGAGGGAGGGCAAAGAAAGGCCACATAGAAATTCAGCCATCCTCATCCTGAAGCTGGGATAAATTTTGGTTAACTCACAGGTAGGAAATAGCTAATCAAAAGCCAAATTAATTCCAAATTTATATATTACTTGAAGCTAGATCAATGTTACAAATAGAACACACACACACACACACACACACACACACACACACACACACACACACACACACACACACACACACACACAGAGAGAGAGACACACACACACCAAATCAGACTGCAAGGTTACTCTGGAGCCTAAAAACTTCTGCTCCTGGCATCCAATATTTGATAAAGCCCACAGACACAATTAACTCCAACACAGGTGAGCACACATGAAAAAACAATGCTCATAATCAAGTTTTGTTTTTTTTAAAAAACAAGCCCCTAGTGGGTGTTTAAAACAAGAACAAAAAAACCCACACGTTTCCAGGACAAAAAAAAAAAAATCCACTTAGCTATACGAACAGTTTCCCTTCCAAAATTTGCCTGGCCCTTTCATTGGGAACCTTTAAGAAATTATTAAAAACATGGGTATTCAAACAGCCCTTCCTGGATTTTAAAACACTCTGATTCTATAGTGTTCTCAATAACTAACATCCTACTTACCACCATGTTTTTATTTGATTTTACTTTATTATCCTTTTATTATCTGGTCCTCTGTGTAATTAATTTAGTTCCTTTTATCTGTTGTTTGCCATTGCTGATTATTGTTGTTGTTATGTTCCTGGCTTACCCTGTTTTGTAAACCACCCAGAGTGGCCTTAGAAGTCAGATGGGCGATATAAAAATAGATCGATCAATCGATCGATCGATCGATCAATCAATCAATCAATCAATCAATCAGTCAATCAATCAATCAATCAATCAAATAAATAAAAATACTCATGTAGATTGATGTTTTTAAATTTATTTCAGGCATGCTAAGCATGATGCAAAACTAGAAATACAGTGGTGCCCTGCATAACGAGCGATTCGTTCAACGATGAATCCGCTTAGTGATGTGTTTTTTGCGATCCTTTTTTCAATCGCATAATGATGTTTCTAATGGGAAAACATCACTTTGCGATGATCGGTAAGCGTTTTGCTTACCGATTTTCGCATAGCGATGTTTTGGAAACAGCTGATCGGCAGTTCCGAAATGGCCGCCGGGTAATTAAAATGGCTGCCCGCAGTGTTTTCGTGCCCTTTCCTCACTTACTGGGCAGCGAAAATGGCGGCTGCATGGAGGATTTCCACATAGCGGTGAGTTTACAGCCCATAGGAACACATTAAACGTGTTTTAATGCATTCCTATGGGCTTTTTTGCCCCACATAGCGACAAATCCACATAGCGACAATTTTTTTGGAACGGATTATCATCGCTATGCGGGGCACCACTGTATTACATATGTAACCAAGCCCTTAGTTGGGAAGGGCATGATTAACTTTTAGGGGCCTTTGATCATTTAAATCATCAGACTATTTGCATTTTTCTGTGCTTGCTCTGTATACAAGCTTTGCTTTCAGTGAGAAAGAATTCTGTGTAATATATGGAGAGCATAAATGAAAAATAAATCAATAAATCAAGCCTTTTATCTGGGTCTTAATAGGAGGAAAGGAAACTTGTGTAGCTACCAAATTTCTTACGTGTCCTTATTTATTTATTTATTTATTTATTTATTTATTTATTTATTTATTTATTTATTTATTTATTTGATTTATACCCCACCCGTCTGGCCTGTAAGACCACTCTAGGCAGCTAGAGTCAAAAGGACAGGGAAAATAAATTCACATCCCTAATATATAGATCCTTAATATATAGAGACATATACGGGCCTAATTTTTTTCTGATTACTAGGGGGAAGATTTCCATGACATTTCACATTTTCTCTGCAACCTACATTTGAACCCATAAGCAAGTTCAAACATGTTCATGGGTAATCTCTGGCCTTTCTCACCAGATTACTCATAAACATGTTCAAACCCACCCATATGCTCAAACATAGGTTGCAAAAAATGTATATGACATGTCATAGAAATCCTGCCCCTACCAATTAATTTAGAAAAACTGTGATAAACTAAATGATATCTTTATGATTCCATTCTTATTACATCCCCTCTCACAAAAGTATTAGCAGTAATTGTTATATTCTGCTAATGGAACTATATTTTGGTTTTGTTACAGTACCTTCTATTGATAGTGGTGGCAAGGAGTAAGGAGAGCTTTTCAGGCAGACCTCTTAATCCTTAAAGAGCTCTGCAAGTTTAGTTTACTAATTTTCAATGGACAAAGCTAGGGAAGTATAGTTTTCAAGGCAGAGAAACCTATTCTGTAATCAGCTGGAATGCAAAGTTTAGATACCAAGATGTATTTGGCTTAGATTGTGTTTAAGAATAATCCAGGATCTGTAATCACAGTTAGACCCTGCCTTGTTCTCACAAGCCATAATTTAAACAGACATATGCTCTGGAGTAAACAATATGTATGATGTATGGAAGTGAGAGCTGGACCATAAAGAAAGCAGACCGCTGAAGAATTGATGCCTTTGAATTGTGGTGCTGGAGGAGGCTCTTGAGAGTCCCCTGGACTGCAAGGAGAACAAACCTATCCATTCTAAAGGAAATCAACCCTGAGTGCTCACTGGAAGGACAGATCCTGAAGCTGAGGCTCCAGTACTTTGGCCATCTCATGAGAAGTGAAGACTCCTTGGAAAAGAGCTTGATGTTAGGAAAGTGTGGCGGCAAGAGGAGAAGGGGACGACAGAGGATGAGATGGCTGGACAGTGTCTGTGAAGCAACCAACATGAAATTGACACAACTACAGGAAGCAGTGGAAGATAGGAGGGCCTGGCGTGCTCTGGTCCATGGGGTCACGAAGAGTCGGACATGACTAAACAACTAAACGAATGAAACAATATGTAATTTGTTTCAAATCAGAGTTAAATGTTTCTTTTACAAAATAGTGATAAGGAGGGGACAGTATGCAAGGCTGAGCATGCTAGAACTCATTTACATAGTGAGAATCCCTAGTTTGTCATTATCTCTAAAGTGGGTCCAAGCTATCACTAGGACCAGGTTTCTCTTTATGAGCCTGCCTGGGTGTTAAGATCATCAAGACTTCCTCTTTCTCCCACCACCTTCACAAATGCCTTTGGTGGAGACATGAATGAGGGCCTTCTCTGCTGCTGCTCCCAGACTCTAGAATCCCCTCCCATGAGAGGCCAGACTGGCCCCATTTTTTGCTGTCTTTCCACAAACCAACAAATACCTTTCTCTTCAGACAGGCTTACCCTTGGTGGCTAGCTGAGAGGTATTTTAAATTGATTTTTATGCCTAGTTGCTTTTTATGAGTTTTTGGTGTTGATTTTGTTTACTGTTTTAAAGTGGTATTTGTTGGATTTAAAAATAATATTTGTATACTTACTGTTTTAACTTTTAATATTGTCTTCTACTGATGTAAGCTGCCTTCGATTCTTTTAAAGGACAAAAGCAGACTAGATAGGAATGAATGAATGAATGAATAATGTGGGTTGTTCTGTGTAATATTTGGATGCAAGTGAAAATCTATTTTTCCTTCCAATACTGAACAGGTTGGGCCTAAGTCTTAAAAAGTAACATCCCCAAGTTCTATCAAAACTCTTTGAAAATACACACACACAATGGATACAGATTGCATTCTATCCCATTCCTACAATCTCCTCGGAGGGAGAGACAATTCATGTGCAGGCTTTTATTTAGATCGTGCAGTTTTTAGCAGATTTCAACAATAGGAAATCTGTTGTTGCATTGCTTTAAAAAACTTGAAGTATCTGTAACCTATGACATTTCACAGTTGTGTGTTCTTCTTGCCTTTATAATTCTATCATAGATATGAATAAAAAGTGAAATATAATGTAATATGAGTTCCATTTTGCAGGCTATTTTTTTTTTTATTTTCCTTGATTGACTTCAGCAACTATGTAATTTGTCCAAACATGTGGCTATATCTTAATGAAAATTATAGCTTTCATTTTTTGCCCACATATTTCAAGAAAGAGATAATAATTATTGATGTGTACCATTTGGCACCAAGGAACTACTTACTTTTCCCTGAAACCAAATTTACTGCCATAGACAGCAATCTTCTACCCACTTACCTGAAAGTAAGCCTGCCTGACATTTGGTTCTCAGTGGACACCTACATGTTCCTGTTGCCTTATCAAATTATTCAAACCAATTAGGTTTTTTTAAAGAGTTTCAGTGTTGCTGATTTTATTAAGAGCCCTTTGATTTCTTCTGTTCTGCTTCTATGGTTTATTGTATAATGTACTTAGGGATGCTTTATAGTGGTCAAGAAAAGCTTCAGCCACATACGAGAGAACAAAAATAGTGTCATCGTAGTATATATTGGTATACGAAAATAGTTATCTGAGTGTGAAATCTTATGTAGGCAAAACAGTACCTTTCCCTCACAAGATGGATGTATCCATAATGCAGAGTCTGAGAAATTCCACAATTTGTAGAAGGAAAAATCTTGAGAGGAAGAATAGCTGGCAAAGGGAAGAATAGCTGAAAAGGAACAAGGAGAACTAGGTGGCCTAGTTCTCTTTGTTCCTTTTCTGCTGGAGGTTGCACATCACACTTTGGAAAAGGCAACTCTAAACAATGACATTGTGCCACCTTCAAACTAGTCTCCCAAGTTCTTCAGCCATTAAAGTCTTCTCCTTCCCACTCATCCTCCTTTTTTCTCCCCCTTGTATAATTGACCACTCCCAGTTTGCCAAAAAGCAGGACAAAAGAGGACACTGATTGTGGAATGTGGAATTGGCTAAATTGTTTTTTGTGATATGTACAGAAATGTAATGCATTTCATTCAAGTGCAGAAGACTATGTCCCAATGACTTGTGTGCTAGCTGAGTCTGGTACATCCAGATACTCACAGTGGACAGATAACTTAAAGATCTTTGATCTTCCTCTTTATCATTCATTGTCTTTAAATAGGGGTTACATAAAATGTCCCTTGGACCTGAAAACACAGGTATACAGTCAAAAGTATAGATATCTTGAAGACAGGAGGGCCTGGCGTGCTGTGTGGTCCATGGGTTCACGAAGAGTTGGACATGACTAAACGACTAAACAACAACAAAAATGGTTATCTTTTGGAAGGCCTTGGAGTGGAGGACTGTACTCCCAAAGAGGGAACATGTAGCCAGTCTGCATCAACATGAGGACTGAAAATGCTCTCTGGAGACAGATGCTGATAGACAGATGTTGTTGGGTATATGGGTGAAAATATGGGTGATGGAGCATTCTGCAAAAAAGACATGGCTGCTTGGCAGGAACTATGAACAGGAGAACTTCTGTGTCATATCATTTTATTGCAGGTCCCAGATGCACTTTCTAATAAAGAAATTGGGTGGTCAAATTACTATGACTTTTGAAGTATCAAAGGGACTCATTAGGTAGAACTTTAGAAGTCCCTACATTAATTTGAAAGCCCATGTTTTTTTAAAAAGCAAAATGATTTGATAAGAACTTGTAAGTTTCAGTGGCTTATGGAATACACATAAGATATTTCTGGAGTGACTCATATAATTTTTCACAGGAAGATTTTCTAGTTTAGACTGATTTGCCCAATTATAGGTATTTTAAAACCTTAGATTCCTTTGCTCTTTTCTCTGGGTGCTTCTTAAAAGAAAATGAATCCAAAGAATAAACAAATTTGGCTGACCATGGGTGATTGTCTGTCAGTTATTCTAGAGGAGAAAACAGTTGGGACATGGTGTATTGTGATGTGATTTTTTTTTTAGAAAAAGCAAAGTAGAATTGGAAATTTTTCTGCCTAATTAACAGCTTGTAACGACTGTCCTGGAAGTGGGAGTGTATTAACTTTGAACAAACAATGAATGCCAAATGTTACTAAATGTTACTAAATGGAACATTGCAGGAAATAAAAGCACAAGTCCTGGAGGTGGGGTGATGGTGGTGGAGAACAGAATTTCAATTTCTCACTTTCCAGAGCCACGAAATCTGCAAAATGGGGGTGAGGTGGGGAAATAAAATGCTCATTGACCAGACCCAATGTGCTATTAAAAAAGAGCACACAGAGAGTGGGGAGATAGGGGAAATGTTGGGAAGAAACAGGTGTCTTACACTTCTCTTTCAAAACAAGGGCTCAAGCTACAGTAAAACAGATTTAGGCAGAATATCAGAAAAAAATTCTTAACTGTTAGAGCAGTACGACAATGGAACTAGTTACCTCGGGAGGTGGTGAGCACTCCAGAGCAGGAGGCATGCAAGAGAAAATTGAACAACCACCTGTCACATTTGCTTTGATTTGGATTCATGCATTGGCCCCAGAGAATCAACTCAATGATTTTCTGATTCTAAGGCTAACCATCTGTTTAAAGGGATGTATTTCAGCTTTTTCTTTTTACAGATACCTCTTGTTTAATATAACATACAAGTCAGATATTACATCTGTTAGATTTCATGTAACATATGATCCACAGCCAAAGCATCCATTAAAAATTGACTCTGGGAGCTTTTACATGCCAGGTACCACAAGGAGGCAGAACATTCCCCCTTTAGATGTTGTGACAGTTGGCTTGCTTCAGATTGAGCGCAGCGCTAGAAGGAAGGATTGGTTAGCACTAACCAGTCCTTCTTTCTAGCTCCTTCTCTCTGCCGTGTCTTCTATCTCTCTCTTTTGTCAGCTGTGGCAGCTGTTATTTGCTGTTGCTCCGTTTGGTTATGTACATTAAAGAAATGTACGGATTATACACAAGTGTGTAAATTCAAGCAACTGTTAGTAAAAACATTTTATTCTGTCTCCTACAAATGTCTCAGAATGAGTTATTGGGACTTTAAGTGTCAGTTAATGAGAAAGGGTTGGACTCTGGGGAACTTTTAGCTATTATCCTTTGTGCATCTTTGTTTTTTAATTATTATAGTAATAAAACCAAAATAAAATTTAAAAAATTAAAAAATTAAAAAGACAAAAACATGGTGGCACCTTAAAGTCTAACTTTTATCTTTTCTAATGTGAGCTTTCATGGACAAGTCCATTTCATCAGACAGAGAAAGAGATATAATATGGCATCCGAATATAGATATCAAAATACAGAGATTGTGGTTGATTGGTAAGAAATTCAGTGGGAATTTAAAATTCTGGTGGTATGCAGGTACTTCACTGAAGCTTTGTGCTATAAAGGGCATGAGAACCTCTGACATAAAATAACTATTGTAGAGAACATGAATGTTAGTTAGATTGGACTTTTAGAGATGCTAATAATTTTTCTGCCACTACACATTTCCCTTTGTAATCAATTGCAATGGTGTGTGAATTACCCTGGGCAATGGATGACCACAAGACCAGAGTGAAGAATCTGTATTACTCATGAAGTTTCTGAGGTGAGAGATGCAAAGCGACGCATTACAGCAGGGGTCCCCAACCCCTGGTCCACGGCCTGGCACCGGGCCATGGCCTTCAAAGGACCGGGCCGCAGAGACAGGTCTCCCACCTCTCCCTGCACACACTCCCCCCACCCACGCCCACCTGCACACATGTCCTGACCACCTGCATGCATGGGTGACCCGCCCACCCGCAAATGTGAGTGAGTGCACTCCGCCCACCCACAAGTGTGCCCCTCCCACCTGTGAGCATGCCCCACCCATCTATGCATGTGCACCCTGCCCACCTGCGAGCACATGAGCATGGGCGCACGGACACTGCTCCCCCAACAAGTCCGCAGTTTGGTAAAGGTTGAGGACCACTGCAGTACAGTACAATATTTGTGGTGTTTATGTCTGGTAATTCTCTAAAAAGCCTTGGTTTATATTAAGTCCATTGATGTGTGTGTCTAACATGCGTATATATCTTATTTCAGCTGTTTCTCTCTGGATCTGGTCTAATGGGTAGCAAAAGGAATTTTACCAGGAATTCAAAACTCTGCAACACAAACCCTTCTGTGCCCGTGCTTCACAACTTAGCATACCTAGGCAAATTTGTCACTGTCTCCCATATTTGCTTTTTGCAGCATATGGTAAGTTCCGCTCAAGAATGAACTGAATTGAAATTCTTGATCATCCTTGTACTGGCTGTTGTGCATGCATTGGAAGCATGCATGTATGGCCTATTCATATAGTCTGTTCAAAGTATAGAGTCAAGTAGATGAACAGAGGTAAGCAACATGGACAATTGCCCTGATCCTTCCCATGCCCATGGGTTTATTAAAGGAATGGACAGAAATCCATGAGCAGGGCATCTTCTTTGTTATTGAGAAACTTGACTTTATGGAGTGTTAGCATGTTGTCCAAAGCAGTGTTCCAACTGACAATGGTGCAAAGGAGGTTCTGCTGAATGCTTTGTCCTAGTATTGTACCAGAAGGTCCGGAAATGATTTATTAGGTTTGTAAGTCATTATGAAAATGATAGGGATGTGCATACTGATTTGTTTTCATCTCAGTGTAAGATAGGAGGAAACATGTGCCACACTATGGATCAGGCACAATTGCCCCAGTGTCACCCACCAGCTCTACTGTTCATCTCTTCTCTTGGCAATGAAGTTAAGAAGGCAGTGGCTGCCAAGTTACCCACTATTTTTATTTTTTGAAGGTTTCCCCCAAATACTTGAAACAGCATCTGAAACAGTGCAGGAAAATGAGAGGGACAAGTGGCTTCCCAAATCAAGCAACTGCTGCTAGGTCAATCCGTACCTGAGGGCTCAAATGGGGTAGGAGATTGAGTAGAAGGAGGCAAGCTGCTGTGGCTGGAATTTTCTAGAACAGCTTGGCACATACTTTGGCATCATTTTGTGTGTGTGGGGGGGAGGGTCTACATGTCCTTGGTGGTGGTTTTGATGAACTTCCCAAGGGAATGTGGCAGTCCATGCTATTGTGGCAGCCCATTAGTTATGCTCTTTAGCCATGATGTCCATGAAATGGAATATAAACTAAAGTGAGATTGTTTTGGCAGTCTCCCTGTAGTGAATATAACGTATATTCTGGGCCTATGAGAATAGGATACACAGCTGTAGATATTGAAACCGGAAGTATCCAGGCCACTTTCATTTTGTAAGCAAATGATGAAGCAAACAAACAATATTCATACTCTGTCACACGCACACACTTCTGGAAAACTTGGCAATATGAATATTTAGATATGCCTGACTTGAGCCAAACAACAACAAAAACAACTAAGCACTTACTATATGGCACCATGAAAATATTTATGGGCACACATTACAACACGATACAGCAGCCTGGTGCAGACATCTATTCCTAAAAGCAGAAATTAAGAGAATATTGAATGAAGAAAGAATAACAGAATTTTAAAACCGACGCTGCCAGCAAAAGTCAACTCCTGGCAGTTGATTTGGATGAAACCTGCATTGTAACGTAGTCGCTTCTTATCAGATGAGATTTGTATTCAGGTTGCCTGATGCAGCCTGTAGTTGAAGGCACTGCAGGCTGCCGCTCCTTGTGATTGGCTCTGACATGTGCAGTTGAAAGGGCTCTTACACTGAGAATGATCTTCTTTTTTAGCCTGTATTGAGTTGGGACTGATTTTGATAGCCCGTTTCAGTCAAGAACCATAAAGTTATTGCACATTTAAAACTGTCACTATGAGCCTCATTCTCTCTCTCTCTCTCTCTCTCTCTCTCTCCCTTTCTCCTTCTCTCTCTCTCTCTCTCTCTCTCTCTCTCTCATCACAGGACTGCAAGGTTACAGAAAGGTCTAATCAATTGTCAAACTCTCCTTTATCACTGAGAAGGTGTTTTTTTTTTTAAAAAAATGTAACTGCCCTGCTGTAGGGGGTTCTTCTGACTACACAGCACCCTTTTTCACATACAATGCTACCATGATTAATGTCCTCCCACCTCAGACCTTGTTAAAACCTGTTCTTTAAAGCAGCCTGGCGCACCACAGAGAGAGCAAGAGCGAGGTTGCATAAATCAACGTGTTCTCACAGCCCCCAGGATATCCATTATAGATGCCAGCTGGATGACTGGAAGATAGAGAAAAATGAATATTGTATCCTGTGGCCTTTTGCCTCTAATGACCACTTTTCAACATTTTTGAAGGCATGATTAAATTTTGATAACTGGGGAAGTCACTCTGAACAGGCTGAAATAGAGATAAATTGACTGAGGGTCTGACATCTCAGTGGAGAGCAGGCAACTAATTAGTGTGTGAATCGCACTCTGAAAGAGATGTAAAAGGGAGGCAGGTTTAATCAGAGGCGCTGCTGAGGTACAGGAATAGTCAGGGATAATTGCGGCCTAGGTAGAAATCACAGGCTCAACGAGCGGCTTTTTCTGTCTGCTTGATTGGCAGCCGCTGACCTAGTGTCTCAAACCCTTGAACTCATACAACAGTAACAGCCTTGTCAAAGCAATTTGCTTGCCGCTCTCTATGACCGGTTATTTCAGCTGTGGTGCTGGGACACCCAATTTGAAAGGGTACTTTGCTCTTTTGCTTCAGAGGGAGCTGGGCGGAACAGCCTCATTATTTTTGATGACTTTACTTTTGAACCTTTTACCCCCGCCTCCCCTTCCACACACTCCACACACTCCCACCTATACCCTCTCACTAGGGACTCTTCTGGACAGATGAAGTGTCAGATCAATTTAACTGTTGATTGTGGGACAAGGGAGGGAGGGAAAGAAAGAAAGGAGGCAGGGAAGCCTCGAAGGTGGGGCTAGTGCGTGTGTGTTTGTATGTGTGCAAGCATACGGAATAGTTTATGTTAACTCACCAGAATGGAGCTTCTTCAGTAGGTCATTGGTGTACATGCAACTTGATATATGAGTTATGCACTCCAGGACTGCACAGCTTATTTCATCATTAGGTTTAGGAACTAAAGGTAACACATTTCATTCCTCTAATGCCTTGTGAGACAAAACCACCATATTCTGGGCAGCTAAAACATAGCTAAATGACTGACAGCAGTACTAAGAGCAGTAAAGTTGGCTAAAACTCTGTCTTGTTCATGGTTTCCTCTCTCCAGCCCTGTCCTTGTGAGAATTTTCTGCCTTATATAAGAATAAAGATGCGTAACAGCAAATTCTGAATGCAACATTAGCCATCCTTGGCGTGTGCAAAGAGCAGTGGGCATGAATGACGATGAAGTGGGCACCTTGTTGACTTTCTCCACCTGAGAATGAATTAGTGTTTCTCAGTATTAACTTTTCTTTTCTGCCCAAGGCGCTCTAGTTCCCTTTCTAAACCAATCAGTCCCCCAGGACTGGTATTGTATCAAAAAAAACCAGAAGCCTACTGTGATTGGGTTTTGATGTGACACTTTTCTGCCATTGCACAGCCTTCAGCTAGGATTTTTAGAACATATTTCACATGATAATGAGGACCAGTTGTTACTACGGGTACATAATTAGATGCCTGCTGAAAATTATTGCTTTATTACTAGATGGGTAGAACAGTCAGTCGCTTTACCACTCTCTCTCAGTCTCACCCCTCTTATTCAAGAGACTCAAAACAGCAAAGTAATTATTTCTTATCAAAGCAAAGAAAAAAAACATGGAAGACATGTAGGAGCTGAATCTAAACCTTATTATCAATACAATTAGATAAGAGATGTATGGTTCCTCTTGAAGGCTCAGAAAAAAAGAAGATGAAATACCTACAGGTAGATATGGGGTCAAACTGTACATTGCATGTAAGCAGCTGTCAACTGAGGGAATTCTGTAATTGCTTGAAGGCATCAGATTATCACAACAGGTGCTTTCCACGCCAACCACAGTTTGCGTCTTACCTTGCTTTGTGTAGTGGTAGGTCATCGGGATGACTGCTAATGACAGGAACTTCTGGAAGTCATTAATTTATAGAGTTGCCATAAATGGCAAGTGACTGGATGATGCATAACAGCCACTTCGGAAGATAAGAATGGACTTTGTTTGGAAATAAGATTTTTCAGGCACAAAGAACTTTGTTTGGAGCACTAACATAATTTCAGGTTCTAATGATGTGCTATTTGTAAAATATATTTTGACCCTCAGCTATAAGAAGAGCAATGGGATTACCTGGGGCTATGTTATGGGTAACAGAGAACCTGAGAAGACCTAGAGTCAAGTGCATGTCAAACTTTTATTGCTATTTATTTATTTAATCTATATACTGCCCCGTTAATGCAAAAGCACTATGAAGCTTGTAATGTCTTCAAGATATGCAATCTCAGCAGTCTTGTGGGACTTTATCCTTCCCTCTTTCTTTTGCTGTGCTTAGGTCTAAGCCACCTTCTGGAAGTACAGCCAGGCAGAAAAGGAGGGCAACTATCATATTTCCAGCAACCTGTGATTTGACTTCCTTCATTTGCAGGACTTACAGAGGCTCTTGGAGAAAGAGGAAAAAGAAAAGCAGAGAGGGCAATCCTAGGAATTTGTGCGTGCATGCAGTGGGACAAGAAGGAAAAAAAAGACCAAAAAGTAGAAGGGAGTATAAGAAGGCAGGCGAGTAAAGGCTTCACTCGTGTTAGCGCTGACCACCTTTGAGAAGGAAGCTGAGGAGAAGGGGGATGGGCCAATCATCCAAGGGGGAGAGTCAAATAAGGAACCCAAGGAAGGGGAACAAGAGACTTTAACCCAGTGCATGAGGGGGATGGGAATTGGTGAAGGAGAATCAGAAAAGGCAGGAAACAAGAAGGAGAGGGAGAGAGGGAGGGAGGCAGGACCAGAAGAAGTTATAAAAAGAGATGAACCCTTGCCACCGAGGTGGGAGTGGATTTGGATGAAGGAACCTTGGACTGGGAAATGGGAGTGGATAAAGGTACCTAGAGAAGAGGCAGATTATCGCCAGAGGTCTGCTATTCCAATGAGACCTTCTTACTGGGGGGAGACTAAAGCATAGGAGTGGAGGAAGAAGATTAGGGAGGAGAGAGAAAGAGTGGAGGAGGAAAGGCGGAGACAGAATGAATGGAATGCTCTGGTGAAGAAGACAGAGGAGTGGAGAAGATGTGGGAGACAGTGGATAGGCAGGGGAATACCCTCTGGGACAGTCTTCCCAGAGATGATGTTGTGTATGGGCTGCCAGGTCCACCAACCCCAGCGTTAAAAGACTAGACAAATGTTGAGCCACCAGGACCGTGGAATTCGAGTTACAGAAATCCGTTACTTGTTGAAGGAAGGAGATACTGAGACCGAGTTAGTTAAGGACATTGGTTTATATGTTCCTGTGTTAAAAGAGCAATCTTCATACTTGAAAATGGGTTAGAAGCAAACACGGTGCAGAACGAACCTTCACAGGGAGTCCTCAAAAATTCCTCTCATCAGTGAATTTTTAGAAGCATTTTACATATCAACACCCCCCCCCCATGATCGGCTCCCTCCCTTCTTGTCCTTATCCTCTGACCTTTCCTGTTATCATAAATGTCTCCTGTTCTCTGTCTTAAATGCTGTTGTTATCAATTCCTCTTGAATGCCATTGATATCAAACAAATATTACAATGCATTTTCCTCAGTGGAAACAACATGGCTCCTTTGATTGCCACTGCTGTTACAGAGGAGTGGAACAACCTGTAGTGTATAGTTAGATACTCATTTTAGAAATGCCATGGAAGATCATTAGAATTTGAATCATATGGCCCTGGAGCAATTTTTGTGAATGATACCATGGATCTTCGAATGAACCATGTAGGTGCACCAGTCAAAGTGTTCTGAAATTATGTACCAGAAATGGACACACAATATTTACCACTTACATAAGTGATGGAAAATTCAGTGAATTACCCATGGTCAGAAAGGGAGTCAGTGACAAATTTCAGGAATATGAACCTCTTTTTTTCTGACTCATAGTGCTGTGCCTGTTCAATGAACATGCTGACTCTACGTCTAGTTATTACCAGCAATCAATGATTCTACGTTCTTGGGAGAAAACAAGCAGTGAGGCATTCACAGATGACAAGCTTAAATTGGACAAGACGCAGAATGTGTCACAACACTGCCTGGCAAAACATAAAAGCTTAAACTAAAAGGCCCTAAGCAGTCTATCGACATAGTAGAAACTGTCAGCGAACATTTCAGGTGCTTTCACCTCTAACCTATTTGGTCTGAGTCAGGCTTCTGGTCTGGGTTGACCAGATGGGTAATGTGGTCACAGGTGATAGTTAGTTGTGTAGCATCAAGGACATCAAGTTGACATAATCCTGTAGGCTGCTGCTCAGGTCACTTTCAATCCAGACAGATAAAGAAGTATCAAAGCATATTTCAAATGCTTCCTGACAGTTTATCACAAAATGATTGAACCGTGACACAGGTGGCAGTGACAGCTCGGATTTGTGGCACTCCTGTGCTGGAGCAGGCAGTCTGAAGATGTGGCAGACATTGGCTACTGCATTCCAACCTGTTTTTATTTTGTTTAAAGTAATGAGTGCTGTCCATTCGTAGCTCAATAATAGTCCAAGGGAGCAGGGAAAGTCCTGTGTGTGTGGTAGAGTATGTACAGATAGTACAGATCTTGCGAAAGTGACCATTGTGGGCTCCTATTACTAGAATTCACCAGCCATACATGGCGATGTTGGCTAGGGAATTCTGGGTATGGTAATTCAAAGAAGTAATTTCTCCATGCTACAAAAAAGGCAAGTCTGTTGGTGCTGTGTTTTGCTTCTTCTGCTTGGTCCAATAGAATGCTATATGCACAACTGGCTTGAAGCTGACTTGTGGAGGAGCAACCTACCTCTATTTCAAAAGGTACCACAGTGAAAGACATAATAAGTGGGCTAGAATGTGACCTCTTGAGTTCCTATACATGCCTATCCCAACCAAATTAAAGTTTCTTAAAGAAGTTAAAATTGGTCTTAATGTATTAGGATAAATGGCATTTACTCAAAGGTAAGCAAAGACAATATAATAATCTGTAATGAAGAATAAAGGATAAGAGGCATGGCAGATGTGATAGGCTGGCCTGTTCACAACAGATAAAGGCCACAATTCTCCATGGGAGGAAACATCAACCATCAATAGTGGCTTCTTTAATTCTTAGTGGACAAGGGCTGAGAGAAGACAGAGGACTGTCATAAATTCCAGTCAGATCCAAGAGTGAGCAAGATGTTTGTTATTCCATAGCTTGGGGTGAGAATCAGTAGCCAGATATCAGGTAAGGACTCCAGACCCAGAGGACAAAACCATCTTTAGAAACCCACCAGGAAGTCTTCCACGTACAGTGGGGTCTCGACTTACGAACGGCTCGACATACGAACGTTTCAACTTACGAACTGCTCTCATAGGAATATATGGACTCGACTTACGAACTTAGATTCGAGTTACGAACTTTTTTTTCCTTTTTTTAAAAGCTAAGTCATCTTAGGTTAAAAGAAAAAAAAGAAAAAATATCCCCCTCTAGTGCCAGAAGGTGGAATAGCAGTTTCCCATTAGTTTCTATGGACGAAAAAAGCAGATACGGATTAAATGGTTTTCAATGCATTCCTATGGGAAATGCAGATTCGACTTAAGAACTTTTCGACCTGAGAACTGCCTTCCAATATGGATTAAGTTCGTAAGTCGAGACCCCACTGTAGTGTAAATTCTCCTCTTTTCCTAGAAACTGCTAGTTCCCTGTTGAAGATTCAAGGTACTATCAAGTTCTAGTCTCTCTTAGGCTGGCTTGGTGACAGCTGGGATAGCCCTGGATTTTAGCCAGATTCCACACATTGGAAGAAATGTCAGCTTTTTTTGATGATGCCAGCCTCAGTTCTTTGTAATGCCACCAATCAATCTCTGAATCTTTGGTAGCAACATTACGGGAAACTGAGGGATGATTTTTTTAAAAAGATTTTTTTGGTGCTGTGTCACCCACTGCAGATTTGAGAGCTCATTTCTTATCTTCACTTTGAAAACAATATCCTCATTGGGCCTCCAAACAGTCACTATAAAATGACTTCTCGTGGGATCAAAGGCCAGTGGAAAAATCTACATAAGGGTGGAGAACCTCTGTGGGGCTGATGGCTATTTTTCAGATTGTCTGCATGTGTGGGAGTTGCATTCCCAAAGGACCTGGCCAAAGGGGGAAAGGACAGAGTGGATGCACAGCTGCATCATCATCATCATCATCATCATCATCATCATCATCATCATCATCATCATCATCATCATCATCATCATTATTATTATTATTATTATTATTATTATTATTATTATTATTATTATTATTATTATTATTATTATTATTATTATTATTATTATTATATACCAGGCACAGTCAATCAAAGTTATAAAACATTGATATTATATAACAGATACAGTGGTGCCTCGCTTAACAACAATAACCCATTCCAGGAAAATTGCCTTTAAGCGAAAACATCGTAAAGCGAAATAAAAAACCCCATTGAAATGCATTGAAACCCATTCAATGTGTTCCAGTGGGGTAAAAACTCACCATCCAGTGAAGATCCTCCATACAGCGGCCATTTTTGCTGGCTGTATAGCGAGGAATCCATCCCTAAACACAGTGGGAAGCCATTTTAATTATCCAGTGACCATTTTGAAACAGCCCATCAGCTGTTAGAAAAATGTTGTTTTGCGAAGAATTGGTTCCAGAAGCAGGGAACCGATCATCGCAAAGCGAAATTCCCCCATTTAGACCATCATTTTGTGATTGCAATTGCGATCGCAAAAAGATCAATGTAAAGCGGATTCGTCGTAATGCGAGGCAATCATAAAGCGAGGCACCACTGTACGAGTTTTAACAAAAAACCTAAGCATCTGTTAAATATCAACACAGTATATAGGCTGTTTCAAATATTAACCTTTTTTGGAGTTCTGTTGCTATTATTTCTGGAATCTGCAACTGCTTATGAAACTAACTGTATGAAATTTCTTGATGCTGTTCCTTCTTCTTCTTCTTCTTCTTCTTCTTCTTCTTCTTATTATTATTATTATTATTCTTATTATTATTATTATTATTATTATTATTATTATTATTATTATTATTATTATTATTATTATTATTATTATTATTATTATCATCATCATCATCATCCTGTGTATGAAACACTGGTAAGGTTTTGTTAGTTACAAGCTGATAAGCAACAGACCATATCACCTGTAATTTTGCTCACCTCTTTTTATTTCATAAAATAATTATTTAAATTAAATGAAAAACATTCACAGTGTACAAGAAAGTTTGTAAATTTTGACTTTTTTATTTCATAAAAAATTATTCATTTTGTTCAGAATATTGAGGCTTACTCTAATAAGGCAGCACTGAGCAGCCAGAGCAAGAGAAGCATCACAGAATCATAGCTCAGTGATTCTCTAATGCCTAAATAGTCTCCCCAACCTTCCAGACAGGTAATACCAAAAACAAACACTATTCAAGCGAAGCAAGATATGGAAGGAACCCAGATGCCTGACAATACAGTTAAACTGAGTGAAGACTTCTGATGATTAAGCACAGTAAGCAAGTAAAGTCTTACTGTGGTCAAAAAAAACAGAACAAGAGACAGCAATAAAGACTGAAAACCTTCGGGATAGGTTTAATAATAAATATTGGGAAGCTACAGACCTGCAGATTGCCACCAGTTTTTAGAGGGAACTGGCATCTCTGATTTTAGATAATGGGAAGCTTTATTGCCACTTTTTGCATGCAGTATGTTTAAAATTAATATTTCTTGGAGGTCCATGGGCTACCTGTGGTCCACTGGCTATATTTTACCCACCTCTGTGGCAGCTTTAGGTATCTGTTGGGTTGCCAACAGTGCCTCCTGAAAGAAGAACCAGCTTGTGTAGTCACGGGCAAGCTGCACAGTGCCAGCATGTCCCCAGAAGAAGGGAATGGTAGACCACTTCTGTGTACTCTGTACCTTGAAGACCCTGGAAAAGGTTGCTACAAGTCAGAATTGACTTGATGGCACACAATACAAACATGACCCTGAAACCATGTTACACACCAGAGTTTGGAAAGTTACTTTTAGAAAGAATGTTTATACAGTATTGACATGCAGAAGTTATCTATAACTGAGTAGTGGTAGGAGGATGCTTTGGGTCCCAAACCATCATCTATCCATGGCTTCAGGAATCATTATATTCATTCTTCTCAAAGGTAACTTTCTGGGCTTGTGATATTTAGCTAAATGGGCTGCTAGTCATTCAAGTCAAGATACCAACACTCTCCATGATACCTAACAAGTGAACAGGTTCTCTGCATTTACTCTGGAAAACTAATTGACAGAGCAGCTTCTTGAACCTCCAAGCAGGTAACAAAGCTGCTGATCTATGGATGTGAAGACTATTTATGCAGCCACTGCAGTGCAGAATAGTCTGCATTCAGTGTACTCAGTACAAAATTACCTGAAAATAGTTCTGAAGACTTCTGCATCTGACATGGAGTGTGATGAGTAGAGAAAGCGCTTCCCAGAGCACTCATCATAGAAGCTTAGGTTCCAAAGGAGTGGTCATGTCCTGTCAATTCCCAGTGCGCATGTGAAATCTCTTCACACCCTCTTGCCATGTATCATTGGAAATTATAGGGTGATGATGTCTTATATTCCTAATGAAAAGTTAATTCTTTGGCACTGAAATTGAAACAGGTGTAATGAGTAGAAGAGGCTGGTAATGCCTTTTGTGACATCTCCAGCTTTGGGCAGAAATATCTTATTCAACATACAACGAAAGCAATGATGCTTACATAGGAAATGCAAATGTTTGAGAGGCACAGCAATTTTCAGCTGGGTTAATAGTAGTAGAATGTAATAAAAAAATAAAGGTTTTCAATTAATGACCTTTCTTTCTCTTTGTTTTCTCTGCATGATTTCTGCTTTTTCGGTGTCAGCTTATGTGGCGAAATAGTTCTGAAGGTATTAGCAATAAAAACAGGCACAATAAATTTGTATAGGCCAGGCAGCAGTGATGACTTAATTGCTACTTTAGTGAAAAGGCTGCAGCTATTATGCTAAATTATTAAAAATAACACCCAATGTAATTTGTCAGGACGTTAGCCATTACTGTATACAGTGGGAGGGGGGAATAAAAAAGAAGAAGAATCAATTTTAACATTACAGTGTTTGGGGGAAAAAAGAATGCTGGAAGGATAATTTATTGAAATTCATCCTCTTAACTAAGTGAGCTCAGGTGTGCCAAATGTTCCCAGACATGGGTGCCTTTATTGATGTTTAGGCAGGAAAATGTTTAACAACACGGCCAAATAAGTGGGTATTTCCTCGTGCTATTTTCTATGACAAAGAAGAGCAGCACACAGAGCTCTGATGGTTATCTTGCAAGCAAATGGAAGGGCCAAAAGAGATTCTGAACCAACAAACACCAAAATGATGCCACCCAGCTATATTAGAAAGAATCCAAATGGAGAAAAATAACTCAGAAATATTGCCTTTCTCAGACTACAGTTGCCAGAAATCTCCAATCACCATGACCACCGTTCCCCACTGCTTCCAACTCAACGTCAATGGGAAAGTTGTAAGAGAAGATAAATTAAAGGAATGTCCCCTGCCAATGCCCCCAGCAGCTGCCTATATATTACTTCCAGCGTCACTGACAAAATGCTGATGCATATCAGTTGTTCGGGAACATCAACAGCAAGATGGCCAATGTAGGAACAGAACAATCGACTTTATGGATCTTTGATCTGATTCAGAACACTGTTCTTATGTTATTATTACTAGAGATGGGCACAAATTTTAAAAAATTGTGATTTGTTGCGATTTGTAATTCATCAAGGTTGATGAATCACAAATCATAAATTTACATTTTTTTCTGATGAAGTGATGAAGCAAATAATTGATTTATCTTTATTTTAAAATCCTATAAATGGCATCCCAGGCACCTTCAGACACAAAAATCATAGAGACGTTCCACATGACACTCTTCTGCAAAAGCTCCAAGTTTGGTGAAGTTTGGGTTTTGGACATCTGAGTTATACACCGACAAAGAGAAAAAAAGACCTAGAGACACCAAAATCACACAAAAGCTTCTGCCAACTCTCCTCTATAAGCAATGCAAGTTTGGTGAAGGGTGGGTTTCGGATGTCCAAGTTAGAAATCCACAAAATGGGTTCCCTCAGAGAAGTGACAGAGGCAGCTGGCATAGATGTAGGTTAGTTTGCTTCAGGCACAGAGTTGGCTGGCATTGAGGTAGTTTAGTTTGCCCCCAGGTTCAGAGGCAGATGGAATAGACATAAAATGCTGGCAGAGAATAAGTATTGTGCCCTGAGTGGCACATAGTACTTGCTCAGGTGGCTAGCAGGTGGGGAGATGGTGCAGTGGGCCTGGGAGGGGGGGCTCAGCTGGCTGTCAGGCAGGTGGTGTGGAGGCAGAGAGACTGTCATGGGATCCCTACCTTGTTGGGTTCAGTGATGGGCATCCCAACAAAGGAAGGTTCATCTTGATGAATGACAGTCTCTCCACAGTTACAGGATCCAAACAGGAGAAGTGGAGTTGGAGCATGTCTCTGAGATAGGAGAAGACATGTTTAGACACTGGTGTTGAGGGTTGGAGAGGAGGTCCATGGCCACAGCGGACAGAACTGGAGGAGATATGATTGGGGGTTGGGGGGACTCAGCTGGATGCTCCCTCACTGTGGACGCTGCCAGGTCCTGAGCTGCTGTGTCCCCCTCCATGGCAACCGCCTAGCTCACCACTGAGCTCCAGTAAAAGTGGCTGGAGCCCTTGTCTACAGAAGTCCCTGCTTGTAGCTCCTGCAAACCACCCTTCTCCTTGTCTGCCTCACGTCCTAGGATCCTTGGTTCTCCATGCACGCCTTGTGCTCCCAGTGCCCGGTGGACCTCAGTAAAGAGCTCCATTCTCCACTCCTCAAGCTCCGCTAAACTGTCCTTGATGTAAGGATCAAACAGGCAGGCCATGTGGTAAGCTCTGTCCCTGCAGACATGATGGAGTTGCTTCCTCAAACCAGCTCTCAGCCTCTGCACCAAGACTCTGGACTGCAGAAGGAGGGAGGATCCCTGCACTAGAAGACACTGCAGAGACCAATCAAAGGTATGAATCAGAGGGATTACTTGCCCCAGACTGGCTGTGTGACCATACAGAGCATCAGTGATCTCTTGGAAGGGCTTAAGCACCTTGACCTTCTGGAAGAGGGCCAGCCAATCCATGATACTGATGCCCACCTCTCTTCCCCTGGGCAGAATGGACATGGAGGGCATGATGTCCTCCAAAACAATATTTTGCTCAACCAAGCAGGACACCATAATTAGGTGGAGTTCCACCTGGCTGGCAGGTCCGGCAGAAGAACATGTTCCTCCTGCCTCGACTCCTACTGTCTCTTATGCAGCTAGTGGGCAGCTTTCAGGCTGTATGAGAAATGGCTCACTAGTTGGCAGCATTGCTCCAGGAGAGCCCACATCTCTCAGGTGCCTGAATCCCAATTGGGCTTGATCTGGTTCCCCAGGCAGGTGAATGGCATCACACACAAGATGTAATTTGTGCACCATGCACACTATGCCCTTGAAGCCCACCACATTCAATGCCACCAATATGTTCTGGCTGGTATCCATGACCATTTGGCCACAGATGAGCTCACCTTCTGGTGCCCGTTACTGCAACATGGCCAGGAACTCATTGGTGATGTTCTTCCCCATTGCCAGAGCCTCCTTGTGCTGCGCTTATAGTCTGGTGGCAGGACAAGACCCTCCCCTCCTGGCCCTGTGGTTGATGCCCTGCCACTTCTCAGGTCCTCTGGCTGCCATCAGTGGGCTGTAAGTGAGAGGTACCCATGGTGACCTCTACTCCACAGGTCCACTATGAAGTGCATCTTCTGCCCCTGTACCCATGAAAGCTGCTCCTCATAAAGGGAGGGCAGGACTCTACAACTGATGGTTTTCTGTGAGGGGGAGTCGTACCATGGGGCAAAAAAAATGCAGCAAGTAATGGAAGGTTGAGGCTGCCACAGTGGATACTGGAAGCCTGAGCAGGGCAATCATCTTGGTGACAAGTGGCCACCTCCTAAGCCTTGCCCTTAGACCACCTGTTGAGGGTCAATGCGGACCTAATGGATGCAGTTTCATGGAGTGTGGTCTGTCTCATGCTCCCAGCCCAGTAACCCCCCCCCAGCTCTTCTTTTTGAAGTAAGTGCCTCCTTCTCCCTCCCCACTTCTTCTCCTGATGCTGCTCTCTTCTTCCTCTCAGACTGCAACGTACAGCCTCCCCCACACAGGAGGCCTGAATGGTGCCTCTCCAGGTGTTGGCCAAGGGTGGTGGCAGACAGATCCCTGGGGTCTGGCTCCCTCCGGATGACCACAAGGCAGGCATTGCAGACTGTCAAGCATGGGTCATCATTTACCATGGTGAAATTATCCCATAGGGACACTCTGCCATGTTTGGCCTTACAACGACCCACTTCCTGCCCCTTCCCACTGCTGGCCTTGGAAGATTGCATGCCGGTGGTGCTGGTCTGGGAGGATGGAGGAGACGAGCCTGAGGGCAGGAGTGGTGGTGTTGGTCTGGTCAGACCCTGCAGCCTGCAGGGAAGTGGACATAATTTTTGCTCTGTTGTAGCCACGTGTACCAAATTTACATCACTACTCACTGTCAGTTTAACCTGGCAGTGGTGCCATTACAGTTTATAAATCAGACTGAATTTACTAGCCATAAGCCCTTGATGTTTTAACAAAAGATCTGAAACACAAAAGAGGGTCTTCCTTGGTTTCATGTTCTTTCCTTGATTCCTGAAAAACAGCTTCTAAAAACACAAATGATTCATATTAACATAAGAGGGCTACCTGAAAGTTTTGAGCATCTTTTCTGCTTCCTCTGGCAGATAATATTCCTTTCACCCTCCATCAAATTACCTGGGAATTTTTTCATCCAATAGCATCATGACAGCTGCTGCCAGCAGCCGATTAGAACATCTGGGGAGGTGATTGAAATCCTGGGAGGTGATTGAAATACAATTTGTAAAATGGCCTGGATTGATTGGAACACAGCAAAGAGTGTTCTTTCTTTGCTTCGTTTCTGCTCAGAAAGAAAGCTCCCAGCTAGCACTGGGGTGGGAAAAGGGAGCTTGGGTGAAGCTAGGCCTTCTGTGCCTGAAAGCTTTCCAGCTTAGGCCTTTCTCCCAGGTACATCATGTAAGGTAGGGAGAACTCCCAGAATGGAGAACTGTAGTATTTATAGTCCAGAAAATTTGAAAAATCCGATTCCTACTGGCAAGAATGCAGAAAAAAATTAATCTGCTAACAGATTGTACAGTGCAGTTTTTATGCTAATAATGCACTGTTTTTGAGTGATACTGCTGTATGTGTTCTAGGCCTCTGCTATCAGCACCAATACCAAATTTGTTTGGGAGCAGAATTGTGGCATGCTTTGTTTTAAATTAAAGCTTTGATATCCCCAACGCAATGATGAAGAATGAGTGCAGTGGTGTGCTGGTGTGCCTGAAATTTGTAAATAAAATTTAAAGCCTTTGCCTGAACATCCCTGCCTTTTCAAATTTTCAGCAATGGTGCAGACATAATAAAGACAATTCATCCTGGAATGGATCTTATTATTGTCTGCCAATTTCCACAGTGCAAGATGAATATGTGTGAGGCTGTGTCTTTCAAGATGTGTCATTATTTCTCAGTGTTTGTATGTGGGTGGGTGTCTTTTCACTGAACTCTATGCACTTGTCTAACCACTTGTTCTTTCACACACCAGATTATAGATGCTGCCGCATGAAAGAAAACATACATAACAGCTATATAAAACTAATATGGCTCTAAATCAGTTAGCCTTTACCTCAATTTGGTAATATCTTTTTGATTGCTTGAGTAATTCAATTGATTGCATTATAAAATCCCACCTCCTTTTTTCTTGTACTCATTGATGGAGTCGGGGGAGGACCTGCCAATTTAACCATGCTTTTTCAAAGGATATATCCCAATTTTAATGTTATGAATATTTTTTTATTTATTTATCTATTTTTTTACTGCTTCAACTTATAGACTGCCCATAATGTAATACACTCTCTGGACTGTTTATGACAAAGCATACAAGCAAAATATTAAATACAAAAAAATTGTACAAATACAAATCCACAAGCAACTAATCAGTCATGGCTTATTGTCACACAAGCTTATCTAGCCAATAGCTGTGTTAGTCTCTGACAGTATAAGGGAAACCAGGAGTCTTGTAGAAACTTTTACATCTAACTAGTTTTTATTTTTCATAAGCTTTTATGTATCCAAGCACACTTTTTCAGATGAAGAACTTCATTCGTCTGAAGAAGTGTACTTTGATGCACAAAAGCTTATGAAAAATAGAAACTAGTTAAAAGTGCTACAAGTCTTCTGGTTTCTCCAGGCTGCAAAGAAGTTCTGGGAGCTGCAGGCCAAAAATACAAACCTCTGCACACCTCTGTTTTCAAATGCTTGTTGCCGTCCAATGATATGTAGGGTTTCAGGAATGAACAGAAGAAGAACTGGATTGCCCTGTTTTGCTAGTCATTGGAATGTGAATTGAGCGCTCATGGATCTTGAACTGCAACTGTTTCAAGACATTGGCCACCACAAAACATTTTTAATAGTGGTCAGAGCCAGCTGTCTAATTGCTGATGCTCCAATCCACCTGATGGGTCTTTTAAAGATATAATGGATCCATGGCCAATAATAACTTCTAGGAAGAGTCATGACTTGTATTCATTTCATACTGAAGTATTATCTGACTTTTATTGATGCCTATGAGCTTTTGAATTATTTTCCTGCTTCCTGTAGGTGGTGAACCACAGGTCAGTGGAAATGGATTCTTCATGCCCATACTGTGGCTAAAAGATTCATATTGCAATACTGGAAAGATAAACGTTCACCTTCTGATGTTCAGTGCATTAAACAACTAGCAACTTGGTCAATGTGTGGATGCATGGCACATGGAAGGCAAGTCAGGTGGAAATAAAGCCTTTCATAGAAGCTTATGTATGGATCATCATCATCATAAATGTACTTTCCGATGATGCAGCCATTGTTGCCCAGTCTGCTGAAGACCTCCAACAACTCATGAATCACTTTAGCAAGGCCTGCCAAGACTTTGGGCTAACAATGAGCCTTAAGAAAACATGAGTCATGGACCAGGGCATGGACTCACCTCCCTCTATTACCATCTCCATGCAAGAAATGGAGGTTGTTCATGACTTTGTGTACCTTGGCTCAACAATCTCTGACACTCTTTACCTAGATGTCGAGCTGGATAAACGCATTGGCAAGGCAGCCACCATGTTCTCTAGACTCACAAAGAGAGTATGGCTTAATAAGAAGCTGACGACATATACCAAGATTCAGGTCTATAGAGCCTGTGTCCTGAGCACACTCCTGTACTGCAGTGAGTCCTGGACCCTTTGTGCACGGCAGGAGAGGAAGCTGAATACCTTCCATACACATTGCCTCCGATGCATTTTTGGTATCACTGGCAGGACAAAGTTCCAACAGAGTAGTCCTATAACGAGCTGGAATTTTTTTAGCATGTATACACTACTGAAACAGTGACGTCTACGTTGGCTCAGGAATGTCGTAAAAAAGGTTGGTGGTTGGATTCCAAAGATCTCCTGTATGGAGAATTAGTTCAGGGAAATCCCCCCAGAGGGAGACCACAGCTGCGATACAAGGATATCTCCAAGCCGGATCTGAAGGCCTTAGGAATGGACTTCAACAGATGGGAAACCTTGACATTCGAGCGTTCATCCTAGAGGCAGGCAGTGCATCAAGGCCTCTCCCATTTTTAAGAGACACTTGTCCTGCAGGCCAAGGCAAAGAGGCAGTCCCGAAAGCAGCAAAATCAGGGAGATGGACAGGGGACAGATAGTATTTGTCTTCAGTGTGGAAGGGATTGTCACTCTCGAATTGGCCTTCTCAGCCACACTGAACCAAGTCCTCCATAAGGAGCACGTTACCATAGTCTCTTGAGACTGAAGGATGCCTAATCTAAAAATTAGCTGGCTATATCATTCCACTTTTACTAAGGTTTTTTAAAGCAATCTTTTTGCATTCTTTTTATAGTTTTTGCATAATAAAAATGTGTGGTGGTGGTGAAACAAAATCTGTGGTGGCCAAGCAGCTACTTGAGTTGGGTAGCAGGGTAGTGAACTCAACAAGAACTGATGTCTTCTACTGAAAGTAAGGCATTAACATTACAGAGCTTGCATACCTGCAGCGTAGTGAATCTTTTCATGAACATTGATCCTGCATTTAACATTCCTAGTTAAGGCGGAGATTTTCTTAGGAAAACAGCATTCTATTCTTAATATAAGAGTGCACTACTAACTGGAGAAAATGATATTACAACTCTGAAATGGTATCCGCAGGAATGTTTAGGGGGAAGATGTGTAAAACTATAGAGTGACGTGTTAGTATAATTCATGATATGTCACACACCATTTCATCATGGTGCATCTGTTGCTATACATGGAAAGAATAAAGAAATTTAGCATTCGCCCCAGTCCCTCTTCCATAGAAACACATGGAAACCAGAGAGTTATGTTGAGAATTTTGATTATAATGTGTATTCTCATAATATCAGCAGAGTAAGGAGATATTGGTTAGCAGAAATTCTTATGACACTATGACACTGAGAGAGTAAAACTATACATAGAGAATAGACATTTCTCTGGCAGCATAACATGATATGAAGCAACACACAGCATAGGAAAAAGTGATCTGACTTATAGCCGGTAAAGATGTTCACTCTACACATTACATATGTACAGTTCTGTGACCAATCAGAAAATACATTACTTAATTTTTTGTTACACCAAGTTTCATCATGTACACAGCTGTACAACATTAAGTCTTAATACTTGATATCCACACCTGAATTTAATCAGTACAGTGACTCAGGTAAACTCAGCCATTTTACATTTAACTATACAACATTAATGTTTAATACATTTTCATATCAAAATCTCAACATTCATTTCGGAAAAATCACCACCACTACATGATAGCACAAGTACATAGTCCTCCATACTTGGCAGCATGTGTGTAAAAGTGTGTGTAAACACACATGCTTAATGGACGTGTATTTTCCTATCAACAACAAACAGAATGAGAGTATGGTCCATTAAACAAGCATCACTGATTTAGTCTTTTCACAGTATTGCTCTATGTTTAATAATGTGCAGTCAATTTTGTTTCTTCTGTAGAACATTTATCTCATTGTTTCAAATAACTGATCAAATCTGGATATGGGCAACAAAACTTAATCATGTGGTACTGATAATGATAGGTTTCAGTTCATTTTAATTCTGTAGTGGAGACAGAAGACTTCTCATGCTTAAGACAATCTACCTCTTTAACATTCTCACCAGCTATCATCCCTATGACTGAATCATAGAATCATATGATTCAGTGATTTGGAAGAGGCAATGTCAGGCCATCTAGTCTGAGATTAGGCATCCTTCAGTTTCGAGCAACTATGGTAATGTGCTCTGTATGGAGGACTTGGAACAGCGTCTATTGTGGCTGAGAAGGCCAATTCGAGAGTGACAATCCCTTCCACACTGAAGACAAATACAATCGGTCCCATGTCCAGCTCCCTGATTTTGCTGCTTTGGGGACTGCCTCTTTGCCTCGGCCAGGGTCTCTTCAAAATGAGAGGGGCCATGATGCACTGCCTGTCTCCAGGCTGAAGGCTCAAATGTCAAGGTTTTCCATCTGTTGAGGTCTATTCCTAAGGGCTGCGGATCCCACTTGCAGATGTATCACAGATGTGGTCTCCTTCTGGGGGGATTTCACTGCACTAATTCTCCATATAGGAGATCTTTTGGAATCTGACCATCAGCCATTCTCACGACATGCCCGAGCCAATGTAGACATCACTGTTTCAGTAAAATATACATGCTAAAAAATTCCAGGTTGTTCTAGGACTACTCTACAGTATCTGGAATTTTGTTCTGCCAGGTGATACCAGAAATATGTCAGCAATGCATATGGAATATGTTCAGTTTCCTCTCCTGCCGTGCACAAAGGTTCCAGGACTCACTGCAGTACAGGAGGGTGCTCAGGACACAGGGTCTACAGACCTGGATCTTGGTATATGCCATCACCTTCTTATTAAGTCATCCTCTCTTTGTGAGTCTAGAGAACAGCTGCTTTGCCAATGTGTTTATTCAGCTCGACATCTAGGGAGAGAGTGTCAGAGATCATTGAGCCAAAGTACATGAAATCATGAACAACCTCCAATTCTTCTGTGGAGATGGTAATAGAGCGAGGTGAGTCCACGCCCTGGCCCATGACTTGTGTTTTCTTAAGGCTAATTGTTAGTCCAAAGCAGAATAGGCAACAACGGCTACATCATCGGCGAACAGGAAGTCCCGCATGCATTTCAGCTGGACTTTGGTCTTCACGCTCAATTTAGAGAGATTAAAGAGCTTTCCATCTGATCTAGTCCAGAGATAGACATCTTCTGTTGCAGTACCAAAAGCGTGCTTCGGCATGACAGCGAAAAAGATCCCAAACAGGGTCATCGTGAGGACACAGCCCTGTTCACTCAGCTTCAGATGTCAAAGGGATCTGATGTTGAGCCATCAAAAACTACAGTGCCCTTCATTTTCTCATGAAAGGACCTGATGGTGTTAAGGAGTTGAGGTGGACATCCAATCTTGGGAAGTATTTAAAAAAGGCTGTCCCTGTCAATGAAATCAAAGGCCTTTGTGAGATCTATGAAGGCCACAAAGAGTGGCTGTCGTTGTTCCCTACATTTCTACAGGAACTGTCTGAGGGAAAATACCATGTCAATAGTGGATCTATTAGCTCAAAATCCACACTGTGATTCTGGATAGACTCTGTCTGCAAGCACCTGGAGTCTCTTCAGCACAACATGGGCAAGCAGCTTCCCTACAATGCTGAGAAAAGAGATGCCACTGTAGTTATTGCAGTCATCCCTGTTGGCTTTGTTCTTATACAATTTGACAATGTTTGCATCCTTCTTGTCCTGTGGTATTCCACCTTCCCTCCAACAAACACAAAAGGTTTCATACAGCTTGGTGGTGATGATCTCTTTTATTTCTGCCAAAGTTGGTTCACTGTCCAACTCTTCTAAGACAGGCGGGCACTCAGTGTTATTTAATGCCTCTTCAGTTACTACATTCTCTCTGGAATATAGCTCAGAGTAGTGCTGCACCCAGTGCTCCATCTGCTGTGCTCGGTCCTGGATGATCAAGCCTGTAGCAGACTTCAAATGAGCACATTTCTTCTGTATTGGACCTAAACTCTGCTTAATACCATCATACATTCCCTTGATGTTACCGATGTCTGCTGCTGTGCGTATCTGAGAGCAGAGCTGAAGCCGATAATTGTTGGAACATCTCCTGGCAGCCTGTTGGACTTTGCTATGAGCAACTCTAAAGAGCCTGCAAGTTGTACTCACTAGGACATGCTTTGTATGCTGCTAGAGCTCTCCTCTTTTCCTCAGTGGCTGGCATCAGCTCCTCCGAATGGGCTTCAAACCAGTCTACCATCTTTTTGGTCTTCTTGCCAAATGTGGACAAGGTGGTGTTATAAACAGCGTTCTTGAAATGTTCTCATTGTTCAGATGCACTTGCATCAGCGAGGCCTGGAAGGGTTTCTTCAAGCGCTTGGGCAAATTCCTCCACTTTTCTTTGATTGCAAGTCTTGCTGATGTCAATACGTGGTCTTTCTTCCTTTTTCGTCTAGTCTAACCCCTTGCTAATGTAGGAAATCTCAACTAAGGGTGTGACTACACAGCGAGGGAAATGCAAACTCACATTTATTCTCTGTGGAATTGCACTAGATAATTTGGGTCCGTTCAATTTAAGTGGCTATACAGTACTTAAATCCAGGAATTTATTTGCATTTCTACCTACAGCCCTGCAGGTGGTGCTCTTTGAAGATTTGCATTTACAAGCTTCTTCCTCTCTTAACAATGTCCTCAGTTGTCCAATATAGAGCTCCATTTTTCACTTGTTAAAACAAATTAAACATGAGTGTCCTTCAGGAGGAGAAGCCTTTAGAAAATAAATAAATATAGAAGATCCATGAGAGAGAGGTTTTGCTGGAGAGAATATGTGCTATTTCTCCCTCATACTGTAAGATAAAATTCCATATTACCATTCACCTTTCTCTCATTGATTGCCTTCCATTGGTAGACAAATCTCTTCCAATTTAAGCAGATTTGACTCATTTTCTATTAGATAGATAGAGAAAATTGAAAGAATAATAACTGTATGCTGTCAAGTCAACTTTGACTTATAGTGATCCTTTACAGCAATGTTCCCCAACCTTGGGCCTCCATATGTTCTTGGACTTCAACTCCCAGAAATCCTGGCCAGCAGAGATGGTGGTGAAGGCTTCTGGGCCTTGTAGTCCACGAACATCTGGAGGCCCAAGGTTGGGGACCACTGCTTTACAGGGTTTTATGTGTCAAGAATACTCAGAAGTGGTTTATCATTTCCTTCTTCTGGGGGTGTCCTGGGGGTGTGTAGCTTTTCTAAGGCTACTCAGGCTGGCTTTTCCCCCAGGAGATACCGTAGGGACTCTCAACCTCTGGCTAAACCACTGAGCTATCCACCCGCCTCATTAGATGAAACAGAAACTCAAGTTGAGATCCTGAAGAACTTGAAGCTCTCTGGTAGTACTGGATCAGACACTTGTCTCTCAGCCTGTCATGGGGTTTTAAAGATAAAAGTAAAAAGTGGAGGATCAGTGCGGTTTACAAATAAATATTAAAAGCTGCAATCCATACAACAATGGATTTTACAATAAAAACCAATCAGCCAGCCAAAAAAGTATCAAAATGCTAAAATAGTCAAATGTTCAGAAAGTTAAGCGTTAATAATGTGGATATTTTATGGATCTCTCTTAGGAGGACATTAAATGGACAGGGGAATATTCTGAGAAGGCTCTATGTCTGATAGCCATCCATCACAATATTGTGGATGTTGTTACCAAAAGAAACCTACCTGGCAGTGTTGTTGTGGAAATAAAGAAGGGATGATGAGACACTTCTATATTGGCTTATGCTTATCGAAGGACAAGTGGGGTATAAATGTAGCAATTGAATACAATGAATAAGAAATAAGGACAGGGTCAGCAGTGGAACCTCAGCTAAAATGAAGTTAAGATAATTAGATTTTAAATTCCCCAAGCAATATGTACTGTAGTTCAAATGATGCCACTAGAAAATGTTACCATCTATAATTTTATGATGAAAAATGCCATGCCATATTCTGGTTCCCTAAAAACAGGAACAAGCTACAAACCCAAACTTAACTAATCAACCTTCTGCTTTTTAAGAATTGAATGCCATTTGAAATTGCCCTCATTGCTGTACAAAGTAACATGTAATGGGCCTAGTTACCTCTCAATGTGTGACCCTATTAGAGATTTGCCACTTGTAAAGAAATACATTCCAAAGTAGAAACTAGATTAAACTTAGCGCTGGGTCAAAGGCACTGTTTCGAAAAAATCAAGAGTGGTGCTTCAGTCTAATGATTCTGCCATAAGTTCAGAAACAATAACAAATTCCATGAATATAAAAGCACAGCATAAAGCAAATGTCCCATGAATGAGTGTTCTGTTTTCAGACTGAACTCTTTAAACTTGGGAGGAACAATTCACGCTGCAATAATTCATAGAAACACCTTCCATCTGGCAGCAAATGCAGAGCTTTCTTAAAATCTGCAATGTTTGAAATGGTTTTTTTTTTTTTACTGCAAGTCCCAGAACCCCTATCCGGCATGGAAATCACAATCAAATCCCCACACACAAAAGCATGATCAAATGTCTCAAGCAAGATGCCCTAGATGTGCTGTGAAATTTCTGAAAAAGGTTCACTTGCATATATTGTGTTAGATCTTGAAACTGCCTTGACATCTATAAAATGCGAAGGGCAGACCAAGAGACAGTGTTAGATAATGGAAGGCATTCTTTGGGTTTTGAGAACTTAGAGATTTAGTGTGTCTTCTTTCCTAATGAAATACATCATCTAATGTTCAGATCCATGTGGGTATATTGAGCTTTTCTTGGCAACCATTGTTGAAGGATGCTTACAAGTACTTAAAGGTGAAGAAAGGCAAATCACAGAAGCATATGGAAGTGGTTTGAACACATTGTCTGGTATGGAAACAAATGCTTCAGACTACAGCAAATGCATGTTCAAACCACTTACAAAACACTTTAGAATCTACTCCTGTCTTCACCCTAAAATCCTTTCACATTTCATATTGAACAACAAGGGATCCAGGTTTGTGTACATGTCTACACTTGTATCACCATTATTGGGCATATATCTTGAGATAGTCAATGCTATAAAGGGCTCTTCCATGTGCTATATTTGTACTCCTTAAGTGTCCCATTCAGATCTTACCCAAATGGAAGCAAACCCCATCCAGATTATGTTCCTATAAGTACAGGTATAACTAATCTCTTGAGTTCCCGCATGTTTGTTTGTCTGTTTGTTTGATTTCTATATCACCTTTCTCCCTGTAAACATATTTGATATCTATCTTGCTTTTGGTCTTACCTTTGGTCAAGCCATTCTGACAGCAGTGGTTTTCAGTAATTAAAGACTTCCTCTCCCACTCCGGTGGCCTCAATGAGTTCCCAACAATGATTACGAGAGAGCTATGGGTTCCTTGGGACAGCATTTAATTTCCAAACAATTGTCCCAGTTGATGACAGGGTCATAACATACAGAAGCAGGATTTCAGCAAATAGTTGGATTATCATGTGGAAATACGATCAAGTTCACATAAACAGCAGACAATATGTTAATTTCCCTGATGAATCCTTAGTTTTCTTATATGTGGGCTTGTCAGCACATAAAAAAACAAGATGTAGGGAAGAAGAATTAGAACCTTGGCCATTAACCTGATTGCTTTACCCTCTTGTGTGTCAGGGGTGGTATTGTCTGGGTATAGCCACTTTTTAAAGGAAACTAGGGTGTTGTTTAAAAAAAGAAAGAAATTTCAGCAGAACTCAGTAATATGGTTTCCCTTCTGTACTCTTAAGTGGTTTGCCCAGTGTGGCAGTGCAAACATATAAGAAACATAGCGAAATTTACTTTACTTGTAGCAGGTTTGGCCAACTTGGGGGGAGGATTTTCTGCCTGCTGTCTAGCTTAATCCGAGGACCTTCATCTGATGATTTCCCCATTATCGTTTTTCAATGATTCAGTGTGCTATATACTCATTTTTTTCCCTTGAATTCTCCACACAACAGTACACGGATGCCAACATGTTCCCTGCAGGTAATGCTGTGAAACAGAGAGAGAAATTGTATGCTGCAGAAGATATACAGGTAGCTGCACAGCAAATTTAATCACAGGCCTGCTGTAACTCTATCATCATTTCCCTTGATGAGAACATCACAGACTTAAATTTTGTAAAAGAGGTTAAAAAAAAAGGACCCTGAGCATAATTCAACTATAACAGTAACAGCCAATTTTCCTCTGATGGGAAAAAGTGCTGCTCTAATGCCAATATATTAAGACCAACTTCCACATTACAGTGGAGACTGTGATGTCTATTAAAGTTTCTGTGATGTTTCTCTGGGAAAAGAACCAGCTTCTTTTTTATTTAACCCATACCCAACTCTCAGATATTTAGTTATACGAGTAGTAAAATGAAGTAAAGTATTCTGCAAGTCGTTCTCACTTGCTTATATGATTATTTAACATTTAAATGGAACTACTTCATAAAGGTCATTTGGACGTTTGAGGTGAGATGTCATCAATCTGAAGAGGGGGAGCCAATTCTGTTTCTCACCTTATCCTGTTCAGGTGAACTGGTGGAAGGACTACATCCATGCCCTGACTGCAAATATGGACTGAACAATGGTGAAGTTCAGTTTGGGCAAGATTGGGGTATGGTGGATAGGTGGGTCACCTGCCCAAGAAAGCTACATTCATATCATGCTGGATAGCACATCCAGATATTTTCTGGAATTTCTCACTCCTCTAGTTAGGATATAATAGCTCCATTAGCCAAGCAGTAGATCTTGACTTCAAAATATATCTTTTCTTCTTTCTATCCTGCATTTACATCTTGCACAGGGATGAAAGGTGTTCTTAGGGTCATGTGCAAAAATGCCCTCTGATTCTACCATACAGGTTATAAATGATAAAAGCATGTTTCCTTACGATGGCTGTGCAAATCCTCTTACTCAGTATGTTTCATCAGAGCAGTGTTAAATGCACGGCAAAACATGAATATTTTGGAAGTGATCATTTGCACATTTTGTTGTTGTTGTTTAGTCGTTAAGTCATGTCCGACTCTTTGTGACCCCATGGACCAGAGCATGTCAGGCCCTCCTGTCTTCCACTGCCTCCCGGAATTGGGTCAAATTCATGTTGTTAATTTCAGTGACACTATCTAACCATCTCGTCCTCTGTTGTCCCCTTCTCCTCTTAATCTGTCCTTCCAGTGAACACTCAGGTTGATTTCTTTCAAAATGGATAGGTTTGTTCTCTTTGCAGTCCAGGGGACTCTCAAGAGTCTCCTCCAGTACCACAATTCAAAAGCGTCAATTCTTCGGCAGTCAGTCTTCTTTATGGTCCAGCTCTCACTTCCATACATCGCTGCTGGAAAAACCATAGCTTTGACTATGTGGAATTTTGTTGGCAAGGTGATGTCTCTGCTTTTTAAGATGCTGTCTAGGTGCCAGGTAATGATTAAAGGGGTGGACTCTAGGGAACTTGTAGCTATTCTCTTCTGTGGATCTCTGTGCTTCTACTGTATAGAAAAAAAGAGAATTTTACCAGAAATTCAAAACTCTGCAACAGGCAGGGCTGAATTTAGTAGTGAAAATCAGGGGCAATCTTCCCCCCCGTTCCTTCTGCCCCTTTCTATCCCCACCCCCAGGAACCCTGTGGCACAGTGGATAAGCTGTAGTACTGCAGTCAAAACTCTGTTCATGACCTGAGTTCAATCCCAACAGGGTCAGGTAGCTGGCTCAAGGTTGACTCAGCCTTCCATCCTTCCGAGATCGGTAAACTGAATACCCAGCTTGCGGTGTTGGGGGGATGTGTAGCCTACATAATTAAAATTGTAAACTACCCAGAGTGCTTTAATTGCCAAGGAGTAATATATAAGCAGCACACTTTGCCTACTCTTTCCTCAATTTGAAGGATCATTCCTACAGTGTCCAACAGAAATATTCTGTACATGTATGTTTAACTACCTAGAGTGTTGTATGTAAACTGCCAGTAGGTTCTGTATATTTGATTGGCTGTTCAATACCAAAACAATCATAGAGCAATGATTTACATTAGTCACAATTTGTAGGTTGGCATGTAAGATTTGCACAACTTCCCACAGCTACTTGCTGGGGGCATACCTTGGTCATGTGCCTAGTCATGCACCTGCTGCACAGCCAAGATGCACCCTAGCACCTCATAAATTAGCCACAATTAGATGCAGCAAATTATGCAAACCCTATGTGAATAGCAATAGGATTCTGGGTATTACTGTATTTCTGCTCATCTTTTAGATGGCAGACATTCAGAAAGTCACTAGACACTGTAAATCAACATACTTTATTAATGTCCAGGAGATGAAAGGTTTAATCATGCAATGGTGGAATAGACATTTCTACTCAGAAGTAATTTTTATTGAAGTATTCTTGCAAGTGACAGGAGGGGGCCACCAATATAATAAACAAGTGTAGCACTCATCTGACAGAGAACTGAATTGAATAAAAAAAATGCTTAAAATGGCAATCAAAGAAGGGAGATCAAGAGGAATTAACTGGGGTTAACTGGAGTTAAATCCTGGAAGTGGACAGAGATCCAGAGAGGGAGGTTGCAACAATCCCCCACTGGCAGGAAGCAGTGGCAAAAAAGAGCCCCAGTAGTTGCAGGCTGTCTCACGCTTGAGAATGGGAAAGATGTGGAAGGAGCCTTTGAAACTGGAAGCAGAAAGGTCCCCTCAGCTTAATCTGATAGCTTTCTACAAAAAGAGGACTATCTTGGTTTTGACCCAGCTGTCGCAGGACCAACCATTGCTGGTGGGTGCAAGGGAAGGGGGGGGGAAGAGAGGAAGGAATACAGAAGAATATTATTTTAAAAAAAATAGGGCCCATGAGCAAGGCAAGGGAAAGAGGTCCCTCATTTATGTCATTCTAGGTAAAACTGCCCCAGTAACGCTGTTGCCACAGAGGTGGATGGAGGAAGAGAGCAGCTTCAGAGGGTGCCAACTTTCATTCCACCCCTTCACCATCTTTTGCATAATATATCTGATTACCATAATTTTCGGTGTATAAAATGACACTTTTTCCTAAAATAGAGGAAACATTGAGGGTCCTTTTATACAAAGTAGTAAGGAGGGGAGGAAGGGTTCAAAGCGCTTTGATCCCTGCTTTCTCCCTCCACTTTTTGCAAAGAGAGTGGAGGGGGAAAGCAGTTTTTTGCAAAGAAAGTGCAGCGGGAAAGCACTTTCCTCACAAGAAAGTGGAGGAGGAAAGCGATTCCTTCTTTCCCCCTTCATTTTCTTGAGAGGAAAGTGCTTTCCCCCTCTACTTTCTTTGCAAAAGGTGGAGGGGGAAAGCAGCTTTTTGCAAAGAGAGTGGAGGGGGAAAGCACTTTCTTGCAAAGAAATAAATGTTGGGTTAGAAAAGTGTGGTTGACTTATACATGGGGACATCTTATACATAGAAAAATACGGTGGTCCTCAAACCTCACTTTTCCTGGCTGTTCATGCTGATTGGGAGGGTATGGGGAGGGTTAGGGTTAGAACACACACACCGATGTTGTTTGGAGTCAGTTTAGCCATCACACTTGCTGGAAAATGAAAGAAAGCAATACAAGCTCAATTGCCCCAGAAACCCAGTAGCCCCTGCAGGTGGAGCAAAAAGGTCCAAATGGGCATGGAAAAAGTCTGGGCTTGTTCACGATAAGCTGTACATCATGTAGTTGCCTTTACTTGTACAAAGATGCTTCAATGCTGAATAGAAATGCCCCCTCCAAAGTATACTCTTCCATTCACAAGCTAGTTGTTCACCATCATCATTGAACTTCACAGCTGATACGGACCCTATGGATCATGAAGTCCAGCCCCTGTCAAAGAGGCACAGTAGAGATTAGAACTCTTAATCTCTGGCTCCATAGCCAGATACCTAAACATTCAAGCTATGTTTAATGGATCATGAAAGGGAAGGAAGCTGGCAGAGAACTCATCGCTGTTGGTGATGGTGCCCCCATCATTAATATTTGGCTATGTGATTGGAAAGGATTATGGTTGCTATCAAGTTCCAGGATGGTAACATTTCAGCTGATCCTTACAATACTTTACAGAAATATGGCTTCTGATACAAATGTTAAGCAAGGTCAGCGATATCTTAAATGAAGGTAGCATGGTAGCCCAATCAAAGAATAACATCAGTAACAGCTACTCCACTTAGGCACTTCCAGACAGGACCAGTTTGCAACAACTCTCACTGCCTTATTTATTTATTTATTTTGTCCTCCAAATTTATTTTGAAATTGTGGGATTTTACCAGTATCTGCATCTATAAAAAGAAGATTAAAAAATGTAGGGAGGAGACAAGACCAGAAGGGTTTCTCTTATATTCCAACCTCTCCCAGTGCTACCTTCCTTTCTGGAGGGAGGGAGGGAGGGAGGGAAGCATGATAAAGCAATAATCTTTACGCCACAGATGGACATGATAAAAATTAGCCAAAAATGCTTAGAGTTTAAGCAAAAGAAAAAGAGGAAATGGGGATTTCTTTCTGAAGACAAGCACTTCTTCTGTCTTCAGCTTCCTTTAGTCCTCCCTTCCCAATCTCAGCAAGAATAAAAAACAAACAACCCCCCTACCAAAATAAACAAACCCCACAAAATTAACTAGAAATACAAAATAATTGAAAGTTTCCGACTGGGGTCTGGCCTTACAAATAAACTTTCAGTCTCGAGGGGGCCCCAGTCCCCCCCCCCAGTAATATCACAATCCACGGCTTTGGAGGTTCTGACGTGCTGTAGCTCCCCTGTTCTCCACGGGGAACTCACCGATCCATCTTCATTCTGCCAGGTCACCCATGTGACCTGGCCTACCCATTTTGACAGTGTGGGATTGGCAAAAAATAAAAAAAATCCCTGCTCACAAGAGTCAATCAGTAAGTTGGTCAAAAATTCCTGTCCGGCCCCAAAGTCAACCAGCAAGGCTCACACGATCTTTGAGGGTGGGAGGGTGCATTGCAAAGCCTCTAAAGAGGTTGATTAGGGAAGGAGCACCTGTTAAATAGGTGCTCTTTCCCCCTCCCCTCCTGGATCATCGGGATGTGTTCTACATGTCTTGTGATATTCCAGGTGGGGAGGGCAAAGAGGCTCTGCACAGTGAAGAACCTCACCTGCGGAGCCCAGCATTTGAAGGGAATCTCACTCCCCATTTCCTTCTTCTGATTGTCAGTGAAAGTAAAATTGAATCTCCAGCCTCCATTGACAAGTCGTTTGAAGGCAATGGAAGATCACATCTTGATCCTGCTCCCATTAGAAGCAGGGCAAAGGAAGACATTCATCCACTCTTCTCTTGAAAGAAGTAACCCTTGTGTGCAAATATTTTAACAATGAAACATGGTAGGAAAGAGTCTTGTGTTGTTCCTACTGGTCAGAATCAAGGAGGAATTTCTTCTGAAAATGATAAGTGAATGGTTGATCCCTTTTTCTCTTCTAAAGTCATCCTCTTCATCTAGTCTCCTGAGCAGCTTCTATGTAGGGAAGGAAAAGGTTTAAAAAGATGTAAATGTATGTACATATCTTCACCATCATGCCAAGTTCAGCCTTTGAACTACACCGATGGGACAATATTCTTAAAACTTGTTGAAAACATTCCACAATGACATCACTTTTGAGGAATTTTGTGGCTCAAATGAGATATGCACTGCACATCTGCCTCTCAGGGCTAATTCTCAAGTTACCATCAGCTGGGAAAATTGCTATTTCTTGACCTAAAGAAGGTTAAAACACTCTCGCTGAAAATTGATTCACTTTAAAGTATTTAGCACTGTTCGTATTTTCTAGAAGTATATATGACAGGGCTAGTTTCAATTGGCACTTTATGTAGCTGTTGTGGGAAGCCTATCGTACAGCTAGACGAGACTGAATGAGTGTTTAACGAGATGGGCCATTTTGTTCTTTTTTTCTTTTCTTATAATTTTTTTTAAAAAAAACCTCCAACAGCACTTGTACTTCAAACTGCTTAGAATTATATTACATCTATATGTCCACTGTGCACATAGGTATCTACTTTAAAAATGTAGAATCTTGATTTGCTTGTACTTTATTCTAAAAAAGCATTACACCACACACTGAGATTGGACAGAATATGGCAGGAATTTCTAACGACTGATGTTGAATCTTCCTAATATAGACAGTTGTGTAGTGGAGTCGGGCTTGCTGGATAGAAGCCCCAGTCCTTCTCAACAGGAGGGACTATGGGATAAGCAGCCAGCTCCCAATGGCTTCCTCATTTTCCTTAGCTGTAATCCTCACAGAAGCCTGATGGAAAAAAAAAGATTTTCCCAGGAACAGTATACTGTTGCAATCTATCCCTATTGTGCTGCTGTATTTCAAGGCGGTTTGGTCCTGTATGAGAAATTAAGAGCAATTAACTTTGAAAAAGACCTGCTCCTCATTTGTTAATGTGGAATGATCTGGCTGCCTGAATTTTTGGACTCTTCTTATGGGTGGGGTAGGGATCTGGATATGGGGACTGTCATGATCAACACCTGCACTTCCAAATTTATAACCGTGCAACTGAATATAAGACAAAAGCAATGGGTGCTCATTTCTGTCTCTCCCCCCCAAGAGGAAGCAGTAATAGAAAGAGTCCCTCTTCTTTGAAAATCGGTTGCCAGCCATGCAGATCACAACACTGTATTGTTCAAGGCATTAGATTAGAAGGCTACATTTTAGATACCTGGGTCCAGAGCCAGAGATTGGGAGCTCAATTTCCCACTGTGCCTTCTGTAAGTATAGCCAATCTTCATAGCCACGGGCAAGCTACACAGTCCCAGTATGCCTCCAGAAGAAGGGAATGATGGTAAACCAATTTTGAGTATTCTTTACCTGGAAAACCCTGAAAAAGGTTGTCACAACTCAAAATTGACTTGACGGTACACGCTTATTAGAACTGCTTGATAGCTCAGTGGTTTTGACATCTCACTGCTGAGCCAGAGGTTGGGAGTTTGATTCCCCATTGTACCTCTTTCATAACGGCTGGACTGGATGATCTATAGGGTCCCTTCCAGCTCTGCAGCTCTAAAATTATTATCATTATAATTATTTAGAAATGAGTTGCAAATCAGTCCTCTCTCTTATTAAGATAAGGGGACTAATCCTGAACAGGGATGCTTTTATAACTTTTCATGGACTTCACCGATAACCAATTTCTACTTACACATTCCAGAATATGTGTGGTGACTTGAAATCCAGTCACCACACATATTCATTTACTTAATTTTTTAAAAAGTTCTGATCTTATTTGGATTTCTAGCTACACATCCAGTTAATGCCTTGGAGTAGTATGTTCATTATGCCGGCACATGGCGTACCCATATAACTTGTACCACTGTACCCAAATACAGTAGGAAAATGGACGAAGAGTTGCTTCTTGTGGCTGGAGCTATGTGGCTTGGCTACATGAGATAATGCTTAAAGCAAATCTTTGATTAGTACTTCAATTTGTCATTCAAACTTTTTTGGCATCTGCCATACTTGTAAGAGGAAAAGCAAAGTTCTTCTGCATTCTCTTGCTTTATCTGAGCATTTATGTATAATTTTCACAGCCTACATTTCCTGCCACAAACCCCAAATCCTTCAATAATGACTGACAGGCAGACTTTTGTTACTGTAATATCACTTAAAATTTTGCCGAACACTTTGGAATGAAGCAGTAATCATCTGTCTCTTTTATGTCCTCCAAAGTGAGCTGAGAGATAATCAACAACATATCAAAGAAGTTTTCCTTAGACTAGCAGCAGTGAGACAATGAGCATTTTAGAGATACGGGGATCCTTTAGAAACTTTTAAAGCCCCCTCAAAATCTATAGGGTGGAGGGTGAGAACTTCAACGTGCCTTTTTAAAAGTTAATGGGATGCTTCTGCCTAATTGTTTCTTTTTCCAAAGATATAATCAAATGTCTATGGAAGGAGTAGAAAAATATTGGGGATGGAGGGACTGAACCACCTGGTTGGGAAGGACATGTTAAATTTGCAGGGGAGGACAAATTAAAATCTGTGCTGCCAAACCCCTGATCTTGAGATCCAATACAGTTTCTGTGCTTCAGTATGCAACTATTTCACTAGGTATGCCACCAAATCCAGCACTGGGAATGTGAGTGACTTTTGTTTTGTTTCTGGTTTCATCTAGCATCGAGTAGCAAAAACATATGGAGTATATTCGCACTTCACTATTATGGCAAGCAGTCTGATAACATTTTAGTGGTTATGGCTTCAACCAATGGGATCCAGGGATTTATAGACTGGTGGCATCCTTACAGCTCTTGTTGTACAACCCTAATACTTATCCCTGAAACATGGCAGGGAATGCTAAGTATCTCACTGGAATACAAGTCCTTAGATTCTGAAAGATGGTCCTGTGGCAGTTAAAGTAGTATGACACTACTATAATGCTGCATAGTGGATGGACTCTATGTAATTCTGTTTAATGGTGTGGATATTGTAATGGATTTTCTGAATTTCACCTTCCTCTGGAAAAGCAAAGGAGACCATTAGTTTGTAATGCTTTCTACACGGTGCCACATGTTACTATTTCTCTTGTTTCTCATTCTTTTTCTTTCTCACTAGCCTTTCTCTTTCTTCAGCCCACCCCCCACCCATCCTTTCCTAGCTTTGTCTGGGTTAGAAATCACTTAGATTTCCTCTCCTTTGCTTTGCTGTCTCTCTCTCCTCTGTCACCAGAGCAGAACTGCCATCCAGCCAGGGAACAGAAGATGAGACAGCGGGAATTCTCCTTCTTACCTATCGCTTTCTGTGTATTCAACTATATCTATATCTGTGCTTCACACCCACCCACCCCTATATATAATCTATACACACACACATACAGTCATAGCCAAAAATATTGGCACCCTTACAATTCTGTCAGAAAATGCAACCCTTCTCTCAGAAAATTGTTGCAGTTGCAACATGTGGACATGTTCATTTCTTTGGTTTGCATTGGAACAACACACACACAGAAAACAGAGAAGAAAAGTCAAATTGATATAATCCCACACAGAAACCCAAAAACGCACTGGCCAAAATTATTGCTTAATATTAAGTTAAAACTAACTTAATATTTGGTAGCACCCCGTTTGGAAAAAATAACTGAAATCAATCACTTCCTGTAACCATGATTTAGTTTCTTACATCTCTCAACTGGAATTTTGGACCACTCCTCTTTTGCAAATTGCTCCAGGGCCTTCGGATTTGAAGGATGCCTTTTCCCAACTGCTTTTTTGAGATTTCTCCACAGGTGTTCTATGGAATTCAGATCTGGATTTATTGCTGGCCATTTCAGAATTCTCCAGCGCTTTGTTTGTAACCATTTCTGAGTGCTTTTTGAAGTGTGCTTTGGGTCACTGTCCTGCTTGAAGACCCATGACCTCTGGTTTCTGATACTGGCCACTACATTGTGGCCCAAAATTCTTTGGTAATCATCAGATTACATGATACCATTCACACAGTCAAGGCATTCAGTGCCAGAAGCAGCAAAGAAACCCCAAAACATCTTTGAACCTCCACCATGTTTGGCTGTAGGGACTGTGTTCTTTTCTTTCAATGCCTCCTTTCTTTTTCTATAAACAGTGTCATGATGTCCTTGACCAAAAAGCTCTACTTTTGTCCAGTGGTGGGATTCAAATAAATTAACAAGTTCTATGTCCTAATGACCATTTTAACTATACCAAAAGATATACCGAAAGGTAGTGTAATAATTCACCACAGAAGCCTTTGTACTGCAGGGTCAGAAGACCAGCAGTTGTAAGATCGAATCCATGCGACAGAGTGAGCTCCTGTCACTTTGTCCCAGCTCCTGCCAACCTAGCAGTTTGAAAGCATGTAAATGTGAATAAATATATAGGGACCACCTTGGTGGGAAGGTAAACAGCTGGCCACGTGACAATGGAAACTGTCTTCGGACAAATGCTGGCTCTATGGCTTAGAAACGGGGATGAGCATCGGCCCCTAGAGTCGGAGACGACTGACTAAATGTCAAGGGGAACCTTTACCTTACGACACCTTCTAGAACTAACACCAAAGAAAGATGTTCTTCTCATTATAGGGGACTGGAATGCTAAAGTAGGGAGTCAAGAGATAAAAGGAACAACAGGCAAGTTTGGCCTTGGAGTTCAAAACAAAGCAGGGCAAAGACTAATAGAATTTTGTCAAGAGAACAAGCTGGTCATCACAAACACTCTTTTCCAACACCATAAGAGGCGACTCTACATGTGGACATCACCAGATGGGCAGTACCGAAATCAGATTGATTATATTATCTGCAGCCAAAGATGGAGAAGATCTATACAGTCAGCAAAAACAAGACCTGGAGCTGATTGTGGCTCTGATCATCAGCTTCTCATAGCAAAATTCAAGCTTAAGCTGAAGAGAGTAGGAAAAATGACTGGGCTAGTCAGGTATAATCTAAACCAAATCCCTTATGAATACACAGTGGAAGTGAAGAACAGATTTAAGCAACTTGATTTGGTGGACAGAGTGCCTGAAAAACTATGGATGGAGGCTCGTAACATTGTACAAGAGGCAGCAACAAAAACCGTCCCAAAGAAAAGGAAATGCAAGAAAGCAAGGTGGCTGTCCAGCAAAGCCTTACAAATAGCAGAGAAGAGAAGGGAAGCAAAACGCAAGGGAGATAGGGAAAGTTACAGAAAATTGAATGCAGACTTCCAAAGAATAGCAAGGAGAGACAAGAGGGCCTTCTTAAATGAACACTGCAAAGATATAGAGGAAAATAATTGAAAGGGAAAAACCAAATCTGTTTAGGAAAACTGGAGATATTAAAGGAAACTTTTGTGCAAAGATGGACATGATAAAGGACAAAAATGGTAGGGACCTCACAGAAGCAGAAGACATCAGAAACAGGTGGCAAAAATACACAGAGTTATACCGGAAAGATCTGGATGTCCCGGACAACCCACATAGTGTGGTTGCTGACCCTGAGCTAGACATCCTGGAGAGTGAAATCAAGTTGGCCTTAGAAAGCATGGCTAACAACAAGGTAGGTTCCAGGTTTCTGGGTTCCATACACTAGGAGATATGGCAGAAAAATGCAGACAGACAGACATACACATGTGTATTGTTATAGATTAAATTGGAAAAGAAGGAGCTTTTATGTGTTTAATATTGCAGAAGATCAGTGGAACACTGACTAACGGGGGAAAGCAAGGTAGAAAAAGATTCTGTGGCTGAATTCATATTATGCATCAATATATTCTGAATTTCTAGGTGTTCAAAAAACATTTAAAGATTACTTTCAGGTGAATTCATCCCAAAGGATGTCATTTACATATGCATTCATGCTGCCAGATGCTGCAAACTGCTCCCCAAAGAAAAATGAATATATCATTGCGAGAAGAGACACACTATATAAACCACTGTATATCTTAATCTAGTTGGGAGTCTGTAATACACATCTGGATTCTGCAGAAAAAAGAAAAAAGGGGGAAAACAGGAAGACATTCAACTACATTGAAACCTTTAATAGGAGCTTTGATTATTTTTTTTTTCATCAAAATTAATCAGGAAAGTATTTTCTTTGAAGGTGTAAGGCCAGATAGGTTTAGGCAGAAATCAACTGGTTGTAGTCTTCCCACATATATTAAATGCCCTATGCACATTTCATGTGATAGCTCACTATATGCAAAATAGTGGTGCAAAGAATACTCCCTAAATTCTTCATTTTCATTGTTTTAAGTTGTCTCAACAGAATATGACACTTTGGCAAGGAATGTTAAAACTTCACAAGATGCTTCACCTCCTGGTGAGAGCAAGACAAAGACCAGTATTTTTTCGCATCAGTAGTACTGCTGGATGAGAGTTTATCAAAGATCTTGTTCTGGCAGGGCAAATTAACATTCTGTAAGACAATTCTAAAAATGGGGACAGCGCAAACAAAAGATTTAACTGTTAAACTAGACTTCAGATCAACACTGATTTTGGCATAGTTGTAGCAGACAGTCTGCTCTTGCTGTGTGCCAACTGTGGGGAAGTTTGGACAAAGGGTCCAAGTTACGAGTTTTTAAAAGTAAAAGTACGCAGCCAATCAGAAATAGGCAACCCCCAGAGTTCCCAGATTTAAAACTGATCACATAAATGGAAAAGACCAGTCTCACTTACCTTGAAAGAGAATGGTTGGCCCCACCTGTTCCCCCCCTTCATTTAGACAGAATTCAGGCTGTAGGGGCTGAAATACTGATCCTCAAAAAAGGCCTTTCAAAAGGGAAAACCAGTCACTTTGTTATAAAAGTGAGCTTGTGTACTACAGGCTGGCTAACTTTGTGAAATGAAACATTATATACATTCCTAGGTGTTTGCTCAGTTTTGAAGGGTGGAACAAAATTATTTGAAGTGCTTTAGTTGTAAATAGAGGGTTTACTATGACAGTGAGGGTAAGTGGTGGGCTTTCTTTTCTACTTTTTCCTCTATAGGGGTACTGAGTGGAAGGGTGGTAACAGCAGCAACAGGGAATGAGGTTTTCTGCTTACCAGTGGAGACAGTTTTCCTGCTTCCAAACGTTCTTATGATAAACAATGTCATTCCAGGATCATCTGAGAAGGAAACCACCCCTCACCTGCTACCTGGTATCCAATGTTAGCAATTTTTAGATCAGACTTTGAATATGTCCATAAATACAATCAGCAGAGGCAGCGAGGGAGAACATTATCTCTGAAATCCCTGGAATCTGTATATTTCTTGAAAATCTCTTGACTCTTTTTGGTGTGCTTTTCCCTCACCATATCTTTGCTCTTTACCAGTGAGATTTTGAAGCTATGTGACAATCAGAGCATTTTCCAGAGTTACAGTAGGAATGAAATATATTTCATTACACAATGACTGTGGTTATGAACTGACTTATAGTGACCCTAATGAGACTCTCAAGATTAGTGAGATATTTAAGGAGTAGTTCTACCAGTTCTACTCCCCCAGTGAATTTCCATGGCTCAGCAGAGATTTGAATCCAGTCCTCCTGTGTCCTAGTCCAAAACTCTATCCACTAGACCACACTTGGTATCATTACAATTATTAATTATTATTAATTATTAATGAGGCAATGAGTGACTCCTCCTATGTTTTCTCTAGATTGGGGTGGGGAATGTGGGGTCCTTCATATGTTGTTGGGCTGAAGATCCCATGATCCTTCAGGACTGGTTATTTTTACAGGAGATGATGGGAGTTTTAGCTCAAGAGCATTTGGGGGGAAGTACTCATTCGTCAGCAGCACTCTAGAAGACACGTTGTCAATATAAGTGGATGCTGCTCCTTGCACAAAATGTTTTTCAGGACTATGGCATCTACTTTAGGGATAAGTGTAAATGTTATTTCAGGGTTTTGTTTTTATTTTGGCTGGCCTCTGCATCAAATTCAGACGGATACCAAAGTCTGCCTGATGTGAGCCAAATTGTATGGAGTTCAGATTAAAGTGTGTGACACATTTCTTTTTCCTCAAAAGAGCCAAACAGACCTTTTTTTCAGTGGCTTTTCTTAGAACTAGGTTGCGCTTTTCCAAGGAGCTCACCTTGGCTATTCCCAAGCTCGCAATCCTTGTCACAGTATTTCCCTGTCTGGGCAATTCTTGTCTCCAGACACAAGAACAACTTTCTGCTTAGCTTTTCTTTACTTTTAGCTTTTATTATCACCTCAGATCTATCCTGATTTAGGCTTCTACTCCATCCACTGCTGCTCTTTTCCCTCAGAGCTTCAGATTTTGAGCTAGCCACTTGGTCTTGTAAGGTAAAGGTAAAGGTTCCCCTTGACATTTAGTCAGTCATGTTTGACTCTAGGGGGTGGTGCTCACATGGCCAGTGTGACTTAGACCTGGAACGCTGTTTACCTTCCCACCGAGATGGTACCTATTTATCTACTTGCATTTACATGCTTTCGAACTGCTAGGTTGGCAAGGAGCTAGGACAAAGCGATGGGAGCTCACTCTGTCGTGTGGATTGGATCTTATGACTGCTTGGTCTTCTGACCCTGCAGCACACAAAGGCTTCTGTGGTTTAGCCTGCAGCGCCACCACGTCCCCTGGTCTTGTAAATCCCGAGGTTAATCGTTTCTCTTGAGTAAGTATTTTCCCTATATTTAGATTCTCCAGATTTGGGTTCAGAAGGCCTGAAATGAAGTCTTCCACAAGACTCTAACGGTAACCACTTCTACCACAGATCCTAACCCCCTCCGAGCTTGGAATACCTTCAAACTCAAGCCAATTCAAGTTTTCACTGGATTGTTTTGTATCTCAGCACTGTGCCATCGAATTGTCACGTTCCCACCTATCCCTTGGTTGTTTCACCCACCAAAGGGCACAAGCTACGTGTCGTGTCGCTGCCACCAGTTAATTACATCAACATTGTTTATTATTAATGATAGAGGTCCAGTCAATGTGCCATTTAAAAAAGAACCAAATAGAAGTTCTTTATTATTACAGGTGAGGAAGGTACAGTCGATGTCATTAACTCTTAACAAAACATCCTACTTCATCCACCCTCAACCACCAACCCTCTCTCTCTCCACTCCCAAACTCCAAATTCACAACTCCTCATCTCTCCTCCTCCTGCAGAGACTCTTATATCTGGTGATTCTACCTCTCCAGCACTCTCATTGATACATGCAGATAGTCTATTAATATTCATGACCTGGGTGGATGCCACAGTGCGATGACCAGATTTGATTCTACGTTGATAGCAAATGAATTTACAAATCAGGTTGCAGTAAAGGAGAAGCTGAACTAGAGAGTCAAACTGGCTAAAAGCAATTTTTTAAAGGTGACTAGTCTGCAAAACCCTATTTGCCCAAAACCTGGGAGGTTATTCCCCTTCTTGAAATCTTATTGAATCTTCAAATGTTGTACACATCAGTCCAACCTTGGCCGTCCAACCTGCATAGCATAGCCATTTGGTTTTCCAATGCATGTCAATAAGAAGACTCTAATTTGGGGCACATATCAAATCAAAGGGAATAGAAATTGCTCCAGAGTAAATAAAAACCATGCCAAAGCCCCAAGTTAGCTTTAAAATCGGGCAATCAACCTTATTTTTTAAATCAGAATTTGTCACCATTTGGCAAAATTTGAATATGGGAGAAAACAAGACTGATAAGATTTGCTCATCACTCTAAATGGATCAGAACTTGGTTTTGTTCAGACTTTATCAGAATGTGCAGCCTCTGAAACTAATTTGCCTGTTCCTACTCTCATTGCTGCCTAAAATTTGTACCTAGAAGGGTAATATATATATATTTTATCCTTGATTATTGCTTCCTTGTGTAAAGATTACTGGTGATTCTTATTTGAGATTTTTTTAAAAAGATGTCAGGATTTCTGTTAGACACTGTTGTTGCAGCAGTGAATGTGCATGTTACTTTAATGGGCACTACAGCTCATTATATACAGGTAGTTAGGAGCAGGGTGGGAGGGGAAGTATCAGAGCAGGAGAAAAAACAATTCCTGTGTCTTAAAAAACAATGGCTGCTTTGGGATGCTTGTGAGAACAATGACAATGTTTCTTGGAAATGAGCTGGAAAAAGCCACAGTAAATCTCAGCCCCCTAAGTCTATCTCTATCGACTCTTGTATATCTGCCAGATTGATCATGAGTCACCTAACACAAACTGTCACCCTGATCCAGAGCAGCTGTCTAATTACAATTTTGTTATTATTAATTACACAGTAGAAAATCATTTGTAATTAGCTCAGCCTAAATCAGAGTTTAAACAGCCAAAAATTACATTACAAACTAAAGTGTAATTAAAGCACTACAGTAAAGTGTTTATTTAAACCCAGTTTAGTTGCTGCAGATTTTTCAATCAGGGCATCAGGCTCACACATAGATTTAATTAGTCTCCAGCACTGACAGCAGCGTACTGCATTTATTCATTGAGCATCAATATTGCTGAACAAATGTAAATAAAATTTAGACAGGCATTCTTTAAAGGGACAGTCACAGAAACATCTGGGAGAGATAATGAGGGTGGGGATGTGATGAATGTTAATGAGCCATCCAAGCTCTTCTGGCATCTGTAGCTTTTCAGAGGCACAGGGTGCAGCGGAGTCTCTAAATGCTTCACATATTTACACTTCAGATCCCACTTGTTTGCCATGGCAGGGTGCAAATCGCTGAACGTACTTTGGATAGAGTGGATTCAACAGCCCAGCTGGAATATACCCAAGCTTCTGTTGGCAGATGGATCATCTGTTGGACATGAAGAAGAGAACTGCTTGAAAGGCATGATTTTAAGAGAGTGGAATTGACCTTCCTAAGGAGATTTGGACAGAATTAAAAAAAAAAAAGTTTTCCTCCTTCTCCTCCCTTGGAACACAACTCCTGGAATCTCCCAGCAAGCAAGGCCATTGAGCAACAAATATTTTCTCTGCAAAAATTAGATCCACGGGGAACTAAAATGGGGTCTCCTCCACCTTCCATAGAAGTGATGCCAGTCATTCTCAGTCAGGTTAAGTGATTGCCGAGAGTGCTGTTGTTTTTCCTGCCATCTGAATGATCCAAAGTAGAGATGGGCATAAGCCACTGGTTCAGCCATTCATGCCAGTTTGTCCACTGGATGAACAGGTGTTTGGCTGTTCCCAGCCCCACCTCCTCCAGTGGGCATCCTCTCAGAGGCAGCACCCTGACTTCCCTGCTCTGTTCTTCTCTGGTACTGCCTCTGAGTGGGTGCCCACTGGAGAAGGCAGGGCTGGGAATCATTGCAGACCAGTTCATCCAAAGGACAAATCAGCACGAACTGCCAAACTGGCAGTTCATGATAATCTCTAATCCACGGTTTAAATCATATCTAACTGTGGTAAAGTTTTTCCCATGATTTTAAAAATTATCTCCATGACAAAAGCGATCCTGCAGCATTTTGATCCCTTTCCCCCTCCTCTTGCTAAGCCCCACAGAGCTTAGCAAGAAGGGGGAAAGGAGGGATCAAAGTGATCCTGTAGTGGCTGGGGGATCCCTTTGATTCCTTATCCCCTCCTTCCTCTTCTTATGCTGTACAGGCATAGGAAGAGGAGGAAAGTGGAATCAAACTATCCCCCAGCCCCAGGGGTGGATTTCCCTTTGGTCAGGCTTTAGCAAGCCACCCGAGGGAAAAAACCCTCTCTGCTTATGCCCCCGAGGAACAGCTGATCCACAGGGGCATAAGCAGATAGGGAACGAAGGGATGAATATAAAAGGGTTATTTTTGTTGCTTTGTATTTGTGGGGTCTCTGGACCCCAAGAATATGAAGCAACGAATATCTGACAAATCAGGGGTATTTAACGAATATTCTGATTGATTTTTATATTCGTTCCCATGTCTATTTAAGAGGCTTGGGAAATATTCAAGGAATGGCTTACTATTGCCACCTCCACTGAGCTTCCATGGCAGAGCAGGTAGTTGAACTCAGGTCCCCAGAGTGCTAGTCTGACACTCTGTCAATTACACCATGGTGGATGTCACGAAAGGTCAGTACTATGTATGAAAACAGTAGGTTCATTTATCAAAATAGGTGTGGTGCACTGGGACTGGATTATTTTAAGTGTTGCCCCTATATTCAGAAAATTGAGATTACTATATAATTGCATTTTAGAATAATGGGGAAAGTACGTGTTTATATTCCTTGAGAATAAGGTATTGTGAATAGTTTATGCACACTGTATGTATCTCTGTGTGTGTTTGTGTGAAAGACAGAAGGCAACTATGGAGCCTTTTTAGAGTGGAGGCCAAAGGCCCTAACTAAGGATCCACTGTAGCCATAGTGAGGAGACAATCCTGAAGGCTTAAGAAGTCAGAATTCCTAGTACTTACTGCATAGATTTTAGCCTTGGGATTTTGCTTTTACAGCTCTCTGGTTCTGATTCAGCAAAGCTAATTAGACGTGTGCTCAAATCCACCATCATTCAATAAAATACTTTAAGGATGAGCTTAACTGGTTTGCTGAATTGAAGTTCTCAAGTGGAAATTAATTCCCTTATGAGCCAGCTTAAGTAGACTGGTTGGTCAGACGCAGTCTCCACAACTGAATAGTCTCCATGGGCTTTAATATAAGCCTCAAATTGGGGGTGGTGAAAAGCAACTTTTGTTGAAGTTATCTAGATTCTCTAGGGAGTGAATGCTTTTATGACTTGTCATGACCAATACATGACAGGCCTCCTGAGGGGAGAACTGGGCATCTATCAACACTTTCTGCCAAGCTTCTAAGTGAGTGAATTACATTGGGAATTATCCAACCATCTGCCACTGAAGGGTTAACTAGAAGTACAGCTATTGAGTAACAAAGACTTCCTTGATTATACAAATCTATGTAACTTTCAGCTTTTAAATGCATGCAGCAGAAATAGTATTTCTCTCAACATTCATCTTACACTGTATCTGTTTGCTGATGCTAAAGTGAATTTGACATAATGGTAAGTAGTTCAAACAATCTATATTGCTGGAAGCTTTCTCTCACATTCTATTGATTTTCTTACCCCATCTGCAGCGTGCTCAAAAGCACTTCCTATTCTGTTTACCATTGTATACAGCTGGAATGCATGGTTTCACACTGTCTAATGGAATTAAGCAGACCCAGAAAGGCATTTTCCTGGAAAATGCAATGTATTTATTTGTAGCTCAGCAGAAGGTAAGAGGAGCAAATAAGTGCCTTGCTAATTTAACCCCAGCATAAGAAGCAGGGGTTTGATAACTGGCAGGAGTTGACAGTTGTTGTTTTTTTACTACGTAAAAAATCCTTATCCTGAGGCCAGATGTCAGAGTTCATCTGTTCATATCGGTGCGATCATGTTTGTAATTGAGGGAAAATGTTTGGTATATCCTAAGTCTCCACCTATGAAACAAAAGTGTATTGTATATCCTTCACCCCTATATAACCTGTGCTGCTACTGTTGTTGTTATGTGCCATCAAGTTGCCTACGACTTATGGCAAACCTATGAATAAACAATCCTCAGAATGTCCTGTCCTCAACTGCCCTGCTCAGTTCTTGCAAACTCAAGCCTGTAGCTTCCTTTAGGGAGTCAATCCATCTTGTATTTGATTTTCCTCTTTTCCTGTTGCCTTCCACCTTTCCCAGCGTTATTGTCTTTTCCAGAGAATCTTGCCTTCTCATGATGTGTCCAGAAGAGTCTCAGTTCCAACATTTTTGCTTCCAGTTCAGGTTTGATTTAATCTAGGACATACTTGTTCATCTTTCTAGCAACCCAGGGTATCTGCAAAGCTTTCCTGCAGCACCACATTTCAAATGAATCTTTTTTTTTCCCCGTCAGCTTTCTTAACTGTCCAGCTTTAACACCCATACATGGTGATTGGAAATGCAAGAATGTGGATGATCTTGATCTTGGACTCCAATGATACATTCTTACACTTGATTTTACATAATTTCTTCATTGCTGCCCTTCCTAATCTTAGTCTTCTTTTGATTTCTTGGCTGCAATCTCAATTTGGATTGATTATTGAACCAAGGTATACAAAATCTCTAATAACTTCAATTTCCTCATTGTCAGAATTAAAGTGGTGTAGTTCTGTAGTCATGTTTTTTTGTTTTCTGAACATTCAATTCCAGTCTTGCTTTGGCATTTTCTTCATTCAATTTCACTAAAAGTCATTTCAAATTATTGCTGCTTTCTGCCTATAAGATGGTGTCATCTGCATATCATAAATTATTGATGTTTCTTCCTCCAATTTTCACTTCTCCTGCAGTCCGGCTTTCTGTATGATATGTTCTGTTTATAGATTGAATAGGTAAGGGGATAAATATACCCCTGTTTGACTCCTTTATCTATAGAAAACCATTCTGTCTCTTCATGTTCTGTCTTAATAGTAACTTCTTATCTACAAATTATGCATCAGGACAATTAAGTGTTGAGGCACACCCTTTTCTATCAAAACAACCCGTAGTTTGTTACTTATGATACAGACTTATAATCAGAAGAGGGAGAATAATCTAGAATGCCTATGGTTATTAGCCACAGGGTAAGGGACATGGTGGCGCTGCGGGTTAAACCACTGACACCTCTGTGCTGCAAGGTCAGAAGACCTGCAGTTGTAAGATCGAATCCACGTGACCGAGTGATCCCCCGTCGCTTGTCCCAGCTCCCGCCAACCTAGCGGTTCGAAAGCATGCAAAATGCAAAAATGTGAGTAGATAAATAGGTACCACCTCGGTGGGAAGGTAACAGCATTCCATATCTAGTCGCGCTGGCCACGTGACCACAGAAGATTGTCTTCAGACAAACGCTAGCAGTATGGATTGGGAACGGAGATGAGCACCGCTGCCTACAGTCGGACACGACTGGACAAATTGTCAAGGGGAACCTTTACCTTTTACCTAAGGCTATTTCACCTCCCCTTCTTTCTCCAACTGTAATATCCTCAGTAGGGAATGTCCTAAGGTAAACTGACTGATACTGGAAATTCCTTGTCAGTTCAGTCTTGTCAAGGAAAGGAGAAGTGGCTCCAAAAGCGCTGAATAATAAATAAAAAGTGACAACGTTTATCAATTGGTAAGCTGCCTTTTAAACCAGAGGTGAGTGATTTTCTGAATTCTGGAGGCCACTCACATTTATCCCTGGACCTAGAGGGATGATCCCTTGATTGATATTTCAGTTTTTTTTCCTTATAAAAATGTTTCTCTTCAATTGAAAAAAGCCTTTTGCACCCTATCATGGTTTGGGATGGGCTGGTTCACTTCTTTTTCTGGTGATCACATGATGTACATGCCATGAGAGACCAGCCTGTACTGATTGATGCTTACCACATCTTTTTGAATCCCTGTCAGGGGTTGACTTTTTCAGTGCAGGCTGCTCCATTTTGGTTCACTTCCAGCATATGTGATCAAATCAAAGTGGTTACCTTGCTGTCCCATTGAGAAATGGCAAGCTTTCTGGCTGCTTGACTGCAGAGGAAAAGGAAGAGGAAGTTTTCCATTTTTAAAATTAAATTAAATTTTGTTTATACATGAAAAACAAAAACAAAACAAAGCACTAATGCACCCTTCACCCCAGGGACCATCCATTATATATATATAGTACTGTTCAAAGTATCACTGATGCATTAGTAACAATGTAAAAGAAATGGAAAACTATATTCTGTATTTCTGGAAGGGATGAGAGGCCTTTCAAAAGAGGAATCATCCCTTCCAGAAATACAGAATATAGTTCTCCATTTCTTTTTCATTGTTGTTAATGCATCAGGGATGCTTTGAACAGTTTTTAAAATCCCTTTCAAAGCATCATTGATGTATTGTGTTGGTTAGGAAAAATTACAAAGAAATGGAAAGCTTCCGTTCCCTTCCCCCTCCAGAGGGGAGCAGAAAGGAAGCTTCCAATTTCTCAAGATTGTTGTGGCTTAGGCAAAAAGACAGCTAGGCGGCCACTTTGGTGTGATCCCAGCAATCACATATGCTGAAAGTGATCCAAAATGGAGCAATCCTACCTGCAGCAAAGAAAGTAGTGCCTCACAGGGACCCAAAAAGGCAAAGCATGGAGGAGGAGACTGGAGGCTTTTCCCATTTCCTCTTTAAAGGGAAAGATTAGTCTAGATCATGCTGAACAATGTCCCTTGGGGTACAGTGTGGTTGATCCTTGCATGTGGATGCAAGGATTGCCCCAAATGACATACCACATCTCAAAGTGACCTTGTTTAGCATGAGTTAGACCGAGGCAGTCTGAGATAATTGGACTTGTCTTGTTGCATCCCTACTCTCATTCCCTTATTTTCTTTTTCTCTCTTATTAATTTGTAAAAACTGAACACTGTTGTGATTGTTTCATTTTCTTTTCCTTCATTTCCCTTTGAACTCATGCTGGTTTAGTGTAAGCTTAGGTGTGAGTTTCACTGCACCCAGAGACTGAATTTGGCCACTGCTACACACAAATACTTTTGTTTCAATCATGTGCAAACTTGTTACTAACAATTAACACATATATCATTCAAATTCTCTTGTCATCTTACACATGTGGAAGGCAAATGGCATTAACATTCACTTGCTTTTAACTGGCAATTAATGAGTTGCTGCTCAGATGCCCAAGCATGCACCAAGACATCAGGCATGTGTGCTCCAGAGAATCTCAGCAGCGACTTATTAATTGCCAGCTGGATATTGTGACATTTACATTCCATATGTGCAAGAAAGCTGCATGATTTCAGCCTATAAATTCTTAGTAAAAACAATTAAAATAGCAATAAGGGTAACAATAAAGATTATCACAATCAAGAATGTAATTAAAAAGCAACTACAGAACAGGTTAAAAGATAACAATGGATAAAGTAATTAAATTATCTGAAGGAATCCAAGATGTGATTAGTCAAAAGCTACAGTACAGTAGCAACAACATTATTTGACCAATTCAATTTTCATTACTAAAACATCTCAAAGTAATGGACAAGCTTTAAAGTTCTGCAGAACTTCTCTTAAGGCTGGCTGTCAAGGGAAACAGTGCGTGTGTTGAGTAGACAAGAGTCAGATCCAGGTCACATGAGGCCTTATGCCGCCCAAATATCTGAAAAAATATTTGTGATGACAAAATGCTAATCATTCTCCACAAAAGGACCTTTGGGATGTGATTTGCTTTGAAAACTGAATCCCTCCCATCTCTGGAACTATTTTAGGCATTAAAAGGCCTTTCTGTGGAACCCTCCATCCACAAAACCCTTGTGGTGAACAGCCCATTGCTTCCCGTTTCTAAAAAAGGCTTTTGAAGAATTGAACAGAGAGTGATAATTTGGTTTATAGAGCAAATTATGCCCCACAAGAGGCCTGTGAAGGACACATGTATACACACACACACAACCTGTGGGCCTCCTGTTTGAGAAAAGAAGGGCAGACTGAAAAGAAATTTTGGCAACATAAAAGAAAGACAGCATTCCCCAACACTTTTACTACCAAAATGAATCCCTAAATACTGGAACAACTGCTCTAAATATGAGTTTATAAATATTATTGCATTTACATTTTTTTTAAAGTTCTGATACTTATGAAACAGTATACAGTATGTTGTGCTCTCTAGCAGCAAAAAAAAATGTGATAGGGAAAAACAGGATTTTACTTCCTCAGTGCAAATCAGACACCCTGTCTGCCGCTCACAAGGGACAGCACTGACTCTGGGGCAGAAGGCAGCCTTTATAAGAGTGGCAAGTTAGTTCAGAGGCAATTGGAACTTCCTGGTGCTTTTGTTTGTGAGATAAATTAGACGGAGAAGGCAGGATCCATGCAATGCCTGGGAAGGTCATGGTTCTTTTATAATTTGTTTGCTTCAATATACCACATGCAGGAGGATTTTTCACTGGCTTGTGCCCAATATTCTCACTGTTTCTCTAATTTTGTCCCAGCAGTAGTAGTGACGATCCATTCATTGTGCTTAATATGGTTTGTCATGCTGCTTGAGAATTATATCCTGATTATATCCATTATCTGAATTACAGTGTGACTTATACTGAAGAGTAAATTCCAGCAGTCAGATTAGCTGTAGTCTGTTAACCATGCTCAGATCAGTGATGGAACAAATTCCTAACACTCCAGTGAGATGATCCTTAAATGGTAAAGTAATAATGGATTATTGTAAAAGGGGGCAGAAGTTAAAAGGCAACTTAGAAGGTTAAGGAAGTGACAATTTCAAAATATAATGCATACTTTTCATATGGTAGAAGCAAGAAGAAGGGCAAAAGGTTGGAATTATGCCATACAATGACAAATGTTGGCTTAATTAACCATGTTCCATACCAGCTTCTCCTTTATAGTTGTGTGGGACAGGTAAAGTTTCCTTCCTACAGTAACTTTTAATAACATCTGTATGTAGGCTTGTAATTTAACAGATATTGAAAGAGACAGCATAACTTTCAATGCATCATACATGAAGTAGGAGTCATGCCCATCATTTTACAGTGAACATTCCTCTATTAGAAGTGCCTGCCCAGTTTAAATCTAAAGTACAAGAAGAATCTAGAACAGGAGAGAGGGCAGGGGCCTAAAAGCTGACCCTCAGCATCTACCGTGTTTTCCCCAAAATAAAACAAGGTCTTATATTAATTTTTGCTTCAAAAAACACATTAGAGCTCATTTTCGGAGGATGTTTTATTTTATAGTCATGTCCTCTTCTGGTTGCTGCACAACGCTGCAAAATGGTGGAAGGTGGGGTTTCACTTAACTAGGGCTTATTTTTGGGGTGGGGCTTATATTACAAGCATCCTGAATAATCATATTACGTATTATTTTCAGGTTAGGTCTTATTTTGGGGGAAACAGGGTAGTATGTATACAGTGGGCTGATAAAGGCCATGTCATGTTTTCCACTACGGTAAGATGTACTGTCTTTCTTCAATGATTTCTCAGTTCACATATTTGCATACAAAGCAGAATATGCAAATGTTGTGAAAATATTTGTCCTCATTTTGGACACTGTGTAAGTGGCTACCCTAAATATGCATGCTAATTTTTGTTTTTGTTTTTAAAAGTTAATTTTGTTTTGTTGTTTCTTTAATGGGTTTTAATAGATCCAAATTACAGGCGTACCTTGGTTTATGCAATTAATTCATTCTCCAGAATGTTTCGTAATGCAAAAAATTTGCAAACCGAAATGCAGTTTCCCATAGGAATGCATGCACGGGGGCGGTGCTATAAACCTCCCAGGTTCAATGCAAACTTGCTTCATGTTGCAGGAAAAAAAATTGTAAACCAAGGCATTATTTTCAACGGATTTTTGTTCGTAAACCAAAAATTACGTTAACCGAGGTGTTCGTAAACTGAGGTACCACCATAGTTCAATAACTACATCCATGTTAGTATTATACAGGAAAAACATCTTATATTATATATTTGACAAATCCAGTTGTTAGTTCTAACTAAAATAGCACTATTGAATGAATGAGATATTTCAGTTCAACATTTGTGTAAGTCCCATTGTTTCAACTGTTCTACTCTCAGTAGGATTAGCAACCGGATTTAGGCCTATTTCTTAGTTATTATCTCTTTTCTCAAGCAGGTCTGCACCATTTTGATATTCTAAAACTTAGATACAACATTATGTAGTGAATTCTGTCACACTTTGCAGTTCACTTACACTATGGAATGAACTCTTATCATTGACTTAAGAAAATGTCCTCCTGGCTGTTTCTGTTTATTCACCTGCTAGAATTAAGGAAAGCTGAAGAATTCATTCTTTGTCAATTCTTATACAGACTGACTGATCTGCTCCTTCTGGGTGAGTGTATGGATTAGACCACAGTTATTCTTCATGTCCTTTACATTTCACTCCTCCCTAAATTTTACAGAAAACTAAAATGCGTATAAAAATACATCTTAAGATAAAACATATTTACAAGTGCACATTTTGGAAGAAAATATATTATACAGATATACTTTATAAAAAAAAATACCCAGTTTAAAACAAATCTAAATGCAGTTTTTGTGCAGATTTTTTAAAACAAAGATTAATGCAAAACTGCTATGGAACCGATTTGTGAATGAGCACAATGTGAAATTGACACAGAACACAAATAAAGTGATCTGCATTTCCAGCTCTCCACTGGATTTCTTCAGCAGAATGGTTGTGAGACTCTCCAATCCAACCCTATTCTTTTCTTCGTCCCCCCCCCCCGAATAGAAATGAATAGTTTATTAGTAGTATGTAGATACAGCATGCTGGCTATGTAGATTCTTTTCTCTTTTTAGATTAATGTGAAGGTTTTTGATCTACTGAGTATAGATTGTGCAAATGCTCTGAGGGTGTGTGATAGGAGGTTCTTAATTTTATCTCTCTTTTTCTCTTGAAGAGGACAAAATTATTATTTTCCTAGAAGTGTTCACAGTGTTACACAAGGTTTCCATGGCTCCAGACCCATCAACCACAATATTAACAAAAAAGAATGGTAACTTGGAAATGTCTTGGTTCTTCTCAGGGACTGGCAGAAACAGTGATAAATCAGGATGTCAGAGACAAACCTGGACATATTATTCAAATGCCACATAGCAGATGCTGTACTCTTTCCCAAGATTTATTATTAGTGGATTAGTTGTGCAGGTACCATGTGAAGGGCCCTCATGTGCAGGTCTTCATTCCTCGTGGTATCTGGAGACAAAGCTTCTACTTGATTTTAGTAGAAGATTAGAAGAAAGAATGCTGCCCAAACCTGAGGGATCTTATTGCTTTTAGGGAAGGTTTATTGGGAAGAGCTATTTTGCCTTTTTAAACACTCCTAGTCATGTTTGTCAAAGGCTTTAGGGGCATCATACTTATCCAAATAAAATATACTGACTCTAGTAAAGGGCATTAATGAAATTGCAGAAATCTAATGTTATTGTCAGCACTCAGGTGACACAAATACATTCTGGATAGGATTATTGCCTGATCAAATATTCTATTGAATTGCTTTTATTTTTCCATTTTTCTCAGCTTTTCACGGTATAATTATGGTCTGATGTCAGATTTCACCCTGGTGCTCATCAATTACTCTCATTTAACCATTTTTTAAAGGACAAAGCCCCCCAGCAGAGACTATAACCTTGTAATTCAGTAACTTCCTCACAGACAACACCTTAAAATGTAACAGTGGATAAATATGTCAGGAAGAGATCAGGATAGCCCTGGGAAAAGTGAGGTGGATAATTGTACATGTTCCCATGTACAGGCATTAAATTAATGTAACCATAAAATACTTTTAAGTGCTCACATCTATTAAATTAGGAACAGCAAATACTACACAGAGCCCTGCTTAATAAATTAAGTCTATTTTACAGAATAAGCATTTCTCCTTTTTTAAGTTCAATGAGTCAATATGAGAACATGAAAGGAGCAAGGTTAAATAAATTGCTGTCAGAAGATGCAGGATTTAGCAGCCGTAGTTACCCTAGATTTCAACAAGAATAAGCTGTTACCATAGTAACCACATCATGTGATCTTCACACATACTGTGGGGCCAGATTCTGCTGTAATTTATGCTGGTGAATTTTTATTTTTTTATTTTTTTGAAATGGTTCTTTCTGAACTCTGACTCATTTCCTTATGCTCTGACCCAAAATTTAATCATCTTTGGTGCTTCGTATCTCACATCTTTTTATTCCCCCAAATGAATCTAACTTATTAAAAACTACTAACCACAAAGAGGAGGAACCTGTAATGAACAGAAGTTGATCTCATTAATAATAATGCCAATTGTACAATGGTTGTATCATTGCCTTATTAAGAGATTCTAAATTGTCATGTTTCGCAATTCACTCCTGACCTGAGGCTTTCTGGCCTCTCAGGTGAGATGTTATCACCTGTCTATGTATCCTCCCACCCTCTGCAGGGTGGGAGGATACATACATTATACTCTCTGTAGGGTACAGAGGTAATAGAGGGGGACATACTTACTTTTAAGGTCTAATTGTAAGTTCACACTGAGCTATGATCCACCTCTTTGGGATTGTTGTAAGAGAAATAAATGGGAACAAAGAAAACCATGTAAACTGCCTAAAGCTCACTGTCTGAATTAAAAGTTTATGTTGTTTGGACAGTATCTATATTATTCTTCCTTTATCGAACACAAACATGTTGGAGAAAGTGACAAACGGTGGCCAAAGAAATGTTCTGAGATGTTTAGATACAGGATCTGAAAGGAATCATCGGTCTTCAGTGTTAGAATATTGCAGTCTCTGTGTATGAAAATTGCATTCACGTAAGGGCATGTTTGCCAGGGATGTGGCTAGAAATTGCCTCATGAACTGGCCTATTACCTTGGATGGTGTGACACATCAGTAAAGAGCTAAGGCTGGCTTTATGACTCAGACGCACCCTAGGTAATTTCTGAATTGGGGATATTTGCCTCAGATACCTGCCTTGTCTGAGGGCTTGTCCACACCTTCTGCTCTCCCCATGTCACTATTTTCTATCAAATCCTATTGAATTAACCACTGATTCATGATTCTATACGAGTGGTGGGAGATATCTGTGGCCTTCCAAATATTGTTAGATTCTATCATCATCCTTCAGTCTGTGTGACAGTGAAGGATGATAGCAGTAGTAGTTTCTCAACATCTGAAGATCCAGAGGTCCCTGTGCTATACATAGGACTAGAACAGGTTAAAAATTTTCTATGTTCATTTCACAAAATGCATCCCATCACAGCATAGAAATATAATCCCACCACCCAGCCCAAAACCACACTGCAAAACCCACCCAGAACAGTTTATAAAAAGTAGAAAGCAACACCTTACCTTACCAGGCAGTCTGAAGCCTCCTCCAATTGCACACTTTCTAACTGCTGGGGCGAAAGAGCTACAAAGAAGCAGAGTCTTTGCCACCAATAGTTAGCAATTTGAATTTTCCACCTTTCCCCCCTGCCTTTTTCTGGTTGTAACTCGAAGCTCTGATTGCAAGTAGAAGCAAAATTTTGCGGCCAGAGCTAGTCGTAAGTCGAAATGGTCATATGTTGGGACATTTGTAAGTCGAGGCACCACTGTATCAGGGAAGAGGGATGAGGTACACAGTGGTGACTTGACTTACGAACTTAATCCATATTGGAGTGGTGTTTGTAAGTCAAAATGTTCGTAAGTCAAAGCACCATTTCCCATAAGAATGCACTGAAAACTAATTAATCCGTTCTGGCTGGAGAAAAAAATAGCACAAAATAAAAAATTAAAATTAAAACACTGCAAGTCCCATGCTGGGACTGCAAAACAAACAAACAAACAAAAAAACGAACAAACAAAAACAAAAACCAAACAAATCCAAAAATAAACATTGGAGCAAGTCCCACGCTGGGATTGAAAAAAAAAAAAACCAACACCAAAAAAAAAAAACACAAACAAAAAAACCCCAAAAAACAACAACACAGAAACACATTCCCCCAGCCCAAAACTATCCTCAAAAACCCAACCAGAACAAATTTTTAAAAAGAAAAAAAGCAGCATCTTAATGGTACAAAGCCTCCCAGGGGTCCCCCGCCACCGCCGATCGCCACCTTCGGAGGCCTCCTGGGGCTTCCTTGCCACAGGTGGAGGCCTCTCGGTGGTCCCCTGCCGCCACTGATCGCCACCTTCAGAGGTCTCCCAGGGCTTCCCTGCCACCATGGGAGACCTCCCGGGGGTCCCCCGCTGCCACCATCACTGCCTTCGGAGGCCTCCCGGGGCTTCCCCACCACTGCTGGAGGCCTCTCGGGGGTCTATTCCCTGGGAAAGCCTGAAGGCGGTGATCTGCGGTGGCGGGGGACCCCCGGGAGATCTCCCATGGTGGCAGGGAAGCCCTGGGAGGCCTCTGAAGGCAGTGATGGCAGTGCAGCTGGAACCCTGGGAGGCTGATCCTCCCTTTCCCTGACTGTCGGGGCGAAAGAGCTACAGAAAAGCAGCCTCTTCACCACCAACAGTTAGGGTTTTTTTGAATTTCCTGCCCTTTTCCCCCTGCCTTTTTTTGTTTGTAGATCAAAGCTTTGGCTGCAAGTCAAAGCAATATTTTGCGGCTGGAGCTGTTCGTAAGTCAAATTGTTCGTATGTCAGGGTGTTCGTAAGTCAAAGCACCATTGTACAACCTTCTTTCAACTCCCAAACACACACAATGCATGGTTGCACACAAACATGCACACACAAATACATCCGGCTAATGCTTTAATGATTAACTCTTTTGACTTTCATTTGAGGGAGATGAAAAGTACCAGGGATAACGCCATCCAGAGTCACAAAACGAACAAACCTTTTAAAGACTCTTTATTTCTATGTCATTATCTCAAATTGCCTTGTTTATCCCCTGCATTCTGATCAGGTACCATTACCGCACTCGGTTGTCCACATCACTCTTCTGAAGGGAAAATTAATTCTGAATTACTGGTCCTATAACTGCCGACTTCTGCACATTATCTGTCAGGGACAGAAGCAGACAAAAGCTGGCTAAGTGGATTTCTGTTAGCTGCCGTTCAAAAGGAATAGGGACAGGTGTTGAATGGAGCTTCTCCTTCCCCCACCCCCCCACCCCCCGCCACTAGTTAACAATACATACAGGAGGAATTTAATTGCCTGCATCCACCTGCACCCTTGTCATTTCTTGGCTTTATTGATTTTAATGAAAATATTAAGTGCACTTCTGGAGCAGCAGCAAAGTGACATTTTGAGAGAGAAACACATAAGGGGGGGGGAGAGGTATAATGGAAGCAGGCTATTACAGTTTTAATAGAACCTGAAAGAAGCAAAATAGAGAATAGTGCTTTTCTTATGCTCTTCTTATGCGCGAATGTTGAATTCAAGGATGAGTAACTGGAGAATAAATAAATGTTTGGTTGCCGTTAAAGAAGCCTTTCAGCCAATAACTCACCCAACATTTTAAAGTTGTGTTGTTGAGTGAAGTGGGGTAAGATTTTTTTTGACCCATTTTCTTCTGTTGGGTCATCTTTTGGTTGCAGCAGAGATGGTCTTTGAATTATACTGTCAAAAGCTCGATGCATTATTTCTCACAAGAATATGTAAGTGGATTCTGCTCTGTTTTTGTTTTAAAACAAGAAGGATGACAGGAAGCGACTTCTATTTTCCCCCCAGTTAAAACAGCATGGACCTGAGTTACCCAGGAGCCATAGCCCTCTCTGCTTTTCCTGAAAGAGTTTATCTGAAACAAGAAAAGCTGAGGGGTGAATAACATTTCTCTTTAACTATATTCACTTCAATATACAGGTCTGGATTCTGTAGATGAATATTGTATTTCACAAGACATCATCGTGAAGCAGATTCATCATCAAGCGGGGTAATCGTTAAGCGGGGCACCACTGTAATTTGTAGTATTGTCATTCCATTCCTGGAGGTTTCAGGGCTGAAACCTGAGATGAGGGGGAGTGAGACCTTGTGATGTCACAGATGAAGGTCTTTATTATATAATCTAAGTCTTTGTGATGTCACAGAGGAAGCAGCAGCAGCTTCTGGATCAGTTCTGAGTCCAGTTTAAAGTTCTGGTGTTGATCATTAAAAGCTTTAGCTACTTGGACCTAGTTTAAGTGCAAGCTAACCTTCTCCCATGTGATCAAATATTATAATCTTTTTTTTTCCCAGAGGCCTAACGTAAGATTGCCACTTAATAAAGTGAGCCAGGGAAATGAACTTCTTCAGCTAAAGCAGTGGTTCTTAACCTTTGTTACTCAGATGCTTTTGAACTGCAACTCCCAGAAACCCCAGTCAGTACAGCTGGTAGTGAAGGCTTCTGGGAGTTGGAGTCCAAAACTCCTGAGTAACCCAAGGTTAAGAACCAGTGAGCTAAAGCACCCCAGTTATGGAACATAGACCGGTTTGCCTGCCCTCACATTTTCATGTCAGTTTGTAAGAAAGCCTATGGGTGGGCCTCCTGTAACCATGAGCACTGTCACCACTGCTGGTCCAGGTCTCAGGGGATCAGTGTAGTCGCGGGTGGCACTGACAGGACTAATGTGTCCTGCACCAGCAGTCAGTTTACTGGCAACCCTGAGAAGCAAATGGAATAGGAAGTAGAGGAGCAATGAGCAACTGGGAAAGATGAGAGGCAGAAAAATGGACAGGGAAGGTGGAAGGGTAGAGAGTGTGAGCATGAGAGTACGAGGAGTGGGGAAGAGCCTGCATAGGAAGACAGAGAAGAGAGGGAGCAGCAGGGACAGACGGACAAATAGAAGTGTGTGTGTGTGTTTTTGGGGGGGGCTGTTTGCAAAACTGGAAAATTCCACAATATTTGCACTTTAACTCCACAGCTGATGTCCTTTTCCTGAATGGGTTTAATCTCAGGAATAAGGAGATGCATCACCAATACAAGAGCCAGGCAAGGGAAATCCAGAAAACAAGCCAAGGTCAGAAATAAACAGAGTTGTATTAGAGTTTAACATCAGCCAAGAAAGGAGAATCCAGAGCCAAAAGCCAGTAACAATCCAAGGTATAGCCAGTCGAGTTGCAAAGAGTAAACAGAGATGTAGAATTGAAGAGGTGAAGTCACACAAAATAGCGTAGTCACAACAAGGTCAGGATGCAACAAACACAGCTGGCAGTCCCAAAGCTGAGATATATATTAGTGAGTTGCTGGAGCCCCGTTCACAGCAGGCCTTTGTACAAATGGTCTCCCTGGGACGAAGTCTCAGCTGTAGGGCTTTGAACAGTTGACCTGCCTGGGAGGAACAATACTTCCTCAAGGAACCTCCAACCCTTGAAGAAGACTTTATTTATAGGAGCACCCCTCCTTTTTTTTGTAGGGAATACTTCGCCTGGACAGCTTAGTCCAAAATTGTGCCTTCAGTCTGCACTGTTCCCATGGGCTGGGAGGTGGTACAGCCTTCTGACTCCACACCTGAACTTTCTCTACTTGGGTGTGTAGCCTCCTGTGCTCCCAAGGATCCAGATCCGTGTAGCCAGTAGGCTTCCCACCATCATTTGGATTGGGGAGCTCTGTCTCATCCTGGAACTTCCAGTAGGGCTGTGACATAGCTGCCCATCCAAAGTCTCAGTTGTCTTCTGACTTCTTCACTGCAGTCTCTATTTGGAAGGAGAATTGAACTGAGGTATACAAAATCTTTGGCAATTTCAATTTCTCCACTGGCAATATTAAAGGCATGTTGTTCTTCTGTAGCCATGGCTTTTGTTTTCTTCATGTTCTGCAGACTTGCTTTTGTACTTTGTCTTTCACCTACATCAAGAGTCATTTCAAGTCATTGTTGCTTTTTGCCAATGCGCAGCAATAACTTGAAATGGCTCCAGATCAGGAAACATTAGTAACATCAGGGTTTTTGGTCAGGTTTTGTCCAGCACTTTGATGCTTCTCAGAGAGACAGAAACAGTAAATTGAAGACAAAGAGACACAGAGGGAGAAGGAGGGGAAAAATATTTACAATAGCCTTGTGTGAGACCGGCGAGGGCTCCCCCAGCCACAGGGGTGGGCTCTCCACTTCAGCAAGTCTGAGTGTTGCATTCCCTACTTGAAGTTTCCAGATTGGTACTACAATAAGGAGGAGACAGGAGATGCCCTAGATTGAAGCTACAGGTGTGACCATTGTGGGGCTCCTATTTTAAAAGGAGTGGGAAGACGGGGGGGGGGGGAGGAACTCTGGGCTGAAGCTATAGACTGGGAGGCATGTGAAGCTCAGGAAGTGTTACCAACTGGACACCACTCAAAGGAGGGCTGGGAGGTGGTTCGTTGGCAGATCTGAATACAGGCAATTGGGTGGACCTCCTGGTGTTCCCTGAGGAAGCCACTGGAGTGCACAAAGATGAGGCATGCTACTGAGAAGCCTGCAGGTTGGAGAACCAATGCCATGCCCACTGTTGTCAGAAGAAACACTGGGGCGGCCAAACCAGTCAGAGATTCCCCACACTGGTTCCACAGTTTAGTTCCAGAGAGGTCCCGAGCTTCACACTGTCCCACCATCTACTGCACTATCCCAACAAAGCCAGCCATGTAGACCTTGGGAGAGCCTCAACTGAGAGCTACTAGACCTGCGGGCTCATGGAGCTTGTGAAGAGCAAGGAGGTCTGGCCAGGGAGAATGCCTTTGCCATCCATCTGCAGGGGCAACAGATGACCGGGGGAGGCGAAAGGAAAAACTGGGCAGAATGCTGTTCATGCTGGTATACTGTAAAGTAATGTTGGTAAAGATGCACCAGGTGTCACACTCAGCAGCATGGAATTGTGCAAATCAATTGAGCAGTCATATGTCCCCAGTCCCCTTCATGGATTGCTGCCTTGTTGTGGTTGAGTAATTCAGAGAAGCTATGGGCTATGCCATGTAGGGACACCCAAAATGGACAGGTCACAGTGGAGAGTTCTGACTAAACGCGATCCTCCTGGAGCAGGAACTGGTAAGCCACTCCAGTATCTTTGCCGATAAAACTCCATGGTCAGAAACAAAAGGGAAGTGAGAGCTGGACCATAAGGAAAGCTGACCATCGAATAATTGATGCTTTTGAATTGTGATGCTGGAGGAGACTCTTGAGAGTCACCTGGACTGCAAGGAGAACAAACCTATCCATCCTAAAGGAAATAAACCCTGAGTGCTCACTGGAAGGACAGATCCTGAAGCTGAGGCTCCAATACTTTGGCCATCTCATGAGAAGAGAAGACTCCCAGGAAAGACCCTGATGTTGGGAAAGTGTGAGGGCAAGAGGAGAAGGGGACGACAGAGGATGGGATGGTTTGACAGTGTCATCAAAGCAACCAACATGAATTTGACCCAACTCCGGGAGGCAGTGGAAGACAGGAGGGCCTGGTGTGCTCTGTACCATGGGGTCACAAAGAGTCAGACACGACTTAACGACTAAACAACAACAACAACATGTTCCCAGTGCAACCAATTGCTCAATGTGCTGGCAGAAGTGCTTTGTAAATTTCTGCCTCTGCACTATTGTAACTGCTCAGGTGCAAACTTGAGTTGCACAGGCATAGGTATACAAAAGGGTTTTCTTCACTCTTCACACCAAGAACAGAGCAGTGTCCTAGCAGATCCTCAGTGTCTTGTCATTTATAGATTTAAAAAGGCGGTCAGTGATTTGAATGGAGGGAAGATGAAATAAAAAGTTAAACAGTAAACTAGACAGCTGGCACAAAAGGAGAATCTGTCAGTGAAGTCCAAGATCTCACCTGGATATTCCAACCACAGAGATGCTAGGGAGGGCTCAGATGGAGGTCACAGTGCAGTATTTATGTTCCCTTGCAGCTGCTCCACCAGGCATTTCACAGAGCTGTGGGGGTGAAGAAGACTTGCTTCTCTTCTTAGCATGTCTGCATTCTGGAATATACTGGAATATACTACTTTTTTTATTGCTACACTCAACTCAGTTGACTAAACATTGTTGTTATGTGGTATCAAGTTGTTTCTTGGGTCACCATAATTTCTAAGTTATGGTGACCCTAGCATGATTTTTGAGGCATGTGTGATTTAGGTTATGTAAAGTGATCTACCATTACCACTGCTCATTGTGTTCCTGTGGCCAAGCAAGGGTTTGAACTCAGGTCTCTTACGTCCTAGTCTAACACCTTTGCCACACTGGCACTGTGTAAATGTGACTGAAATATTGTTACATTATTAGGTTGGCTTGTGAGTATGTGATTGTGGAAGGAGGATTGCTATATGGGCTTTGAGTAGATAGGTCACTTAGTCAGGGTTCTGCATGCACATCGTCCCCACACCCCACTCATAGCAACTTGTGTCCTTCCCAATATTTCTTTTTTTATTATTTTTATTGTAGATTTGGATATACACAGGAAATGTCATAAACTCAGGGATAAGTGTGTTGATACGTCTTCTATAGGGTACAGAGTGGATTGGCTTTGATTTGAGTGCCCATCCTATTATGTGTACCTTTTGACCTCCATGCCCACATTGAGCTGTTAAAAATCCATCTTCTGAAGATATTTAAAAATCTAAAATTTAACAGTGTTGTGTGCATGTGAACGACAGCATGCTATGAAAGGTTATTATCATTAGGCAAACCTTGTGAACATTTGATGTCAAAACCCTAGTCTTCACTGTGCTGAGGGGTACATTAAATTCCCTCTTTTATAGTCCCATTTTGGGGGCGAGAAGAGCTCCTGTGGTTTGATTTGGTCCCTGTAGGTCTTTCAAGAGAGGTTCTTAAAAGGTTCCAACATGCTGAGCAGTAGCTGAGCTGAGATTTGGTCTTCTGCTTAACAGAAACTGGTGCTTCAAAAATCTCTCGGTGCTGGCACTGGCACAACAGGCAATAAAATTCCTTTGGGCTTCTGCAGCGAAGAGTCAATTCCACTGACTGTCTGACCTTAACCTCAGTGGGATTTAAGTTATGTAAAGCGATCAGTCTGATTTGACACTCCAGAATCACAAGGCCTGAGGGCTTAATTGTTTGCTTCCAGTGTAATGAGCCACAGGGGAGAAAAAATGACACTTTCTCAGAATGTAGAACACCCAGTTAACAGAAAGAACACCTGATATTCCAGGGATGGAATCCAGGCTAAACACATGTTTTGGGGGCTTGGTAAAAACCAGAGCAGAACAGTGCAGAATGGAGACTTCTTAATAAAAAAAATGATGCCCAAAACAGTGAGATGCAATATTTTAGATGTCAAACAAAAAAAATATATACACTTTCTGGGCAGAAAATATTGCAAAAAACAAAACCAAAAACCAACCACAACAGCAAACTTAGTCTAAAACAATGACCTCTGAGTAAGGCAACACGTGTCGTGAGTTTGGTTTGATTATCTTACTTGGAAGTTGCTGTTCCGGCAGATTTGGGGGCAACATAGGATTAATAAAAGAATAATATTGTTTAGGCTTCTGGCTGAAAATATTGTTTTGATGTCTGTCCATTGCATCCCACACTTTTTGGCATTAATTTTTATTAGGAAGTCCACATCCTATCCTGCCCTGTTCCGGCTTTTACCTAGTCCCCATGTTTTGTGCATGATCAGGCTGCCTTTTGAGCATCCTACTTGGTCTGGATTAATACTCTAATATTTACCAGATAAGATGGAGTTTGGAGAAGTTACTATTTTGGACTGCAACTCCCAGAACTCCAGATCATGTAATTAAAAAAAAAAATTAACATTTCCACGCTCTGGTGGAAGGGCTCTATTCAGGCTGCCTTTCTACATTAGGCTGAAAGAAATACGTATGTAACTCCCCAAAACCCAAATGATGCTCATCTGTTTGAGTTTCAGATTAGATTAGATTGAGCATCCTTCATTCTCGAGAGACTATGGTAACGTGCTCTGAATAGAGGACTTGGAACAGTATCTAGTGTGGCTGAGAAGGCCAATTCGAGAGTGACAATCCCTTCCACACTGAAGACAAATACAATCTGTCCCCTTTCCAGCCCTCTGATTTTGCTGGTTTCAGGTCTGCCTCTTTGCCTCAGCCTGCTGAATGAGTCAAATTGAGAGAAGCCATGCTGCACCACCTGCCTCCAGGCTGAACGCTCAGGTGTCAAGGTTTTCCATCTGTTGAGGTCCATTCCTAAGGCCTTCAGATCCCTCTTGCAGATATCCTTGTATTGCAGCTGTGGTCTCCCTCTGGGAAAATTTCCCTGCACTAATTCTCCATACAGGAGATCTTTTGCAATCCAACCATCAGCCATTCTCACGACATGCCCGAGCCAAGGTAGACGTCGCTGTTTCAGTAATGTATACATGCTAAAAATTCCAACTCATTCTAGGACTACTCAATTTGTAACTTTGTCCTCCCAGATGATACCAGAAATGCATCAGAGGCAACGCATATGGAAAGTGTTCAGCTTCCTCTCCTGCCGTGCACAAAGATTCCAGGACTCATTGCAGTACAGGAGTGTACTCAGGACACAGGGTCTACAGACCTGGATCATGGTATATGCCATCAGCTTCTTATTAAGCCATCCTCTCTTTGTGAGTCTAGAGAACAGCTGCTTTGCCAGTGTGTTTATCCAGCTCAACATTTAGGGAGAGAGTGTCAGAGATTGTTGAGCCAAGGTACATGAAATCATGAAGAACCTCCAATTCTTCCATGGAGATGGTAATAGCGGGAGGTGAGTCCACGCCCTGGCCCATGAGTTGTGTTTTCTTCAGGCTGATTGTTGGTCCAAAGTATTGGCAGGTCTTGATAAAACGATTCATGAGTTCTTGGAGGTCTTCAGCAGAATGGGCAACAATGGCCGCATTATCGGTGAAGAGGAAGTCCCGCATGCATTTCAACTGGACTTTGTTCTTCACTTTCAATCTAGAGAGATTAAAGAGCTTTCCGTCTGATCTAGTCCGGAGAGAGACACCTTCTGTTGCAGTTCCAAAGGTGTGCATGACAGAAAAAAAGATCCCAAACAGGATCAGTGTGAGGACACAGCCCTGTTTCACTCCACTTCAGATGCCAAAGGGATATAATGTTGAGCCATCAAAAATTACAGTGCCCTTCATTTCCTCATGAAAGGACCTGATGGTGTTAAGGAGTCGAGGTAGACATCCAATCTTGGCAAGTATTTTAAAAAGGCCGTCCCTGCTAACCAAATCAAAGGCATTTGTAAGATCCATGAAAGCCACAAAGAGTGGCTGTTGTTGTGCCTTGCATTTCTCCTTCAACTGTCTGAGGGAAAATACCATGTCAGTGGTGGATCTATTGGCTCAAAATCCACACTGTGATTCTGGATTGTCTGCAAGCACCTGGAGTCTCTTCAGCACAACACGGGCAAGCAGCTTCCCTACAATGCTGAGAAAAGAGATGCCACTGTAGTTATTGCAGTCATCCCTGTTGCCTTTGTTCTTATACAATTTGACAATATTTGCATCCTTCATGTCCCGTGGTACTCCACCTTCCCTCCAGCAAAGACGAAAGACTTCATACAGCTCAGTGGTGATGATCTCTTTACAGCACTTCAGCAGGGATGTTATCCTTCCCAGGTGCCTTGCTGGAGGCGAGGGAATCCAAGGCCACTTTTATTTCTTCTAAAGTTGGTTCACTGTCCAACTCTTCCAAGACAGGCAGGCACTCAATGTTATCTAATGCCTCTTCAGTTACTATTATCTCTGGAATATAGCTCAGTGTAGTGCTGCACCCAGTGCTCCGTCTGCTGTGCTCGGTCCTGGATAATCAAGCCGGTAGCAGACTTTAAAGGAGCAGATTTCTTCTGTATTGGACCTAAGGCCTACCATACAAATTTGCAGTCTCCAAATATCTCTGTCCCATTACATAAACTCTGCAGGATTATGTTAGTTAGCAAGGCCCTGCTTAGATCTCCTGGATGCATATGCTGGCTGATTTAGAATCAGCTTGGTTTGTTGTTGTTGTTTAGTCATTAAGTCGTGTCTGACTCTTTGTGACTCCATGGACCAGAGCATGCCAGGCCCTCCTGTCTTCCACTGCCTCCCAGAGTTTGGTCAAATTCATGTTGGTAGTTTTGATGACACTGTCCAACCAAGGCTGCTTGATACTGTCATACATTCTCTTGATGTTACCTGTGTCCCCTGCTATCTGTATCTGAGAGCAGAGCTGAAGCCAATAATCATTAGATCATTTCCTGGCAGCCTTTTGGAGTTTGCTACGAGCAACTCAAAGAGCCTACAAGTTATACTCACTAGGACAGGCTTTGTATGCTGCTACAGCTCTCCTCTTTTCCTCAATGGATGGCATCAACTCCTCTGAATGGGCTTCGAACCAGTCTGCTGTCTTTTTGGTCTTCTTGCCAAATATGGACAAGGCAGTGTTACAAATAGCGTTCTTGAAATGTTCCCATCGTTCAGGTACATTTGCATCAGCCAGGCCTGGAAGGGTTTCCTCAAGCGCTTGGACAAATTCCTCCACTTTTCTTTGATCGCGAGTCTTGCTGATGTTGATGCGTGGTCTTCCTTCCTTTTTCGCTTGATACAATCTCTTTGCAGTTTTACTCTACTACACACCAGGGAGTGATCAGTATCGCAATCAGCACCCTGACAACTGTGTGTGATCGTAATACTAGAGTGTCTAGTGAGGATCAAATTGAGCTGATGCCAATGCTTCGATCTTGGATGTCTCCAGGAAACTCTGTGTTGAGGCTTTGTATTAAAGAATGTGTTGCTGACACAAAGACCATAATAACAGCAAAACTCCAGCAAGTGTTGGCCATTTTCATTTATCTTCCCAATGCCAAAATGGCCTAGACGGGTGGGCCAAGAGTTGTGATCAGCACCAACTCTAGCATTAAAGTCTCTGAGAATGAACAGCAGCTCTCTCTCTGAGATTTTTTTTATTGTAGCTGCCAGATTGTCATAGAATTTGTCTTTGGCTTCTGTTGTAGATGACCGTGTTGGTGCATATGCACTAATAAGGGTGACCGGTTCTGCTGATGAGTGGAACTGCAGAAACTATGGATCTCAGCAGAGTATTTCTGACCGCAAAGCCAACACCATATTCCCTGGTCTCATTCAATGGTTTTCCCTGCCAGAAAAATGATATTTTTTTTCTTTGACAGATCCCATGTCTGGCAGTCTCGTCACTTCAGGGCAACAATGGCCATCTGCAGCCTACTCAGTTCCATGTCGATGACAGTTGTCTTGTGCACGTCGTCAATTTCCTGCAGGTTGTCAGAAAAGCCATGGGTCATTGTCCGAACATTCCAGGGGCCCAACCTTAGGTGCCCAACTTTAGGGCAGACATAACAAACTTATGATTGTTGCATGGTGCAGGGTTATCAATCTGCTTGTCAGCTTTCACCCTAAACCCCACACATCCCATGAGGTTAATGGACCTTATTGGCTGAGGGTTGCCCAGCATAAGGTGGGTGGTAGCTACTTGGTGAGTGTCACATTCCTGGGGGTTACAACAGCAGAGTCCGATAAGCCAGTCCTATGTCAGGAATTCAGGGAATGCAGAGGCGATATCCAGATACCAAAGCCAAAACACACAACGTAGTCCAGGGTCAGAGTCCAAAGCCAAGAATCCAGGGAACAAGGTTCAAGGTTGTTAGGAGCATGGATGCAAGCCAGAGGTTTGACTTGTTGTTTCCACGGATTTTCAGCCGTCTGAGAGCTGTTTATATAGTAAAACAGCTCCTTGAACTGCTGGAAGCCTTTTCATCCTATCAGAACTCAGGGCTAGTTGATCTGATGTTTCTGCGGGCAGCCTTCAAGCCATTCTCTGACCTTTTTGTCATAAGTCTTCCCCTCAGCCTGGCCCTCAGCCTGTCTACTGGGGGAGGAGAATCTGGAGGCGATTCAGGTGTTTGTATTTCTAATTGCTCAGCATTTGCCACAGCTACAATTAACCCTTCAGGTTCCAGATCTTCGACTGCACTCATGACAGTGAGGTGCAATGCCCTCTCCCACTGTCAGAAGTAGCCCCTGGTGTCATGCTCTACGCCAATTGAGCAAAGACTTATAACCGGTAACTGCTATTTCCCGTGTTATTTCAACACTGCATGTGAAGCTGGAGTGTCTTCTCCAGCTTCAGATACCACAAAGTGATAATAGAAGATGTGTGCATGCCACAGTTTTTCACACTGTGTGATATTTAAACTGAAAAATTAGCATGACCTCAAAGCTTCTCCATCTTGTCCATCTGTCTCCCAGGACTAGGACTCATAGATACCTAGATTAGAGTTTGTCACAAGGGCTCACTTGGAGGCATACACCAGTTCCAGTCCAGAGAGAACATAAGCCCTGTCTCCTCCAGTGACTCCTCTGAGCAGAAGGGCCCACTTGTGGACTGGGATTTAAAGACAATGACCTTGACCACCCTAACCTAGAGCAGTGCTGCAGATATAAATCTCAGAAATGTTCCTTGTGTCAATGAGTATAAGCCAGTACAACTGTTGCAACAATACACACTTAAAGATGGGGTGGGGTGGGGGAGGCAGAACAGAGAAAAGGCCTTGCATTTCCTTCCCCCCTCAAAGCAAAGCACACACTCTCTCTACAAGTACAGTGGTGCCTCGCTTAGCAATTGCCTCGTTTAATGATGTATTCGCTTAGCGATGAGGTTTTTGGAGCGATTTTGCGCTCCATTTAACAATGTTTCCTATGGGGAAAATTCGCATAGCAATGTTCGGGACCTTGCCTCGTTTAGTGATGACAGTTTTAGGTCCCCTGTTTCGCTTAGCGATGTTCCGTTTTTGCTATTTTTAAAGTGTCTTAAAAGGTTCAAAAACAATTTTAAATGTTTGGGATCGTTAGTGCACCTTCTAAAACATGTGCAAATCTAATTTGGCTTTGTTCTGACTCTTCGTTAATTTCCCCCCCCATTGGAAAGCATTGAACCCGATTTTGACAGCTGCTTTCCAATGGGGGGGGGGAATTCACCAAAAATTAACGAAGAGTCAGAAACTGTTTTAAATGCTTGGATTCGTTAGAGCACCTTGTAAAACGTGTGCAAACCTAATTTGGCTTTGTTCTGAGTCTTCGTTAATTTTTGGTGAACTTTCCCCCCCCCATTGGAAAGCATTGAACCCGATTTTGACAGCTGTCAAAATCGGGTTCAATGCTTTCCAATGGGGGGGGGGAATTCACCAAAAATTAATGAAGAGTCAGAACAAAGCCAAATTAAGTTTGCACACATATTAGAAGGTGCACTAACGATCCCAAGTATTTCAAACCGTTTTTCAACCTTTTAAGACACACTTAAAATTGCAAAAACGGACATCGCAAAACCATTGGAATGCATTGAATAGGCTTCAATGCATTCCAATGGGGGATACATTGTTTCGCTTAGCGATGTTTCCTATGGGCATTTTCGCTTAAGGACGGCAATCCGTTCCCATTAGAACAGATTAACCGGTTCTCAATGCATCTCTATGGGAAAACGTGTTTCGCTTAGCGATGTTTTCCCATAGCGATGTGTTTTTTTAACCAATTAACATCGTTAAGCGAGGCACCACTTTATGTGCTATGAAGGAATTAAGAAGAAAGTCTTGCTGACATTTTTATTTCACATTTATGGCAGTCTTTGATGTAAGCATGGCGAACTCCTACATGTTTGAACTACACATGAAACACCAAGTATATTAGGGAAGGAAGCCACGGTTCATTGGTTGAACCCCATGCCTTTTGCATAGGGAAGTTCCCACGTTTAACTCTTGGCCTGTCTAGATAAAGGGAAAGGGGGAAAATCCTGCTAGAGAACTGCAAAAACAGCTGGTGGTCAGTATCAATGATACTGGGCCGGGTGGACTAGGGTCTGACTCTGTATGTCAGGTTCTTGCATTTCAATCATATTATGGCATCACCTCTCAAAGCAACTTTGGTTTATGTAGGGCTCAGAACAGAAAGCTATTTTGGTGTACTGGATAGAGAGGCAGACTGGGACTGGATTCAGATCCCTGCTGAACCATGTAAACTCATGGGAGTGGGTGGGCATTGGGAAAACCATTCTTTAAATATCTCTGTTACCTTGAAAACCCTAAGCAGGATTGCTATAAATCAGATGCAGATCAACAGCACATAACAACAACAGGGCTCTTACTATTTGATCAATCTTTCAGTTATTTAATCCAGCCTTTCTCAAACCCAAGGCCTCAAATGTTATCAGACTTTGACTAATAATTAGCCACGCTGTTTGGGGGACGATGGAAGCTGGCAAGTCCAATGAAATATGGAATGGAAAAGACTGCCTTAAAACATCCCTAGATTTCCTTTAACCACCCTCCTTCTTCCCAACTGCCTTTTCTTCTTTCACTTCTGGGCTAGTTACTTTTTGCTTCCCCTTTGAAATACTTCTATTTTTAAACCTGCGCTGTGTGATGTGGCATATTGTCCAGCTGTCACTTATCAGGATTGTTGAACTCCTTTCATATCTGCTCTGTGCTGAATGATGTATCTTACATTTCTTTAGAAAGAAAAGGAAGGCGGGAAAGAGAAGCTAACCTTGAAGTTATCCACAATGACCTGAGGTTTCTGTGTGTATACTATAAATACTAGAAAGAGGGAGCAAAGGCAGCTCTCATTATTGTGTAAAGCTGGAATAAAGTTCTTCCCAATATATTGAGGCAGGCTGAAAGGAACCAGAATGCATTAAGCCTGACATTACAAGAGCTAGGGGCATACTTCAAGTAGTCTAGGAACAGAATCTCTCGACTGGAGAGCTTCATTCGTATTCCATTTCCTGCTCCTTACAGGCGTTGTTGTTGTTCTCGATATGAGATAGTGGAACAAAAACATGTATTGCATGGTAAATTTATTTCTGCAAATATCTCCTATATGCAAGCGCATAAAAGATAGCATTACATAATTTGCTTTAAATGTGGTAGATATAAATTGCACCTATTCCTGGATGGAAGGATCTGGTAATACAACAAATGAACTGAACAAGTGGGCAACTATTTATTTGCTGTACTTTAAAAAATTAACGTGTGCCTGTGTGTGCATGTAGGCACAGACATTTGAGATGCAATGGAAAGTGTGTGTATTATATAGCATTCTGAAATGTTTAAAGCAATGCATATACTATTTCAGTGATCCTTACAACAATACTGCAAGGTAGTATAGTGCTGGTAGTATAGTGCTACCAGGAGTCTGTGCTATAATAAAGAAATCATAGGTTTAAGTTGATTTCTTTGCAATAACTCACTAAATGCCCTTAGGAGAGTTACTATTTATGCAAACTCAGCCCCTCACTATAATTGTTTTGATGTTCTGTGCCATCACATTGCTTCCGATGTGTGGAAACCCTACTGGGGTTTTGAGGAGTATATGAGATGTTCAAGAATGCACAGAACAATGAATACAAAATAAAAAGGAGAGCAAGGTTGGGGTCTTGTTTTCATGGAGAGCCTGGAGATCTCAATGACACAGAGGAAGTCTCAGTGGGGAGTCTTGGTGTACCTAGACACATTTGGCTGCTGCTCTGTCCACCATCATGAGAGAAGAAGACTCTACTATTGGGTTTCTAGGCTAGAAGATGTTCCCTCTTTTCCTAACAATGTCTTTATTTGGGAACTAGCCATGCCTTCCTCTAAAACTTGTTGGCTGTTCTTATATTTTTCCTTACTTTGCTCCTACTGCTGCTGCCAACTGTCTTTTTGTTTAAACTGGTAATGAAATTAATTATTGATGAAATTAATTGCTTTTAGTGGTTTATCAACTGGCTACACTGTTCCCCCTTCCTATGTTAATGCTAAGCTTTCTTATTGATGCTCTATTTGCTTATTATGAAACTCTTCTAATTTTTGTTCAGTAAGAATGGCCAGGATCCTTTTGGTATTTGCATCAGATCTGCATAACTTGCATGTTCTTGAGCCTGGCTGTGCACCTGATTGCACACCTGAGATGTACCCTAACATCTTCTCAATTACCCACAATGAGCCAAAGTAAGTTACACAAACGTTATGTAAACACCAATAGGATTCTGGCCAATGCCTTTTTAATTTTCTGCTATGCTGATGGGTTGCTGTAGGAAGAGAATACGGGACTAGATAGGCCTTTGATCCAGCATAGCTCTTCTTGCTCATGTATGGCAAGTTCTTATCCATCTCAGCATCTATTTTCATATTTAGTCAGTAACTTCTCCAAAGTGCGGGCAGAAACCTGCCACAGCAACCACACATATGGCCTTCAATCCAGACATCTTCCTATCTAGCACTGTAGTTATGAGGAAGAGTAATGCTATCCCCATTGTTGCCAAATCAGAAGTCAGGAAATGTGAAACCAGGGAGAAAACTAATCAGACATCTACAAAAGCTTATGCTTGATCGAACTGAAAACGGTCCCATTAGTGGGACTGATCTCCCTTAAAACAAGCCTTCTACCTGCTGGAGAATCACTTCAGCCCTGCCCCCCAAAAGCAGAAGCTCCTATAGCTAGACCAAAAAGGTCCAGCATGGGCATGGATTTGGGTTGGGCTGGAGCGCATTTCTCTGTATGTTGTGTGGTCGCTGGGAAACAGTGTGCCCCAGATTGCTCCACAAGTGGTTCAAACTATGATCCATTTCTTTTTGTGTGATTATGCTCTGAGTTCTATTCCAGTGAAGCTGAAGATACCCATGGCAAATATCTTCTCATTAGAAATTTCTTATTAGTTGAAATTGGTTGTTGTAAAGCAGCTTTTCACACACCCCTGTAGTTTACGAATCGGCTTCCTTTGTTTTCTGACAGTTACAAGCATCTGCCTGAATCATATCTCTGAAACCATAATGGATTTCTGCTTCTAATGATGGGCTCTCCATATAGAACAGTTGGGCCCTGAGTATCCAGAGAGATGTGGGTTTGAATCTACAGCAAGCAAATTGTTCTAGTAGCCATAAACCAATTACTCTTCAGCTGTCAAGGACCCTCCCAATCCTATTGTCTGTTGTCGCTACCTGCATTGATCATGGCTGGTCTTCACTCGACATCTCTGGCAGTCTCTTTCTAAACAGAACGCCCACCAGCAGATTATTCAGGTGTGCACTTTCACTGCACATACTTGAAGGGTCAAAGTGTTTTTTTTTTTTTTTGCCCCACAGAAATTTTGTTCTGATTTGTGCAGCCTGGATAGCATAATAAGTCTGCTTTCACATCCTCCCTTTAAGAGCTGAAATGCATGTCACTTTCAGGCAATGGTTTGTGAAGATCCTTGATCCTCTAAGGCATACTGTTCCATTATTTCTGTGATGTCTCTGAGCAGATTTTTGTACTGGTGGTGAATAGCTGTATCAGACTGAATCTTGATTTGGTGTGTGTGTGTGTGTGTGTGTGTGCATGCACACATGCATCCGTGTGTGTGTGTGTGTGTGTGTGTATTAACTCTTTGTCAAAAATTCCAGATGGCTCTCGGCAAGGGTTAGAAATATGAGTCTTGAAGGGTGCTGACTAGATAGGTCTACTTTTTTTATACAGGCAATGTGTGTGTGTGTGTGTGTGTGTGTGTGTGTATTTGCCTGCTTTGTGTGTGTATGTGTGTGTATGTGTATGTGCGTGTATACAGTATATATATGTATATATATATATATGTATATGTATATGTGTGTATATATATATGTGTGTATATATGTGTGTGTATGTGTGTGTGTGTGTGTGTATGGATATATGGATATATGGATTTATTGTTCAATTTAAAAACACAGCAAATACATCATGACTCTTTCTTTCTGTTATCTGTCTCATCTTCTCCCCTGTGAGCCCAAAGATCTTACAAGAGAAATATTAAACACTATTTGTGACTATTACAATGGAAAAACTGTCCCTCCTTTCCCCTTGATCTACTCTCTAAATTTTATTCTCCTGAGACACTGTAACATTTGGGCTGGAGGTTTTTATGGGGTTCCTTGTTTATATATGGCATAATAAACAGCATAACTTATTTTCTCCTTGGGGTTTGCATTCTAGTCGCTGTGCACCAAGGAGATAATCCAGTGGGAATATCTGCCACATAGATCCGAGTGAAATATCTGGAAACAATACAAGTAAGTTGCATTATCTGGGTTTGTGCATAGGTGCATTACCAATACAAAGAGCCTTAAAGCTAAAATCTGGGTTATAATTGATATTTCAAGTATCTACATGGCCTTCTTTACCTCTGCACTGCCAGGATGTTTGTGGACATCATCTCTGCTCACTTCCATCCCTTTTTCTTTTCTCTTCAAAATTTTCCCTTTGGTCCTCTCATCTGTCTCTCATTCAGTTTCCTAGACCTCTTATCCTAGCCTTCTTGCATCTTTTGATCTTCTGCCTCCTTGACTGCTCACTTTGTCTTTCACAGATGGGTGCTGCTTCAGCTCCTCCATCCATATTCCTCCCTCAGTCTTGCGGCACAGTGGTTAAACTGCAGCCAAAACTCTGCTCATGACCAGGGTTCAATGTCAGATAGTTGGCTTACGGTCCACTTAGTCTTCCATCCTTCTGAGGTCAGTAAATGAGCAGCCTGCTTGCTGGAGGGGTGCAATGTGTAGCCTGCATAATTAAATTGTAAACCACTTAGTGAGTGCTTTAACCACTATGCGGAGGTATGTAAGCAGCACACTTTGCTTCCCCACTCCCAAATGTAGGATCTGAGTAATTTAGGGAGTGACTAGACAGGACCTTATCCCAAGTTGACTTAGTGTTTTCTATACTACAGCCCTGCATTTTGAGCCAGTTGAAATTATTGTTGTCATTCACATGGGAAATATTTAATTACCCTAGGAAGGTAGGTTGCAAGTGTCCACATAGCAGAGGGTAAAATTATATATATATTTTGTCCCCATAATACCTCACATCCTCTGCTGCCATTATCTCTGCCCCCTTCCCTGCCAGCCCTCTTTCTTTGTTCAATTTACAAAGTGACCTAGTGCTTAATTGACTGTTCTACCTTTCAGCTGAAGCTGTTTTCAGCTCCATCAGATCTGCCTATGAATGCGTGTGTATGTATGTGTGTGTGTTCATCTTTCAGAAAGAAAAGAGACAAAGAATCTTGCTTCTTTTTCTGTTTATCTTTCCCCATTTTAGGACTGATTAATATCAGTCTACATCCCAATCCCAAAGAAGGGCAGTGCCAAAGAATGCTCCAACTATCGTACAATTGCACTCATTTCACATGGTAGCAAGGTTATGCTCAAAATCCTCCAAGGTAAGCTTCAGCAGTATGTGGACTGAGAACTCCCAGAGGTACAAGCTGGATTTCACAGGGGCAGAGGAACTAGAGACCAAATTGATAACATACACTAGATTATGGAGAAAGCCAGAGAGCTGCAGAAAAACATCTACTTCTGGTTCATTGACTATGCAAAAGCCTTTGACTGTGTGGAGCACAGCAAACTATGGCAAGTCCTTAAAGAAATGGGAGTGCCTGACCACCTTGTCCATCTCCTGAGAAACCTACATGTGGGACAGGAAGAAACAGGTAGAAGTAGATATGGAACAACTGATTGGTTCAAAATTCAGAAAGGAGTATGACAAGGCTGTATATTGTCCCCCGGCTTATTTAACTTATATGCAGAATACATCATGCGAAAGGCTGGACTGGAGGAATCCCAAGCCAGAATTAAGATTGTTGGAAGAAATATCAACAACCTCCGATATGCAGATGATATCACTCTGATAGCAGAAAGTGAGGAGGAATTAAAGAACCTCTTAATGAGGGTGAAAGAGGAGAATGCAAAAAACAGTCTGAAGCTCAACATCAAAAAACAAAACAAAACAAAAAAACAAAAACGAAGATCATGGCCACTGGTCCCATCACCTCCTGACAAACAGAAGGGGAAGATATGGAGACAGTGACAGATTTTACTTTCTTGGGCTCCATGATCACTGCAGATGGGGACAGCAGCCACGGAATTAAAAGACACCTGCTTCTTGGGAGGAAAGCGATGACAAACCTAGACAGCATCTTAAAAAGCAGAGACATCACCTTGCCAACAAAGGTCTGCATAATCAAAGCTATGGTTTTTCCTGTAGTGATGTATGGAAGTGAGAGCTGGACCATAAAGAAAGATGACCGCCAAAGAATTGATGCTTTTGAATTGTGGTGCTGGAGGAGACTTTGGAGAGTCACCTGGACTGCAAGGAGAACAAATCTATTCATTCTGAAGGAAATCAACCTTGAGTACTCACTGGAAGGACAGATCCTGAAGCTGAGGCTTCAGTACTTTGGCCATGTCATGAGAAGAGAAGACTCCCTGGAAAAGACGCTGATGTTAGGAAAGTGTGAAGGCAGGAGGAGAAGGGAACAACAGAGGATGAGATGGTTGGACAGCGTCATCGAAACTACCAACATGAATTTGACCCAACTCCGGGAGGCAGTGGAAGACAGGAGGGCCTGGCGTGCTCTGGTCCATGGGGTCACAAAGAGTCAGACACAACTAAACAACTAAACAACAACAAAAACAACAACAAAATTTCAGCCATATGGTTTTTTTTTTTTAAAAAAAAAACACAATACACACAAACACCAGCCAAAGCTGTGGCTTAAGGGCTGCTGCAAAGCAAACCACTCCAGAGTTGCCAGAAATCAGATTGAATTCTCTGGGTCACAGTGATCTCACAGGGCAGTGGAACACAACCTCACCACCACCACTCCACTCTCATCTGCAACACCTATCTTGACTGTCTTGGAGGCAGGCATCTCTCATTTCCTCATGGTTCAGAGAGGGCTGCTGAACAAAGCTGAAGCAACCAGTGGAACCTCCAGAGAAAGACAAAGACAAAGCGAGGGTGGGAAAGGTACTTCAAGCTCTGCTCCCATGTGGTTTTCTGCAAAGTTTTAATGTAAACTGCTGTTTTTATGTAAACCACCCAGAATACTGCTGTGCACTAATGGAGTCGTGTATAAATACCAGAAAGAAATAAGTAACCAACAAAATGGAGTAAGTGCCAGTCTCCTCCACTCTGAAGCTAGAGAGATAGAGAGATGTTTCAAATAGGTTTATGAGACTGAAGGAAGCAATACTGAACCATTACAACCTGCTCCACTTAAGATGCCATACTCAAACTGTTCAGAATAGGTCTCTACTACTGCAAAAGGCTGATATAGGTGATCATACACAAGCAAGAAATTGAGACAAAAGGTGAGCAGCAATGTTGGAAAAAAACAAAAACATTAAACAAAACAAAAATTTCCGACAAGCTCTGCTAGTGAAATGATGGGCTCTAAATACACGCAGGGAAAAATTGGGTAGCCTCACAGTTAGGATTATGTATGTAATCAGGCAAGAAAAACAAAACAAAAATCGGAAACAGAATTCATTGGAATTTGGACAAGATAAACGTCTATTTAGTCCTGCCCTTAGCTAACTGAACCTGAAGCTCCTCTATCACTGTGCTACTGTACAACATTGAAGCAGCTCATTAAGCTATGCACATGTGTGTCAACTGGGGGGGGGGCAAGGGGAACCTGCAGATAAAGCTTCTCCTATCTCTGGTGAAACTTGTGCAGGGATTATTGGCTCAGTTTACAACTGCTGAAGGCTTGATTACTGCTGTCTTACCACAATACAATATTGGGGGAGAGAAAAGACAAATTCCATTCTCTTGGTGGGCTTCAGGGTGATTTGTGGTAGGCTAACAAAGGGTTTCTGGATTTTGGTAGGCTACTTAATAGCAAATGAAAATGAAAGGGTTAAACAAACTGGCAAGAACTAGCTTTCCCATTAGATGCTTATAGCTTAGCCTCAGTGTTCCACACTTGTAAAACATGAATATTAATTGGTTGTCTTTAATGGGCTTTTGGTACAACCCTGCCAGTCATTTTGGTTTGTGTGTGTGTGTGTCTGGACATAGAGTAGTTCACATATAGGTTGTGTTTAAATATATATATAGGCCAGAGTCTTATGGATAGACTTGATTAGAACACACCCATTGAATCAGTGTGATTTATATAAGTTTTGACTTACCATTCACCAGTTAATTCAATAGGTATATTCTAGTTTAGCCCACAGTAGGCAATACACCCCATTGTCATGGTGCCCCTATTCTGGTATTTTGTTGTGATTTGTGGACCCCATAGTTGAATAAAACCAAGGCAAAGGTGACAAACTTAGCATCTTCTCTCTTTGCTATATTTGCACACCCAAGGCAGCTGTATCAAAAAGGGCAAAAGCAGAAGCATTGTTTACTTATTTACTCTTCAGATTATTTTGATCTCACTGATCTGTGGGCTCAGCACCGCCTCCCCAAACTGGGATGTTCTGTGTCCTGTGCTGTCAAGTTGGAACAAATATATAGCGATAATTTAGAGATATTTAAGGAGTGGTTTTACCAGCTCCACTCTGCCAGTCAGTTTCCATGGCCAAGTGGAGATTCGAACCCTGTTCTCTAGAGTCCTAGTTTATCCCTCTATCTGCTACACCACATTGAGGAAATTAGGACAAAGAAGTACAAAATATACACTGGCAAAACAAGATCAACAGGTATATTGATTGATACTGGAGACACGTCACCCTGTCTTATATGGATGCCAGCCATAGTGGAAGAGATTGTTCCACATCTTATTTCTCTGCATAACTGCAAATGGTTATATCCCTCTAAGCCTAAACTAATCATGTGACTCCATGATAACATTGCTTTGAGCACCAAACAATCCATCAACCTTTTGTCATTCATTTCAGCAGGGCCGGGCAACTTCAGCAGGTTTTGGGGGCCAATATCGCTTCTTCTGAGATCCCCAGCAAGCAGCCCCATCACTAAAAAGGTGTTTGTTTGTTTGTTTGAAATAGTTTTTTAAAAAGAGAAATGATTGAGGTGCATGTTTGTAGCAAAAGGCGCCATATCTTGGTTTGGTGGAGAAAGTGCTGCTCCTAGAGGCTTCCATGTATAATGATGCTCTCTGGGTTGAATCATTTCTCCCATATGGTAGGGAAAAGAAATCAATTTTTTCACTTGCTATTATCTGTTCACTGTAAGTAAAGAAAAAGATTTTTATTCTTTCTACTATTAATGTCTCAAAGTGTCATCTGGGGCAAAAGGGCAGGTTAATCTGGGGAACTTGGAGCTGATTCTGCCCTATGAATCCCTGCCCTTCTGCTGCACAGCTAGAGGAATTTCACAAAAATTCAAAACTCTGCAACACAGTTTGCACACGCAGCAGCTGTTTTTCTTTCTCACTGCCCCAAATCAATACTTAGCAGCAGTAGCTGACAACCGAACAGTTCCTTCTGCCTTCTTGGACCCCTTTGATGAAGGCAGTGAGAAATTGTTATACACAGTTCTTTCCAGACCACAGTTATCTATAAATTGAATAGCTACGGTTCGATACTATTGATAATATATACACAGTTGCTTTTGTGCCTTTTTATCATTGATCTTTACTTTGATTCGAAAGAGGAAGATTCTTCCTGAAAACTAGCTTTCTTGCTCTTATTTCTAAAATGAAAGCCCTTTGTGGAGCTTCGGTAGTCTAAGCATACAAGGCAGCAATGATCGGTGTTTGCTGAAAAGCTGCTACTGCTGCAACCATTATATTACCACAGCTATATATGGTGGCTTCTTTTTGCCAACGCCTGCCCTCTCACAAGTCTCTCCATGTTTTAAGGTGTGAACAGTGTCTTCTCACACTCTAAAACTGTAAGGAATCGGGCAGCCACCTACTGGGTAAAGCCAAGGATCACGAAGCCCCATGGATCTCATACAGGGGTCATTCTGTGGAACAAGCTCGTTTAGCAGTCTCTTCCTTCTGTCACTCTGATATTCTAGACCTTTCCACCTGTAAAACAAAAGAAAACAAATGCCAAATGTAAAAAAAAAAACAAACGGAACACTGGAGCTAATAGTTTTGTGGGTTTTTAGGGCTCTTTGGCTGTATTCTGAAGGTTGTTCTTCCTAACGTTTCACCAGCCTCTGTGGCTGAAGATGCCGGCCACAGAGACTGGTGAAACGTTAGGAAGAACAACCTTCAGAACATGGCCAAAGAGCCCAAAAAACCCACAACAACCATTAGATCCCAGCTGTGAAAGCCTTTGTGAATACAGTGGTGCCTCACTTAATGACATTAATTCGTTCCAGTGAAATCACTGTAGAGCAAAAACATCGTAAAGTGAAAATAAAAAACCTATTGTAACACATTAAAACCCGGGTAATGCATTCCAATGGGCTAAAAACTCACCGTCCAGCGAAGATCCTCCATATGGTGGCCATTTTCGGTGCCTGTATAGTGAGGAATCCGTATCTAAGCACAGTGCAGAGCCATTTTGAGCATCCGGTGGCCATTTTGAAAACCCGATGATCAGCTGCTTTGATCGTCGTAATGCAAAGAATCGGTTCCCGAAGCAGGGAACCAATCTTCGCAAAGTGAAAAAAATCCATTTAAAACATCGTTTTGCAATCACAATTGTGATCGCAAAAAGATCGTCATAAAGCGGATTTGTCGTAATGCAAGGCAATAGTTAAGCGGGGCACGACTGTACATGGAACACTAGAGCATCCGTCCTCAGCAGTAACAGTATAATTTTCAAAGAAGCAAGCAAAACAAGAACTATGTGTGTTTGTGTTGAAGAAACTTTGCTTTTATCTCACACATTGCCAGTAAATTGCTTCTCTTCCAAGGAAAGTGACACTCCTCAGGCTCTCCATTTCTTGGAATCCCTTTCAAAAAGTAAAAAAAAAAGTCTACCTAATCTGAGCAACTCTCATCATCTGGCTCATTTCTTATTCTGCCTATGCTGTGTGCCATATTTCGATTTCCTCATGCGCATTTTGTCCTGTCCCCTCACCCCATTACTTAAATGCTTCTCTGTTATGGACAGATTTCACATCCCCAAGGATGTTCTACAGCATTTCTAAGCCTGTTGGCTGCTTTTTAAATTGCATACTGAATTTTCCTTAAGCTTATAAAAATTATAGCATTAATAAAAATGGTTCGCTTTTCAATAGCTACCTTTCATCTGATGGTGCTTTACAAACACTAATTCATGGAGATGTGAGAGCGGCTTCTATTATTTGAAAGCCCCTTTTAGTGGCTGGATGTGAAATCTGCAGCTTGAGTTTTATTTGAAAATGTGTACACATGCTTCCAAAGGCAGATCACTTTGCTTGTGGAAAGGTCTACTTAAAATCGTGGCTAATGCACACATCCACTCAGTTATTGCATGCAAATATGGGTTTCACATCTGTAATGGGTGTGCACCTGACAGCCTTTATACTCTCTAACTCCTGAACTAATGAGCCTGTAGGGAAGGCAGGCAAAGGGACTGGAAGGAGTTTTTGGGTCTGGGCTGAACCACTGAGGTCAATGCCACTTCGAAAGCTTTCTAAAATTGCAACACCCTTCTGGATAGAGGACACTGGTTCAAGTATGTACAGTGGGAGTTGTAGTACTGGGACTTTTAATTCAAAAAAAGAACAATTCCAAACTCTGTGTTCAGGTGCTTATATAGGCCTTGCATTTTTTCCTTTTAGGAAGAACAAATATGAGAAGATTAAAGATACCTGTAACTGAGCTGTAGTAAGCTAACTGTCTAGATCTGAAAGAAACTGGTGCATGAGGTCTAGTACATGCAAAGCATGCATTTTGCCCTGGTCTGTGGTTCTTTCTCCCCAGATAATGGCCCAAAGATTGTATGAAATAGTTTTTATTCAAGAGTATTTTGTTGTCTTCTGACCCAGTCTTCCAGTATACTAAAGCTTCCTCCTGGATTGTCACTGACCATGATCAATGACTTCAAAGAGTTTTAGAGTTGCTATATTCCAGTTCTTCAACTCTGGGTAGAGTATTTTATCCTATACATATTAAAGAGCCTAAAGTAGTAGCTCTACTGCTGGACCAAGAAGATGCAACTTGGGCACAGTTTGGGGTTGGGCTGGAGTGCTGTTCCCCATATGTCATGTGATTGCGGGAAAATAGATCACAGCAGACCGTGCCCCTAGCAATCAAGAATGTGAACTATATGCCTGTGTGGTCACACCCCAAGTTTCTCATGTTGAGAAAGGTTTATGTCTAATCTCTCTCTTGTGTTCAGAGTCACATAAAAATTGAAGCAGGAACTCTTTAATTATTGGCAATCTGTGACTGCCTGTAACGTTATTCCCACGAATAGAGCTATACTACAGGACAGCAGCCTATAAGATCCCTTTAAACAGTGGATGACTTCATTCATTGGCTAATTGTATTGAAAGTTTGCTTCTTCCTCATAATACTGCATCTAACATCACGGTCCATTTAAAAACCAGAAATGTCCCTTTTAAAAAACAAACAGTAATAACAACAAAACATTTCTGATGTAGCCTCTGTCAGAAAAATGGCTACCATAATGCTCAAACTAAGCTGTATGAATGCCATGTCAACAGGTCAGTTGCTTGGCAACAAGACAATGCCACAGGTTGGTTGGCTGGCTGGCTGGCTGGGAGCAGAGGGTCCAGGAAAATTATGTCAGTTGGGCATAATCCCAACTGAGCCTAAGCCCCAGATTCTGTACTGACTTGCCATGATACAGGAGATGGGGAATCTGCAGCATGTACAACTTCTTGTGTCGAAGCTTGCAAGTAGACTCTGAAAGATCCTGCTCTAGTGATCTGTTCTTGCTTGAGGATTCTAGATCCTGAAGCCCATCTATTGTCTTCAGAGCTGATGGACTCTTGACACTTAATTTTTGCCCTGGACATAGGCCTATGAAGTGACAAAGGCCTGGGGCAAGTATTTCCATGTGGGGAAACTATGTTAACACTGTTTGGTCTCATTATCTGATGACTTGTGAGTGATAGAGATAGGAAGTTGTTGAGCCCTTCTCTTGGGGCAGGAACTGTACTCAAAAGGCGCACTGATTCATCCATGCATGGCCAGCTATGTCTAACCCAGACCAGCATGAAAAGCTCAGTGATTTGTTTCTCATACATTTAGCCCACTCCACCATGTGGGTGGGATATAAGCCAGGTAATATTTGTGTGTGTGTGTGTGTGTGTGTGTGTGTGTGTGTTTGTGTGTGTGTGTGTGTGTGTGTGTGTGTGTGTGTGTGTGTGCACACGCGCATTTGTGCACAAAAGCAAATCTGTCAAGTTCATTTCTAGGGAGTTTTTCAGATTTGTTACATTTGCTCAATCCCATTTTCATCCTGATATGTAAATAGAAATGCTTAAAAATCAGTACAAAAAGTGCTACATTATTGCAGATTTCTTCAAATATAAGAATTTTGGAATTCAGTTTGCAAAATGTAAGCAACTGTAACTTGCATTTTAAAAAAATGTACTTTCTTCTAAAATCCCGTATGCATCTGGTGTGTACTTTTTCATGTGCAACTTGTGTACCTTTGTAGGTTTTGTGCATATTTCATAGCTGATGAACCTTCTGAAAAGTGATGATTTTGGAACACAAGTACAATCTGTTTTGAGCTTTGGTTGATTCCATTAATTTGGCATATTTGCATCAGAATGCGAATCTAACAAGGCTCTCCTCTGTCCTTGTCCAGCTCCCTATCAATCTACCCACCTGTATTTCCAATTTAAACCATCACTAATGAAAAACCTGCCAACAATTGCTGGACTGCTGTGTGAGGATGAGTTTATCTTCTGAGGTTTGTAGTGTCCCAAATTACTCTCCAGAATGTTTCTTTGCATCAGTTTAACACAGCATCATCTAAAAATATGACACATTTTGAATGAACTGTAGAGAAAACTGGATAGAGGGAAATTGTTTGGCTTTCTTTGCTCACTAAGACCATGAAAAATGCAATCTACAGGGGTTATGCTTTAAAAGTCTCTTCCATTTTGAAATACTCTCTTGGTTATAAAGATGTTCTCTGTACTTAAACTAAGGGATACCACTGAGACTCATAATAACTTCCAAGTTGAAGGAACAATTTAAGTAAGTCTTCTGTATACATGGAGAAAAGCAAGAAAACAGGATGCGGTGGACCACAAGGGGTACGCAGTGAAATTGTTTTGATTTTTCCTTTCACTTATTTAGGATTTTTAAGTTCATTTAAGCTAATTCTAGAACTCATGCTATTTGAATTGCACTTCATCACCCATATATTTGTACAATCAGGCATTTCATGGATATATTATATTTTGTTTAAACAGCATCCATATGTATGCAGCTCAAATAGGGGAAAGAAAACACTTAGTAAGAAAAAGAGTATAGTGCTAATGATTCTTTCAGTAGAGGCATTTGATACAGAATGACTGCATATTTTCCTGTTCAAGTGCACAATTTACATGTTTAAAGCACAGAAATGCAAAGCATGGTAATGTTTCTGGTTTAAGTTTTTGTTCTACTCAATAATATAAATAGTGTTTCATCGTGGTTTTCCTAGTTCTGTCCGGGTCACCAACTCTGGGTCCAACTCTGGTTGGAGACCTGAAATCACTTCTGTTTTGCTGAAATTTTCAAAAGGAGATTCACCCAATTCTATGTGTTTTGGGGGGCCTGGGGCATTTGGTATGTGTGGGCTGAAAAACTGGCAAAAAAATGTTTATCTGCTGTCATTCAAAGCCATAGTAACCTGTAGCATGAGCGAGTGGCACCTTTATTTCCCCTTGCATGGGGGAAGAATCAGTAGTCTGAATTATCTGAAAGGTCAAAGGTTCCTCACTTTGACTCTAATGCTTTTCTACCTGTCTGAAATTTTTCTGAGGACCTCAACTGTCCACTAGTGGGCAGGGATGGGGACTTGAGTCACAGGACTTGCTGTCTAGTTGGACTTAAGTAGCACCGGTGACTTGATTCAAACTCAGCTTGGTTTTTTTCCCCCCTAATGATTTGGACTTGACGTGTGGTTTGGAACCCACCCACTCCTCCTTTTTTTTCTGGGGAGAAGAGTTTGTTTTTAATAGGGACTTGGACATAGGGTGTGGGACTTCATACTAAAGACTTGGACTCGGATTTGAGACTCAGACCCAAAGACTTGCCATCATCTCTCCTAGTGGGAGCAATGTGTCATGTTAATCATGATTCTAACTGGCCGACAAAATTAAATAAAATAAGTTTCGAGCATCTTGCCGAACAGCCAGTTAAAGAATGTATGGCGGCTCCAAAAATTCCTGGAGTTGGAATGTTCCATAACAAAAAAGAAGACAGTACATTTCTGAAAGACCCCTTTGTAGTGTTCCCCATTTATTAGGTCAATAGTTCATGTTTTGTTATGTAGTTGTTTATGAATATTCATGTTGCTGAGAGGCGGAGCCGAGAGAGATGCTATAAGAGTCAGAGTCAGTGAGTCAGAGTCAGTCAGTAAGAGTGGAGTGTGTGAGTGAGAAGGGGATAGAGTATGAAGTTTGGGGAATTCTGAGGTGCAATTAGAGTTAGGAGTGTATTCTCAGATAAAAGATTGTTGTCAATAATAAATTGACTTAAAGAAGACACCCATGAATCTCTATCAATAACTGTAATCAATAAACAAAAGTTCTGTTTAAAAGACCTTGAAGTGTGGACCTGAATCTTCCTGAAGTAATGGTGATTTAGTTATCAAAGTGTAAAAGAGGGGATTGTTGCCTTCATGTGCTCTGAGGCTTGATGGTCAAGCAAGGGCATGAGGGGTGAACACCACAATTGGTGGCAGTGGTGGGATACGAAGGAATCCAGTGAAGCCTGAGTTTGGATACGAAGATATCCAGTCAAGCCTGCATTTAAAAAGAATTTTTTTTTTGAATCAAGGGTATCTTTTATACAGAGTTCTGTGGCAAAGAAGTTTGGTTCCTCACTAGAGCTTTTGGGAAAAGCTTAGTGGTGGGGGCTTCTGAACCCAGATCTGGGGGGTCTAAGTTAGGGAATGACTCTGAAAGAAAGTTCTTGTATTTTACCTCAGGATCTGAGGACCAGTGGGCTAGCTTAAGGCTCAAGGATCTATGAGTTTAGGGAATGCTTGAGAGAAAAAGCAGAAGCCGGGGCAGAGCCAATCTAAGGGAAGAGAAGAGAAAGTCTTTGCTTGAAATAGGATTATTTTAGTGACTGGAAGTAATAGAAGAAAGACAGGTCCTTTAAAAATCAGTAAACACTCTGTACTAATCATCCCAGAAGTAAATATGCCACCCAAACATACTAAAAGGGGAAGTCCTGAGGCTGAGGTTTTACCTCAAGAAATGGAGGGAAATGGTGATTTTTTAAAAATCATTTATACCCTGCCTATCTAGTCAATTGTGACCACTCTAGGCGGCTTACAACATACACTTAAAGAATTAAACATATAACATACCACATCACAAAAAATAATTTACAAAAATTAAAAGATAGAATAAATTTTTCCCAAAGATGGCGAAAAACAGGATATATTATAACAGAAAAAAGAATAATTAGGTATTAGGTGGGAAGGGGGAAGGCCTGCCTGAACATCCATGTTTTCAGTTGTTTCTTAAAAATACCCAGCGAGGGAGCTGCGCGAATGTCAGGAGGTAAGTTGTTCCAAAGGCGAGGAGCCACCGCCAAGAAGGCCGGTTTCTTGTTTTTTCCTTCCGGGCCTCCCTCGGCGTCAGGCTCCTCAACCTTACCTCCTGACTGTGACGGCTGCGATGATGTCACCTGCCTGTCACTGGTAGTGCTGGAGCTCATCTGCCTATAGCAGGGCAGGAGGTGGGACTCCAGGGGGTGGAGTTCTGTATATAAGGGGGGAGTGAATGATGTGTGAAAAAAGAGGGACCAGATAGGGACCGGCTAGGGACTTGGTTAGGTCTTGAAAGGAACTGAAGGCATGTACAAGTTATGAAGCACTGAGTATATAAGGTCTGAGTGTTAGTGTGTTTGAGGGGATACTTTATTTATGTATAGATTATAGTGATTAACTTATTTACGTGTTATAATAAACAATCCTTTTTATTTTAAATCCATACCTTTGTCTGAGGAGTCAGATATATGTGTGTGGTTGGTGGCAGCGTGTGTTGAGAAAGAGAGTGTGAAGTGGCGTCCCCTCTGTGACGTAGGAGGACGCGGCCACACTGACTCGCACGGGTGACACGGGTAGAACTGGGTGGGAGTAAGCGTTCCGCCAAATATCGAGGCCCTAAACCGTTTAGGGCTTTAAATGTAAGCATCAGAACTTTGAAGTCAACGCAGAACTGAATGGGCAGCCAATGCAGCACGGCCAGAATAGGAGAAATGTGATGGTATCTTCAAGCTCCACTTAGGAGTCTGGCCGCTGCATTCTGCACCACTTGGAGTTTCCGCGTCAGCCTCAAAGGTAGCCCCACGTAGAGCATGTTACAGTGGTCTAATCTTGAGATTACGAGTGCATGGACCAGGGTGGTGAGTGCCCCCACATCGAGATAGGGTCGCAGCCGGGCTATCCGCCAGAGATGAAAAAAGGCAGTGCGGGCCACGGACACCACCTGAGTCTCCATGGAGAGCGCCGGGTCCAGATGGATCCCCAGACTGCGAACCCCACTCTTTGCAGCAAGAGCCATCCCCCCAAACGAGAGGGAGTCGCCCAAGCCACCAACAGTGGGGGCACCCACCCTCAAGACCTCCGTCTTGTCTGGGTTCAGCCTCAGCCCGTTCTCCTGCATCCACTCCAATACGGTCCCCAGGCAGCGCTGGAGGGACAGGATGGCATCACCTGCAGTTGGTGTAAAGGAGATGTAGAGCTGGGTATCATCCGCATACTCAAATAGAACAAGAACAAGAGAAATTTGATGAGGGTGCCTCAGAGGAACAAAAGGAATTAAGCTCCCAGGAGTTTTAAAAATGGAAGCTGGAACAGGAATTTAAATTTAAGGAACATCAGCTCAGGCTCAGAGCTAAGCAAGAGACCAAACAAAGGGAACTAGAAATGACAGCTGAGCAAGTGGCGAGACAAATGGAATTACGACAAAGAGAAATGGAACTAAGACAAAAAGAGATGGATTTTCAATTACAGATGAGACAATTAGACATTTCTGCTTCAAACAATAACCTTAACAATAACAACAGTGTTGGAGGGGGAATTCTCTCAAAAATTGATCTTAAGAAGTTTCCCCAATATAAAAGAGGGGCCTGTTATGAATATTTTCTCATTGCTTTTGAGTGCGCCTGCTGGGACTTTGAAATTCGAGATGATGAAAGGATGATTATTTTGAGGGCTCAAATAAGTGGAGAAATGGTTGAGTTGTACTCCCAGATGCCCCTTGAGAAAGCGAGAGATTTTGAGGTGTATAAAAAGATGGTTTATTCACGGTTTTGTATTAATGCTGTATTAACGCTGAACACTTGAGGCAAAAATTTCACTCTGTTACTAAAAGGCAGGAGGAATCTTATTCACAGTTGGGAGCTAAATTGCTACAATGTCTTGAGAAGTGGATGGAAAGGGAGAATATCACTTCTCTAGAATAAATGAAGAATTTGATTGGGTTAGAACCATTTTTACTCCATATTTCCTGGGGAATTGTGTTATTTAGTTAGGGACAAAAATCCTAAAAATCTACTAGAAGTGTGTGAACAGGCAGATTTTATTAATGAGTACAGGGACCCATGATTCTCAGAGTTAAAAATTAACAGACCAAACTGGGACAACAATAAGAAACACCTTAATAAAAATGACCTCAGCAAAACAATAGGAAGAGAAGGCCAGGGTAATCTTTCCCCTAAATTGCCAAGACCTAGCCCGCCAAAGCAAATAAACCCTGAGTCAAAGTTCATCAAATCTCCTCAGAATAAGAGAAAGAATTATAAATGTTTTAACTGCGAACAGCCAGGCCATTTACAATTCCAGTGTGTGCGAAATAATCTTAATACAGGGAAGAATGATAATCAAACCAAAAAGGTTTACTGTTTAAAACAAGTTGAATCCTCTGAGGGAAACAGTAAACACTGTCCTGTTTCCATGGCAACCACAGCTTCCACTGATCTTGAGGAGGACATTCCTGAAGCTCCTGTAGTTCACTGTTTTTACGTTAGAAATGACAATACCCTTCTCAGAAACACTGGTGAAGAGATAATGGTGGGAGGAAAAAATACATTGCTACAAGGGACACATGATCTCAAATTTCTATAGTACATTCTGATTTGATAGCTCAGGATGACATAATTCCAGGCAAAACTATGACCCTAAAAGGGATTGGGAAAGAACCCGTGGAGTTAAAAGTGGCTGAGATTCAAATAGGCTATAGGAATTGGTCTGGAAAATGGCAGGCAGCCATTTCAGATGAAATGCCAGCAGCTTTTCTACTTGGTTGGGACTTAATAGAGCATGTGCAGAGTGCTTTTGAAGAAATATGTTCCATGAGGGAGCAGTTAACAATCCCTGAGGGAAAAATTGATTCCCTAACCTCTGATTCTATTCAGGGATGCCTCAATTTAGAAAAGGACCATGAGGTAACCAAAATGGCTGATGAGAGTATTTTGGAAAACCCCAATGATCCTTCCTTTATTAAGGAACAGATGGAAGATAGTACTTTCAAAGATTGTACTACACTAACCCCTGAACAGCTAGAGAGGTCTATGACTGATAAAGACCTGATATATGGAGATGGGTTGCAGTTGATAGAGTGCTTACACTCTTACAAGGAGGCCAGGAATCTCCTACTGCAGTAGAATTGGATACTGCAGGAGAGGGGAGCCTGGAGGAAGAGGTTTCCTTGGATACCCAGCTTAAGAATGGTGCTGAAGCTGATCTCATGCTTTTGAAAACCTCAAACAAAAATAGTTTGGGTCAGGAGCAGGAGGAGGACACTATGTGTGTAGATTGCTTTGGAACAGACACCAATACACCCACTTTGTTGTCTTCTGAATACCCTGAAAGGTCTTGCCTGAATAAGGAGCTTTTATATAAAGAAAAGTCCTTAGAGATGGCAGAGCCAAACTTGGGAAGTGCTCCTGGAAAGGAGAAGAGCTTGTATGAGGCCCAAGATAGAGCAGTTTGTCCTCAAGACCTAGAGGGGAGAAAGTTGCTTTTGGCAGGGGTGGAACAAGTAGACATTAAAACCTTGCAAAGCAAACCCTTATCTCGTATATCACTGAATAAAGCAACAGAATCACATAACACATGCAGTGCATCTAAAACCAACCAATCATTTAAGATTGCAATTAAAAGACTCTCGCTTGAAAAGCTTAAAGAGACCCTTGATAGTGGTCCCCCACATAGGGAAAACTTGGTGATAAAAGTACCTGTGAGCGAATGTGTGAGTGAGAAGGAGAGGAAATTGCCTATTCTTTTCCTAGCTGGGAAAGTGAAGCCCCAAGCCAGGCTTAAAGCTGATGTCACTATAAAATGACCAGCAAATGACATCCTGTGAACAACTGAGTGGCCGATGACTGCCAGTCGACAGAAAAGGTTGCGGAGGAAGGAGCCAGAGGGACTCATGAGTGCCAGCAGTCATGTGTCCAGATGAAGGAGGCGGTAACAACCGGACCAGTTGTCAGCGCATCTGATTACAACCGTGAGTCCACCCTCTTTACAGATGCTTTGAGCTATGGACTTGGAGAGGTACGATGCCAAGCAGATGACCGCAGGAGTATGTCAAACTTGGACTATGCAAAAGAGACTCAGCTCACGCCTCAGAAGCCGAATGACTGAGGGGGGGAATAGACATTTGTAAATACGATGAAAAATTGAATATCCATGGACAGAGACATGAAGAATGCTACCAGGACTTTTATTATAAACTGAAATTGACTATGATTCACAGTTTAATTATTTATGTAAAAGTTTCCTGATTGTGATTTCTGTAAGGTTGGTAATGTTAATGGAAAAAAATAATAAAGTATAAATGATAAGGTAAAGTATATTATTGAATATTAGTAAAATGTTTAGAGTATAAGGAATGGTAATTGTTTAAAATGTTTAGAGTAATAAGAATGGTAATTGTTATATTGAATGTGATGTTACCTATAGAACTGTGAAATATTACGTAGGTTATGCAATTGTGCCTGTTTGTTTAGGAGGAAAAATGTGTTTCCCCTCCCAAACAAACATACCTGTATTTAAGGGGGGAGGTCTGTAGTGGTCCCCATTTATTAGGTCAATGGTTCGTGTTTTGTTATGTAATTGTTCATGCATATTCATATTGCTGAGAGGCGGAGCCGCGAGAGATGCTATAAGAGGCGGAGTCAGAGTCAATCGGTAAGATGGAGTGTGTGTGAGAGAAGGGGATAGAGTGTGGTGTTTGGGGAATTCTGAGGTGTGATTAGAGTTAGGAGTGTATTCTCAGATAGAAGATTGTTGTTAATAATAAATTGACTTAAAGAAGACATCCATGAATCTCTATCAATAACTGTAATCAATGAACAAAAATTCTGTTTAAAAGACCTTGAAGTGTGGACCTGAATCTTCCTGAAGTTATGGTGATTTAGTGATCACCTGGTGGCAGCAGTGTAAAAGAGGGGATTGTTTGCCTTTGGGTGCTCTGGGGCTTGACAGTAAAGCAAGGGCATGAGGGGTGAACGCCACACCCTTCAAATAGGTAAGTGTCTTTTTCTCATTAGCTGGTCTGTGTGTGTTGTTGATGTCCTGGAGCCCCCATCTTCACCTCAGGGGGCGATTTTTCTTTTATTAGATGTTTCATGACAGTGAAAGTGGCCACTGAACACTTTTTCTTCTTCCTTTTTCTCTGGATCTGAAGCACTGGATCATTGAAACTTGGGTTTTGACAGACTTATTGGCCAACTGGAATGCCTGCCATTAGAAAGATTCATGGGGAAAAATAAATGAGTCTTTATTAGAATCCAGAGAGTCTTTGAAGGAAGAAAGAATATGAAATGTAAGATGCAATCTTCACCCTAACCAAGGAGCAGCAGACTGCTTACAAAGGATATTAAAAAACAAACAAACAGTGAGTAAGGGAAAGGGGAGCAACTGACGGGCAATTCACCTTAGAGTTACATCTTGATTTCCTTTTTGTACCCTGCAGTTGTAACTAAAAGGTGACAATTGCGTAAGCTAATTTCTAGAGCCCTATTTACATTAAGAAAATGTGTGGCACCTACATATGCTTAGGATATCATGCTAACCACATACCTTTGGTCATTGGGTTCAACAAGAAAACATGACAGCCTGAAGAGGGAGAGGTTATTCTATTCAGATTCTGGGATGCGGTGTGGGGGGAGATTTTGGGGCTCATATGGAAAGACCTGGATGAAGCAGCTTTCTTCTCTTCAGGCAGATGTATTTCAGTGTTCAATGTGACAACAGAGAAGGCAGGGCAGACACACACCCTTAATATGTGTGGACTCTACACACTTCCTTAAAGCCTGAAGAGGGCTTAGATAGCACTGGGGAAGTGCAACATATATATAAAAAATCAGGGTTGTTTATGCGTTTCCAAGATGAGTACAGACTGGAGCAAAGAGCCTGGAGCACTCATGGTGTGCAACACTGACACGCTTCCCAGTGGATTCTATCAATACTTTATAAGGAGGATGCTGAGCTGGCACCAAAGGAAATGGTGACTGAGAACTTCCCCCTCCAGTAAAGGCTAAGGCTTCTTTTAAGCTTCTGTATGTTCTGTGCAGTGGCGCATCTCTGCCCCAGCTTTGCTGTATAACTGGATCTGCCATGGAATGTGCAACACAACAACCCTCAAGAGGAAACATCAGAAGTGAGGACTACTGGCTGAGCCCAGTATTTTGGTGGTGGAATATCTGCCATTTCCCCCTAACCTCTTTGTAACTGCTGAAAAAAACACAACCTACCTCTCTCAAGAGCTGGTTTTGATGATGAGCAGGGGCTGTAGTGGAGAGGAGGGAATATTCCTCCCAGGGTCTGTTGGATATAGGCATTCAGCCAGAGGAGGTCAATGTCTGGATCTTGCACTATACACGTACGGATATCCAAGCATTATCTGTTTCTGAATATACACTTCACTGATTCTTTGCCAATTTTTTAAATATGCCATGTATAACATGGAGCTGTTAGTGCTGCACAATATTTGCATAAGCACATCATATATGAAAAAACCCAGTCCCTATGTGTGAAGAATGGTAGTACAGGCAAGCTGTATGTATTGATTGGAGAAGTAGATTTATTAATGGCTAGAGGCAAGAGAAATGGATTCAGTGAAAATAAAATTCTGAGCATTAAAGGTGTCTCTACTTCAGGTGGGTGCTACTTTTTCAGTGGGTCAAACTAGATGACGATGTTTAGTGAGTTTTAGTAACTCCTTGTGTATTGAAAGCTCATTCTGTCATAGTATGTTATTTTCTTCACCAATTCATTTTGCATTTAGTGTGCTTTGCCTGCCCAGCTGTTAACACAATAGCACAACATCCCCTTTCAAAAAGGGGCCTAAAGTTGGAGTCCTGCTGTGTGCCTGGGGCTGACCTTGCCCCAGATACAGGACTTAATTGGCTGAGTTCCGGTAAAATCTGGAAGCCTCCCAAGGATGCAGTCCAAATGAGACTCAGGCCTCAAGACGATCCATTCCCAAGGGGACCCAGCGCCAAAACCAGTGGGCTTCCAATGCTGTGAGCTAGGATAGCACACGCCCCTACTGAGTGCACACTTGAACTCACCTTCAAACTCTTGACTTCTGCCACTACCCGCCAATGTGACCATAATATAATCCACACCACACCCTCACAGTTAACAAAAGGTTAAGGACAGGATGGTCGAAAACATGTCTGCTCCTAAGTACCAGTCAAGGGCAGGCCAAAAATTCTCACCCGGCCCCGAAGTGACCAGCAGAGTTTGCTCTTAATAAAGGGTGGGTAAGTGGGTCAACTCTCTGATGAAAAATGTAAGATGGAAGGGACAAGTAGCCTTTTAAGGGCTTGCCTTGGCCCCTGCCCCATCACACCACTTTGTGCTCTGTTCTATGCTCAAGTAGCCCGAGCAGGCAGACAAAAAGCTCCCGCTGCTGCAAAAGTGGCTTCAAAAGGAGCCTTGTTGTGATTAGTCACAGGAAGGCAAACGTGGCCTTAGTTTCCAAGTCTGAGGCACACCTCTCTGAGAAAATCCCATTGTAGCAGGGGAAAGGAGTTAATCTAAAGAAATGGTCATTCCACTTTCAAGTTTCCTGTGAGACCACTGATTGTGTGATGATCTTGCAAAACCACCCTGGACCTACCCTTTATACCAAACACTGTAGCTAGTATGCCAGGACTTATTGTACCAATAATCTTGAGGTACAATGACAGCTGCAAAACAAGTGGTGGTATACCAGTATCAACAAACATGGGTAGCTCTCTGGCAAAGGTGGGTTGAGGGATGATTTTAGTCTGCTCAGTGTGTTGTAAGTTGGATCTCTGCAAGTGAACGATCCCTTGTCTAGTGCTGCCTGAGTAGATGAATTTGGCGGGGGCACTTCTGGCACTCTGCTCTTGCCGGATTTCCTTGAGTGATTTCCCCTGCTCTGCCAATAGACCACCTCAGTGCTGGTAAAAGGAAAAAGGTGTTTCAGACATCTAAATATAAAAGAATGCAATTTTAACATATTGTAACATTAAGAAGTTTAGGAGCTTTTAGATATAATCTGAAGGTAGTGGAAAATTAGATGCAATGTTACATTAGACATGTTTTTAGTATTTTCTTCTTTTTGTAAAAGCTGTAATTTTCAGAGTTTAGAACCAATTTAATGTCCCTGGAGTTGCAGCTTTTTTTGGTATCCGTTGCCCATTAGGTGAATTACTAAGCCAAGAACGGAATCCATTTATAATGTATAAAATACTGTAAGATGTCTTAAAAACAGTCTAAAAGTGGGGGAGGGAAACATCAGGAGTCCATTAAATTTTGAAGACAGTGAGTTCTGAGATACTTCATATAATCATATAATGGGTTTTTGTGCTTTGATAAGATGCATTAGATATTGGAAGATTTATTTAAAAGTTTGAATTCAATAAAAATGTATATAGAATGAATATAAAATGCATGCTGTTTGACATTTCAGACAGCTTTCCAAACAGTATTTTGCCCCCCCAAAAGCCTTTCCGCACTGTACTCTATAATATTTATTACATTTTAATAAGATTAATAAATACAGTACAAATGATAGCACCAGTGTTGTAGAAATTTAATAATCATGATTTCAGTTATAAACACGTGTTTATCTGTGATTATTCTGTGCCTGACAAACAGCGATCTGTTGGGAGGGCTAAGAAGGAAGATGGAAATCAAGTGAATGTTTATTAAGAAGAAAATGTTCTTCCTAGTGATACAGCAGCGTAATTTAGAAGTGAATGTTATGGCTAATCATCACCATACCATAACTTTTGCTCACATTCAGGTAATCCCCATGAATGGGCACTCATCTGTTGCAGCCAGCCTTACCATTACATACAGTGGTATCTTCATTTTGTGAAACAGGTTTTTAGTGTCACGAGAGGGCAGCAGGTATGTTAGATACTGACTTCATTATTTTTGCATTTTTAAACATCAAATATAGGAGAGATGCTTGTAGGATTTTCTGCCACATGGGCCACAAAAGCAGAGTTGGCGTTAGACATTTCCAGGTCTTCAAACAAGAGTTAATTTGAAAGCAAGAGCATGGGGAGAGTTGTAGCCCAGACTTTTGGGGGTCAGTGTCTCCATGTGGAGAGGGGCCGTCTGAAGGGGAGAGCTTCCACTACACATGGAGACTCTCTATGCAGTTGGATATTCTGCAAACTCAGGATTCCTGACCATGTGGAGAACTCTATGCACAGCAAACTCTCTTGCCTTCTACGTGTTCTTCCTTGTGGGGCAGGGGGAGCTTACAAGAGGCAGAGGCAGTGGCTTGAATTTGCTTGCTGTACCTGCTTTCAAATTAACTTTTTTAAAATGCTGGAATAGGATTTGGGGGCATTATGTGTTTTGATGTGGGGGAGTGTGGGAACCGTTTGCTGCTCTGCCTCAGGCAACATTATGCCTTAGGCTGCCCCAGGGCTTTATTTGGTTTCAGAGGATCTGAAGGAATGGAGGAGTGTTTTGTACATTTTTGCTAAGATCTCACCAAGTTCACACTCCTAAGTCCATGAGACACCCCCTAGTTTTCCTTTTTAGCGCAGGCGCTTCTCAAAAGTATGCGGTACAACTCTTCAAACCAAAGCATGCCCTATTAGGGGGAAAAGTGCTGGAAAAAGACTATATCATGGATGGTGGCACATAAGTGCAAAAAGCATTATATAAGGAGTAGGAGAAAATGTGTACATTTAGCAAAAATATACATATCAGGATATATGCACAAGAAAATGCACAGAGATTTTCAAAGAAACATATCTGTCGATTTCATGCAGAAATGGAATAGAACAGGGTAGAAAATGGAAAAATATGAAACATCAAGAAATCCAAATTGGCAGATTTATCTAACGTATTCAACAAGACTTTTCAACCTTCTAGTGTATTCAAAGGCCAGCTGCCACGTTTTCCCCTCCTTACTACCCTCCTTTATATCTAGGAACTTCCCATTTTCACATTAAGCTATATGCCAGAACATGCATTCCAATACAAATCTATCTAGTCCAGAAGCGTAAAATGGGGGGAAATGACCTGTGGGATACAGATTGAGCATAACAAATGACACTATGTATTTTTCTTGGTATATATGAAATAATAAAAGGTCACAAAAAGCAAATATCAAGCTTGATATGGTTAGGGATCTATAAATGTTTTGTTGAACAGTGCAGCTCCATATTCTTTATCTTAGCCCTCATCTTCTTTTCTGCACATCTCAGATTTATTTTATTATTACTTTACAATAATTGTGTTGTTAATACTGTTAGTCGGCATGCGTTTAAACTAGAGTTTGGGGTGTCACTTTTCCAAAGTATTGAGTTACAGCTGGCCAATTCCATGGAAAACTGCACATAGAATGAATATTTTATGCTCCGATGTAACTGTAACATACCAATTTAAGAATTATAACATGCATTCCTATAATTTACAATTGAAATTGCATTTTAATTATTGTTTTGAAAAATGTGGTACCTAGAAGTATAACAGTCATGTTGTTCAGTACTGCCACTGTTAATTTCCCCATAAGTAATATTAAAACCCCAACTCAAGTGTGCTCCTGAAAGTGGTGAGGCGGTTTAAATATGTGTCAGAAAAAGAGAAAGCAATTCTGTCAATGTGCTAGATGGCACAGTCAAACCCGAGACACCACACTAAGATGAGCCCACGTTTTCAGGATCTAAGGTTCACATCAGCAGAAAAAAATTAATGTGGGGAGGGGCCCCGAGAAATTCTTAAAAGCCATAATATCATTTTGCTACCATTTGTGTCTGTCTGTCCGTCTGTCTCTCTGTGAGTAGTTCAGCAAATTTAGTAGTTTCTTTTCAATAGCCTACCACCACTACCTGAAAACAAAATGATTCCTGGTGTAATCTTTCTTTTCTTCTTTTAATAGAAGTTGATCTATCCTGTTGTTTAGAAGATACGGGACTTCAAATATGCTGTTTTTACGTTGGAAATCTTTCATAAACTCTGGCTGTGCATTCTTATTGAAATATTCTATAGCAACTGCCCAATTTTCTTGGTAGTAATTTGGGAAAATACTGAGGTGAATGAAGTTTAGTTCTAGGTGAGATTGGGACTTCAGCTTTACTATAATAATAAGTATCTAAACACACACAGTGAACAGCCACAAAGGTGGGGAAGAGGAAAAGAGAGAGAAAGGAGTGATGGAAAGAAGAGAGAGGAGCCACAAGCGGGAAAGGGGGGGGCAAGGGAGCAGGGGAGAGACGCCACAGAGAGAGGGAGAGGGAGATAAAGAGAGAGTAGCTATGGAGGGGGGGGAGCTGTGGAAAGCAGGGAAAAGATACACAGGGAAGAGAAGCTATGGAGGGGCAGGACATCATTAGAGAGAGAAGGAAGGAGTGAGGTTGTGGTGAGGGAGAACGGAGCCATTGTAAAAATAGGACATGGGGAGAAGCCATGTGCATATACACAAATACACCTAGAGAATTTGTTGAAAAACAGCCATAGGTTTGGTTAAGATGAGCTTAACAGAGGATAAAAGAAGTCAGGTTGTTAGATTGTCTCTTACTTGTTTTCTCTTTGTGAACAGCAGTGAGTACTAGAGGGGTTCCTGTAGGCCATTTTGACTGTCGACTTCAGTGTTGTCAAAACACAAGCTGGCCTTTGCTAGGTAAAGCACACACAAACACAGAATTCGATGTAAGTTTAAATAAGCATTTAACTCTACCACTACCAATTATCATGGGAGCATGGTATATTTTTAGTGTGGAATTTGTTTGATCCTTTAAAGATAAATGTATACTTACTGTGTTTATCTTTTAGATATTGTCATTTAATGATATAAACCGCCATGGATGCTCTTTAAGGAGAAAGGTGATGTAAAAATATTTTAAATAAATAAATAAATTCTGGGGAACAGTGATCTAAAAGGATATATTTTCCATCCTGCCCTCTCAAGATAAATGAGGAAACACTTCTACGCTAGCAATGTGTGAAGAAATGAGAAGTATTCCAGGATTGTTGTTGTCTAGTCATTAAGTTGTGTCCGACTCTTTGTGACCTCATAGACTAGAGCACACCAGGCCCTCCTGTCTTCCACTGCCTCCCGGAGTTTGGTGAAATTCATGTTGGTAGCTTCAATGACATTGTCCAGCCATCTCATCCTCTGTTGTTCCCTTCTCCTCTTACCTTCTGTCTTTCCCAACATCAGAGGCTTTTCCAGGGAGTCTTCTCTTCTCATGACATGGCCAAAGTATTGGAGTCTCAGCTTCAGGATGTGTCCTTCCAGTGAGCACTCAGGGTTGATTTCCTTCAGAATGGATAGGTTTGTTCTCCTTGCAGTCCAGGGGACTCTCCAAAGTCTCCTCCAGCACCACAATTCAAAAGCATTAATTCTTTGGTGGTCATCTTTCTTTATGGTCCAGCTCTCACTTCCATACATCACTACAGGAAAAACCATAGCTTTGACTTTTGTTGGCATGGTGATGTCTCTGCTTTTTAAGATGCTGTCTAGGTTTGTCATCGCTTTCCTCCCAAGAAGCAGGCGTCTTTTAATTTGTGGCTGCTGTCACCATCTGCAGTGATCATGGAGCCCAAGAAAGTAAAATCTGTCACTGCCTCCATATCTTCCCCTTCTATTTTCCAGGAGGTGATGGGACCAGTGGCCATGATCTTAGTTTTTTTGATGTTGAGCTTCAGACCATTTTTCGTGCTCCCCTCTTTCACCCTCATTAAGAGGTTCTTTAAGAGGTCCTCACTTTCTGCCATTCCAGGATATTCCCTTTAAAACAAAATCTTGTTTATCCCATTTCACTACGTAAGTTTACATAACTGCTTTCTTTCAATTCTGCAGTGGTATAAATGAGAAAGCAATTCCAGTCTCCTCCTCTAAGAATGAGTTCCAATGTTCTCTATAAAATTGAAGCAGACATTTTGATACAACGTGATTTGCTAAACATCTAGTCTTCATATAATTACCTGGGATTTCTCAAATTTCTTAATGGCAAGCCATGCTATTTGTCTGCCCTTCGTTGCTCTCCCCTCCTCTCCCACTATCTTCCTCCCCCCTGCTTCCTTGCCTTGGCATCTAAAGAACAGATTGCCTCCTTTGTCTGAAGCCTGTTCGTTCACAGTGGGGCTCTTGATCTGAACAAACCTGAAGATGTCAGGCTGTATAAACACTCAGGGAAAGATATATTTCATAAAGGCTCCTGTTCTTGAAAATTATATGCTACTTTCAGAATGCTTTGCCACATTTAAAAGTGTAATTATACCCTTCCCCTTAATGAGTGACATGGCATATGTTTACACATGTTTCAGCTGACTTATGACAGTGCAGAGAGAGGCACATTGTGCATTTGGTGGCAATATTATCTAAACCGCGGCATGAACGGCATCTCTTAATCCTCCCCAAGTAGCTCAGAAGGCACAATACAAGTGGAGAAGGGCACCGGCTAATACCTTCACTTCTTCCACAAAAATTGATACTATTTGATTCTATTCTACCCTTCTGTCTTTCATGCTATTCCTTCTTCATCTTCCTCTCCCACCTCCTTCATCTTCTTTTCTCCCTCTGGAAGAAAGAAAAGAAAAAAGAAGTGTGGAGAGGCTTTGCCAAGAGAAGTTAGTGGTGATGGATTTGCTGGTCAATGACCGTAAGAAAACATTTATTATTATTATGTGGTGGTGCAGCTTTCGTGTATGTCCATACACATGTTATCACCTTATCCTCCCTTGTGAGGTAAGGGGAGGGTGCTCTACCAAAGCACCACTTTTTTAACAGCTTCTTCTTGGTGGGCAGAGCTCTCCTGTCAGCAAGATAAGATGAGGAACTGAGGAAGGAAAAGCCTTCGCAAGGCAGTTCCTTTGAGCCACGCCACCAACAGGAGCTTCAATAGAACTGTAATAGTACTGTACATTAGAAGGCATTTTCTCCCTGCCTGTGTGGCCACTTCAACGGAAAAGAACTGAATCCCCTGGTGTAACTTTACAGCAAGAGAATGGAAATGAATTCTCATTTCCCTTACTGTGCAGTTGCACCCTAGGGCTCAGGAGATTGATTCAAATCTCCACTTGGCCCTGGAAGCTAACTAGGGGATGGAGAGGGAATTACAAATGCTTCAACATCTCACATTCCTCAAAAAGCCTATCAGGGTTGATAGAGTTGTGGTATTACCAGGAGGCATTAGGTGGTGCTACCCAGTAGAATTCCCCAGAGAGATGAAGACGCCGAGCAATAAAGCAGTGTTGATAGCAGAATTGCATTATTTACAGAATATATACATACATGTACAGCTTAGTCCTTGTTTCCAGTCCCGAAGTCATACACAGCAGTTTCAACAGAGTTCAATGCATAAATCAGAGTCAAAGTCCTTGTACATTAGTTCAGCAGTCATATACCATATGTTCAGTCCAGTAGTCAGAGTTCTTCTCCCAATATTCAGCACGAAGGCACGGCTTCTTCCAGGAACACTCCAGCACAGCACCACGACGACAACAGCCCACACCACCACAGAGTGTATGTGCTAGGTCTGCTAGCTTTATCCCAGGGTTAGCCAATCCTGGGATTGCTCTCTCAGCTGTTACAATTTACTCAGCTGGATAAATTCTAGCTTTGCTTGTTTCTTTAGTAATGATCCTTACAAATACTTCTTGCATAGTACAAAACTGTATTTAACAATTCCTCCAGGTTTCTCCCAAACCTGTCAATCTCCTCCAATTGTTGAATTCAGTTTTGTTTACACATATACAGTCTTTAAATTGTTTTTTTCAATATTTCACATTATATAATATTCACATGTATATTCATTTCATTTCATTCCCAACATGTTACAAGCTCTTTACTGGGACCTATGTTAAACTGTCTGCAATATTCTTTTCTGTTTCACAGGAAATCAGTTTAATCATTCCAGTTTCAATATTTTGTTTTACACTTTGATATCACATATCAGTGTGCTTAGACCTGTTTTTTATATTCAGAGAAGTTGCCACCTGAATTACAGCTTGGTTATCCTCATACACTGTTATTGGATCTTGCAAATCTATCCCTAGATCCTGTGCTAATTGTTTATACTAAACAAGGTCAGTACATAGTTCTGATAGTGCAGCATATTCTGACTCAGCAGATGATAGTGATACAAACTTTTGTCTTGCTGTTTTCCAATTTACTAAACTTTCACCTAAATGAACTGTCATGCCTGATGTAGACCTTCTTATTATGATATCATTTCCATAATTTGCATCAGCGTATGCTGTTATAGTCAACTCTCCCTTTGGTTCTAAATATAACTGTTTGTTTTGTGTTTCTTTTAAATATCTTAATACTCTCTTAGCAGCTTGCCAATGTTTTTCGTTTGGCTTACTTACATTTCTAGATAATAAATTTACTGCTATCGATATATCAGGTCTTGACCATCTACTTAGGTACAACAGACTACCTATCAGAGATCTATACAAATCAATATCACATTCAGGACCTGTTACGTTTTCTTTTTCAAATTCTACATTCATTGGAGTGATGGCACCTTTGCAATTTTCCATGTTATATTGCTTTAATAGCTTCATTATTTTATTTCTCTGAGCTATTTTGAATCCTTTTGCATATCTTTTTATTTCTACTCCTAAGTAGTTGCTAATCTCACCCAAGTCCCTTAAATTATAGTTTTTCTTTAGCATTTGGATTATGTTATTTGCAGATTTCTCATCCTTTGTAAATATGGCAATGTCAACAACAAATACTAATATAATAGCTTGTTCATCCCTTTTTATAAATAGACATGGATCTACTTTCCCTTGTAAGAATCCATTATTTTTGAGTGTTTTAGATAAATGCTGATTCCATTCATATCCACTCTGCCTCAATCCATATAAGCTCTTTTTCCATAGCCAACATTTACCTTTTTTCAATGCTAAGTGGTATCTTCATATATATTGTGTGTTGCAAATCAGCATATAGGTAAGCTGCTTCTATATCTATATGCCTAGGGACTAGGTTGTGTTTGGCAGCATATGTTAACAAGAATCTCAAGGTTTCTGGCCTTAAAGCTGGGGCAAATACCTGATCGTAATCATTTGAAGTCTGAGAATAGCCTTTTGCAACTAACCTTGCTCTATATCTTAAATTACCATCAGCATCAACTTTCTTCTTAAATATCCACCTGCACCCAATAATTTTACAGTTAGCAGGTTCCTCAGGTTCCTCATATACTTTTAATTGTTTCAAGAATTTAACTCCTTATCTAATGCTTCTTTCCATTTTTCTTTCTCAATCTTTGGCATATTGCAAATATCTTCATAAGTTTCAGGCTCTGCTACATTAAGACAATAATAAGTTTCTGATTGATCTCTATCTGGAGGTCTATGCTCCTTGGCTGATCTCCTAGGCAATTCTCTCTCCTGCTCAGGAGTTTCCCTCTCCTCTGAGGTAGAAGGGATTTCACTATCTGGCTGTGGTTCAACAGGTTCTGTCTCTTTCTTGATCACCTGTTCTGGCTGTGAGTTTTCCTCATCATCACTTTCCCCATTTTCCTGCATATCTGGTGTGTGGATGATGGTTTCTGGAGGCAAACTAATTTTGTCCCAATAAGCATGTTCATTAAATGAGGCACTGCTGCTAATTATTACTTTGTTTGTGTTGGGTAAACCAAATTTATATGCTTCTCTATTTTGTTGGTAACCCAAGAAATACATTAGCTTAGCCTTCCTATCACCCTTTCTTCTAGTCTCCTTAGGGATATGTACCCATGCCGGTGACTCAAATACATGCAGAAATTTTAAATTTGGTTTTCTCCCTGTCCAGATAGTATATGGAATATTATTTATGCCACTGTTCCAAAGTATATTCAAATAAAAGTTTGCACAAAGAATAGCCTTTCCCAATATCATTCTGAAAGTTTACTTCCTCTTATCATAGCCTCAGCCATGTTTTGAAGTGTTTGACCTCTTCTCTCTATGAATGCATTTTGTGTTGGAGTGTAAGGAACAGGTTTCCTATGTGTAATTCCATGCTTTCTCAAAATTGACTGGAACTTCGCATTTGTAAATTCAGTTCCATTATCTGTCTGTATCTGCTTAACTTTTCTACCTGTTTTCCTTTCTACAAACCTCAACCACTTTTCAAATTCAATGTGTGTTGAGCTCTTATCCTTCATTAAATAGCAGAAACCAAATCTAGATTTCTGATCTTGGATTGAAAGGATATACTTTGCTCCTCCTAAAGATGCACGTTTAGGTCCTATCAAATCCATTGATACTAAGTCTAAAATGTTGTCAACTTGTATATTACTGTGTTTCTTAGTAGGAGCACATTTACTTTCAGCTAATTGACAAGCTTGGCAGTTTATGTACTTATCACATTGCTTTAAATTTACTCCAATTGAGTTTTCTATAGTCTTACGTAATGTCTTATAGTTAGCATGACCTAATCTCAAATGCTACAAGTGAATACAATCCCTATGTGGACATACATTTTCATAGACATTATTAGCATTTACACTGTTCAACCTATATAGATTGTTTCTAATACAGCAAGTCAGCTTTTCATTATTTTCACCAGTAATTACACATTTACTCTTATAGAATGTGCTAGTAAAGCCTTCTTTAGCTAAAGAGCTAACTGATAGTAAATTATGTTTTAGTTTTGGCACATATATTACATCAATTGGCTGTTTTAAACACGGTAACTTTACTTTACCTTTGCCCATAATTTTGGCACTTACACCATCTGCCAAAATTACTTGCTGATTAAATACAGTGGGGTCTTGACTTGAGAACTTAATCCGTATTGGAAGGCGGTTCTCAAGTCAAAAAGTTCGCAGGTCAAATCTGCATTTCCCATAGGAATGCATTGAAAACCATTTGATCCGTATCTGCTCTTTTCCGTCCATAGAAACTAATGGGAAGCTGCTATTCCGCCTTCGACCACTAGAGGGGGATATTTTGTTTCTTTTTTTCTTAAGTCAAGAAAGGTTCAGGGAAGGCAGGGAAAATGCAGTCCAGGCAGTACAGTACCAGGCATTCTGAAGACTGTCTCCCAATCCACTCTCTAAATGCTGGGAGGAGTGAGGAAGCAGACAGGCACCCTTTTCACTGGCCAACAGTTAACTGAAAGTTCAAATTTTGCACTTTCCCTGCCTTCCACATGGTTTTTTTCCAGTTCGTAACTCAAATCTAAGTACGTAAGTCAAGTCAATATTTTCCTATGAGTCCAGTTCGTAAGTCAAAATGTTCGTAACTCGGGCCGTTCGTAAGTCAAGACCCCACTGTACTGCTTGAAAATTGAATATCAGCTTCTTATCCTTACACATGTTTGCCGTTGCCCCTGAGTCAACAATCCATTCTTCATTGTGGTGGTTGGTATTATAAATAGTCTCTGTCAGATGTGATGAGTTTTTATCATGTCATGGCTGTTTTCTTTCTCTCTTCTTAAATTTACAATTTTTAATCAGATGTCATCTGGAACCACAGGCAAAGCATAGTCTTCCAGGTTGAATATTTGCAGCTGTGACCTCCTCCTCCCCAATTTCACTCAGCTTGTTTCTATGATTAGAAGGTTTGGAGTCACGTAGTTGCAAGTTATCTTTCCTCTTCTGTTCCTCCTCCATAAGCCTACTGGTTACATTCAATACTGTCAGTTCAGCTTGTGGAAGAACCTCTAAATTGGATACAAATTGGTCATATGTTTTTTCTAGTGAAGAGAGAATTATGAAAGCTTCTTGAAGCTCTGTAAATACTATATTTTTCTCTCTTAAGTCTATGATCTTTGTTTTCATTAGCTGTAAATGTTGTAACATACTACCACCAGTTTGTAATTTGGATTTGGCTTCCAATGCTGACTCTTACAAAGAGTCCCCTTAGATCCTCCCATGCCTGCTTTGCAGAAGTTTGGCCTCTAAGATGGATTAGGAGACGGTCTTCTAGAATCAACCCAATTATTGCAAGTGCTTTAGAATTCTGTTTCTTTTTTCTTTCATTCAGCACAGCTGGTGGATTCTCAACAATGCCCCATAATGACTCTTTTTGGAGAAGTAGTTGGACTTTCTGCTGCCAAGTGGAGCAGTTTTCTCCATTCAGCTTCTTAATACTCAGCCCTGACATTAATATTTCACTTGCCATTTTCACAGACTGTAGACAAAGCTGTTTTTACTTACTTCTTCTGCTTGTACACTTCTTGGCTCCTTTCTTCTGGATTTTCTCAGGTCAACAATCTCTTTGGCTGTTTCCTGGGCATATACCTGGGCCCATAACCATTGACAGAGTTGCGGTATTACCAGGAGGCACTAGGTGGTGCTAACCAGTAGAATTCCCCAGAGAGATGAAGACGCCAAGCAATAAAGCAGTGTTGATAGCAGAATAGTTGCATTATTTACAGAATATGTACATACATGTACAGCTTAGTCCTTGTTTCCAGTCCCGAAGTCATACACAGCAGTTTCAACAGAGTTCAATGCATAAATCAGAGTCAAAGTCCTTGTACATTAGTTCAGCAGTCATATACCATATGTTCAGTCCAGTAGTCAGAGTTCTTCTCCCAATATTCAGCACGAAGACACGGCTTCTTCCAGGAACACTCCAGCACAGCACCATGACAACACCACTCCACGACGACACCAACCCACACCACCACAGAGTGTATGTGCTAGGTCTGCTAGCTTTATCCCAGGGTTAGCCAATCCTGGGATTGCTCTCTCAGCTGTTACAATGTACTCTGCTGGATAAATTCTAGCTTTGTTTGTTTCTTTAATAATGATCCTTACAAATACTTATTGCATAGTACAAAACTGTATTTAACAATTCCTCCAGGTTTCTCCCAAACCTGTCAAGGGTTGCTGTTGATTGGGTTGCTATGTGTCAATACAACAAAATGAAAATATGGCACATTTTGAATGGATAGGTGAGGAAGTTTGATGTTCTGTTGTTTCTCTTTTGTAGCAGAATTTGTGGAATTCCTAAGTCATTCATGGCTTCCAACAATCCTACAGTAAACCTGTCTTGTTGAAAGCTTCATCCCTGGGCTCAAACAATATGCATCACTGAGCATGTAGCTTATTGAAGCTTCTGAATGTCTGTGCAATCACACTGAAGACCAGTGAGTTGGGTACCTATTTGTAGAGCCAGAGGCTAGGTGTTGAATTCCCCTCTGTGTGTTCCAAGAGAAGAGGCAAACTGTGTGGCTTTGGGCAAGATACACAGTTCCAGAGCACCCTAAGGTGAAGAGTAGTAAACCATTTCTGAGTACTCCCTACCTAGAACAGCCTGAAGAGATTTGCCTTCAGTTGTAATTGATTTGATGACACATTTTAAAATGAGTTCGAAACTGGGTGGTTCAACTGCAGTAACAAAGGGTTATCACTTCCAATCGAGGAATGTAGTAATGCTGGTAAACATTTTGGTTTATTTATCACTTTTGTATTTATACAATTGAAAAAGAAAGTTGAGAATGAGATGCTCAAATCTTATGTATTTTTCTATAAGCTTTCTCCTCTTCCCAGTTTATTCGATATTGGCTCCAGGACGGGGTGGGAATCAAACCAAGGGAATTATTCCCCTGCCCCCATTCCCCCCCCAAAATGTACACATATCTCTAAGCACAGATATCTATACCTTTAAATTACATATTGAGGCTTCATGCGTTGTTCAGATTACCTTATTGTTGGCACCCACTGACTGAAGCATGTTTGAACACACATTGAAATGTTGACATTTTGTCAGACGTATATATATATATATGTATTCTTTTAATGTGGAATAAACTTTCTGGAATCAGGCAAATTGTTTTATTTTACAAATGTATCATCAGGTTCTCCGCGACAGGAACGAAATTGTTAATAGAGGGGAGACTGGAACAGGTGGTTCTGTTTTAGGAGCAGAGCTTAGAAATGTTCAAATTTTTGTGTGTTACTAAAGAGCAGCATGTCCAAGCTTGGATCCAAGATGGTCTTATGCTATTTATAAGGAGTCACCCTTGTGATCAAAATAGCTTATCATGACAAGTGAGAACCGGATAGACATGTGACAAGAGAGCTAAATCTAACATATTGCATGAAACATTCATATTTTAGAAGCTTCTCATTTCCAGAAATTATCATTCTAAGGAAGAAGGAGAGCAATTTCCGATCTTCCTGTTAGTATCTGGTGGGTACTGTTGTACTGTTTAAAATGATACTGGAGAAAATGTGGTATTTTGTTTAATGTGACCAATTACAAATTGGCTTTGATCTGCTTCTGTGTAAAATCTAAAATAGACATGAATGCATCTGCACACTGTCCCATGGACATTTAACTTATGTGTGTGCTCCTGTAAGGAAGAAATAATATAATAAAACTAGGGGTCACATAGAACGGAGACAGGTGGAGACATTTAATGGAGATTGACATCATTTAATGTCTCTTCATTTTGAAGAATAATCCCTCTGCTGGGATGTGGATGATCATAAGTTTAAGAAGCATAGATACTTCGTGCTGCACAATCTTCACATGAACCATTTAGCTAGTGGACAAATGAAGGGAAAAACTACCTCAAGGTTCTGGCCTCAGTATATATTGTGGTCATACTATACATGTATAGGGTGGTAGTTTTTGCTTTAAATGGATCTACAACAGTGGTTCCTAACTTTAGGTAACCCAGTTGTTCTTAGAGTGCAATTCCCAGAAGCCTTTCCCACTAGTTATGCTGCCCAGGGTTTCCAGGAATTGCAGCCCAAAAACATCGGGTTGCCACTGATCAGAAGTTCCTCAAGGAAAAAATGGAAAACTGTCTTATCCTCTTTGAAGCAAAGGAAGAGCCTTTTCACAATGCCTTTATCAAATGGTCTTGGTGACACCAGCCTTCCTCAGCCTGATAGCTTCCAAATGTGTTGAACTACAGCTGGGCTGGCTGTGGAATTACAGGAATGTAGCATCAACACATGTACTGGGAAGCATGGGAGGAAGGCTGATACAGATCTGGGACCATAGGGGATGACCATGGAAATAGGCAATTTTTGAGATAGAATTGCTGTACTTCGATTTATTATATTATGTTATTATTATAGTCATTTGGTTGTTGATATTGTCCTAGGGAATAATAATTGTTTATTGTATGTCTTTATCATTGTAATTACGTTATGGTTCTATTTTAACTGGTTTTGACTATTGGAATGTGCTCTCGTATATTAATCATAATCATAATCATAATCATAATCATAATCAATCATGATGATGATGATGATGATGATGATGATTAATGGCCATGGTGAAGAAAATGGGGAAGTTAGCATCAAAAGAGGAATATTTCAGGGGGATTCCTTGTCACCACTGCAGTTTAACACCTCACTAATCCCCATGCCATAATTTTAAATAAAACTGGATTGGGCTACCATATTTCAGAACAAGCTGAAAAAAACCAATCATATCTTATACATGGATGACCTAAAACTATATGCAAAAAGTTCCAAAGAGATAGAATCACTGCTAAACATGGTGAAAATATTTACTGAAGATATCTAAATGAAATTTGGAATTGACAAATGTGCAGCTCTATACACCGTGGCAAGATCCAAAAACTAGATGGAATACAGTTTAAAAAATGGCAATATTATAAAATCACTCTCAAGTGAGGAAAATTATAAATACTCTGGAATACTAGAAGCAACAACACTGTGCACACAAAAGCTAAAGATCTGCCAGAAAGGGAATATATCGAAAGACTGCGGAAAATCTTAAAATCAAAATTAAATGATGGAAATAAAATCAAAGCTATAAATACATGGGCAGATCCAGTAATTAGAGATACCCAGCTGAAATAATAGATTGGACTCAAAACTATTAGAAGAATTGAATCAAAAAACATGGAGATTAATGAACATGCATCTCCAACTACCTCCAAAAAGTTGTCATGAGTTCATCTGAAGAAGATCTGGAATCTGAGGGGTTAATTAGAGCTGAGGAAAATGCTTGGAAATTAGAAGCACAGGCAACTGAATCACCACCAGATTCTCCTCCCCCGTAGCCAGAGTAAGGGCTAAAGTTTGGCAAAGACTCATGACACGAAGGTCAGAGGATCGCATGAATGCTTCCCACAGGAACATCAGGTCAACCAGTCCTGAGTTTTAACAGGATGGAAGACTTCTACAAGTTTGATAATTGTTTGTGCTATATAAACTGCACCCAGAAGTCTTGGAAGTTTGTGGAAGCAACGAGTCAATATTCTGGCTCACATCCATGCTCCTGCTCATCTTGGACCTTGTTCTTTGGACCCTTGGCTTTGGACTCTGACTTCTGACTACGGTTTCTGTTTTGGCTTCGGCATTTGGGTACCTGCTTTGCATCTTTTGGACTTCTGATGCTGGACTGGTATACTGGACTTTGGCCTGTTGAAACCCCCTGGGAACGTGACAGAAGTAATGCGGACAGATTATGTTTACCATGAAAAATCGGAGGCTGTGGATTACTGCAAATACAGCAGGTAGCAGAGGAAGAAAAAAGAAGCCTAAACGATCATATCAGTACAAGCAGAGAGAAAAAATACTTAAGGCGGTAAAAATGGACAATATTTCCTAACATCAGGGTCTTTTCCAGGGAGTATTCTCTTCTCATGAGATAGCCAAAGTATTGGAGCCCCAGCTTCAGGATCTGTCCTTCCAGTGAGCACTCAGGGCTGATTTCCTTCAGAATGGATAGGTTTGTTCTCCTTGCAGTCCAGGGGACTCTCAAGAGTCTCCTCCAGCACCACAATTTAGAATCATCAATTCTTCGGCAGTCAGCCTTCTTTATGGGCCAGCTCTCACTTCCATACATCGCTACTGGAAAAGCCATAGCTTTGACTATGCAGACCTTTGTCAGCAAGACAGACAACCTTTGTCTGCTTTTTAAGATGCTGTCTAGGTTTGTCATCGCTTTCCTCCCAAGAAGCAGGTGTCTTTTAATTTTGTGGCTGCTGTCACCATCTGCAGTGATCATGGAGCCCAAGAAGGTAAGATCCGTCACTGGCTCCATATCTCTGCCTTCTATTTGCCAGGAGGTGATGGGGCCAGTGGCTATGATCTTCATTTTTTGATGTTGAGCTTCAGACCATTTTTAGCGCTCTCCTCTTTCACCTTCATTAAGAGGTTCTTTAATTCCTCTTCATTTTCTGCCATCAGAGTGGTATCATCTGCATGTCTGAGGTTGTTGATATTTCTTCTGGCAATCTTAATTTCTGCTTGGAATTCATCCAGTCCAGCCTTTCACATGATGTATTCTGCATATAAGTTAAATAAGCAGGGGGACAATATACAGCCTTATCATACTCCTTTCCCAATTTTGAACCAATCAGTTGTCCATATCCAGTTCTAACTGTTGCGTATTGTCCCACGTATAGATTTCTCAGGAACTCCCATTTCTTTAAGAACTTGCCATAGTTTGTTGTGGTCCACACAGTCAAAGGCTTTTGTGTAGTCAATGAAGCAGAAGCAGATGTTTTTCTGGAACTCTCTGGCTTTTTCCATAATCCAGCGCAAGTTAGCAATTTGGTCTCTAGTTCCTCTGCCCCTTCGAAATCCAGCTTGTACTTCTGGGTGTTCTCGGTCCACATACTGCTGAAGCCTGCCTTGGAGGATTTTGAGCATAACCTTGCTAGTGTGTGAAATGAGTGCAATTGTATGGTATTTGGAGCAGTCTTTGGTACTGCCTTTCTTTAGGATTGGGATGTAGACTGATCTTTTCCAGTCCTACTTGCTGGCATATTGAATGTAGGACCTTAACAGCATCATCTTTTAAGATTTTAAATAGTTCAGTTGGAATGCCATCACCTCCACTGGCCTTGTTGTTAGCCATGCTATCTTAGGCCCACTTGACTTCACTCTCCAGGATGTCTGATTCAAGGTCAGAAACCACACTATCTGGGTTTTCCAGGATATCCAAATCTTTCTGATATAATTCATCTGTGTATTCTTGCCACCTCTTCTTGATGTCTTCTGCTTCTGTTAGGTTCCTACCATTTTTGTCCTTTATCATGTTCATCTTTGCACAAAATGTTCCTCTAATATCTCCAATTTTCCTGAACAAATCTCTGGTTTTTCCTTTTCTATTATTTTCCTCTATTTCTTTGCATTGTTCATTTGAGAAGGCCCTCTTGTCTCTCCCTGCTATTCTTTAGAAGTCAGCATTTAATTTTCTGTAATTTTCCCTATCTCCCTTGCATTTTGTTTCCCTTCTCTTCTCTGCTATTTGTAAGGCCTCGCTGGAAAGCCACTTTGCTTTCTTGCATTTCCTTTTCTTTGGGATGGTTTTTGTTGCTGCCTCCTGTACAATTTTATGAGCCTCTATCCAAAGTTCTTCAGACACTCTGTCTACCAAATCGAGTTCCTTAAATCTGTTCTTCACTTCCACTGTGTATTCATAACGGATTTGGTTTAGATTATACCTGACTAGTCAGTGGTTTTTCATACTCTCTTCAGTTTAAGCTTGAATTTTGCTATGAGAAGCTGATGATCAGAGCCACAATCAGCTCCAGGTCTTGTTTTTGCTGACTGTATAGAGCTTCTCCATCTTTGGCTGCAGAGAATACAATCAATCTGATTTCAGTATTCCCATCTGGTGATGTCCATGTGTAGAGTCGCCTCTTGTGTTGTTGGAAAAGAGTGTTTCTGATGACAAGCTTGTTCTCTTGACAAAACTCTATTAGCCTTTGCCTTGCTTCATTTTGAACTCCAAGGCCAAATTACCTGTTGTTCCTTTTATCTCTTGACTCCCTACTTTAGCATTCCAATCCCCTATAATGAGAAGAACATCTTTCTTTGGTATCAGTTCTAGAAGGTGTTGTGTGTCTTCATAAAATTGGTCAGTTTCAGTCTCCTCAGCAATGGTGGTTGGTGCATAAACTTGGATTACTGTGATGTTGAAAGGTCTGCCTTGGATTGATATCGAAATCGTTCTATCATTTTTGAGATTATATCCCATTACAGTTTTTCCTGCTCTTTTGTTGACTATGAGGGCTACTCCATTCCTTCTACAGGATTCTTGCCCACAATAGTAGATATGATAATCATCTGAATTGAATTCGCCCATTCCTGTCCATTTTAGTTCACCGACGCCCAGGATGTCAATGTTTATTCTTGTCATCTCCTGTTCAACCACATCCAGCTTACCAAGGTTCATAGATCTTTCATTCTATGTTCCTATGCAGTATTCTTCTTTGCAGCATCAGTCTTTTGTTTCACTTCCATGCACATCCGCAGCTGAGCGTCCTTTTGGCTTTGGTAGAATCACTTCATTAGCTCTAGAGCTACTTGTCCATGTCCTCCGCTTTTCCTCAGCAGCATGTTGGACACCTTCTGACCTGAGGGGCTCATCTTCCAGCGTCATATCTTTTAGCCTTTATTTCCATTCATGTAGCTTTCTTGGCAAAGATACTGGAGTGGCTTGCCAGTTCCTGCTCCAGGTGGATTGTGTTTAGTCAGAACTCTCCAGTATGACCTGCCCGTCTTGGGTGTCCCTGCGCGGCATAGCCCATAGCTTCTCTGAGTTACTCAAGCCCCTTCAGCACGAAAAGGCAGCAGGCCACACCAGCTCTTCTTGGTGAATCTGGAATGTGTGTGTGTGTGTGTGTGTTTTGCTTTTTCAGAGAATCCTATTGACCAGATTCCTGTTTCCTTACTCGATTACATAAGGCAAACCACTTCGCTGCGCATCCTGTTCCTCTGCATCCACTAGTCACATAAGCAATAATGTGCCCAGCAGTGTGACACACGGGTGGGAAAAATACTTATGGGGTTGTCCATAAGCTTTGTTTTGATTCACTGAGGTTAAAATGAATACTATACGGACAGGCACCTTTTGGAGAAAGAATTTCACTCTGTGGAGGTCTTTGGAACCATGATTCTCCTGTTGTTTATTAAATAAAACAAAATTGAGGATGGGACTCTGGAAGCTGTTTAAGCAGCCTTGAAGGGCTGTGTGTCAGACAGTGACACAGCACTGCACAACATGGTTGTCCACACTAGAGACATGTGTGTAGGCATCTGTCAGTCTCAAGAGACTATGGTAACGTGCTCTGAATAGAGGTCTTGAAACAGCGTCTAGTGTGGCTGAGATGGCCAATACGAGAGTGACAATCCCTTCCTTTAAGCAGGAATAAGAGAAGTATATCCTGCTTAAACAGCTGTGTCAAACTTGAAAGTTCATTTTTTCCTAAGATTTCCAGCATATTAGAATTTTAGGAAATTTTGACTCAGGTTTTCCTATTTAGCACAACAGCTCAAACTAGATTCAGTCTGGCAGTCATTAAATATTTTGCAAGACCTCAGTTTATGTTCTTGTTCAGTACCAAAACTACAATAAAACGATATTCTGCCGGAAATAAGCACCCCTGCATCTTTCTGTTGTAAGGCAAGACTAGGAGCCAGCGATCCTCCTTAGGTTGTTGGACCCCAGTTGCCATCAGACCTATTCAACATAGGCAATAGAAAGGATCATGGAACTAAAAGATCTATAGAAGACCAGGTTGGTTAAAGTTGTGCTACCTAATTTGAAGACAGGTTGGATCAAGTCTGAAGCTTTCAAACAACAGGCACTGCTATTTTCTTTCAGAAACAGTCCTGCAACTTCTAATTCACAGATCATACACCTATTAAGCCATTTGCTCACAATTAGGAACCCAAATAATTGCTTAATCTGACAAAACTGACAGTGCATATCAGGATATAAATCAGTCAAAACATTATTCAGAGGGAGAAAGGCAATACTTTTTCAAAATATGCAAATAAGAGCTTCACCACATTCTTTCTAAACAATACTTAATTTTCCCCTATACTTTTATCATTTCAAATCCAATTATTCAGGCATTCCCTCAGAACAGCAGCTCAGATTATGCATATGTAATTCCTTATTTCACATTAGTAAAGTTTTTAAACTGTGGTGCCGTTTGTGAGTTCCTGAGAAGGCAAGGACTGATACAGAATAATCAGAAATTCTTCTCTCCCTCTCTCTCCCTCTTACCAGAATATAAATATTGCTGAAAGCTATTTTTCACTTTCAACAATGCAATTATTGAGAAGAATTTAACACAAGAAAATAAAGGGGTCATGTAGAGGGTGGGATGCTAATTCTGTGTCTCCTGCCAGAATTCTGCTCACAATGATTTCTCCTCAGACCTGCAGCCCTTCGCATCTTTAGCAATCTGTCTGGAAGACGAGGGGACTCTCCAGAACATAGTGAAAGGGAACGTCATAGGGAAAGGGGAATTGCAAAAGCTGCCCCCCCACAGGATTCTGGGAGGATTTCTGAATAGTAGGTCGGTAGACTGATCAGTGGCAGCCTGTGTAGTGTGGATCCCCCTCCCTGCTAAAATAATGTTGAAATCTATGTTTACAGTACTCCATGGTAAACTGCATTCTTCCTTTGCTTTCTAGTTCATCTCTTGCCTTTTGCCAGCCTGCTAATTACTTCCTAATTGATTTGCTCAGAATGCCTCCAGCAGCATCTCGTCTCTTCTCTAATCTCCTATAGCTTCTGAGCAGGCAGGCAGGGAGATGGTGCTTATTTATTTATTTATTTTTATTTATATGCCGCCCACTCTACCCAAAGGTCTCTGGGCGGCTTAGAAGAGAGTGACCCAGCCATGAGAGTAGCCAAAGGAACAGGTTTCTTGTTGCTTGCTGTGTAAGAAAAGAGCCTCCCACCCCAAACAGTTGCTTGAAAATGGAATGGTTTCCCATCTTCCACCTGGATCTTCAGATGCCAGGTTTTGGCCAGAAGGAAGTTCCCTGAAGCTCAGGAGCAAGAGACTTCCTTACATGGCTTTGAATTTGCCACGTTTTGCTCTGGTCTGCTGCCACTTCCTTAAGCCTTAAAAAAGGAAGGTATTGTATTTATTACCCTTTTACAAATGTTATTTAGGTGAACCTGTTTTTTTAGAATACATTGTAAGCTGCCTTATGACCTAAGAGGAAGGAAAACAGGGCACAAAGAAAGAGGAACAAAGATGGTGGTGGCAGAGGAGGAAGAGGAGGTGGCAAGGGGAGGAGCAGGTCGGGAGGCAAGTGGGGGCATTAGATTCCCCTCCCCTCAGGCGTGAACCCTCCCCCCTCAAAAAAAGAAAAAAGAATCAAGAACCAGTTCATTTTTTTCTGGAGGTCGGGGGTGGTTTGTGGTTCATGGCTAGCCACGAACCATGAACCACCCAAATCATCATGTTTCTGATTTGCGCCCATTTCTACTTAACACACTTTTCTCTCTTGCTGTATTCCATTTTATACATAAAATATTGCAGTAATTCAAAAGATTTTGCTCACTCCCTAAGTTCAAATTTGACCAGCCTCCCCACCAGTTTTATTTCCTCTTTCTGTCTGCATGTCTCATTCTTCCCTTTTCCTCAATATCCATCTCCCCCCCGCCCCGGCATCTTTTCCTTAGCTCAGTCTTGGCATATTTGTCATACATGGTATACTTTGGTGTCTTCCTTTTTTTGTAGTATGAGTGTTTACCAATAGGAGTAATCATGCAAATATTTACCAATAGTAGTAGCAAAGTCAAATAATTTTTTTCTACATTCATTCTTTGGTAAGTCACAACAAGAAATTCATTGTGTAGATAATGTGTTTTGCATAAATGATCTTCTAAAAAAAGACATACATATGTGTTTAAAGTAGCTCCAATTCCTTGGGTTTTTAAATAACTTTTTTTTAAAAAAATGAGAGACAGGAAAAAAGTTAATTTTGAAGCATTATGGTGTAAGATCTCAGACTGAATGTTTTGCAAATAGAGAATCTCAAAGACGTTTAGGAAATTTTGGGGAGAGATAGGGTGGAATTTAGAATTCTATCTAATAGTGCAATCCTGTGCATGTCAGTATGCAGCTAAGTCTCACTGAGTTCTGTATTATAGTACTTATTTCTAGGTAAGTGTGTATTGGATTACAACTACACTGCCTTCTGCTATCTGCAGTCTTCAATACCATTCATTTTTTCTGGGTTTGAATTATGTTTAATGTTTAGTTTTTAAAGAGTGCCTGCAACTAAAGCGTGGTAGTTGGTTCAGCAATTTCAATATAAATCTTCAGTATCTGAATTTATAAATCTGTTGTTTTTCCATGATTTAAGGACCTGATATTTAGATGGTCATTAGTAAATCCACTTGCTGATTTGTCTAAGAGTTCTTTCAGTGTTAAGCTCAATTTGTAGGAATTTATTGGTGCTACCTCTATTTAGGGAAGATACATCTATGAATATATTATCTGTCTTCTATCCCACCTTTCTCTCAACACATGCCTGGGTGTGGTGGGATGGGGGGGGGAATAGAAAGGTGCAAATGCTGATGATTATCTTCAGGTTGAACTTTTAACAGTCACAGAAAGGTAAGTATGCTACATTATGGTTCAACTGGGAATATGTTCATTGCAGGCTCAGGTGGCATGTCTGGGAGTGCAGTCCTAGCCTTCCTGGCAAAAGACAACAGGGGTAAATAAATGACTGCAGCTTTATTAGTTACAGCAGCAGAAAGGCCTTGGACAACATGTGGTTTCCTCATCCAGACACTGGCTGGTCTGTATGCTGGCCACTGTATCCTACCAGCTGGTTTCCAGGATAACTTGCAGAATGTCAGAATGTAGGGTGCCCTCCTGGATACATAGCCACTGAGAGGATCCTTTATCCATCTGTTGTGGATACCAGACCGCCTTCCCTGAAGCTAGGCACACTCATCTTGGTCTTCACCCCAAGATCCCTACTGGGCCTTTTGAGGAGCAAGGGCTTATCACCTGCAATAACAACAATAATCCTATACAGCAGTAGTACTGTGAGAAAGACTCTAATGAGCCTTTTGAGATGAATGAAAATGCACCAAGTTTTCATCCTCATGGATGAGGCAATGCTTCTTCTTCTTCTTCCCTATATTTACTTCATTAATCATGAAAAAGATTAATAATATGTATATGTAGAATGATATGAATGTCTTGTGAGGTTCACTTTTTACTTTACATGTGGAATCCCAAATGTAGAAGAAGTCCATACAATTCTCCTTAATGTGAGGAGAAAGTGTCCCTCCCTTTTTTTGGTCTAACTGAGGTAGGTAAAACAACTAGGCCAAGAGACAGACTGCCTCAACTAGCAACTGCCCATATTTCATCAAACAAGACTGAGATGCCCTTAAAACACATCACCTCTTGCTAATGAAATAACTAAATTACCGGTTTTCCCCCACATTTTTTTTTTTAAAAAACACAACTTCCTGAGAAATGTGTATCTGTAACTATATTCAGTATCTACCTACTTGTTGAACTTGTCTCCATTGGACAATCCAAAATGAATATAAATGGCAGACTTTATGGTGAGTGTACCTACACTGTGCTTCAACTGATTTATTATTTTCATTCGTTTCAGTGAAATGGCACGTAAAGGCGAATCTCTTTCTTCATTTGTGTGAAAGAAGGACTTCTGTAACATTGAAGATGCATCTCTCTGCCCGGAGACATCACTTACCCCCTTTAAATTGCCCATTATAACTGCATTTTGCCTTCAGCATTTGTACATCAGCAGATGCAGCACAAAATGGCCAAAACCTTTCTGCAGATACGTTTGGGCTCAGTGTGAATGTAATAGAAATCATTTTATTGTAACGTGGGCCTTACTTATTGTACACCTGTAGGGGAGAAAAAGAAGTGTAATTCCTAAGAAAAGTGCCTTATTGTGCAAGTCCTTCCATTGTACAATGGATTTTAGTTTTATCTAGCATCTTTTGTATTCTTGGCGATGTATCCTGAGCCACTTTTCAACATGCAGAGTTAAGTAATAATAGTACAGTCCCCATGTAGGCAAATAGGACAGCCATTAGAGACTCTACTGTAACTCCCAGGCAGTCCAGAATAATAGAATGTCTCAGGGAATGGAAGAGGTTTGGCTTGTAGGATTTATCATTCTTCCTAAAAGACGTTTAAATCCTATCGTAATATCTGGAGGGACAAGGAGTGGGAGGGAGGGACTCGTCACAAGAAGCTGCAGAAGCCTCGTAAATATACTCACAAAAGTTAGTAGCTTGTAAAAAAAAAAACAATACATTTTTACTGGTTTACTGTGGGCTGCCAGAGGAAGCACAGAGAGCTGAATTTCCGTGCTGAGTGTGGGGTCTTCCCATCTTCTGAACTAGCTCGCTTGGGATGTCTCTACACTACACAGTCAAAGAAATTTTATATGACTTTATCTGTTATGATCCCATCCTACAGAATCCTGGGATTTCTAAATGAGTGAAACTGCTCGAGAGTTCTGGTGCTGTAGTTTGGAAGGGCACAGTAGAGTTCTCTCATCACCAAACTATACATCCCAGGATGCCATAGGATGTGGGTAAAGCGGGCACCAAACTGTGATTGTGCCTTTCCCAACCTACGCACTCATGGTCAGAAATTGCACTGCATGCATGCAATTTCTGACCACCTATGGCTACCAAGGTAGATGTGACCATATTTTGGCACAGAGCCTAAAAAAGGTACTATTTTGATTATGGCTCCACAGATTGGTTGCTGCAGAAAACAAGCTGTGGTTTGTCACAACAGGCCTCTGAAGACAGCACAGCTCTCACAGCTCTTACACTATGCCAGAAAATGTGCTTATTGACATTTTAATTATTCCCCTGCAGTTTGGGCTTGTTTTGTTGTGTGTTCTGTCCCCCCCCAACACACACACCTTATTCTTCTGCTGCTGTGGATTGTCTGGCCCGGAAGTGGGCAGCTTCCAGAGACCAGGAGCTCTAGAAGCTCCTAAGGACTTTGTAAAGGCCATGCTCATCACCATTATCAATCATCTTCTGTCTCCTGGCACTTCTGCAAGTTGGCACGCATTCTGATAATAGTTTTGGGTGCTGCAGTTCTGGAGGATTAGTGATTGTTTGATGTGCCCAGGTCTCCCATGAACAGAAATGTCTTTCACCTGCACAAGTGCTTTGTTGGATTCATGCCCAAATATCAGATTATTATGTAGAATAAAAACTATTCTGCAAATGTACTGTTTAGAGATGTAAAGCACAAGTGTGACGTGTACATTTGCCTGCTGGCCAGGAAAGATAACTGTTCTCTGAACTTTATTTCCTTAAAAGTGACCCATGGGGTGGTATAGTCCAGTTTTGTTTCTATATAATGTGTGAAGCAGCCCTAAATACCCTGCAAAAGCACTTCTGGGCAAGAACTGACCAGTTCTACATGCCCTAGCAGTGATACTTCAACTATCTTGATAGATAATAACTCTGCGCTTAACTAAATGTTTGGTTAGAGGAGGTAGTGCTGAATATTCTGCTTAGTAATAAAGGATAGGCATCATTTGAGAGAAACTGTTTGCTGCAGTATGAGACCACTTCATAAAAACAGAAAGTGTTCCCTAGTTGGAGTTTCAGTAAAACATACTTCAAAATGCTTTCCATTCTTCATAGGTAGAATCTGAAGGTCTCTAATGTGCTGCTTACCACCTTTATCTTCAGTATGTACACTAGATTCAGCCTGAACTTTATTCCTTCTTGTACTTCACTTTACATCCACGTATTTACTTTGCCACTGAGGCAGAAGCCTCCTTTTGTCTCTGAAATGTATTGTGCTGTCCTTTCTCTAATACTCTGTATTATGACCATGGCTTTTCCAGATACATCGTGTTCTGTAACTAATACTGGTGGTTTTCAGTATTGCCTAAAGACAGAAGCTCTCATCTTGACCTCATTGTTATATGTGCTGTTTCTTTTGTTCCCCTAGTTGAAGCAAAATGTTCTTTCATTTCCTGACTGTCCTTAAATTTACTTGTCTGCCCTTTTTTAACTTTAAAGGTGCACCACCTATGCTTCCTTGCTTCCCAAGACAAAGTTCAAAGTCAGCTGCCCAAGGTAGTGTGTGCTTCAGACCATCATCATCAGCCTCCTCCAGCGATTCCTTCTGAGCCCCTCTCCTCTATCAACTCTTCTCATCCTGCTCAGATGCAATGATGCTTGCTTCTGGTTGGCTGCCCATTTGTATTGCCTCATTGTTTTCTCTGAGAATGGGACTGACAGCACCATCAGGAAGAGTGCCTGACCAAGCAAGCAGGAAGAAAATCAGTCACACTAGGCCATGCACTCCACCAAGAATCGTTTGGACATATGTATCGCTTTGCTCGTGTATGAATTGTGATACTACCAATTCTGCCCCAGACCTTTTGTCTGAGTGCGCAGCAAGTGAGTACCAAGTGGAACAGTGAGGAAGTAGCACCTACGTGGCCTGGCCTGAATTTCAACCTTCATGAGAGCATGTTGGAGGACTAGGTCCTGCAGAAGCAACTGCTTCAGTACATGGGATGGAGGAAGTTGATCCATTCTGCCATTTAAAAGATATAGGATCTTCTGATACCTGCATACATTTATCACAACAATTTTATAAACACAGATGTTTCTACTGAGGCATTTGTGTTACACCTTTTGAATTGTCCATGCTCTGGATTCCAGTTCTGCCCTATACCTGAGGTTCTCACTCACATCTGTCCATACTGCTTTGGATTCTTTTTTTCTGTGGAAGGAAGAGGTGGTGAGAATTTCATTCTACTTCATTAAAAAGAAAAATAAATAAAAACATGTTAGTCTTTTTACATTTTTTATTCTTTTGATATGCTAAGGTAACTAACACAGTTACCTTGTCTGAAACAGAGGGCTCCATTGAGCTTCATGGCTTTGAGGGATTATACCTCTTGGGTTTCAATTCTTGTGTTTTTTTACCACGTTTATATTGCTGAATTAGGTTTGCTACCTGTATAATGTCCGAAGCTCCTTATTGTTAACATCTGTGTGGTGGGCAAGATGGTGCCTCCCCTTGGAGGGGTTGTGCCTAGTGAATTTGCCTGGTGTGAATGAGGGAAGAATGTGTCTTCAGAAAACAACTGGAGAGATCTCCTGAAATCCAAATGTTGGAGAAAGTGAAACTGACAGATTTTCAAGAAGGACATGGGCGTATAACTTCAATGCTCGCATTCAAGACAGTGTATAACATCTTGCCATAAAATAAACCACCTGTATGAAGGGCTGAAGTGTACACAAATAACTTGAGTCAAGGGCAGCTATTGCTGTGACCTTATCATTTCAACCAAAATGCCTACCACATGACTTCTCCAATATCTGTCATGCCTATATGCATGTGTCAGTCATTGAAACATGGGTATTGTGATGTGTTTATCTCTAGAAGAATTGAGGTGGCTGGAACCAAACTCAGAAAGAACAGAGAAGGTTAAATTGCAACTAAATGCGTCTGTCGGCACATCCAAACACACCCACATACCAATTTCCAGTCACTTGAGTCTCCAGGGTGTTTGAAAATGTCTGAAGTCTTTCTTTAAAAACCAGATTAGCATGTATCTTAAAAGTTAGACTGTAATACTGTTTAACTGCTCTATTTTTCCATTATAGGCCTGTCAGCAGGAATATGTTGCCCTATAGCACATGACAAGTGAAAATGCTGGTAACATTGTTTTTCATAGACAGGGGGAAAAATACCAAAGAAGCAATTTCTTAGCTGAAATGTCACCTGTTAGATGTATGGGACTCTCTATATTTGTTGCCCTGGTAACAAATGGTGTAAAATGACTCCTTTGCACAGCTCCATCAGAATGATTGCATCCTGGTTTCCCCATCATTTTACAAGAGGCTGTTTTCATTCTCCCTTCCTGACCGTATTAAGTGTAAAGAGATTGAATTACGGTGCTGTACCTTCTCTATCCTATGTGGATTTAGGAGTTGATATTGATGTACTGAGAACTGTGTTCTTCTTCAAGAAAAAAAAGGCACAAATTATAATGAATTTGACTTTTATGTATCGACCGTTCAAGTAGCAAAGCAGTGTTTCTGCACCCAGGGGAGAGACATGGCATAATCAGCATTTTTCACTCGAACGAATCCAATTGATAAAGCAATATACTCTGTGTCACTTTGCTTGATCCCCAGGTTTAACAATAGTCATGCTAAAAGTAGATACATTACTCCATAAATTTCACCCATAAAAAAATCTGCAAGCCCCTGCTTTATACAGCTGCACTCTTTCCAACTTTTTACTGAGCAGGGCAGAAAATGACACATAACAAAGATTTTACTGAGTCTGTATCCAATGTAGACAAAAGAACAGACACACAGAGAGCATCAATTCATAAGTTTGCAAAGTCTGGGAAACACAGACAGTTTTCACTTGTATAGCTTACAACTTAACAAAAGTCAATGATAAACTGGAAATATTTTTGCATATCTGACTGTCATATCAAAATAGGTATGTGTCTATTTGAAATCTATGATAGCACTGTTCATTTCAAAAGTGAAAAAAGGTTGTTTTACTTGTACACAGAAAATACACAAGTGATGAATTGCTTACAATTAAAGGAAAGTTTATATGTGTGTGTGTGTATACACACACACACACACACACACACATGCACACACATACACATATATATCATTTAAAACCTGATAATTACCTTTGGTACAATAAATATTTCTTAATTTGAGTTTCTATCACATATATAAGTTAGTAGATGCTTTTAAAACAAGCAAAAGTGTGGGGGGGAATTGAATTTTTTTTAAAGAGAGGAAGATCTAAAATATATTTGTATAAGGAGGCAACCAAGGAGTGCAAAATATGAATTTTGAAAAAACTGTAGAGTTTGTTTTTAATAGTGGAAGAAATAACCTGTAAATTGAGGCTGTTGTCTGAAAGTTACTGACTGAAACTATTAAGGGATTGTGAACATTTGGTGTTATTTGGGAAATGGTTTGTACAGTCACAGGAGTGGTAGGCAGCAAAGATAACAGAGATAGGGAAACGTGTAGTCAACAGGCTCATGAGGTTAAAGAGTAAGTGATCACTTGAGTTGGCTGAAAGGTACACAGTCAGCTTCCTGACTATGTGGGTACTTGAACCCACAGCTCGGAAAAGTTGCTTTTCAGGAGCATGGCTTAGAGCATGTTGAGGTACTATTTTGGCGCAGCTTTAGTCTGCTGGCTTTCAAATATCTAGTTGTGGGATCACAAATTCTTTTTAACTCCTAGAGGGTTTTGATTAGTGTTGTACATTAAGGATGAAAAATTAGATAGTTTCACATTTAGAAAAATAAACTATATTGGGAGCACCAACATAATATTATCTTGGATCTAAAATAATACTTAACTTTAAATGTCTTTAAATTTGTATGTCATATAAAGCTCAACCAAGGAATGGTAGAAAACAAGTTTGCATTGATCAAGATTTTTCATGAATTCATCCAATTGCTGTTAACAAAAACATGGTTTTCTCCCAAAGACTTCCTGTTGTTGGGAGAAAACCATCAGAATCAGACTTTCCTGCCTCCCCTTCAAATTATAGCCAAGTAACTTCACATGACTAAAAATGTATACCTTTGAAAAAGTGCATAAATACTGTTTAGTCAATGGATAAATGTGCAAAAATATATAGATGAAGGAAGATGCATTAGGAAAAGAATGACAGGAAGAATATGCCCTAAATTCCATATGGCGAGGGAATAAACATGGCACAGCCTGATAAGGAAACTGAATGAGTATCATGGCATCAGCAGAGGAGTCCTCTAGTGAGGACAAGCATGAAGAACTGGCCACTCCACAGCCTGTTAGGACAGAGAACCTGCCTGGCCCTGCAGATCCAGGATCCTTAGAGAACCAGGAGCCGGAGCCTGGTGGGGGCTGAAGGGCTGCTTCTGAGGAGGGGTTGGGAGTGAGGAAGACTGTAGACATAAGTCCAGTTAGAAGCTCCAAGGAAGAGTAGAGGTCTCCTTGTGAGTAATTTGCACAAGGTCTCCTCACAATGTGGCTGTTTCTCCCAGGAAGACTCAGGGGATCCAGCAGCACAGCTATGATCAAATCTCAGTCGAATCCACAAGCTACTGGAAGCGAATTGTCTTACAGCCTTTGTCCTATTCCTTTGTGCCTGAATTCCCTGCTCTGGATTGCCTGGACTTTATCCAGACCATTTGGACAGCTTCTTCGGCTATGATTTTGGATTGCCCTGCCTGGTTTTGTGATGTATCTTAGTTTTGCATTGCAATACAGTTACTACCTGTATTGTAAGATGCTCTGGGAACTTCTTTTGTCAGAAGAGTAGGGTATAAATGCAATACATAGGTTTAAAAAGATATACCAACACTTACTAGTGATATGAAAGACTGCACTTTGCACTGGGCAAAGGCAAACTGCAAAATATTGCATCAAAAACCATTCTTCACTGTGCGACTTAGAGCAACTTAAAATTGAGTTCGTGCTTCTTTCAAAAAGAAAGGCTGAAATTCTACTTCTAGTCATCTTCGAGCTAAATTTCTATTTTCCCATTCTCCTCCCCTTGCATCGAATTGGTGAGAGATAGAGTAATTGGACCACCTGCTTACAATCATCCTTGACCTTTGGATAAATAGAGGCCTCCACTTTGCTGCGCTCTCAGAGTCTTTCAGCCCTCATGAGCGTAAATGGCATTCATTTTAAAAAGGGATATCCGATTGTCAAGCTAATCCATTGGTGGCTAGCTAGAAATCCTAGCATAACAAAACCACTCATTGCAAATGATCTCTTTGACCCCATGCTCATGAGTCTGTGCATACCCATATGTATGCATCACATCTTTAGGTTTGACAAATGTGTGCTTTCTTTTCTTCTGTTCCTTTCAATTTCTGTGAGGAAGACAGGACAGCTTTCTTAGGAAAATCTCAGTCTTCCTCCTCCAGCATTCGCAAATCTCTTATGGCCCTTCTAGCCAAGCTGCTAACATGCGCTGGATTATGGAGAAAGCCGCAGAGTTCCAGAAAAACATCTACTTCTGCTTCACTGAATACACAAAATCCTTTGACTGTGTGGACCACAGCAAACTATGGCAAGTCCATAAAGAAATGGGAGTGCCTGACCATCTTATCTATCTCCTAAGAAATCTATATGTGGGAGAGGAAGCAACAGTTAGAACTGGATATGGAACAACTGATTGGTTCAAAATTGGGAAAGGAGTCTCCCTGCTTATTTAACTTATATGCAGAACACATCATGTGAAGGGCAGGACTGGATAAATCCCAAAATGGAATTAAGATTGCTGGAAGAAATATCAACAACCTCAGATAGGCAGATGATACCACTCTGATGGCAGAAAGTGAGGAGGAATTAAAGAATCTCTTAATGAGGATGAAAGAGGAGAGCGCCAAAAATAGTCTGAAGCTTAACATCATGGCCACCAGTCCCATCACCTCCTGGCAAATTGAAGGAGAAGATATGGAGACAGTGACAGGTTTTACCTTCCTGGGCTCCATGATCACTGCAGATGGGGACAGCAGCCACGAAATTAAAAGACATCTGCTTCTTGGGAGGAAAACGATGACAAACCTAGACAGCATCTTAAAAAGCAGAGACATCACCTTGCCAACAAAGGTCTGCATAGTCAAAGCTTTGGTTTTTGCAGTAGCGATGCTTGGAAATCAGAGCTGAACCATAAAGAGGGCTGACCGCTGAAGAATTGATGCTTTTGAGTTGTGATGCTGGAGGAGACTTTTGAGCGTTCCCTGGACTGCAAGGAGATCAAACCTATCCATTTAGAAGGAAATCAACCCTGAGTGTTCACTGGAAGGACAGATCCTGAAGCTGAGGTTCCAATACTTTGGCCATCTCATGAGAAGAGAAGACTCCTTGGAAAAGACCCTTGGAAAAAACCCTGATGTTGGGAAAGTGTGAGAGGAGAAGGGGACGACAGAGGATGAGATGGTTGGACAGTGTCATTAAAGCTACCAACATGAATTTGACCCAACTCCGGGAGGCAGTGGAAGACAGGAGGGCCTGGCGTGCTCTGGTTCATGGGTTCACAAAGAGCTGGACACAAGTTAAGGACCAAACAACAACAACAGACCAAGCTGATTCTAAATCAGCCAGCATATGCATCCAGGAGATCTAAGCAGGGCCTTGCTAACTAACACAATCCTGTAGAGTTTATGTAATGGGACAGAGATATTTGGAGACTGTAAATTTGTATGGTAGCATTCATAGGCTATTTAAAATGAGAGATGGACTATATCTCAATCATGGATTTTCTTCTGAAATCTTTGAAAGCAAAGTTTTGCCTTCAAAGGCTACATCAATGTGCAACTGAAGTTGCCATTTAGATGTTTCGAAGCAGTCCAGCTGGGCCTAATACATTTTCTCTATACTAACCCACAATATTCCTCGAGCTGGTACAGTAAAGTGATTATCTTAAAAATATCTATTTAATGAATACTGAGGCAAAAAAAACGGTTATTACACTAGACAACAAGGCAGCTTTATGTTAGAGTAGCCACTGGATTTGGCTGCAAATGTAGAAACTCCATTCAGGTTTTCTAACCACTTTAAGTCAGCACATGGTAAGGAGTGAGACTGTGGGTTAGGAGAGCAATACATCTGAAGCAGGGGACCTTTTCTATGTGTGGAGGTTCTCCACATGATTCCAAATACTGGAAAATTCATGTTCAGAAGAGTATGGAGAACTTCTAGGTAAAGAAGAGTCTCTCTGAGTAGTAGGTAGACCTACTACTTCTCTGCTTCAGATTGTCACTTGGCATTACAGCTTAAACCACAGAAGCCTCTGTGCTGCAAGGTCAGAAGACCTGCAGTTGTAAGATCGAATCCACGTGACAGAGTGAGCCCCCATTGCTTGTCCCAGCTCCCACCAACCTAGCAGTTCGAAAGTATGAAAAATGAAAAAAAAGTGAGCAGATAAATAGGTACCACCATGGTGGGAAGGTAACAGCATTCCGTGTCTAGTCGTGCTGGCCACGTGACCACGGAAGATTGTCTTCAGACAAACGCTAGCTCTATGGGTTGGAAATGGAAATCAGTACTGCCCCCTAGAGTCAGACATGACTGGACAAATTGTCAAGGGGAACCTTTACCTTTACCTTACCTGAACAGAGTGGTACTGTGTGTGTCTGTGTGACTTGTCTATAGGGCTCTGCACTTTTCCCATGGTGGCTTAAATCAGTTAATACCAGAATAAGGCTCAATTTTTCTGCATATTTTCACCAAGCATTTGGAACATACTCTGTAACCCATATATGATTCAATTGTGATTATAGAATTTGTTGGGATTCTCATAACAGTCCATATTTTGTACTGCTATCTCAGTAATCATAATCATCATCATCTCAGAACTTCAGAGCTGGAAGGGACCCTATGGACTACCAAGTCCAGCCCGTCAAGGAGGCACAGTGGGGAACTGAATTCCTAACCTCTGGCTCTGCAGATGGGGACCTAAACCACTAAGCTATTCAGCAGTTCAGTAGCTCTACATGTGCTATAACAGGGAGAGAGGGATATTCCCAAGAATTCTAGGGAAATGTGATAGCTATAAAGCAGCATTACAAACATAAGGGATGTGTTCTAGATCCCCACATAGCAAATGAGCAATAACTGATTGCTCAGAAAGACCCAGGCTGAGATTCCATTGCTGAAGGCTAAGAACTATGTAAGTCCATGGCAGAAGTGGGATTTGAACCCTTATCTCCCGCTTGACATACAATCATCATGATTAAAACTCTGAAGGATCTCCCTGATCCTGCCTTTTTCTGCTAACCCAGGCAATCACCACATGATGAACAATTCATTTTCCTCCCAATTTCAGAAGAGTCCCCAGGGTGCCATTTTAGTATTATATGCCTATTACAGGTGTTCAGATCTTCCTGTCTGCTTTCTGAAATCTCTGTCATTTAGGGATGAGATAAATTTGTCAGTTTCCCTTTCTCCAATTTTTACATTTTTCTGAATATGTTCTACCACAAATAATATAATTAGCAAAAAACAAAATGTAGCGACATTTTACCTCCTTTGTCCTGGTATAGTTCCATAGGGGCACTTATCTTCAGCATGGCTAATTACACCTGGCCAGTATAGTTCAGTGGTTTAGGTATTTGGCTATGGAGGCAGAGGTTGGGACTTTGATGCAGATGAGCCAGCCTGTGAAGCTGTGGGCAAGCTGCACAGTCACAGAGTGCTGTTAGAAGAAGGGAATGGTAAAACACGTTAGTACTCACTACCTAGAGAACCCTGGAAGGGGACACCATAAATCAGAATTGACTTAATGACATGACCCCCTCCCCAGAGGTGTTCTGCTAAGGCTCCAGAAGATGGAGAATAAAATGGAACTTGACTTCTCCAGAAGCCCAATAAAATGCATAATAGCAGAATAGAAAAGTTCATTTTTTGGACTGTAGCTACAAAAGCACCCTTTTGCACCTCTCAATACTCATGGAGGAGCAGAAGAAGACAAATGACATTCATTATATCATCCATTTGCCATACGATGATGACTTCATTTCTCAGCTGCCCTACTAACTGTGTATGATTTTCCCTCAGCTTAGTTATTTGATGTTTTTGACACAGGAGTGATTACAGCTTCATGATTTCAGACACAAGAGTGATATATGAGAGGCACTCTTGTAATCCCAAATTGCATTGTTATTTCCTCTTGAACTGGTGTAATAACCCTAAAGCTGAAGGACCAATGTATATAGGAGCCCACCCCAAGATGGGAAGCTATCCTTTTTCATACTATTGCTCCTGACATTACACAGCCCACTTGGCTCAAAGCCATGTTGGCTGTGGGATTCTGGGAGTTGTAGTTAAAAAGTAACTTTTCCCATCTCTCCATCTCCTTCTTTTGTAAAGTCAGGATATCATTATTTCATGTGGACTGCTCTGCTATTCATGTTGGACCCTTCAATTCCATCTACCATGGGTATTACAACCATTTTCCTATGGCTTAAAATACTAAACACTTGTAGACATGTCCTCACTCTGTTATAACTCCTGAATTGAATTGTATGGAAAAACTGAGACCAGGACCAAGTTAGAAGTAGTGAGTGATTCATTCTTGCCACTGAAGGGTTAAGTATCTCTGTGACCTGGTATACTTTACCAGTATAGGTACTGCATACCCAGGTAACCTCTAGTATAGATGACTGTAATATGTTACATATCAGTCTACCTTTAAAGACAAGACAGCTCAGAAACTGTAATTAGAAACTGCAGTCAGAAACTAGAATTATTCCAAAATACAGCTGTGCAACTCTTAATCGGCTTGGAAATTAGGGAAATACCATGTCTGTTTTGCTAGCTACACTAGCTCCAATTTCACATCTAGGTTTAATTCACTAGGTTTTGTACTTTGGAGCCAGTTATGGGCAGGGACCAAAATATGAGAGGAATCACTTTGTCTCTATATTTACAGGTATTTTCAACTGGTCGGATAGCTCAGTTGCTAGGTATCTAGCTGTGGAGCCAGAGATTGGGAATTCGATTTCCCACTGGGCCTCTTGTGAGGAGAACGAGCCTGTGTGGCCTCGGGCAAACTGCACAGTTTCAAGATGCTTCTAGAAGAAAGGAATAGTAAACTATTTCTAAGTATTTTCTACTTGGAAAACCCTGAAAAAGATAGCCATAAGGCAGAATTGACTTGACATCAATGGTGATGATCACAAGTGTACATTAAGATCCTCAACAGAGTTGTTGTTTTGTACCTTTCCCATTTGAAGTAGACTTACAAGGGGAAAGACCTCCTAAGTGGCGACACCCTTTACTATGGACTGTTCTCCAAAGAAAGTCTATTTTGCTTTGATGACTTCAGGAACAGCCAAAGAATGTTTAAAAATATTTTCATTTGCTTTCATATACTATTTTTGCATAATACCGTGGTTTTAATTTCACTTACAGACTTTTTTTTTACTATGGTGTTGTAATGTTTTTGTTCCAGTTTATTTTATTGAAATGTTAACCTTTTGTACGGTGACCTAGAGATGGGCATGAACCACCAGTTCATTGGTTTGTCCTGGATTATGGGCCAAACAGGTTTTTGGTGCTTCCAAGCCCTACCTCCTCCAGAAGGTGGGCATTCAGAGGCAGTGCCCAGAGGAGGTGGGACAGGGCATTGCCTCTTAGTTGGTACCTGCCAGAAGGGCTGTGACACTGTTCCACGAAGTTCCTGTTGGACCAGTAAACAAACTGGGGCAAACTGCCGAGCCAGGACTTTATGCCCATCTCTAATGGTGACCCTGTGAACCTGTTGAAGGGGGAAATGGAAATCCAATCAGTCAGATGCAGCTGTGCTTTGGAATGCTTGGGGGAGCCCCTTCTCCTGGTGCCACCACTCTGAGAGACTCATCTTTCATAGGGTGATGGAAGAACCCTGGTTCTGCTGTGTCTCTAAGTCATCAACCTGAAGAGAGGATCCGTTGGCCCTGGTGCTTATAGTCCTTCCACTGCCAGGCAAAGATCTTTACAGGCAGGCCTTAGACAACTCAGCTGAGATGCTACAAAAGGCATTCGTAAATGGGTGGCTGTGGGCTCCCCTCTTTATAGTTGCATTTTAATTGTTTTTTAAGATCTACCTAATACTTAAATTGTTTTTTGTGATGACCACACCTGATTTTTAGGTTGTTGGCTGAAAGCCTGTTGCTCATTGTGGCACATTGCACTAGAGTTGGCCCATTAAATCGGTGAGGATTTGGTGAGTCAATTCCACTCATTCAAATATACCCACTCTAGTTGTGACCTACTTTAGCACAGTAATTAGCAGCTAGAGGAGGCTCATTTGAACCAATGGCATTCACCAAACTCCCACTCATTCAATGGGACCACTCTAATGTGGCTTACTATGCTAAGCAAGACAATTGTAGCCACAGCCATTCTCAATAGGGGCCATGTGGCCCTCTGGGGTCCCTGGTATATTTGAAGGGAAACACTGACTGAAAACAATTCTTCATGCAACACCTTTTAAGGTTTGTTATGTGATTTATTCAATCTCAATTCAGTCTAAATTTCTTTCATATTGTCTTTATGGCTGTGGCTAAAAGGAAAAAAAAAGTAAGGGACATGGTGGCGCTGTGGGCTAAACCGCAGAAGCCTATGCTGCAGGGTCAGAAGACCAGCAGTTGTAAGATTGAATCCACACAACGGAGTGAGCTCCTGTCGCTTTGTCCCAGCTCCTCGCCAACCTAGCAGTTCGAAAGCATGTAAATGCGAGTAGATTAATAGGGACCATCTCAGTGGGAAGGTAAAATGGTGTTCCCTAATCATGCTGGCCACGTGACAATGGAAAACTGTCTTCGCACAAGCGCTGGCTCTACGGCTTGAAAAGCGGGATGAGTGCTGCCCCCTAAAGTCGGACATGAGTGGACTGAAAATGTCAAGGGGAACCTTTACCTTTACCTAAAAGAAAAAAGAAAAAGAAAAGGGTTGAGAATGGCTTTATAATGTTTTGGACAGAGGATTGGTATAAGTAAATGAATGAATAAATAAATAAATAAATTTGCTAACAAACACAGGATGTGTGAATGTCATGATTTCTATGTCATTCTGGACCAGCAGATTCTTTAGGAAGCAATCACATTGTTCCCACATTTTGTTGAGACCACCATGCTTAGTGTTGGGGCGAAGTGGGTGGAAGAAGCTATTGTTTCTGTTGCCCAAATGACCTGGCTGTTCTTGCTAAGAACTTTGGCAGAGCACAACATTGTACTTGAAGGTCAGCCCTACTGACTTTAATCCGATCTACTCTCAAGTAAGAATATGGGACTATACCCTCAGAACAGTGTAAGGAGCATTTTTTGAAAACATCAGCCAACCTACTCAGAAGACATATATATATATCAACCCACAGATTGTTGGATTATGGCTGTGCATTTGCTAACATTATGGGAAGCCACTGGACACTTGCAAAACCTAAACACAGTCTCTGCCATGAGCACTGGCACTGCTCTCTAACTTTTTTTTTTTTTTTTTTTTTTTTTTTTGCAAAAGGAGAGTTTAGGTAAAGCAGGGGCTCTCAGGTTTTGAGCATATGACTCCAGTTAAAGCCAATAGGAGGCACACATCTAAAACCTGGGCAAAATGCCACTTTAAAGGCTGTTAAGGTAAATTAGCACAGCAGCATTTTTTCTTCACTGTAATCATGATTATATTTGAAGATTGTGCCTGGTTTACACTTGTGTTTCAATTTAGGGTGTAATGCGCCGCATTTGGCAGCAGGAGAAGTAGAATGACAGAGTCAAAACAGACTATAGAATAAATGTAGGTAAAATGTTGATGTTATTTCCCTAATGTGTCTACTTATCCACCACCTTTATTAACTTATCCTGGATTTAAATATGCAAATAATTCTAGAAAGAGATGTGGCATCCTTCACACCTCTCTCCATTTTAGCAGTTAGCTGAAATATGTCCCTCCTGTCCTAGTCTTCCGCCCATCCAAAATGCATTAATTTCACCCTTGGGGGGGCCCTCCCCCTGTGGGGTGGGAATATTTGGAAAAATAAAGCCACTTCACAAATCATATTTATCCTGTTAAAATCAGTGATCATGCTGCATGTGATCTCTACAGGTGCTTGATTTGTTGCCCTTTATGAAAGATGTGATTGGTTCCATAATCAAACGTATTTGATCCTTCAGTCTGCAGGTTAGACCAGTGGTTCTTAACCTTTGTTACTCGGATGTTTTTGAACTGCAACTCCCAGAAACCCCAGCCAGCACAGTTGGTGGTGAAGGCTTCTGGGAGTTGCAGTCCAAAACTCCTGAGTAACCCAAGGTTAAGAACCAGTGGGTTAGACAACAAGAGTCTTGTAGCTCTATTGAAGACTAACACATTTTATTTGATTCTTCACTGGTTTTGCTGGAAATTATAATCTACTAATGATACTTAAAAGTTAACAGAAGCTTGTAGTGGAGTTATAAGACACATGTTTAGTATGCAAAAGGCCCCCAATTCAACTGCTGGCATTTCCTCTTTAAAAAGTCTTGTAGTAGATGATGGGAAAGACCTCTGCTGTAGGGCTGCTGCCTGCCAGAGTAGACAATGCTGGCTTAATTCTTCTCAACGGTCAGATCAGGCATGGGCAGCTTCCTATGTTTCTGCTCTCACACCATGCAAAGGAAGAAGGGCAATTTTTAAACCTCTTCATGTCATTAACCAAATCTATCCTCCAGAAGTTGAAAAACTTTGATTATAAGTTTCAGAAATTTATAATCTGCCACACATTGGGACTTTTCCAACCTCAGTTTTTCTGTGAACTAAAGTGCCAGAAGCACTTTGTTCATCCCCCTCCCATTTGAGTGTTCAGGCTCAAGTGACACAGGAGAGGGCCTTCTCTGTTGCTGCCCGCAGACTCTGGAACTCTCTTTCACAGGAAGCCAGGCTGGTGCCATGATTGCTGTCCTTCCATCAGCAGGCGAAGAACTTTCTTTTCAGGCAAGCTTTACCTTAGTGACCGGCTGCCTGAGTGGGGTTCTTAAATGGATTCTTGTGCCTTAGTGCTTTGAATGTGTTTTGATATTGCCGGTTTATCATCTTTTACTGTGGTTTTGGTTCCTTTTTAGTATCTGTATATTGTTTTTTTTTTTGCTTTAAATATTATTTTTAAATGATGTAAGCCCCACCTCAGGTTGTTCTTAAGGAGAACGGCAGAGTAGAAATGTTTTAAATAAATAAATAAATAAATATTGACTGTTGCAGAGGTTTGAATTTTGGTAAAAACGTCTAGCTGCGCAGCAGAAGCTTTGAGACGTACAGAGCAGAATTAGCTTCAAGTTTCCCCAGAGCAGACCTGAGCTTCTGCTGCTCAGCTAGAAGTTTTTACCAAAATTCAAAACTCTGCAAGAATTAACACTTATTTATTTAAAAAATTTCTACTCAAGCCTACAGAATGAGTCATGGTGTCTTTGATTTGAGCTAAGAGTGCCAAATATAATATGGCAAAAGACACTTTTTATAGCAGGAGGCCTTCTATTGAGTTCAATGGCACTTACTCCAAAGGAAGCATATTGAAATATTAACAGTATTGATCAGCAGAGTTAAGTTGGAGGGGGGCTACTTACAAAACCATTTCTCTTCAAATTAATATAGGACAGTGGTTTGGACATCTGGCTGTAGATGTTGGGAGTTCAGTTCCCTGGTGTATCTCTATGACAGGGGCTGGATGATTCCATAAGGTTCCTTCCAGCTCTGCAATTCTAAGATTATTATTAAGAATGGCTGAATTCTTTATTTTTAAAAAACTTGTTTTATTGCTGGTGTGGTTTCTCCTTTCAGCTGGTAACCCTAGTGAGAGAGTAAGTAGGGAAATCAATGTATTTCCACCTAGGGAGGAATGTAAACCTCTGACAGTTTGCAACTGTACCAGGTATAATGGCCCAGAATGAATTGACACATACATCTTTGTAATTCGATAGCTGCATCATCAAGTGATAATTGCTACCAGGACATCAAATAATATGAAGAGATCTCCTATAGCACTTCATATGAATCTGAATAGAATCCACTAGGATGTCAATTCTTTCATGTGGTAAGGAATTGCTATTTCCTGTTGGATTTTTATTTGCAATCTTGCATGCTGTCTGTAGTTTGCGTGACTGGGAAGGACTTTTTTGGGGTAGGCCGATTGTCTTTCAAGCACTAACCAATTGTTCTGTCCAGCTTTTGAGTTCAAAGAGAGCTCCCCTCTCTGCTGAGTGTCTTTTTTCTCTCTTTTCTGGATTGGTGGCAGTTGTTTGCTTGCTGCTGATTTGTTCAGTTGGTTGCTATCACATGAGCAGTAAAGAAAGCAGCATATACAAGTCTGTAGTTTTCAAGCAATTCTAAGTAATGAAGTGGTTTTTATTCTTTCTCCTACAAATGTTATTTGAGTTATTGAGACTTTAAGTGCCAACTAATAAGAAAGGAGTGAAGTCTGGGGAACTTGTAGCTATTCTTCTCTGAGGGTCTCTGTACTCCTACTGTGTAGCAAAAAGAATTTTACCAGGAATTCAAAGCTATTCAGCATTTTCTTTCCTCAACACCATACAAATGTGAAGCATTTTCTCATAATGACCTGGCAATTTTTACATCAATTGCATGTGTCACAGAATTGAAGTAACTTGTGCAAAACTGCAAATTATTCAACCCTGCAATTGCTGCAGCTCTCTTGTGTTGACTTTAAAGAACTGGAAGCATCTGATTTTTGTTTTTGATTTTTAAGCCCATTGGTCTGTGGTCCCGACATCCATGGATTGCTTCTTCTTTTTTCCATTTTTTTTATTTTTCTCCTTATAAAGGTAGGGTAGGGTAAGGGGCAGCTGGGGTAAGGGTACCATCAGAGGGGGTGAACGGACACAATGCAAATCAATATTTTTCATAGTAATTCTATACATTCTCTTCTAGAAATAGTTCCACATATCATAAAGAAATAGAGACCGTATGCAAGAGGGAAAATCCAATTCAGACAGATATTTTGTAATTCTAATTATTAATTATGTAGCTGATAGTATTTATCCATCATTTATACTATCTCTTCTGCAGCCATACAGATAAATGTGTATCAGTCTACTATTCTATCTACTTTGTAACCATGCAGATAGTTGCAACCAAATTTTCCAGTCGTTTTTTTTCTTTTTTTGCATCCAGCCAATCTGACAGTACGTCCATTTCTGCGGTTTCAAGTATTTTACCTATTACTTCGTCTATTTGCGTTGTTCTAGATTCCTTCCAGTGTTTCGCAAAAACTATTCTTGCTGCTGTTATAATATGAATAGTTAAATATGATTTTTCAGAGTCTAGTATATCTGACAAAATATTTAATAGGAATAGTTCTGGTATCATCAGTATTGAAGTTTCTATGATCTCTTGTAGTATCCAGTTCACTTTACTCCAGTATCTTTGGGCATCTTTACACATCCACCACATATGATAAAATGTTCCTTCTTTCTGTGTACATTTTCAACATTTATTTGAAAACTGGGTGCTTATTTTAGCCAAAGTTGTGGGGGTCATGTATCACCTGTAGAACATTTGTATATATTCTCTTTGAATGCAACAGATTTAGTTAATTTTATATTTGTTTTCCAAATTTGTTCCCATTGATCCAGTTCAATATTATGTCCTACATTCTGTGCCCATTTAATCATACATGCCTTTAACACTTCATCTTGTGCTTCAAAATCTAACAGAAAATTTTATAATAACTTAATACATTTTCTCTCTGATTCTAGAAGAATTCTGTCAAAAGGGGTATTTTCTAGGTAAAAGCCCTGATGATTATCTTTAGCATTTTCTTTCCTTAACACCATACAAATGTGAAGCATTTTCTGATAGTGACCTGGCAATTTTTACACCAATTGCATGTGTCACAGAATTGAAGTAACTTGTGCACAACTGCAAATTATTCAACCCTGCAATTGCTGCAGTTCTCTTGGGCAGACTTTAAAGAACTGGAAGCATCTGACTTTTGTTTTTGATTTTTAAGGCCATTGGTCCTGACATCCATGGATTGCTTCTCAAAGGAAAATGATGAAGCCTTCTGCAGAGGTCTTGTACATAGGTTGCAAACATCTCAGTGAAGCCAAGAAACACCCCTTGTTTCATTTTTGCTCTGGAGGTAAGGAATCTTATGGGATCTGAACATCTTGTGAGCTGAAATTGCACCTTTGCAATAACTGAGAAAAAGTGTATTTACTGTGCTTTACCTGGACACAGGTGCAGGATCACTCATGTAACACATGCCCAAACTTGCTTTGGTCTTTGTTTCAGTCCAGTGTGGGTGTGCGGCACACTGCTGCCATGGGCACATCAGGAGCTAGGTGCCATATCACATAATGGGAACATCATGCCCTGCTCCGACCCCTCCTATTTTATTTTTAACAAAAGGATTTTATGTGCATCTTCAAATGTGTGATTTTAACTATAGGTCTAAAAACAGGATTCACACATCCATATGTACAAACAGAAAAGCAAAGGAAGAAAAAAAATCAAAGATATAATGGCAGTTGAGGGAGAGTGAGGAAGTGGGGAAGGGGCAGTTCTGTACCACCCAAAACTGTAGTGTCAAATCTGGAACATAAACGGACCAGATTGGGTGCTCTTTGAAACTGCAGTAAGGTTCAAGTGATGTTATGGGATACGAGGAGCTGCTGTGAATTCGATCCAGTTTTTCTGGAGCATGTAGTTTTAGCTGTAATGTTGACACAGTCTAGATCAATGAGAACTTGGAATTTAGCAAATATTCACACCTCTACAGTATAACTAATTGTGAACACAAGGAATGATGAGGTAAGAAGTAGCACCTAAGAAGCTGGTACGGTATTTAATCCATTTTCTCACTACAGTGGTGCCCCGCATAGCGAGGTTAATCCGTTCCGGATTAACCCTCGCTATACGGAATCATCGCTAAACGGGTAGAGGAAACGTATTGAAACACATTAAACTTAGTTTAATGCGTTCCAATACCTTGTTTACTTACCCGTTCAGCGAGGATTCCACTTGCCGGCAGCCATTTTCGCGCCCTCGCTAAGCGAGGGCAGGGCGTGAAAACGGCTGCCGGCAGCCATTTCCGGGCTTCCGGCGGCCATTTTGGAACCGCCGATCAGCTGTTCGGCGGCTCCAAAATGGCCGCCGCAATACCTGATCTTCGCAATGCGGGTTTTCCCCATTGCGAAGATCGGGTATGTTTCCGTATAGCGATCCAGAAAAAGGGATCGCTATACAGAAACATCGCTATACGGTGCACTCGTTAAGTGAGGCACCACTGTATTTGAAATGTCAGTTGCCATAATAGAATTTCAGTGGCAGGAAATATTTCTCCCTTTTACTGAACAGTGATCCACCTCTTGTCTTCCACTTGGAGATAGGTACTTTTCAGCCTCAGTTGTTCAGTTCTCCATCTTTTGTGTGTGTAACTATTAAGGCAAGGTCCGTCTCCTGACCTTTTAGAGCATCAATAAAAGATGCCATGTGGTGATCACATGATACAATGAGCATTTTTTTCGAACTGGAGCAACGAGACCTCCAGGAGAAGTATCCTTTTAAAGAGGCCAGCTTCTTTCTCAGCTAATTAGGTGATGTCTTCTGGACAAAACCTTGATGTCTGATGAGCAGTACACAGTCTCCTCAGAAGAGGCACGACTCCCTTGCAGTCGCTGGCCTTATTTCTTGCTGCTGAAGGATGTTTTTAAGGGTAACATATGATAAAAAGCTGAAATTGGATTTCATGAGAGTGAGGCACGCCGTGAGTAATCATATTGCTTCAGGCGTGATGGATGCTACTTTGTGCAACTTTATTTCCCTCAGCTCCACCGCTCGTATACAGGCATGCTACATAATCTATAATTGCACTAAATGGTGTGAAAGGGAAACATGTTCTAAGGATGGTATGCTAATGACACGTAGCTAGCAACTGGGGGGATGTGTGTGTGTGTGTGTGTGTGTGTGTGTGTGTATTATGTATTTGGAATAGGTACACACTCAGTAGTTTATTTACTTTGACAGCAGATAAATATAATATATTAGTTAACATTGTCTGGCAGGAGGCACGCTTTAAACCCACCCACCCACCCACTCATTCACCCCCACATCCTCTAGTCAACCAAATATCAGGCACATTTTAGTTTGCTATTCTCACAGTTTGTCACCAAATAGGAAGAATGGAGCATTCCCCATAACAGCAGAGGGCAGTGCAGAGCTAAAACTGATACTTGAACCACTTTGAAAGCCTGCTCAAAACCACAGGGCTACTTCAGTCCCTGAGAAACCAAAACTGCTAATTACAATGTGTGTAAACAACTGAATATGGTCTAATTTGTTGCACAAGACTTCAAAAGCAAACAGCACACTTAAAACCAAGATGGTGAGTCATCTGCTAATAAAGTCTGTAGAGAGAGTGTGTGTGTGTGTGTATATGTGCGTGAATGTGTGCATGCATGGCACATATAAGAGACAGACAGAAAAGGAAATAGGGAATGATTGTGATTTATAGAGCTGTGTACATTACACATTTCTACGATATCTCCCAGTGTTGTGGGTGTGTGGGGAATGCTGAGTCATAGTCCTGAAACAAATCTGTGCACCTCTAGGAGTGAATGATTGTCCAAATGGTCAATCAGCACAACACTGTATGCAAGTGAAATTATCTACTTATGCATATTCTCTATAAATCCATGTAATAAAAGCATTATAGAACTGATACCAAATTTCACATAAAGTAAAAGAGCACAATGGATGTTAAAGTCAGCAAATTGCAGCGGCCAAGCCCTGTGATACAGAAATATCCCAAGTGTAGCTGTTATGAATTCATGGGTTGGCTTTAGGCAACATAAGTCTGCCATCTCAACATATTAAAAAATGTAGAAGAGGGGTTTATGGACCTCCAGATATTACTGGACTATAACTCTCTTCCCCAGCATAGCCAGGGCTCAGGGATTATGGGAGTGGCAGATCTGGAGCATTATGCCTTTGATTTTCTTCTTCTTCGTTTTCGTTTAGTCGTGTCCGACTCTTCGTGACCCCATGGACCAGAGCACACCAGGCCCTCCTATCTTCCACTGCCTCCTGGAGTTGTGTCAAATTCATGTTGGTTGCTTCGGTGACACTGTCCAACCATCTCATCCTCTGTCGTCCCCTTCTCCTCTTGCCTTCACACTTTCCCAACATTAAGGTCTTTTCCAGGGAGTCCTCTCTTCTCATGAGAGGATATTATTGGCCTACTTCATAAGATTGTTTTAAGATAAGGTAAGAAGCACATTCTGAAAGCTAAATTTGAAGGGCTGTCTTCTTCTGCATGAATTTTCTTATGAATGAAGATATTCTGCAGAGCCTTTCTTCAGTTTCTTTAGCTACACTTCCTCAAGAGTTGCCGAGAATAGGACATTTTCTGTGAAGGAACCCAGTTCATGGAGCTGCTTTAGACATGTTTACCTGGCACCTTCTTTGCTACCTTTCAGGTGATAAGCAAATTCCACGCAGTTTATTTGCTGCTTTAATAGCAGAGAATGACAACTGATCCCTTTTCAGTGCCTTCATAGAGGTGTCTAGTTTCATTTCTGAGTTAAGGATCATTCTGATTATGGGGGAAAGTCACACATACCAGATTTTTTAAAATTTAAAAATTGTTCACATAACCTAATGGAACACACGGTCTTAAAAGGAGTATAAGCACTTCACTGAATATTTTCCATTTCCTTATTGCTGCAGCCTATACAGTATAGGCCTGTGATTGTCTTGGTTTCTCATGGTCTAGACACCTTTAGCTTCTGTTCCAGAGTGAAAGCATTCACTGAGCTTTACCCATTTTCTGCTAACTTTTGGCCTTCTTGGCTTGCTTCTTAAAGAGGCAATGTACAATAAGTCTTCTTAAACATACAATAACTTAAAAGAAAGCAAAAAGAGTTCCATTAAGCCAGGGGAATTTCACCAGAAGGTTCTGCATACAACATTAAGTTTGTTCAATCATTCAGTCCTTACACTATCACACTTGAGTGATGGGATACAGTGGGATTGTATTGGCTACCTTTAAAGAGAATGCATTACACACTTTGTCACTATAAAATGTAATAGTTTTTAAATATACCAATTTCCACCTAAAATGCCCTGCCACAAATTACTAGAAAGGAGGGTAAAGCACAGATCTGTATGTAGTATTTTCTCATCATCTCCATTTAAAAAATTGCCAGAAATCTTCAATAGTATAGGCTCTTCAGTTTTGTGTGAGGTTTTCTTCTCTCCGTGTCTCATCAAGCACTTTGCTCCAGAGCTGAGAAATATGCTCGTAAAACCACCGGATGGTTCTTTCTCCACAATACCAGCCCGCTTGGGCAGTTGAAATAATTTCCATCTCTATCTTCTGGAGATGACTTGTTCCCAACTAGACCGTCCTTGGTTCCTGTTGGCTTTCTGCCAGGCACCAGTTCAAAAGCTAGTCTGTCACCTTTTCATGTGCACTGTCAGCAGTCTGGTTTTGTTCAGGTTCAAGTGTAGCCCATCCCATTTGTAAAGGTCTTCCTTGTCTTAAAATTTTTACCTCACACATCTAAACTTTTCTATGCCATGCCACCATCTGACCTGCATTTTGAGTTCCCTCTACTTTGCTTGTCTAGCTGACTTTGCCATGGAACAGGTTGTATTTCAAGCACTATGGACAATATGCTCTTAAGAAAAGGTTCGATATAGAGCACTAATGAAATTACAGTTTCCAGTTTTGAATGAGCCATACGTTCTCAGATAATAATAATAATAATAATAATAATAATAATAATAATAATAATAATAATAATAATAATAATAATAATAATAATAATAATAATAATTTATTGTCATTGTAAGTATATACACAGTATACCCATACAACGAAATTCACAGACACCCAGAGACCAGACACATGCACACACATAACATTCCCCAAACACTCCCCACCCACTAGAAGTCCCCTACTAAAAATACAAACATCTACACCTCAGGCCAAGTAACACAGTACAACTAATTATTCACTACTGGTGGTCTTTAAGCTCATTATTAATTGCAATGGAACCTTGCCCGCCCAAGCCCGGAATAAAGACACGAGACAACAGTATTGGAATTAAAACACTGAGTCACTCTAAAGTAGAATTGACTCAATGATACATGGTAATGATTATCACACACGTGTGTTAATTTTTTGTTTTTGGTGCCATGCTGGCCCTGTTCTTATTTAAACTGTCTACAGTGTATCCTTTGAGCACTCACATTGTAAACTACAATGGAGGGTAATCTACAGTAGATATTTTTAGTAGTCTTCTCTTCTTAGGCATCCTTCAGTCTTGAGAGACTATGGTAACATGCTCTGTATCGAGGACTTGGGACGGCGTCTAGTGTGGCTGAGAAGGCCAATATGAGAGTGACAATCCCTTCCACACTGAAGACAAATACAATCTGCCCCCTGTCCAGCTCCCTGATTTTGCTGCTTTTGTGACTTCCTCTTTGCCTCGGCCTGCTGGACAAGGGTCTCTTCAAATTGGGAGAGGCCGTGATACAACGTCTCCCTCCAGGCTGAACACTCAGATGTCAGGGTTTCCCATCTGTTGAGGTCCATTCCTAAGGCCTTCAGATCCCGCTTGCAGATGTCCTTGTATTGCAGCTGTGGTCTCCCTCTGGGGCGATTTCCCTGCAATAATTCTCCATACAAGAGATCTTTTGGAATCCGACCATCAGCCATTCTCACGACCTGCCCAAGCCAACATAAACTTCGCTGTTTCAGTAATATATATATATATATATATGCTGGAAATTCCAGCTCGAACTAGGACTACTCTATTTGGAACTTTGTTCTGCCAGGTGATACAAAAACTGCGTGGGAGACAACGCATATGGAACATGTTCAGCTTCCTCTCCTGCCATGCACAAAGGGTCCAGCCCTCACTGCAGTACAGCAGTGTGCTCAGGACACAGGCTCTATGTACCTGAATCTTGGTATATGTCATCAGCTTCTTATTAAGTCATACTCTCTTTGTGAGTCTAGAGAACATGGCAGCTGCTTTGCCAGTGCGTTTATCCAGCTCGACATCTAGGTAGAGAGTGTCAGAGATTGTTGAGCTAAGGTACACAAGTCCTGAACAACCTCCAATTCTTGCGTGGAGATGGTAATAGACGGAGGTGAGTCCATGCCCTGGCCCATGACTTCTGTTTTCTTCAGGCTGATTGTTAGTCCAAAGTCTTGGCAGGCCTTGCTAAAACGATTCATGAGTTGTTGGAGGTCTTCAGCAGAGTGGGCAAGAATAGCTGCATCGGCAAAAAGGAAGTCCTGAATGCATTTCAGTTGGACTTTGGTCTTTGCTCTCAGTCTAGAGAGATTAAAGAGCTTTCCATCTGATCTAGTCCAGAGATATACACCATCTGATCTAGTCCAGAGATTTACACCTTCTGCAACAGAAGGTGTATATCTCTGGACCCTTTGTGCATGGCAGGAGAGGAAGCTTCAGCACGACAGCAAAAAAGATCCCAAACAAGGTCGGCGTGAAGACACAGCCCTGTTTCACTCCGCTTCGGATGTCAAAGGGATCTGATGTTGAGCCATCAAAAACTATGGTGCCCTTCATTCCCTCATGAAAGGACCTGATGATGTTGAGGAGTCGAGGTGGACATCCAATCTTGGGAAGTATTTTTAAAAGGCCATCCCTACTAACCAGATCAAAGGCCTTTGTGAGATTTATGAAGGCCACAAAGAGTGGCTGTTGTTGTTCCCTACATTTCTTCTGCAACTGTCGGAGGGAGAATACCATGTCAATGGTGGATCTATTAGCTCAGAATCCACACTGTGATTCTGGATAGACTCTGTCTGCAAGCACCTGGAGCCTCTTCAGCATGACACGGGCGAGAAGCTTTCCTACAACGCTGAGAAGAGAGATGCCACAGTAGTTATTACAGTCACCCCTGTCTCCTTTGTTCTTGTATAATGTGACAATGTTTGCATCCTTCATGTCCTGTGGTACTCTGCCTACCCTCCAGCAAAGACAAAAGACTTCATACAGTTCGGTGGTGACAATCTCTTTACAGCACTTCAGCACTTCAGCAGGGATGTTATCCTTTCCAGGTGCCTTGCCGGAGGCGAGGGAGTCCAAAGCCGCTTTTATTTCTACTGAAGTTGGTTTGCTTTCAAACTCTTCCAAGAGAGGCAGGCACTCAATGTTATTCAGTGCTTCTTCGGTTACTACATTCTCTCTGGAATACAGCTCAGAGTAGTGCTGCACCCAGTGCTGCATCTGCTCCTGGATGATCACACCTGTAGCAGACTTCAGGGGAGCAGATTTCCTCTGTATAGGACCTTAAGCCTGCTTGATACTGTCATACATTCCCTTGATGTTACCTGTGTCCACTGCTATCTGTATCTGAGAGCAGAGCTGAAGCCAATAATCATTGGAACATCTCTTAGCCATCTTTTGGACTTGGCTATGAGCAGCTCGAAGAGCCTTCAAGTTGTACTCACTAGGACAGGCTTTGTATGCTGCTAGAGCTCTCCTCTTATCCTCGATGGCTGGTTTCAGCTCCTCTGAATGGGCTTCGAACCAGTCTGCCATATTTTTGGTCTTTTTGCTAATATGGACAAGGCGGTGTTATACATAGCATTCCTGAAATGTTCCCATTGTTCAGGTGCATTTGCATCAGCCGAGCCTGGAAGGCTTTCCTCAAGCGCTTTGGCAAATTCCTCCACTATTCTTTGATCGCAAGTCTTGCTGATGTCAATACGTGGTCTTCCTTCCTTTTTCATGTGATACAATCTCTTTGTTCTCAGTTTTACTCTACTACATACCAGGGAGTGATCAGCACTCTGGTAGCTGTGTGTGATCGTAATACTAGGAAGGCTAGAACGTCTATTGAGGATCAAATCAAGTTGATGCCAATGCTTGGATCTTGGATGTCTCCAGGAAACTCTGTGTTGAAGCTTCGTATTAAAGAACGTGTTGCTGACACAAACACCATAATAACAACAAAACTCCAGCAAGCGTTGGCCATTTTCGTTCATCTTCCCAATGCCAAAACGGCCTAGACAAGTGGGCCAAGAACTGTGATCAGCACCAACTCTAGCATTAAAGTCTGCAAAAATGAACAGTGGCTCTCTCTCAGGGACTATTTTGATAGTAGCTGCCAGATCATCGTAGAATTTGTCTTTTAGTAGTACATTAGCCTGTAATAACAGCCTAAAATCCATGTTATATTATTGTAAAGTTATGTATTTTTTAAAAGGCTGTGCTGAGTTGAGAAATGATTTGGTGGAGCTATAAGAGCTATTGATAAGTCACAAAGAAAAGCTCAGGGTCACTAAAAATGTGACAGCCTAATCCTGTGAAACGTTATATTTCTCACAAATACCACAGCCTGTAAAGAAATTTCAGTCTTGTTGCACAATCCTGGATATATCTACTCAGACGTAAGCATTATTAAAGTTTTTTTTTTTAAATTGGGGGGGGGGATTTGCTCCCAGAGAAACATGTATACATACAACCGCAGCCTTGAACACGTGGATGTGCTGGTCACACCTTCTCCTGCCTGCTTTGTCTAAGTCATTGTACAGAGCAAACACTTCACATAATAATGACTTTTGGATGAACTGCTTTTTGGATTTTTGTTTTTTAAAAAAGGTCAATTAACAACTATCCAGCAGTATCGAGAAGACAAGAGCGAAGCTTCGACTTCATTGTGAATGTTCCATATATAGCCTTTTAGGCTTTAAAAGGGTTTTCTTGAAAAGATAATGATGATCCATTTTACTTATCCAGCAAGAGCTTTGAACTGGTGGCTTTTTTCCTTGAGTGTATAGTTAGAGCATTAAGGGCAGTATGGGTAGAACAGCCAATCAGAATAATGAGTCTCCACTGCTTGGGAAAGCGAGATTAATCTAAATCAAATACTTTCCACTATGGCAATTTTAACTAATTCCCTCATGAAAGTACAAGAGATATGTGAAACCCCTACAGTCAGCATAAACCTCCCGGTAGGGCTAGACAGGTAATACCTTTTAAGCTTGTTAATGTCTTATCCTGCTGGTTTCTACAAATGATTCAAAGAATAGCTGAGTACTTTTCAACCTGTCATTATGGAGAAATGCAACTTTCAGCCTGGAGATGGAAGATGTCGTGTTGTGTGATGTGATGTAATGTGTGTGTGCGTATGTGTGCGTGGGTGCGTGCATGTGTATGTGTGTAGCTGGCTAACAGGCAGATTGTTTCTGCTATCTATACCCATTTAATTAATGTCTATATTAGTGGTTCCCCACTTGCCCCGAGATATTTATACATCTCGAAACCCTGCAATATAGAGCTATTGTGAAAGAGTGTCACATTTCTGTCAAGTGCTTTATTATAAGAATCAGTTATGGTTAAGATAAGAAAAACTTCTTGATAAAGAAACAGGCTGGCACACAAAAGAGCAGCTATTAGAGCACCTGTCAGGACTTGAATGTCAGCAGTCACTTCTGGAGGAACAAGGTGTCACCAATCACTGCATTCTGGGAGGCCCACTCTAACTATTTAGCTACACTATCCCTTGGTTGTCCTGGTGTGGGTAAAACCACAAGGGCCAAATATGCCAATGGCTAGAGGAATCCACCTGCACAGCACTGTCCCAACATGGTAGACTTACCTGACTAAGCAGTGATTCCAGGAAGTTCTGAAAAACACGAGGTTAAGTGTTGTGACTTCTAAACAAACCCTTCAAGGTAGAAATGCCATCACACCCACAAAACATGCAGCCTTCCAGTAGATAGTCAGAGTTCTCATAAATTGATAAGCTGAAGGTGTTTCTCCCTTCCAGTTACTGGTGAGCATCTCATCCCCCTCCACCCCACCCACCACTTTGCTCAGCCAGGTCCTTCCAGGCATCAAATACAAAGACTGGATTTTCCAGAAGGACTCCAGAATCCATGATCCTTTAACTTCCCAATCTCTTGACACAAGGTTGAAAGTAAGGATAAGGAAGGTATTTGTTTGTTTGTTATTTTCATTTTTCTGTCACCCATCTGGCCCAAGGTCACTCTGGGCAGTTTACAACAAGAAACACACAATAAAGAGCTGAAATACAAAATATAACCAGCCTAAAAATAATAATAGTAAAATAAAAATAAACAATACATTGAAATACAATTAACGTGAATAGACAATAAAAATTAGATTGAGTTAAGCTAAAAAGGTTCAGCACGCTCCTCAGGTGTGATACTTTGAAACCTGCCTAATTAACCAGTTTTTTAAAAAATATTTCTTAAAAATCATCAGCAAAGGGGCCAAGTGAATTGCAGGAGGCAATTCATTCCACAGCAGAGGAGCGACCACTGAGAAGGGCCAGTTTCTCATTAAGAGAAGATCAGTCTGTTTCTCTCTGGTCCATGCCATTTTTGTATGCACTTGTTCATAAATATGTTCTGCCGTATTTCTTCATTAATCTGTATTTTTTTTTTAAAAAAAAAATCTGCCCACGGATGACTTTAAGTATGTATTTAAGTAGATTTTTTAAAATTTTTTTCTAATTTCTAAATGATTGTCTCATAGTACGCATTTCTAAATACATGTTATTACAAAATGTAATGATTATGATACAATTATTATTACAAAACTGTTACACAAAAGTATATTTTTATATGCACTTAGACTTAATACAAAGTCACGGGAGAATTTTATTGGACTTTGCTTTTTACTAGAATTTACCAAAATTTTAAAACTTTGAATGTGAGAGAAAGTGAAAACAATACTTCCAGATTTGCTCATCAGCCCAAGAACCATATCACCACATTCTGAAAAGTGTGAAATATGAAAGAATACAGGATTCCAATAGGCTAAGAGTATGGGTTAGGCTAGTCTGATTCAAATGTTGGCTGAACAATATCCTTAATAAGAACAGTGGGCAATCAAGGAAAAAAAAATCAGTGAAGAGTCATGCAAATCAAAGATGGTCAGAGGTAAATCTGGGAAGGGTCCTGAATTAGCTTGTGAAACATCAGCAAACTGAAGAGGAAACTGGTAGTAGTTGATCACACATTCCCCTTCCAACCTTGAATAGCGTGAAAACTTCTGCAATGTTGTTCATTCCTACACGTGATGAGAAGTAACGCCAGCAGTCCAAAATCATATGGGAGGAACCTGTGTCATGGCTTGTTCCATTCCATTAATGTCACTGTTCCTGATTAAGCTAACAATGACATTGAAAGGAGAAACAGCGTGCGTATCCCTGACATTGTTGATATTACCTACACCGCAGTAGGCAATGTTGAAGATAGCATTGGAAGATGCCTGTTTAATCTATAGATTCAGCTCTTGATTTCATAATTACTAAATTGCTGTTTTGCTTCCCAGCAAAAGTGGATGGTAGCCTAATTGATTCACTATGTACACAGTTATATAAAGCAACAAGAACAACAAAGTCCCTTATACTATCTGATAATGGTGTATCGTCCAATTGTCCACATCAACTACTTGAAGGTATAAGCCAAAATACTGTTGTGTAAATTATGCTCATATTAGGATGACATCACCAGCAGAGGAAAATTCCTGGTAATTAAATACCTACTCCTTTGTTTTGGGGGACTGTGCATCATGCCCACAACTTTCCCACAATCAATCTCAATGCTAGCAGGCCAGGTAAATCCCAAGGTCAAAGGAGAAAGTCTTTAATTACCAGCAATCTTCCCCAACTGTAGGCATCATCACCTTTAGGTGGGTATAATTTACACTACAGGATTTGGGGCATAAAATTAACATTTCTTTGGACTATTATGGAGACCATAATTTAAGATCAGGGACCCTCTCCATACATCTTTTAGCTCTTAAATATACACATATTTTTTCTTCCACCAATGTTCACTCCTGCATCTGAATCTAATCTAACTTTCTATATATATCTTCTGAATGCAGATTGAACAAAAAGGAGGATAAAAAACACACTTGTCTGACACCTTTGCCTATAGGAAACCATGCTATTTCTCCATATTCTGTCCTAGTACAGCAGTAGCTTCTTGTTCACAACACAAGTTATGCAACAGAACAACCAAGTGCAGTGGCACACCCATTTCTCCCAGAACCACCCATTGCTTCTTATGATACAGGCAATAAAAGGCTTTGCTGTAGTCTATAAAGCATAGAATGATCTTCTGAAACTCTTTGGTGCACTCCAGTAGCCAATGGGCATTTGCAATATGGTCTCAATACTTGCAAAAGGAGCTTTTCCTTTTCAAAATTGAGCTTGAACATCAGGCATTTCTTGCTACATGTAAGGTAAAAGCCTATTTGTTTGAATATTCTTGCCAGAATTTTGACAGAGCCCTGTGACATCTAATGGTTTTGTCAGTATTCCATGTATCCTTAGTGATTTATTTCTTCCTAGTGCTTTCAGAGCACTTTTCACTTCACTTTTTAGATTCCTTTTCAAAGGAATCTCTCAGCCTTTTATCTCTTCAATATACTGTTTCCACCTTCCATTTTCTCTTGGTCAGATAGTGTGCTTCCCTGTTGGTCATTCAACATTCCTAACCTAGACTTGAATTTCTCTTTGGTTTCTGAAGAGAGCTCATGACATAGTGGTTAAGCTGCAGCACTGCAGTAAAGACTGCTCATGCCTTGAGTTCAATTGTGGGCTCAAGTAGATGGCTTGGGGTTGACTCAGCCTTTCATCCTTCCGAGGTTAAACTGAGTACCAAGCTCACGGGGGGGGGGGGGGGACAATGTGTAGTCTGTATAATTAAATTGTAAACCACCCAGCTAGTGCTTTAAGCACTATGGGGCATTATATAAGCAGCAAACGTTTTTGCTTTTTGTTGTTCTCTATTTCTTTGCATTGGTTGTTGTAGTAGTTCTCTTTGTCTCTAGGTGATAGTCGCATTTTACTTTTGCTTCTTATCTGTCCTTTGCAGTTTTAAGTGCTTCTTCCATCATGAATCTAGGTTTTTCTTTTCTTTTTACTACAGGAATTGTCTTTTTGCATTCTTCCCTAATAATATCTCTTGTTTCAGTCCACAGTTCTTTTGGTTCATGGTCAATTGAGTTTAGCAATGCAAACTGTTCTTTATGTGGACTTTAAATTCATCAAGATTGTTGTTTACTTCCCTACTGCCAAGAAAGTAATGATTAGAAACTATTTGCCACCTTCGCACATTATTCACATGGAGGAGCAAGCATGTTCCATTACAGGTTTAGCTGGACCCTAGATGTTCCACAGTTCTTCCTGTCCTAGCCTCCAAACAACCGCTGTGCAGAGGTGGGGAACATCTTCCTGTGCAAGCACTGACATGCAGGGCTTCTTTACTTCGGACACGTATGGAGACATGCATATCAGGAAGAGCCACATAACCTCAGGGCCATGGCATAAAGCAAGATGCCACTGCATCTTTCAAAATGGTTTTCTCTTCACATAGGTCATATGCGAAGCGAGCAACAGCCTTGAATTTTTTAGCCCTCAATTTAAAAATTTCAGTATACATAGTAGGTATAATGTTCAGATCCTTCAACAATGGCCAGGCCAGTGGACATCAAATTTTGCTTTCAGGACATGCAGCAAAGTCTGTTTTACCTAAGCAAGCAGGAGTGCTAAATTACACAGATGTGTCATCCATAATTCTGTTTGTGTAACCTTACATTGAAAAAGATGTAATATAGTATCTCACGTGCACTGTTGGTTGAGAAATGAAATATTTGACATGTTCAGCAAAGAGCTGTCAGAATAAAACTCCAGTTATACATCTATGGCAGAAAAATAATTGGATTAGAGTTGTATGAAAATGTTGTTTTTTGTAGGGTTACATTTGCGAGAGATACTTGTGTTCCAAACCAAACAGAAGCATAGAAACTCTGATGGTGATGATAGTAATAATAATGATACAGTGTTTCTCTGTGTTAAAAGAAAAGGTATTATTAAGAACCTAGTAATTTATCATACTAAACTCTCAACTGCTGGAAATAGTAGCCATATTTTACAGCAAAAAGAAGTATTGAGATAGAATAAATTAAAGAGGCCTTTGATTTCAGAGCCCATGATCAGACTGCATATAATTATTTGTGTGAAAATGCTTCTCCTCTACACACCCACCCACCCACCAAGTTACATGGTACCAACCATGCAGAGAGTCACACAACTATTTCCAGATCTTGCAATATGGTGCACATGCCAATGGAAATTTCAAGCCATAATTTCAAACATATGACTCCATCTTCCAAAGGCATAGTTGTTTTTGTTTTTATTTGCCTTAAAGCTGGCTCTATAACTCAGTGAGTTGGCTACACAGAAGTCTGGAGTTTGCTTCCCCAATGTTTCTTCCAGGAGAAAGGGCTTGCATGTGCAACCTTGGGCAACCTACACAGCCTCAGAGCAGTTTCCATTTGCTTTATTTTTATTAAAAAAAACTCATCCACTTGCACTGCGCATTGGTTGTCATTCTGTGAGAAGCTATGCTGTTTAGAAATGTGTCTAGCATCAAGCTTAGCTTGTTCCTTACTGAGGGAAACAAAATGGTATTTCAGAAGTTCCACCAGCTTTGCAAGGCGATGGACACATCTTAGAAGGAAACTACAAAACAGAACAATTTTCTTCAACCTGGTCTCCTCCATATATGTTAAAGCCCAGTCATCGGCAGCCAGTGCTGGGACAGTGAAAAGATACAGGACTGATGCAAAAAAAATAATAAACAGTACTAACACAGAGACAACTTTTTAGAATCCAGAAGTCCACAGAATCAATGCATAAATAAAATTACTCAGAATCAATGCATAAATAAAATTACTCTTATGTAGTGGCTGGACAGTCATCTGTCCAGGATGGTGTAGTCATATCCTGCATATAGCCCAAGGGGATTGGGCTATATGACCTTCACAAAGACCCTTCCATCACTATGGCGCTGTAATGCACATATCATTTTCAGTTCCTTGCTCTTTTAAGTGTTGAAAGACTAAAGTTGAATCTACTATTAAATGACAGCATTTGAAGAGTGATTGTTACATTTCAGGAATATTTTCAGCAACAGAGGGGACTATACTGCTGTTGGTGAGGTCCATGAAAATGAAACGTTAGTATCTTACCAGACCAATTACTGTTGAGTTATTGCCACACACACAACACTACAGAAATGACAGATAGCCTAGCCCACAAATTATGGTTTGTTCTTGATTTCAACAGGGAGAAAAGAAGAAGAGGTAACTCAATATTGCTACTTGTCATCTCTACTCATCCATGAGGCAAGAAGGTTGCAAATTCTGACAGATACTTACATGCTCATCATGCTTTGCTATCCAATATCTATTCTTCTCATTCCCTTGGTTAGATGTGCAAATTGTCATGTGTGTATGTCTGTCAAAATCAATGCCCCTGTCCCTGTATGCTGTTTAATTTGAATCAGGGGATAGAATACACACCCAATTATTAAAAATTCTTATAAAGTTTTTGATAGGCAAGATAGTTTGACAGTGATTATCAATTGCCCAATGAAGTGAGTCACAGTTGTTATCATTTTGTAATGCTAAAATGAGGCTGGGTGGTGGCGATGGAAGGATGGATTTTTTTTCAAGAGACTTTAATTAATTAGTGGTGAAAGTTGAAGTTTAATGCTAGAAGCAAACTACAGTGGTGCCCCGCATAGCGACGTTAATCCGTTCCAGGAAAAACGTCGCTATCCGGAAATGTTGCTATGCGGGGGCGAAAACCCCATAGGAACGCATTAAACTCCGTTTAATGCATTCCTATGGGGACAAAACTCACCGCTAAGCAGGAATCCTCAATCCGGCCACCATTGTCACTGCCTTGGTAAGCGAGGAATCGGCTTGAAAACGCTGCGGGCAGCCATTTTCTTCTTCCGGTGGTCATTTTGGAACCGCTGATCAGCTGTTCCAAAACATCCCAATGCGAAGAAAGGTAAGTGAAACGCTTACCGATCATCGCAATGCGATGTTTACCCTATTCAGAACACTGCAATGCGATCGCATTAGCGATCGCAAAAAACGCGTTGTTATGCGGATTCATCGTTAAACGGTGCGCTCGTTAAGCGAGGCATCACTGTACTGGTGGAATCTCACCTGCTAGCCTTCAGACAGACTACACTGTTATCATGCTGTAAGACTGGCAGAAATCTTTCAAATAAAGCCTTTGCATTTTTGCTTTCTCTTACGATTTAATCAAATTCTAGGATCAAGATAGAAAATTCTGAGAGAGTCCTTTACATCTTGTTGGATAGCTCTCTTTTAATCTTACATTTTCCAGTCCACCCCTATGCTCATCCCCTGCTGGATTTCATTTACATGAGAGGAAGTGACAACAGGTGAAGAGCCTGAACTATTCACAGGCACAATTTCCTATCTCTGGTCAAGTGAAGAAATATACAGGGTAGCAAACTTTGCCAGGACTGGTAGGCAGCTGTGAGCTAAATGCGATCCTGTCCTGGCAAGATTTTAAGAGGTAAAGGATGTTTTGGCAGTTATCAGAATTCCCCCTCTCCCCACAGAAAAACATAGTAGATATGGGGAACATTTTCCAGAGTTCAAAAGGTTATTTGAAATTACTTCTGCTTATCTAGATATATTGCAGCTTAAGACGAGGAGTGAAATATGAATGGAATGAAGATGTTTTGCTAATAGCAAGGAACAAGGGAAAAAATTGCTCTGTATCATCACTGGCAGGAATAGGAAAAGCAGTGATGCTCTCATGTGGCTTTTGTCACCTAGTCAAGCCTCACTCATAAGTGCTCTCCAATATTAGCTGTCTGGTTCTATTTCCTCTACTGCTCATCCTCACATTTTCTTGATCGTTTGAGGTCATAATATCTCCATTGGCAGGAAGCTCAGGGGATGTGGTGTTTTTTTTTTTCAGGTTTTGTTTTGCTTATATAAGACTGGGACTGTAATAAACTTTATCTGGAAGGTTTTTGAAGTGGAATCTGTGAGGCTTGCATATGGCCAGGGTTTGAGAGTAAGCCCCACTCTTGTTTTCCTTTCATCTCTCATAGTAAATTGTGCTGCTTAAATATTGCCCCATAGTGTTTAAAGCTCTCTCTGGGCAGTTTACAATTTAATTATGCAGGATATACATTGCCCTCACCACCCGCAAGCTGGGTACTCAAGTCACTGACCTCAGAATGACGGAAGAGTGAATCAACCTCGAGTCAGCTACCTGAGCCTGGGATTGAACTCACATAGTGAGCAGAGTCCTCACTGCAGTACTTCAGTTTATCCACCACACCATGAGGCTCCTAGTGAGCTTGGCGGGACACATTACTTTGGGTCCAAAATTTGCTCCTGAAGATGGAAGTCCTCTTCTCCACAGAAGGGTTCTGAATATTGGAGTGTTTCTGTCAGAAGAAAAGTGACGTTGTTAAAGATCAACATGGCCTGTTCTGATAACATCAGATCCTTCACAGATCTACAGTGATATCCAGATCACCTACGATGATATCAGTGCTGTAATAAAAATCTAGCAATTTTGGCATCTGGGGCTTTGCTGCCCTATTAGTTCAACTTCTATCGTGTGAGACTGACACGCATGGGAACATGGAGAAGAAACAGGGAGGAATGGCTGGGTCTGAGCATGCACCGACTATATTAATTCCACAATGGGACCTTGCGTGTTTGTGGTCCCTTTTGTTTATGGAGGAGCGACTGGAGAGATGGTATACAAACTCAGGGTATGTGGCTTCATTGCCTTTCAAGCAGCAACTCCCAATGAAATGGTTTGTATCATTGCAGCAGCAAATTTTTGGGCCTTCTACAATTCAGCACCCTGGGTCAAAGCCAAATTTGGATTGATTTATAGACCTCTAACTGTCTGAAATATTCTGTCTGAAATATTGAGCTTGACAATATCAGAATGTGGTGTCAGTAGATTTAGAGCTCAATCCTAGAAAGGTACTGTTAGCATATGTAGTTCACTCATCTCTTTTTCTCTGTCCTACCGCCCCCCTGGGTATGTCTGATGGGGACACAAGAGAGGGCCTTTCTGTTGTGGCTCCCAAACTATGGAACTTACTACCATGGGAGTCCAAGCTGACCCCATCTTCGCTGTCCTTCCATAAGCACTCATTCTTTAAAATCAGAATTTACCCAAATTTGCAGGCTTTGCAGTTGCCAATTCCAACCAAGGAAATTACATGTTTACTTTTTTAAAAACTGAGATTGAATTTTCCAGGTTTCTTCACAAGCTTCCTTCTCTGAATGTTGTTCCTAATTTACAGTACTAATTTCCTCATCACCTTCAAATAATAAATCCCAGAAAGAGTGGTAGCCTCCCGTTAATTCTCTGAGTATACTTTTTATCACATTCTTAAGCTTGTCTCTGTCCCGTCTAGATGGCTGGAATGACACCTTTATGCTGAAATACTTGGAATCAAATGCAATGTTTTTGCTCTAAACGTGGGTTGGCATGCCCTTGCCTTCCTTTTTTTTTTAAATGGGTAGAGCAGTGATCCTCTTGCTGTTTTTAGGCCAGCCAGGTGTTTTTTTAAAAGGGGAGAAACTCTGCAGAGATCATGCTAATACTAAGTTGCAGCTGCAGCTCTGCCTTCACCTAGCCTATTTCAGAGGAAACTGAAAACTAAAGGTTGTGCCATTAAAGAGAAAACATTTTCCAGTAGCTGTTAGATGGCAGGAATGGAGAACCCCCATTTCTTCCTGTGGTTGCTCTTACACCAGGGCGGTGTGCCTCAAGGTGTGCATCGTGGCACACTGCAGCCCCTGCAGCGCCTCAGGGCACCATCAAACCCAGCTTGCAGTGTGGCAGAAACTTCTCCTTTTTCTTTGCAAACCTGGCACTGCTCCTCCTCCTCCTCCCAGCTCCAATTCTGTCTCTTCCTGCTCCACCCCACATCTTTTAGTGCTCCACCATTGCTGCTGCCACTCAAGGGAGCTGTGAGTCAGAAAAGTTTGGGAACCCCGGCACTAAGGCATTCATTGCCCCCAAATACCTCTGATTTGTTGTCTGTTGTTTGGGACCAGTCTCTTCCCTTCTTTAACAATTTCAGTCTCAATGCAGCGTGCAGTAGTGAGAGTCTCCAAATCTGCCCGTTTCACATCCTTATGAAGTGAAAGGAAGCTTGTGGTGCAGTGGTCAAACTGCACCACTGCAGTCACAGCTCTAGTCATGACCTGAGTTCAATCCGGAGAGATTTTTCCTTCCCGCCTTTACTCACTTTAACCCCTTTGCAAGGGTTGCTAAAAGAGAGAGGAGAAAAACAAATTGCCTCTGCTCAAGCCCTCTTTCAAAGGCAGTGGGGAGGCTGTCTCCTTCAAGCTGCCTCCTGCTGTTTTTGCTAAAAGCAGTTACTTGGCTATCTAAGGGATTGCCGGTCTCATGACAAGATGATTTGTCAATATACCTTTAAAATAAAATTTTAAAAGGGTACAAGCACAGTGGCCACAGCACCCACAAGCCCCATTCCTTTGCAAAGGAACTAAATCGACAGCACCGTTCACACAGGCTGAAATGGTAAGGAATAAACTGATGTATCATCAGTATAAAAATAAAACGACCCTCCTGGTGAGGGGGAAATAAATTGCTCGCTGGGAAAATGAGTCAATCATGGCTGTGTGTCCTGTGACCAGAAATTTACAACTGATCGAACTGGGCTATAACTGGTGTTGATTTGGCTCGTGTGATCAGGTCCTAAGATGGCTCGAGAAACATATGCCCAATAGCTTCTACCGCAGGCTTCTCAGGCCTCTGGAGTTCAATTTCACAACTTTTTCTCGTTTCGCTTCTCTACTGCCTTGACTCAGAACAGGCGCAATCAACAACCCTCTGTCTCAGTGGATCTTCTTTTCTCAGCCAACTAGTGATAGTTGGGTAAGAGAACTTCGAGCATAGGCCTTAGAAGGCCTTGTTGTGAGTGATAGCAGTGGTGGTTTTTCAAATTTTCTGGACTGCCTTCAGGAGATTACTAGATATCACAGTTGATTCTTGAAGAGTCCAGGCTAAACCTGAAGAATTAGCAACTGTAACGTGGCTGGCCACTCCTTTGTCTCTGCTTACTCAGGTCTCACAGAATGGTCACCACGCTACCACACACTCTTGCTGCCACCAACCTTTCCTTTAAATGAAAAGGACAAGGGTTTCTTTCAAAAATAAAACTGGTTTATTGATTACAAAATAAAATAAGTAAATCACTGGAAGATAATCAAGGTGGAAATCACTTTCTTATTTTAATTAACCACATAGACTTTCCCTCACTGACACTCTCACACCAGATCTCTCCAGATCTCCCTCACTCACTATCTGACTCTCACACTCTTCACCCCCCTTTTTTATACCAGCTCCTCCCCTTCATTTCCACCCTCCGTCACACCATTGGCTGATGATTCACTGCCCAGCTGTGACGGACAGGTGAGGTCATGGCTGCCCGTTACAGCAACCTTGTCCATTGACTGTGTTGCAGCATTCTTGATCTTCCAAAACGCGATTTGGAAGACAAAGAATATGCTGTGAGTTTAGGCACTGTGTACATGTTTCTCCTTCTCTCCTCATGAGCTCTGAACTCTTCTCTCCTTCCTTGTTCAACAAAACAGTAATTGGCTATTACTTCTGAACCAGGAATCAGACGTAACTGTCCCCATTTAGCATGTGAGGAATTCAAAGTATGCCGTGCAAAGTGACAGCACTTTATCTGTGCCCCAAAATCTAGTTTGAAGGACTAAATATATAGTGTCTGGACCAACATAGGTGTCATTTCAGATTATTCCTAATCCTGCTCCCCTCCCCCAGTGCCTGGAGAAAGGAAAATGGCACATCCTATGGAATGTGGCTTATGTTCTCAGCTGCTTTGGTAAAATAGGAATTGTTCTGAAATTTACTTTCTCTATTCTTCCCAAGTTAGAAGTAATAGCTCAAACAAAGGCAGACAGCTCAGTGCCCTCCATGTGTCTGGTCTTGGACTATAACTTGTGTGGGCACTAGGCAGCAAGGTCACAGGACACAGATTAAGAGATTTGTAGTTCAAAACACATGTAAAGCTATTGTAAACTATATTACATGGACTGGACTGGAAAGGAAAAGAAAGGAAATAGCAAGCATCAGTAAAATAATAATTTTTCCACTTGGTTTCAAAAAACTACAAAGTTAAATATTTGCTTCAGTGTAATCATAGTACCTATTTTTTCTTTGATTTTAGTAACATGAACACAGTGGATAGACATTATCAGGCAGACTGATTGCATAATAGTGGGTTTTTAAAAAATCTTGAATAATAAAAGGAATATAAGAGTACAGAATTTCTTGTACCTAATGAAGATGGTTTGAAATCAATAATCCTTGCTCTGGTGGAGAAATTTTTAGACAACTTAAGCAGATAAATTGGCCATAATGTCATTTAGTAGCATTAATGTATTCAAGAACTTACTCTTCCACTTGAAGAGAGCCCCTGTAAAAACCATCCTTCAATGGCCAAAAATTTAAATCATCTTCATCATCTCAGTTTAAGAATATCATGGACTGCATTATGCTTAATCTGAATAATATGTCTCTAGCCCAATCTATATATGGGAAAGGAAGCAACAGTTAGAACTGGATATGGAAAAACTAATTGGTTCAAAATTGAGAAAGGACTATGACAAGGATGTAAATTGTCTTCCTGCTTATTTAACTTATATGCAGAACACATCATACGAAAGGCAGGACTGGATGAATCCCAAACTGGAATTAAGATTGCCAGAAGAAATATCAACAACCTTAGATATGCAGATGATACCACTTTGATGGGAGAAAGTGAGGAGGAATTAAAGAACCTCTTAATGAGGGTGAAAAGGGAGAGTGCAAAAAGTGGCCTGAAACATAACATAAAAAAAAAAACTAAGATCATGGCCACCAGTCCTATCACCTCCTGGCAAATAGAAGAAGATATGGAGACAGAAGATTTGGAGACAGCTCCGTGATCACTGCAGATGGGGACAGCAGCCACAAAATTATGAGACGCCTGCTTCTTGGGAGGAAAGCGATGACAAACCTAGACAGGATTTTAAAAAGCATAAAGAAGGCTGACCACTGAAGAACTGATGCTTTTGAATTGTGGTGCTGGAGGAGACTCTTGAGAGTCCCCTGGACTGCAAGGAGATCAAACCTATCCATTTTGAAGGAAATCAATCCTGAGTGCTCACTGGAAGGACAGACCCTGAAGCTGAGGCTTCAATACTTTGGCCATGTCATGAGAAGAGAAGACTTCTGGAAATGATCCTGGTGTTGGGAAAGTGTCAACGCAAGAGGAGAAGGGGACGACAGAGGATGAGATGGTTGGACAGTGTCATTGAAACTACCAACATGAATTTGACACAACTCCGGGAGGCAGTGAAAGACAGGAGGGCCTGGCGTGCTCTGGTCCATGGGGTCACGAAGAGTCAGATATGACATAATGACTAAACAACAACAATAAGCCCAGTATTAGTCAGATGCTATAGTTCAGTGGGTTGCAGAGCCTGTCTGTAGAGCGAAGGACTGGGAATTCAAATTGCCAAGATCACCCCTTTAGCATGTGTACCTATTAGGTTATGTACCTTGGACCCATGCAGCCTTGAACAAGCTACCTGATCCCAGACTGCCATCAGAAAGGGGATTGACAAACAACTTCTGAGTACTCTCTACCTAGAAAACTGTGGAAGGATCACCAGAATTTGGAATCAATTTCACATAATTCATTAGCTCAGTGTTGTTTGTACTAATTGGGATGTGAACGGTATGTGCTATTCTCCTTAGCAATAACCTCATCTGCATATTAAAGCTATCTTGTCCAGTTTATTGGTTCTCAAAAGCCAGTATTGGCCCTAATTAAGGCATTGTCTTCTATGTGATCTTAATCATGAGGAGGACGACTTGGCCATGTTTACTAGGACAACGTTTAGATATTGTTATCCATGTTCCCACTTTACATCACCCGCTATTTCTGCCTCCATGTTTTCCATGCGAGGGGACACTGAAGAAGAGAACCTGTTCTATGCATAGAGCTCCCATCCATCCATGAATGCCATTTTAGACATTTCCCCAATATGACAAACTAGAAGAACTAATGAGTATGACTCTTTTTCTTCTTCCACACAATGAGGATTGAATGGAAGATCATGTCCAAGCACATTCTCTTCATGGCCTCTGAGTCTGTAGAGGTGAGACTCTGAAAGCTTTACAAGGCTCCCAAAAAGCACAGATGTATCTAAGAGACTGTTAACATTCCTGATTGATTATTTTGTAGAATTAAGTAATAAAACCTTTCTGGAAACTAAACCACTGTAGAACTACTCCCTCTGTAAACACAGAAGAATAGCATAAAAGAAAAAGTTGGTCTGATCTAAAGACAGTTGAAACGTTCAATTATTTTTAATTGTAATAGGAAATATCTGGATGTATACCTTTCAGACTAATGTCCACATCTCACTGAAGGTCTATATCAGTGATCACACTTCTGAAATGTTCCAGTAGTGTTCTTTATTGTTTCAAAGAATGAAGAAGCTAAAAATATTATCATATGTGTTGTCAGAGAAAAAACATTTAGAGATTAATATTTTGAATTAATATTTTAAAATGTTTTATTATATGTTTATGTTATACATATAACATAAAAGGTATATATATATAAAGGCATATATAATAAAAATTTCAACAATTGTGAATGTGTGAAGTTCATAAGAGACACATGGTAGAAATAGATTAGACTGCTCATTCCTAATTTTCTGTGTGCACAGAAATGTTTCTTTTTTCTTCTTTAAAGGTAGGGGAGACACCTTTGATCTGAGGATCATGAAATATTTCAAACATTTTCTTTAAAAAAATTTTTTTTGACCTGAAGTGCTAGCATTCAAGAGAAGCTTTGTTCTTTGAATTTATAGACTAGTTTTATGCATCTAGGATGGAACCTATACATGCGGAGAAGCAGGTTTTACAGGTTCCGTGATGAAAAAGACATACTGACTTTTCTCAGGAAGTGGGGGTGTTTTTATTCCAAACCCAAAACTGAGATGTTACCTCGGGTGTTCTGTTTTGGCTCTGCTGTTCTTGGCCAATCAACGTAATAAAAAAAGGGGGAAAAAGGTAATAATGGAAGATGAAGAAGAAAGACTCAGCCATGTATTACCAGATATTCATATGGCATCATAACCTGTTATATAAATAGCACACAGAAAAAAATATGTACCATGTTATATAGAAGATTATTTACTTCTCTATAATCTTAAGACAAAAGAATTTCAATCTAAACACCCAATAAGAATTAATTGCAGTGATGAAGCTCAATAAAAGCTTGACATTTACGTATATTTAGCTAAGAAGAAAAGAAAGCATCCAGTAATCTTACTGGAAGCCTCCTGAGAGATACTCTGGTTTGGTTTTATAGGGCATTATGAGTCTCTGTTATCCTTCTGCACCATATAGCCAACACAATATTACTTTGATGGGGACAGGGCAAAACCCCCTTCACATTCTAAAATGCACTATATTATTTTAAAAACAAAAACAAGGCAACTCATTGTGAAGTACAGATTACTGAAATCAATAAAATTCTGTTTTATTACTTTTTAATTTTTTTGTGCTGTGCTGCCTATTGATCGCTGAATCTCAAACAGTTCAAACATTCAATTTGACCATAAAAACCATTTGCTCAGTTTGGTTCATAAGCTGAAAAAAGGCGAGAAATTGGATTGGTTTCACTTAAAGGCAAGAAAAGAACAGATTTAATGACAACCAAAGTCTTAATTCTCTGGACACTTGTTTCTCAATGGCAGATTTGTCGTAGATGGTTTGTAATTAACATTACTGAAGATGGTGAGGTCGTTACAACTAATATCACAGAAATAACTCATGTCCCACCAGTGATTACAAGCAAAGAATCATTTAAGAAATTAAGAACATAGGAAGAGCCATGCTGGATCAGATCAAAGGTCCAAGAGTCTTGTCACACAGAGGCTAATCAGTTGCAGTTTGAGAAACCTGCCTGAAGGACGTAAGTCAGTGGTCCCCAACCTGGGGCCTCCAGATGTTCTTGGACTTCAACTCCCAGAAATCCTAGCCAGCAGAAGTGGTGGTGAAGGCTTCTGGGAGTTGTAGTCTAAAAACATCTGGAGGCCCAAGGTTGGGGACCGCTGACATAAGTGACCCAGTTAAGATGCATGCAGCTCACTGGCCACATGTTGTCTACCTCTGGTTTACAGCAAAAGGGCGACAATATGAAAGTTTCTTGCCAAACCATCCACAGAACAAAACATTTCATAAATATAAAGATACCTTTAAGATATTGTGCTTCCTTAGAAGCAAGAGAGATCCTGATATACTGGTGTATTGGAGTTTCACTACAAGTAATCATAACTTAATTTCTCAAACACACCTCCACCTCAGACAGGGTTCTGAGTTTTCTGTTTCTTCATTCATTCAAACATGTCTTGTCCTGTGATCCTCCAATCCTTATGTACAAACCTTTGCTCATCTAAATTTTTACTTGATGGTATTGGATGTTATCACATCCTATTGATTGTGTTTTCTGTCCATCCTTTCGTAATTAACATGTTATTTGATTCAGTGGCAGCTGAGATCAGAACGTGTTATGTATCTATTTACTTTGTTCTGGGTGGAGTTTTGTATCCCATTGCATATGCTGATTTTCATTATTGCCCATATTCCTTGATATATTTTTCATGTTCCTTGGAAATTATGAATTAATGCTTAGTTAGTAATCTGTTGCTGATTTTTAAAACCCACTCCTTAATCTAGAAAGGCCTCATAGTCTTCTTCCTCCCTGACTGTTCTTTTCTTACTAACTCGGGCACTTCCTCTATTTGAAAGTAGTTGAAATTCCTGGCTGTGTTTCTGATGACCTCAAAAAAAAAAAATATAAAATTCTATTTTGTTGTTAGTGTCTCTTATCAAAGCCATCATGGATGAAATATTGTTCCCATCTCTGTGAATGAGAGAGCTGAGGGGATAAGCTAGATCAAACTTACCGTTGGTGTGAATTTTGCACGCTGTGTATGGAAAGAGGTAACTCATAACACAGCCCAATAGATTTTTACTCAGGCATATGTTTCACTGGCTTCAATGAGGCCTACTCCCAAGTAAGTACTGGACTGAAGCCTAAGATTTCTTTTATAACACATCAGCAATCTCTTTATAGGGATTTCTGATATTGTTATTAATTATTAATTTTTATTCTTGTGCTTCTACTATATCACATCTAAATTTATCAGATATCAGTTTCTAAGAAATAATTACATTATCTTGAAACTAGGAATACACAAAAGTTAGAAACAAATAGAATATACTCACTGTTTGAAATCCAATAGTGGAACTTATGCTGTCATTACTTCATTAGCCACATATATAATTTTTCAACAATTAAAAGCATTGAAGTTCCTTCAAAGGTCTTGAAGGTTTCTTGGGATCTCTCTCATCTTGAGGAAGCTGTTGGCCACAGAACAGGATGGAAGCCTTTAATTACCCAAAATCACTTGCACCAAGATGCCTTTACTGGTGGTGGCAATTTTCAGAAATCAAAGAATGTGGGCGGGGCTAGCCCTCATCATGAAAAGGTTCCCAGCAATGAAAGAAATCCCAAAGGAGTCATGAGACCTTAGGGAGGGGGAGAGAGAGTTGGAAATTTTCTGTTTTAAAAAAAAAAGCAAAAAAAACAACAACAGCTAATGACATCATCAGCCTTGTGTAACATAGAAGCACAAATAGGATTCAGCCAATGTGCAGTATCAAATAAACACACTTGTCTGTGGAGATCAAGAACAAATTATAAGGATACTCAATGGATATACAGCTGATATTCAGCAAATCACATTATGTCAAATGCCTGGCATCAGAAAAACATCTTAACCTGGCATCAAAGGATGATACGCTGGGGTTAGGTAGTACTTGTTGCATGAGAGAACTGCCAGTTGTTACCATTCTCTGAGGATGTCCTCAGATATTGATCAATGCATAGTTTGGAAGTGCAGGTGTTCATAAGGGCCGCAGTTCCCACAGCCAGACCCATCATGTTGTGTCCAGAGATGCAGGACTGCTGAATTGTTCTGTATCAACAAATGAGGAGAAGGTCTTTTAAGTTAATAGTGCTTAATTGACTGCTGAAGATCAAGCCAATCTCAAATGCAGTGGTACAGTATTACAGTAGGGATAGTCTGTGTCGATATACTGTTATTTGGAAAATCCACTTCTCTTGGCAGCTTCTGTTTATTTATTTATTTATTTATTTATTTATTTATTTATTTATTTATTTATTTATTTATTTATTTATTTATTTCCCGCCCATCGGGTCTGGTCGACCAGTCTGGGCGAACATTGCAGCTAAGCTTAACGAGATCAGAGAAGCCTGAGGGTGGTGATGGATGATCATGGTCCCTGCACATAGATAGTCCTAGGGCTTCAAGCCTGAAAGCCTGGGCTCCTCTGTCCTTTTCTCGGGATACAGGGAGTTCACAATGGGAAAGGTGTTTCATGAAATCCCAAGCCTCTAAACTATGAGTTGAAAACCAGTACACTGAATTGGTCCTGGAAATGTACTGGCACCCTCTGGTCCCTGTCATCAATCTGTCTGCTGCATTCTAAACTAGCTGTATTTTCTCAACTGCCTTCAAAGGCACACACACAAATATAATAAACTGAAGTAATGTAACCTGAAGATTACCAGAGCCTAGAGCACTGCATTTAGGTTACTTCTGTACACAGAGAGATGTAGCTGGACCCCCAGTTCAAGCTGGTAGAAGGCATTCTGCGCCAGTGAGGCCACCTGTGTGCCTCAAATAACAGTCATGGATCCAAAAGAGCAAAAGCAAAGTGTGCTGCTTACCATATTTGCCGGTGTATAAGGCGACTGGGCGTATAAGACCACCCCGCCAACATTCCCACTTAGAATGTAGAGTTTGTTATATACTTGCTGTATAAGACTACCCCCTCTTCTGCATGCGTGATTCTGCTTTGGCTGCATCATAGGGAGAGTTCCTTTTACCCCTTTTGGTTCCTTTTCGGAGAGAGCCAGGGTTTGCTGGAAGAAGGAACAACAGAGAGGCGGCAGCCATTATGGAGAGGCAGCAGCCATGTGGTTGCATCTCAAAATGGCTGCTGCCTCTCTGCTGTTCCTCACAGTCAGCTGTTCGGCGCTAGAGTCAGGCTGTTCCCAGGCTAGGAGCTGCTCTCCTCGGTCTTATTACCAGGAAAGTGACTTCGCTGGGAGAGAAGGAGGGTTTGCTGAACATGCACCCGGCGTACAAGACGATCCCCCCACTTGGAGGCATGTTTTTCAGGGCCAAAAAGTCAAATTATACGCCGGCAAATATGATATATTCCACCCCATAGACCTTCAAGCACTCTCTGGGCAATTTACAAGTTAATTATGCAGGCTACACATTGCCTCCCCAGGAAGCTGGGTACTCATTTTACTGACCTCGGAAGGATAGTAGGCTGAGTCAACCTTGAGCCGGCTACCTGGGATTGAACTCCAGGTCGTGTACACAGTTTTGGCTGCAGTACAGCAGTTTAACCACTGCGCCATGAGGCTCTTATAAAAAACAAAAAACAAACCCTGCACAGTTTGCTAATTGCTCTGCATCTCTATTACAGGAATATAATGCATGCCACGCATCTGGTCAGCATCTTAGTCCTGTCTGGAAGATGATTTTCTCCTCTAGTTACTCTGAAAGACAGTCCTAGACAATGATTCTTCCGTTTTGCAAAATGCCTCATCTCACATTGGATGAACATAGAATGTAGTTGGTTGTTGTAGGTTTTTTGGACTGTTTGGCTGTGTTCCAGAACACGACCAAACAGCCCGAAAAAACTACAACAACCATCAGATCCTGGCTGTGAAAGCCTTCAAGAATACATAGAAGGTAGTTGCTAGGGGGATCAAAGAATGTCTTCAAACACCCACGTTTGTGCATAAATGCCACATACATAGAAGAAAGGGTGATGGGGTGGTTCTCATAGTGAGAGAGAAACTATAAAAGAAATATTTCGGCAGTGCTCAGGGCAAATGTTGTCCTAGAAGGTCCAAGGGTAGACTTGTGTGGCCCTGAGATGTCTGGAAGTTGCCCATTAGTGTGTTACACAGTACAGAAAGTATTCTTGTTATTATATGTCATCAAGTTACTGTACATCTAATTTATGGCAATCCTAATACCGTTTTCAAGATAAGTGAGATATTTAAAGAGTAGTTTTACTTGCACTATCCTTCTGTGAGTTTCAGTTGAATATCAGGAAAAACATCCTAACTGTTAGAGCAGTATGACAGTGGAACCAGTTACCTCGGGAGTTGGTGAGTGCTCCAACACTGGGGGCATTAAAAAAAACTTAGATAATCACCTGGCAGATATGCTTTGATTGTATTACTGCATTGAGCAGGGGGGGTGGACTTGATGGCCTTGTAGGTCCCTCCCAACTTCACTTTTCTATGATTCTGTGATTCTATGGCTGAGCAGGTCAACACTCATTGAGAATATACTTGTAAAATTTGACTTTTACTATAAACATTTGCAGTTCTACAGTTAGGCATGTTTTGCAGTATTAGAAATAGTCTGAAATGATTTTTAAAACTTGACAAAATTCTTTTAAAAAAGCAATCTGTGAAAATGAAGGTAAATCACATTTGTATCTCTTCCAAGAGTTTGGTGAACAACAGCTCTCAGTGGTATATATAATGCCACCATCCTTTATTTGCAAAGTTTGAAGGCTAATCATATCAAGCTATGGTGGGTAGTTAAGTTTTCCTGATCTCTCCTCGCAGTTGAAGATAAGAGGGTTCCAAATATTTCCTGCTTTAAAAGGAAGCTCACTAGCTGACAGTGTCTCCGTAGGTATTAATTTGTGCCACCCGAAAATGAAAAGCCAAAGCTCCCTTCTAGTAGGAAGGAAATAACCGTTATAACATTTCAAAGTATAGGTTTAGCATCCTTTGTTGGTAAATTTATGAAGCAAGGAATAAAAGACTGAACAAAACCTTCATAAGACTCTAATGAAGGGATTGAGATGAAGTATTTATTGAAATATGTGCAAGTGTTGAATTTCTCACCTGTAATGGAGATGCAGAGCAATTAGCGAACTGTGGATTTTCACGATGGGTTCACCCTTTTCAGCAGTCACGACCATGTTCTTCATGGCTAATTTAGAATACGGTTCACAAAGAACCTGAATGATATTTCCATTAATGCCAAGACACAGGATGTAAAAAGTCTACCTCTAACACACTGCATGGGTGCTTGCCAAGTATCATTAAGCTGTTTGCAATGCAAAAGTACAAAAGAACAGTGTAGATGAACAAAGCCATCCATGAGATAGAACCTCACAAACAACTGCAGAAAGTTAGCTTTGTTAAAAGAAGTTTCTTTTTTTCCAATTGCAGTAAACTGAAATTTTCATTATGTCATTCTTGAAAGGCTATAATTTTCTTTGAGATGGAGGTAACATTAAAAAGGCATATTTGCCACAGTGTAAGCCTTTTCCTATGGTTCAAGAAGTTTCCCTTTTCTGGCTGCCAGAAGCTCTAATGTAGTAGGTATGTAAGCTGTTAAAAGTCTCCTTGCTTGGGAGATTGTAGCATGAAGTATGCTTAGATGTACACATAAGTAAGGGTCCAGTTTTATTCTTCCTTTGATGGAGGAGAACTGGCATGATGTCGCTTTGATTCCTCCTGCATCCTGCAGCCTCCCTTCCGAAACATCCATAAGAAATTTTAGGATAAAATGGAGATGGTTGTGGGAAAAGGAGAGGAGAAAGTCCTGCATTGCTGGCATAACACTAGATTTAAGCTACGTTAGCATAGCACAGAGGAATTATATCAGAAAGATTTGGATATCCTGGACAACCCAGACAATGTAGTTGCTGACCTTGAGCCAGACATCCTGGAGAGCGAAGTCAAGTGGGCCTTAGAAAGCATGGCTAACAACAAGGCCAGTGGAGGTGATGACATTCCAGTTGAACTATTTAAAATCTTGAAAGATGATGCTGTTAAGGAGCTACATTCAATATGCCAGCAAGTTTGGAAAACTCAACAGTGGCCAGAGGATTGGAAAAGATCAGTCTACATCCCAATCCCAAAGAAAGGCAGTGCCAAAGAATGCTCCTACTACCGTACAATTGCACTCATTTCGCACGCTAGCAAGGTTATGCTCAAAATCCTCCAAGGTAGGCTTCAGCAGTATGTGGACCGAGAACTCCCAGAAGTACAAGCTGGATTCCGAAGAGGCAGAGGAACTCGAGACCAAATTGCTAACTTGCGCTGGATTATGGAGAAAGCCAGAGAGTTCCAGAAAAATATCTACTTCTGCTTCATTGACTATGCGAAAGCCTTTGACTGTGTGGACCACAGCAAACTATGGCAAGTTCTTAAAGAAATGGGAGTGCCTGACCACTTTATCTGTCTCCTGAGAAACCTATATATGGGACAGGAAGCAACAGTTAGAACTGGTCATGGAACAACTGAGTGGTTCAAAATTGGGAAAGGAGTACGGCAAGGCTGTATATTGTCCCCCAGCTTATTTAACTTATATGCAGAATACATCATGCGGAAGGCTGGACTGGAAGAAACCCAAGCCGGAATTAAGATTGCCGGAAGAAATATCAACAACCTCCGATATGCAGATGATACCACTCTGATGGCAGAAAGTGAGGAGGAATTAAAGAACCTTGTAATGAGAGTGAAAGAGGAGAGTGCAAAAAACGGTCTGAAACTCAACATCAAAAAAACTAAGATCATGGCCACTGGTCCCATCACCTCCTGGGAAATAGAAGGGGAAGATATGGAGGCAGTGTCAAATTTTATCTTCCTGGGCTCCATGATCACTGCAGACGGAGACAGCAGCCCTGAAATTAAAAGGCGCCTTCTTCTTGGGAGGAAAGCGATGACAAATCTTGACAGCATCTTGAAAAGCAGAGACATCACCTTGCCAACAAAAGTCCGAATAGTCAAAGCTATGGTTTTTCCTGTCGTGATGTATGGAAGTGAGAGCTGGACCATAAAGAAAGCAGACTGCCGAAGAATTGATGCCTTTGAATTGTGGTGCTGGAGGAGGCTCTTGAGAATCCCCTGGACTGCAAGGAGAACAAACCTATCAGTTCTAAAGGAAATCAACCCTGAATGCTCACTTGAAGGACAGATCCTGAAGCTGAGGCTCCAGTACTTTGGCCATCTCATGAGAAGAAAAGAGTCCTTGGAAAAAACCTTGATGTTAGGAAGGTGTGATGGCAAGAGGAGAAGGGGACGACCGAGGATGAGATGGCTGGACAGTGTCTGCGAAGCAACCAACATGAACCTGACACAACTCCGGGAGGCAGTAGAAGACAGGAGGGCCTGGCGTGCTCTGGTCCATGGGGTCACGAAGAGTCGGACACGACTAAACGACTAAACACACAAACACACACAGCATAGCATGCTTATCTTTAAGAGAGGGACCAAGGAATGCTAGAAACTGTATGGCTATGGGAGTTGTGATGGAGGGATGTTGGTATTTATAGCAGCTTTGGCTATTCAAATACTGTCTGCTTTGGCAATGTTCATAGGGACCATGTCATCTTGACAGAGCTGGAGATTCATATGACAGAAAGGATTAGCCTGCTGTGTTCTTGGACAAATTAGTCTTGAAGGGCCATTCCCAGGCTCTGGAAGTCCACACCCAGGGAGGCTAAGCTGGTTCCCTCCCTGTAGCTCTTCTACTGGTGAGTGTTTTTATTCAGGTGATCATTTGGCAGCTGACTGGTTTCTGAGGATGGATGCTATATTTTATTCTATTTTATTTTTAAACAGATGTGTTTTAAATTATGTTCTACATTAATTTGTGTTTTAATATTTGATTTATTTATTTTTGTGAACTGTACTTTTATTCAGTCTTATTGCATGCTGTCTTCAGTCTCATTCTTGGGGAAAACGCAGGACATAAATCCAATCAGTCAATTAAGCCAACCAGCCACTCTTCCTTGACAGGAAGGGGTACATGGCACAAACAAATGCTAAGGGCAGCCAGGAGCTATGCTTGTAGAATACAGACTGAATTCACTAGACTTGTATATATACATACTCTTTGGTGTCTCCATTGTTAAGTTTTTAGAACAGACAGAAAGCATGCCACCCCAGACTGCAAACAAAATAATTTTGGAAGTTAAGGAGTTTCATTTTGGTTAGTATTTACTTGGAAAGGGATTTATCAGGGAAAACCAGAGATTTCCAAGTAAAACTGTAGAAGAATACTGCCTGAAACCTCAGGTATCTATTTCTAATTAGAGGAGACAATATTGGACAAGGGATATGAATCAATAGCCAAAATCCAATAGTAAGTCACGTCTAGAATAGGCCCATAGAATTGATGGAATTTATGGGGGAGTTGACTCACCAGATTCCTACTGATTCAGTGGGCTTGCTCTAGTTACAACCTACTGCTGGATTTCAGCCAGTATGAGGCCTTTTTCCTGAGTGATGCTGAACATGCCCTAAAACAAACTGGACATGAAATTTTATTTCAAAATACTGAAGTACTGGGCAACATCAGCAACCACTATGTTAGACTGCACAGGGAAGCCATTGAAATCCATAAACATCAACAGAATTTCAACAAAAAGGAAGAAGGTCTAAAACTAAACGCGGCCTGGCTCCCGATATTGAAAAATACAGCCTGTAAAAGGTCAATGAACTCTACCCAGCCACAAGGCCCAGGGATCATTGCACCCCCCCCCCAAAAAAAACCCCACAGCTAATGACACCCATCAATCACAGTAACAGATAATCTCCCCCTCCTTATCACAACAAATAACATGCTGATCACCCTATCTCCTGAAAAAAGACAAAGCTCTTCCCACAGCTATAAATACTCAGCTATCCAACAAACAGCAACAGAGAATGGACAGAGTTCCTATTCCAGTCCTCTGAAGATGTCGGACAGAGACTGGTGAAACATCAGGAAGAACAACCTTCAGAACACAGCCAAAGAACCCGAAAAACCCACAGCAACCATCAGATCCTGGCCATGAAAGCCTTTGAGAATACATTCTCCTTTCTTTCTTTCTTTCTTTCTTTCTTTCTTTCTTTCTTTCTTTCTTTCTTTCTTTCTTTCTTTCTTTCTTTCTTTCTTTCTTTCTTTCTTTCTTTCTTTCTTTCTTTCTCATGTTCTCTGGGGTGGAGAAGCTCTTAATGTCTTCTAACCTGGAATAGGCTGTTCCCTTTTAGGGCCTGATCAGTCTCCAATCCACATTAATGAATCTGACAGGTCTTGATTGGCTCACAGCTTAGCTATTTCAAAGCTAAAGCTAAAGCTAGTATGGATCTGTTTGGAGCCAAGATGGGTTCACAGCATGAGATGACATCTTATAGTTCTCACTTTGACACACAATGATCCCAGGAAGGTTTTGCATGGTGAATTTAAAATGTTGTAAATTAAACAATAAAATAATTGGCACCATTTTGGGCCATAACTCCATCTGTTTACTGCCTCTGTCTTTGTTTGCAAAGTGTGTAGGAAACTTAACATTTGCCACATAAGTACTTTGATATAAAGAATATTCTTTCTATCGCATTTCTCAAGCATTGAGAAGTGATCATAATCTGGAGTGGGAGACCTCTCTTTTGTTAGGCTCATAAGTCAACTGAGGGGATTCAATTGTTCAAGTGGAACAACAATGAAAAATCTCATTCTGAACAGTCAAGCAGTCTGTTTCCTCCTCCTCAAGCCCCTCAACTCCTTTGCTATCCCCAGAGTTTTACAGAGCAACCTTCAACCTACTTATCCAAGAAAAAAATGCTCAAAATGGCTACAGTAGCAACTACCTATTTTCGTGTAGAGGTTTTGTTGTATTTTCTTGGTGTCTTGAAACTATCTGCATATGCTACATTGAGCCCTAATTTCTGATTTGCAAGCTGGCAAGCTCAGATTTACAAACTTACTTTTCTTTCATAGCATGAAACAATTTGGTCAAGTGATATAAAATTTTATGGAGGGAAAAAAACACTTCACATTCATTTCAAGGTTGCCGAATTTAAATACAATGTTTCCTCTTGCAATTACTATTGGGAATGGCAGCCATAGGAACAGACGGAGGAGTTCCCGTTTCTCAATTACCTCATGCTAACTATGGTGCCTCAATATTTTTCTGCTCCGTTTGAAACACAAATCTAAATTATAGTTTAGAATTTGAGTAGCGAGTGAGGATTTCACAGAGGAGAAATAATTCTGTTCACAACCAACAAATGTACCAAAGGCAGGCTGTTGCTACTTCAGGATTTCCAAAAACATCCATACTTTCAAATAAAAATGTTAAAGTAAGTCTTAATCACATCACATCAAAGCTGGTAATGCTGAATATCAAAAGGATTGGTGATAACTTGACTAGTTTTCTATTCCTTTTCCTTTATCTATAATATCACATCAAATTTAGGGATATGTTGCGGTAATTCAAAAGCACATCAGAATGCACACCCCAAGATATGTGTCATGTGACTACAACAAGTGACTGCTCAGAGAGTAAAAAATGTGAGAAAATAGGAGGACATTTTGCTTGTGTGACCACGGCCTTAGTCATCCACCACTAGGGCTTCTCCAAAAGAACAGGATGAATAAATAAATGAATTCATTCATTTAATTAAGTGATTTATATATGGACTGACTTAGTGACATGCATTAGTCTGGATGATGGACAAAAATATAAAATTTCTTTTCATTTGTTAAAACAACTACCATACACATTACGCTCCTAATCTATACTCAGGTGGCATGATGTTAAATCAACATGGATGGATTTTATATAATTAAAAAAAGAAAAAGAAAATAAATATAAAATTTCTAAACCAAAATAAGTTTTGTTCCTATTCCAAATCATACTGAACTTGATTTTCTCCCCTGGAAAGTCCCTCTGTTGAAAGAACAACAGAGAAGGGTCAATGATTAGCCAATGATATTCATATCCTATGACCAATGATGTAGTAGGATCATGTTACGTTTTAAAGAATTGATAAACCATTATATTCTAATTATGTGTTGGGATGTCTGTCTCTCTTTGAAGAACTTAGTGAGACACTCAAACACTGACAGCTTTATTCTCTTTTGGTATTAAAATAGAGTTAACTTTGGGAACACCGTACTCCATAATCATATTACTTTCAAAATTTCAAGGCAGAACACTTAACATTATTCTCAAAGGACTTGCTTCTCTAAGGAAGAATACATTGTTGGGATCTATTTGGAAAGGCACTTTGTAAACAGCTAAAGTGTTATACTAGGGTTTTTTTAAAAAAGAAAAGAAAAGAAAGAAAATCCCCACAGGTACCAAAGGTGTTATGCAGAAGAAAATTGCAGCTCAAGTAATGGGAAAATTTAGCTATCACATATTTCTTTGTATTAACTGAAATAACTCAAAGTTGGAACAAGGAGAGGGGGGTGCGGAAAACCCTGAATGACAGGCTGAATAAATGAGATGCAAGGAGAAATACTGACAATATCAAAAATGGTGGCAGAGTCACATTAACATGCTCCAAGAGAGAAATAACAATCTGTCCTCTTTTAAATCAGACAAAAGCAGGAGAAAGGGGGTTTTAAAAACACTCTCATGTACTGCATATTAAAAGAATAGCAGGTAATCCTGGGAGACAGCTCCTGTCTGATTTTACAGAGGATTCATAGGTGCCTTTGCAAAGCCAGTTAAATTACTCTAAAAACACATGATAGTGATCTATGCAAAAAGTGGGGTGGAGGGAGTGGAGGAGAAGATAAAGAAAAAACTAATTTAGACCTATGTTTCCACTGTCAACTGATAGCTGCTACTTAAATTGTATGCTAAACAAAAAAAAAAAAAAAAGAGCTCAGGCACGTACTGCTGCAATACACCATTTTGTCAGTAACAGCAGATCTAAGATAATTCACCCTCAAGTTTAAAAGCATCACCACTGAGACAAATCACATTTTAAACCAAGAAGCAAAATTCTGACATTGGAACATGGGGGGAAATGGGAACTGGTAGGCCCACTTTCTGCTTGGAGTGATTGGAGGAAATTTAAGTCAATCTGATACTTCCAGAGTGCCTTTTTGACCCTTCGGGTGCTGGGGAGCTCTATCCAGAGAGCCACTCACTGATGTAAATTTCTGCACCAGCAACCCTCTAGTGATAAGGCAGGGCAAGAGAGACAAATGATTAAGACTAGTTTTCACCAGGGTTGTAAATCTATGCATTAGCGGCATTAAATTAATAGCTATTTTAACAGGTTGGCCCATTCTATCATTATCTTAGGCTTTTGTGGTATCATTCCTTCATTAAACATTCTTGAAGAGGATTTCACTTGAGTTAGATTCCTTAAATTACTATGCAGTAATTCTATTCTTTTAATGAGTTTATTCCCATTTCTAAAGGTATTAATTAAAATTGGCTGGGGAAGAAAAGATAGTGATAGTAAATGGATAAAGTAGTGGCCAGGCAAAAAGGTTAAGGATTTGCTGTCCTTAAGGAAACTCACCTTGGAAGCACCTCATTAATAGGAAAAACTTCCCATCACACATGCGCCAACAAGAAGTTCATTGCTTAGAGAACCTCTGCTGATCTGGGATTACTGTTTCGCTTTTCTAAAAGAGATGTTTTTATCCTCTGATAACTGGGGTGGCCATGCTTCCGGATATGAGCATGTCTTAATACCTGAAATAGTCACGGAGTATGTTACTGCAGCTGTGATCCTTCCTCCATACTGGACAGAGAGAGCATATGTGAAATGAAAGGTTGTTAGTAACGGCTGTAAAACTGAACTTCCAAAATGTGCATGCATGCAAGGGGTGGGACTACCCTAAGCAAATTTAATTCACAGGCCCGGAATGGAAATGTCATTGCCTCACAGAGAGGGTTAATCACTTTCTAATTTAAACTGGCAAATTTTATAATGACACTGTGAAATTAGCAGCATTTTATTGTGTTAATTATCTACAGGACACTACATCATTGCTTCTAATAAATGTAAATGAGATTGTCTCTCCTAGGACAATATAGAGGCAAGGTGAATTTTTACTGGCTAAAAACCTATTTACTGGACCTCAGGCAAATCCCGCTTTCTCTTCTCCAACCCCACCAATAAAATACATTAAATGATTTACTGTACTGACCCATCCTCTCTGAATGTGATTCCCATAAAATATAGACATTTTGTAGAAGGTCATTACCATCCTTTGCTCATTTGAGCCAATTTCCACACAGAGGAACACTTAAATTCATGTTGCGTATCTACGGCTAAAATAGTAGGGATTTTACAATCTGCATCAATAATTAAATATTTCAGTATGGGTAGTAAGATTTTTTGTTGTTATTGCTGTGGTAGGTGACAATCAAAGGCTGCAATCCTATATGTAATTATCTGGGCGTAAGCCTGTGATATCAGTGGGGCTTACTTGTGGGTCGACATAGATGGAATTAGGCTGCATAAAAGTTATGTCAAGGAAGAATAAATAATTATCCTCTCATTCCCCCCCCCCTTTTGGGAAATATACTGCTCAGAATGCTAGCCATCTGCACCTTGAAAGTAATGCAATGTTGTTGCTGTTGTTGTATTTTTTAAAAAAATCTCACTGGGAGTATTCATGAAACAGTGCTCCGTGACATTGTTAGATGAACAGTTCTGCCTGGTCCACCTTATCTTTGGACAAATAGGATTATGGGAGACATGGCTTACAACATGCTCTGTATTCTCATGGTTTTCTACAGAGCTTGAAAAAGTTATGTACTTGGACTGCTGTTTCCAAAATCCAACAGCCAGTATGGTTATTGTTTTCAGTTTGTGGTATTCTGTGTGGTAGTGTGTTTGTTGTTGCTGCTGCTGTTATGTGACATCAAGTTGCTGCCAACTGATGGCAACTGTAATAGGATTCTTGAGTTCAGTTCTTGAAATGTAATTACTTACTGAGGATGCAACAACATGGCAAGGGAAATGTGGATTCACTTGCATTCTCTTGCTGTGACATTGAAATCGGGGGATTTGATTCTCTTCAATTTAAGAGAAACGGAATAAGTCTTGTTATTGCAGTCCTATTGAAGCACCTGTAGGTGGTACAGTTCAAAGGTACTGCCTCAAGCAATCTTTTCTTTCCTCAGTTACTCATTTCTTCATCTTAGTTTGCTGACCAAGAGAGCTCTGTTCCACTGTAAGACAAATACATAAATAAACAGAAGTTCTGCCCATCAAGAAGAAGCTATTAAAAAAAGAAAGGCGTGTCATGGCAGAGAAGCTTTGTTGAGCGAGTGAGTGCTTGCACTGCTGGTGTGTCTCTCTGTGTGTTCATGTGCACTCTGATCATTCTCCCTCATGGGGCAAGAGGACAGGGAGAAGGTGTTTTGGCAAAGCACTGTTTTTTGTGTATGTGTATGTGTCTTTCCTTTCTGTATTGGTTGAAGCAATCACATCTCTGAAATGATCCGGAAGAATTCATATTTTTTAGAAGTAGTTCTGGTGGTGAGGACAAGCTACAGACAGGGTTTGGGGTGCTCTGGGCTGATTCACATTTCTCATGTGATCAATGGGAAAAATGGGAATCACCCTACCCCCCAAATCTTAATATTTCCCAATATTTTTTTCCTATGTAGTCAGGCTCTCACTCTAATTAAAATCATCATGTACAGTTAGAGGCCTGTATCCAATAATTGCATTATAGTAGTGCAAGACATTTTGCATTAAACAAGACTTGAACAGTTACATATCCACAGAGTTATCACAAGGGCACCATCCTATATGTTTGTGCAAGTGGTTGTGTAACCACATACACAACCATTTGCTCAAGTGTTAATACAATTAGTTGTGCAGCTAGTTCCACATCTAACTGGATGTACAACCGGCTGAATAACTGATTGTGCATCTGGTTGAACAACTTCTTGTGCAGTTGTGTATTGTAATGCACCTCTATTAGCTAGGTAATGTTGGATCAGAAAGACTGAGGGTTTGTTATTGTGTGTGTGTGTGTGTGTGTGTGTGTGTGTGTAACCACTCAATACTGAACTCCCTACTGAACTCAACAAAAGACGCATCTAGCTCAGTATTCTGTTCTCACAGACACCAAACAGATACTAATGGCAAGCTCATACGCAGGATGTGGTGGCAGCATGCTGTAAAAGCAAGACACGGCAGCAATAGCCTATTTTGCTATTTTTCTAGGAACTGGTATTCAGAGGCATGAAATTAATACTATAGGACAAATTTGCATTTAGCTCCTCCTCTTCCAGAATTTAAGATTCTGAATTCAGAATTGTCACTGATGAGTGGCTATTTCTTTTTATTGTCGTTGACTGAAAAATATGATAGTACATTCACTTCCTGTCTGTCCTGGCCAAAGAGAACTCTCGTTTACCTTGCCCTTTCCCAGAACTATCTTGTGGAACAACTACTGAACCTCCTTATAGCACTCTTTCTGCAGAGGGATCTTCACCTGTTGTAAAACGTATAGAGCCATCAGACCACTGGCTCTATGCCCTAAGTTTATATGTTGAGCAGGAATGTCCATCTGATTTGAAATTGGCCTCTGGAAGGAGCATCAAAAACATCATATTCTCTTTCTTGATTCATTTTCTCGAGGTGTCCTAGCTAGGCTGTAGTTCGGTCATATTACTTAATTAAATTTGATTTCATTTCATTGTCCATACCCTGCCTTTCTTCTGGTGGCAGATTTCTACACTTCTTTGCGCTTTAAACAAACAAGTGGATCCTTGTTGTTAATGAGCTGTTAACAACCAATAGCTGAATTATCAGTCAAATGATATAGGATGTTTCCGCTGCCACCCAGAAGAAGGAATGGGGTCACGTTTCTACTGTTTTGGAAGGCAGAAAGAAAACTAGTGGATGGGAATGGTAAGTAAACAGATTTAATCCCTATAGCAATAAACTGGAACATACTATTCTGGGAACTGGTATACCCAGGTTTGCTTGAGTAATCTAAGCAGAGCCCAGCCAGCCATATGTCAAGAATGCTATCATCGCAAGATTCTTGTAGGGGATAGGACCAGACGATCTTCCTGGTCCATTGCCACTCTAAAATACTATGATTCTAGAGATTGGAATCATCATGTGAGCAAGACGGTTGCCTGAGTCCATCCTCAGCAACCTTGCTTCATCCTTTGAAATTACTTTCCAGTCTCCTTGTGTACGGTTATTGAACATTATTCATTAAATAACTGGCTCTAGAGTTTTGAAGTGGATTCTGTGAAAGATTGGGAGGTAGAGGTACAGACAATTTTCTCCAGTGCTCTGCAAGCAGAGAGATAGGGTGAACAAAAATGGCACAGTAATTGAAGGCAGGAGACCTGAGAATACTGTGACGAGGTTTGCAGATTATGAATTCAAATAAGAGCCTAAAATCCAGCCACCCTTTTACAACTGTACTGACTTTATGATTACAACTAGCCAGGTGGGAGGCAATGGTTTAAATCAGGTGTGTGCAACCTGAGGGGTGCGCCCTGCATCAGCAAGAGTACTGCATATACATGTGTACGCATGAACACATATCCCCCTTCAAGTAACAATCAGTGTTTACACACATTCATACTTCCTCTTTGCATCTCCGCATGCTTCTTTCCCCAACAATCTCCAGCAAGACTCCTGTTTCCCCACTGCTACTATCAGCACATAAAAGATTATATTGGAAGCTGCAAAACAGCACTTTTCTGCCCTGCAGCTGGTAATCTAGGCTGCAGGCAAGCTTATCAAATATTCCCATTTTCCCATTCTATAAGATTTCAGGCCCCAAATCAAAGACCAGACTGGGAATGAGCTTCAGTGATGTCATGGGCAGGTCCCTATGAAGTCACAGGGGGCCAACCCTAGTGTAACAGTTCGTGAGTAATATATATGTGTAGGCATGAGAGAGCGGGATAAGCATCAGAGATTTCCTGCACTATCTCCTGAACAAATATTAAGTGTAGAACGCACATACCCACTCCTGAGCCCCTACGCTCTGGGCCTAGATGGGAATGGAGTGGAAAGATGGATGCCCCAAGCATTAAGCCCACCTCACACACAGTAACGTAAAACTTCCTCCTCCTCCAGAGTCACCCACTCTGAGATTTATCTCCCTGCCAGGAAGCCCAGGGAAGCATGGCAGTTCCCAGAGTCATTCAGCCAGTGAAAGCCCTCACTGCTGGAATAACTGAGTAGGCTCCCATCAGTTTCAGGGGACTGTATAGAGGACAGCTGAGGTCCTGGCGCAGCCCCATGGTCTCCAGTTTTAAATGCTTACCACAAGAGGTTCAGAACAGCTCTTGTGCAACCAGAGCTGAAAAGGAGCCTCAGTCCAACCCAGACATCCAGCATCTCTTTTAATTATTATATGGGGGAATGTTGTTGTTTAAAAAGAAGACCTTGAAGCTAATATTGTCTGATTTCATTTTATTACCATTTTCTTCCTGTTTTGGCTTTAGACATAAAAATAAGAACCCAATCGCTGCACTCCTGATAGAACGCATGCTGTCTTGTTGGGTTATGCATCACAGAATGTTTGGGGCTAGGCTTCTACAATCTGACTTTTGTTTTTCAAGCCAAAGCCTTTGATGCCCATGTAGGGACTATTATTGGGGAAAAGTCTCCATCTGGTCCCCTAGGTGCAGTTCCCTAGATCTTCAAGCCACACTGCTGTGTTTCATGTCTCTTGAAAAGCCTTCACGTTGGACTCATTCTGTGTGCTTGTCCTGGCATTTGTGACCAGGTATTCTGCTTTTTTTCAACCTCTGGGTCATTTTTTCTAATCGCTTCGAGTAGTCCGCAAACCTCTATTATTGAGAAAACAAATGAAGCACTTTGCAAATTTTCTCTCTATATAGTCTAATCTGAAATCCCTTGGTTTTTTTTTAACTGATTGCATACATCTGGAGTGGTCCCAAGCCTCCTCCAGGACTGTGCAGTGGCACACCACTGAGACACTAGACCAGATGTTACCTCTTTCGTTCACTAGCACATTAATTCCGCAAAGCACTTAACTACATTTGGAACTTTAATCACCTGAATTGTTCCACAGAAACAACTCTGGCGATTGTTTTCCATCTCTTACTGTTTCCCTTGGAAGGGTGGGTGGCATTAAGATCTGCAGAGTCCTTTGTTTCTGCTTTCTTTGTTTTCCTTCAAAGACCAATCACTCTTAATACTAATGGGTAACGATCCCATTCCCTCTGAAGGGCCTGGGATTTTATAGGCCATCTATTTTGTTCAGGGACTGAAGATGTTGCTTTTGGGGATTACAACTCCCACAAAATACTGTCTTTTAATTGTTGTAAGCTGCCTTAGGTCCCTTTTAAGGTCAGAAATATTTTAAGTAATAAATACCACTGCACCACACTGTCATATGCAGCTATTTTCTCCCTGTCGTCACATTATTAAGCACATTATTAATATTTTAAAACTATTTCTGATTGTTTTGCAGTTGCACATGAACTGAAGAGATGGGCAAAGTTCCTCTGGTGCAGTCATAGATACAACAGACTCATAAATAAAACCTGCGAATTCAGGAATAATACCATACCAGTCATGGAGGGAGAAGGGGATCACCATGACCCAGAAGAGATCAGAACATAGTAGGGGAAGGAAGATGTCCTCCAGAGGCTCTCAACTGCATTTCCCACAATACCTGACAATTAATGTGGTGAGTTTTGGGGAGTTATAGCGCAAATCGCTGCAAAGAGCAGTAAGTTGCCTGTCCTCAAGATACAGGATGAGACTGTTGCTTAAAGATGTCTTTTAAAGAAGATGACTGACCAAATTTCTGCAACCCCAATCCCAATGTTCTCCATCAACAACAGGTAGTCCCTTCTTTCTCTAGCCTCTGGCACAGTCCAGCTTCAGCTAGAGAATTTCATGGAGGTGGAGAGAGAGGCATCAGCAAAACTCTGAACTCCCAGTCAGAATTCTCCCCAGCAAGAGCAGGCAGGTGGGTCTGTGGAAATTCAATGGCAACCGGTCATGATGGCTGTGTTGAGCCTCCAGAACAGCTTTTCCAAAAGTAGGAAAGGAATTATGGTCTCTTGATGGAAATTTTGAGAGCCCATGGGCATATTCTCATTTTGAAAAGAAGAAGAAGAAAAAGATTTCAACCAGGATGTTGGTGAAGATTGAGGTGTTACTCATGTTTCCAATTTTTCATTGTGGTTCGCAAAGATCAAAAGACACCATTGCAGGGCAAATTCTTTTCAAGTGTTGACCTACTCCCAGATTTGCAGAGCCTTTACAGGTTATGGCAGCTGCTTCTCTAGAAGGGAGATATTCCAGTGTCCCTCTCTTATAATAGATGTGTGCGTTTGGTTGTGGTCAGGATGAAGATGTAATATGTTACATGCTGTATTGCCCCTTAAATACAGAAACAAGGATAACATTCCTGTCTATTGCCCAATATATAACAAAGCATTCCAGGACATAGTTGTAGAACTTCTGGATGATACTCAGCCTTTGGTCACATATACAGCTTCTCTGTTTGCTATGAGAGAAAAAAAATCACACCACTTTTTTAATGAAAATGAAATGTTCAGTGTATCTTAAGAGTCATGTTCTGAATCCTAATTTTTAAATCTTATCTTCCTCTTGGCTCTTATTTTAGCTTTTATCCTGCAAATCTACCAGAATGCTTTTCAAGCTTTATTTAAATTGTCCTTTTTTAATATTGTTCTCCCCTTTATAGCTTTTTTTCTGAAGTTTTACCATGTTTCGTTGTGAGGCCTATGAATAAACACAGTTAAAGTTATATGGATATGAATTTCCATGTTCAAAAGGAAAAATGGTCACCAGCCCTAGATTTCCTCAAGAAAGGGGAGGGGTGACATTGAATCTGAAGAGGAGGGATGGAGGAAGATATTTTAGATGTTTAAATCACATAATAATCAGAGGAGGCTGACTTTGCTCCTTTTAAGGGGTACTTGGCCTTTTCTTCTTCTCTGGAACTTCAGAACCCACTGTCTCCCTATCTTCACTGGAAACTGTCCCTGTTGCCTTGGAGCAGAGGAGGACCTTTCTGGACTCTCCGTCTGCTAGCCACATGGAGAAGGGATGGGACATTGGGTGCTCTGTTACACTAATAGGATAACATATGGTTGGCCAGGTGTCTGCAGGTAAGTCTTGTGGGGAATATGATTGGTGAGTACTAGGAAGCATTCCTTTTAAGGGTGATTGATGATTCGGGATGCAGGAAATTATGGCAGTGTCTCACTTCTGGATGAAAGAGGCTGTCTTGACACTGTGAGACAGCCTTTTGAGAACTCCCCCAAAGAGATATCTCCCCCCAGCTCAACTCTGAGACAGTAAGACCTGCTTTCCTCCATAGTTTGTACAATCTGTGCAAAATGTCACATGCACAGCAAGCTAACACAGAAAGAAGTGGCAACTGTTTGGAAATAGGCAATTCACCCAGTGCTTCCACTTTTAGTAGGCCATGCAGCATGGTATCTGTTATCATAGCTTTACATTTTAAACATGCACAGAAAAAGCAGAAATCATCCTTACAAATGTGCAAAATTACAAAAAAAATCCTGTCCTGTATTATGATGTGTGTGTGTGTGTGCGCGTGCGTGTGCGTGTGCACATTTGTTTAGCACAAACAAACAAAAAATCTCAGGATTTATATTCCCATTGGCAATGCCAACAGCTTACCAGTTAGACTACAGGACCCATGGCTAAGATATAGACTGTCTTTTGGATTAATGCAGCTCACTCATTTAAGTTGGGGGGCCCTAGGAGGGAGTGTCATAGTAAGATCTCCCTTTATCAGTTATGGCCATGGTTGACAGGGGTGGTGAACACGTGATCACCATACCTCTGGCCAAGGTGGACTGATCCTACGTGAATCAGCCTTGGCCTGAACATAGAGAAATGCCCATGTCTATTCTCTGGGGCTATGTATCTCCTTTTTTGGGAGTCTTAAAAACACAGTGAACTTTACAAAGATATGAATTCTTTTTATTCCCCCCCAAAATAACAGAACAACAGTAACAGAAACACAGCCCACACAGGATGCTACACAATAGGCACCTTTCGGTTCCATTCACTGACACTAGGCCAGAGAATGAGTTGTATGTTGGGAGAAATTGAGAAGTTGAAATGTCTCTTTGAAGCAAAGTGGGTCAGGAACAAAGTCCCAGACATCTTTATTGCCGAAGGCAGAAAATTCACATTGCAAAGAAAACAGCTCCAGGTGGACAGTCCTTAGGACCTAAAATAAAATAGAAATACAAATGCAAATGCATAACATCACTTCATGGATTCAGCCTTCCAGTGCCCCTCTTGCACAAACATAATATAATTCTATTACCTACATGAACATGATAAGGGCTTATATTATCCTACAGGTTAGCAGCAGCTCCTGCTCTCTCCATTCCCCCCCCACCTTTCTCAACTTAAATTCTTAATCACTGCCTCTTCCCATGATTTCCCCACTCACTGTGGCTGAACCAATTAGTCCATAGGGGTTACACTTGCACACATGCAAGTATGTGCGCGCACATATACAATCTGCTGTGCCGGTTTGCTTCACATCCGTAATCGGTCCTAGTTTCACCCAGTTCTCTGAGTCTCATATTTTTATTTCTTTTGCCTCCTGCAGTGTACCACTGAACATGAGAAGAAATGGTAGACAACAGTGGCCTGGTTAGGGTTTCCAGAGGCATTTGGTTATACAATGGCCTGGTTATTTAATGTAGGAAATCACACTAGATTAGGCCAACTGAATCAATGGGAATTTGATGAGTGTAAATTCCATGGATTCAAATGGGTCTGCTCTAACAGCAATTTAGGATGAAAAAAATTGGAACAGCCTGGGTCAGGCTAAATGGGGTCTCACTGAGCTGTAGTATCCATTTGGATCAGGAAACCACACCATACCTGAAGCAACACTATTTGGTCCTTCCTTTCTTGAAAGAGGAAGGAAGGAAGGAAGGAAGGAAGGAAGGAAGGAAGGAAGGAAGGAAGGAAGGAAGGAAGGAAGGAAGGAAGGAAGGAAGGAAGGAAGGAAGGAAAAGATCCCCTCTCCTTGTTCCTTTCTCCTTCTGGGAAGAAACTTTCAGTTTTTAACAATATTTTTCTAAAAGACACAGTGTATCAATGCTGCCTTACAAAGAAACACCCCCAGACATTGGCTTCCTTTCGCAGAGGAGTGGGAAGAAGTTTTCAATTTCCCAATACTATTAAGTGGCTTAAGCACACAGGTTAAGCCACCTGCTTTGGTTTGATCTCTAGAGTCAGCTCATTTCAATCAATTGAGCTTACAGAGGAGTTGACTCATCCAATCCTCATTGATTCCATGGGCCTACTCTGGTGTGATGTACTACGCCAAGCAACAGAATTCTGCCTAAGTGAAAGGGCAGATTTAGTCCAAAAGGTCATGGCTGGGTGCTCAAATCTGGCTGCTAATGTTGGCAAGAGATTCCAGGATGATACAGACCAAGCAAGCTGACAGTTATGTTGAGATGCACAAATAAGATTTTAATTAGCTAGGGAGAGATTGTCTTGAGCATTTTAATCCATAACATCTGTAAGATAATTCTACCAATTATGTCAATCCTTTCTTTGTTTTTCCCCTTCTGGCTGCTCCACTCTAGTTCTTGACAGCTTTTTCGTCGCAGGAAATTTCCAGCACACCACACCGTCTAAGATCGGCAATAGCTGGTACACTTTCAGCACATCATGTGGATTTTACTTTCGGTGTTTTCAGTGAGAAACAGCTTTCAAAATTCTTCACTCTATATGTTCTGTGGAACATAATTAGCATTTTACAGATATCGTACAGCACCTGTCTCACTCAAGGGGTATCATTTTAAAATCTAATCTCTGTAGTTAAAGAAGATTGAATGCACATTATCTGAATTGCCCCTAATAATACTGTCAGCCAAGGGGAAAAACCTAAGATGCTTTTTATTGTTGAAAGATTAAAGGAATGTATGGGTGTAAGTAAAAACAAACAAACTCTCAAACAATTACTGAAAACATTTGAATTGGAATCCATATTGACAAAGACAGTATTTTTCAATAAACTTGGAAAGTACCTTTGTTCTTGGACAGTATTTTTTTTTTAAAAAAACAAAAAAACACCAAGCATCCCTCTAGTGCAGAGGCACCACTCAGGGCGGTTAACTACAATTAAAGTCAGCTATGTAATACAACAGAAATCCATAAAACAGGATGGGTCAGAGACTTACACAGTCTATGTGAAACCTCAGAAGATGGTCCACTCTCCTGTCACCATCAGCTGGGCCTGCATAATAGCTGGGACATACTGTTCCACCAGTTCTTAGGACATAGATAAACTAATATGAAAAGAAGCAGCACCTAAGGTATCCTGAACCTAAGCCAGTTATGGCTTTGACTGCCATCATCACCAACATTTTGAATCTGATCAGCAGTGAAGTGCTTGCAGAACCCTTGCAGTGTAATATGATCCCATAAGATGGAGTTCCTTTTCTTTTTTTTTTCTTATCAAGAGTACGTCTGCTATAGTTGAATTTAGTCTCAACTCATTAGCCCTTGTTACTGTTTCTATGCACTGATTTCAGAAACCCAATGGCCTTCTTGGCCATAAGATCAAGAGGGACAGAGTTATAAGTAGTGTCATCTGTGTATGGGTGACACCCCAACATCTCCCAGGAGTTCCACGAAGATGTGAACATTGTACTGGGGACACTCATGCCTATGGAATACCGTGAATCAATGGAACTTACAGAAATTGAACAAGAGTCCTCCAGTACTATCTTCTGAGAGTGTCCTTAAAGAAAAGATCACCAATGTAAAACAGTTCCCTCCAAGCTGAGGCACCCGTGTTTCCATACATAACTTTTTGAGGTAGTCCACATTGACCACCGGGAGGTCCAATGGAATCAAATGGGAACATACGTATGATCTAATTCCTGATATAAGGAACCAATATGGACAACCAAAAGCAATTTCATTTCTAAAACCAGGTCTGAAATCGGAACAACATGGGCAGGATAATTCATTTGACTCAAGAATCCTAGGGGTTGAGATTTCACAATGCAGTGATATAGATGCCACATGCAAAAGATGCAGTGATGACAGCCCAAAATTGTATGTATGTCACAGACTAGACAGAGATGATCAAACAGAGGGGGATGAAGAGAGTATTGTTCAATGACAGCCTCACCAGAGCACTTTCCAGGCTGCCAGGTGATGTCCCTTCTTTCAGTGAGACATTTACAATGGTTCCCTGATTCTTCTGTCCATACTTTTGTTAGGGTTTTAGTTGACACAGGTTGGGGCTACATAGTGAAAGGTGAAGGCCATTTGTGCGATATTGGATGTAGGCCAATATAAATGTTGTCTGATTTTGAGAAATACATTTTTATTTCTATAGTCAGGGACGCTATTTACAGCTTTGTGAACACAAAGTGGTGTGCCAGTTTCTACAAAGAAGAAGATGCAAAGTTGTGTTTGCTGCTGAACTGTAAGAACGTATGAGCTAGTAGGTGAAGGCGCGGTGTAATTCTATTTGAATAGCAGTAGAGAGGGGGGAGTGATTCCAGAAGAACAGATGAAAACTTGGCAAGCTGTGACAGCAAAATCTCAAAGCAAGAATTGTTAAGGGAAAGTCAAATGCCGGCAAATGGAGCAGGGAATTCCAGCCTCATGCAGACATCCTTAAATCAATCACTTCAGTGAGGCAGGAGGGAGGTTAGCACCATGACCTTATTATTGACCCCTATTCATTAATTGGGTCATCTGCACAAAGCACATTGGGAAAGCTCAACGCACATTGTTCACACCTGCTTTTCTAAAGGCTACAGATCGGGCAGAGATCGCCTACATGCCTAAAGCTTGTGATCAGATAGCTTCTGTGCAGACAGGACTGATCAATGAATGTCCATCGACTGCTCAGTTCATTCCAGTTTTTATTTCTTTCTAAATAAACATCTATACGGTGTACTTTCTCCACAGAGTTTATGTATTACACCAAACCCTGTAGGCTGGGGGATTTGGGAAGCTATGGAGCAAGAAAAGGAAAGGAAAGGAAAGGAAAGGAAAGGAAAGGAAAGGAAAGAAAGAAAGAAAGAAAGAAAGAAAGAAAGAAAGAAAGAAAGAAAGAAAGAAAGAAAGAAAGAAAGAAAGAAAGAAAGAAAGAAAGACCTTTCCAAGTCATGATGCTTTCATGCAGAAAGATGTGTGTGTGACATGAAAAGGCAGCTATGAAGGAAATAGAACAGCTCTTTAGAGGAAAGAAATACCACTAGAGACCCAGGCCAAGATAATCCATACTGTGGTATTCCCATTTACTATGTACAAATGTGAAAGCTGGGCAATGAAAGAGGTTGACAGGAGGAAGATACATTAATGAATTAAAGTGTGTGTGTGTGTGTGTGTGTGTGTAGAGGAGACAATTATGGTTGCTATGGACCACTAGAAGATAAATAAATGCTGCAAGATTGAATCAAACTAGAATGCTCTCCAGAAGTAAAAATGATTAAACCGAGGCTATCATAGTTTGGAGAGATCTTGATAAGACAGGACTCACTGGAAAAGAAGATAATTCTAGAAAAAGTTGGATACAGTAGGGAAAGAGGAACATGAGATGGATTGACTACACAAAGGAAACTACAGACTTTAGTTTGAAAGATCTGAGCATGGGATTTTTGAAGGTCTAATTCTTAGGGCTGCTTTTGGAAGCAACTTGAGAGAACATAACAGATTGATCCATCTACTGTATCTGTCTGTGGAGTAAGATTTCATACTATCATTTCACTCACCTATCAAAAAAGAACGAAAGAAAGAAAGAAACAAAAAACAGAAGCAGGGATCAGCTCTCTTTTTAAAAGGTACTAGAGGTCAAGTTTCCTGGGCTGGAAGTAGCACGGTCCTTTTTATATATCGTACCGGCCTCTTTATCCTGGGCATAAGGTAAAATGTGATGGGGAAAAAGGCATACTCTTTTTTTATTATTATTCCAAAAATACATAAGGAAAGTCCTGGATCCAAACACTAATTCTTGGTTAGAGCTTGGGGTGAACTTTTGTTGAAATAAAGATCTGAATCTTGACCTTTGTTATTGAAAAGATAGTTTTTTTAAATTTAACCACTTGTGGCTCAAAATGTATTGCCTCAAATTTTGTATGTGTGTGCGCGTGCGTGCATGCGCATAATTATGTGTATCTATCTATCTATCTATCTATCTATCTATCTATCTATCTATCTATCTATCTATCTATCTATCTATCTATCTATCTATCTATCTATCTATCTATCTATCTATCTATCTATCTATCTATCTATCTATCTATCTATCTATCACACTTATATTTATTATATTATATCTTCATTATACTTATTAGCTGTAATAAATATGTGTTTTAAATGATTAACCATACACTTTATCCTGAACAGATTTGTTTGAAGTACTGTTTGGCAATTTAAAATCATCTCTCTCTTTGTCACACATTCTCACACACACACACACACACACACACACACACACACACACACACACACACACGAGTGTGCACATGCACATGTATGTTCACACACACATTATATATACAGTACAGAATTTAACTAGCTCATTCTTTTGTAAGAAACTAAGATGTGCTGGCATTTACTAACAGGAAGAAAAGCTAAAGAAGGCTGTAAAATATAGAAAGTGAAGCTCCTGACATAAATTGTCGCAATCAAAGTGGATGACATAAATCAAAATGTTTCACAGTGCAGACATCCAGTCCTCTGATAACGGTTTTTCTCAGCAGACAGGAGAAGACAAAGGAATTATGTCTCTTCCTCATTATATTTTTTTTTTAAAAAATAGGATTTTTCTGAAAAAGAAACATTTAATGAATGAATATTAATTTTCCTCCCTATCCCATCCACAAAAAGAAAGCTTTATAGTTTCTGTTCTTCTTTCTGCATTCTTCTGTTCTCCATAGCTGGAATAGCATGAGCAGAAAGAAGATTGTATTGACAGGATGCTTAGGGTTCAATCAGACAGCAGGAAAGATGTGCATCTGATTGCAGCAGATAGGGTTGCTGTGTTGGGAGTAAAGATGGGCACAAACAGCCGCTCCACAGTTCAGCATGGTTTGGTGTTTCAACTGCACAGCTTTTTCCGTGGATGCCCCGGCTTCCAAGCCCTGCCTCCTCTGGTGGGTGCCCAGAACTGTGTGGTAGAACTGTAGAACTGTAGAATGGCTATTCCTGCCTACCTCCAGTTGGAAGCAATTTCCTTTAAAGTGATCCTTCTGACTGATGAGAAATTGTTCCAGCTCAGCTCCCAAAAATAGTAGCCTTACTGATGGATCACAAAGGTCCTGCTTGGGCATGGATCAGAGTTAGCCTGGAACACTATTTCTTGTTTATCATGTGATTCCCTGGCTCAGACTGCACCACAAGTGGTCCAAAATGCAAGCTTTATTCCTTGCTTGCTTGCTTGATTTGTGTACTGCCCCCTATTAGTGCTGAAGCACTACTCTGGGTGGTTTACAATAGTAAACAACACAAAACAAGATAAAACTAAAAGTATTTACAATAGTAAACAACACAAAACAAGATAAAACTAAAAGTATTTAAAATGGTAACTAGCCAATAAAACCAGATGGCACTAAAGCAACAGAACCGAAACAAAATGGTAGACAAAAGGTGGTCAGCTAGGATCAGTGTGGAAAGCCTCTCTGAAAAGCCATCTCTTCAGTTGCCTCCTGAATGTCCACAGGGAGGGAACCAGGTGAAGCGCCTCTGGAATCTGGTTCCACAAGGAAGGGGGCTACCATGAAGAAGACCTAACTTCTAGTAAATGACTTACAGGTCTCTCCTGGGGTGGCCACCCAAAGGAGCCTCATGTGATGATCTGGTCAGGCAGATGACACTGAGGAAAGATGCCTTGACAAGTAGTGTGGGCCCAAATCATGGAAAGCTTTATATGTGTCAAGACCACCGGGGTCTTACCCCCTATTTGAAAACAGTGGATCGAGATGAGACGTCCAGTGTTCCGTCTTGCCCGATGAGACTTAACCACTTTCAGCCTGTGACATCAGATATGGTGGACAGAGTGCTTGACCACTGTTGTGCCACCACCACCTCCCTTGACCCTTGGCTGGTCTGGCTAATCAAAGCAGCCAGGCCTATAACATCTGAATGGGCTATGACAATAATTAATAGATCTCTCCAGGAGGAGACACTCATTAGGCCCATTAGGAAGAAACCAAGCTTGGTGGCGAACAATATTGGTAATTATACACCTGTCGCCAATGTTTCTTTCCTCCGGAAGATAGTTGAGAGGGTGGTGGCTGACCAGCTGCAGGCTCTTCTGGATGAAACCAATGCCACGGATCCATTCCAGTCAGGCTTCAGACCACGCCATGGCACAGAAACAGCATTGGTCGCCCTGTTTGATGGCCTGCTGAGGGAGGCTAACAGGGGCAAAATGTCTCTGCTGGTCCTCCTTGATATCTCAGCCGCCTTTGATACTGTCGACCACGGTATTCTCCTGGGAAGGTTCTCTGAGTTGGGAATTGGAGGCCTGACTCTTGCCTGGCTCTGTTCCTTCTTGGAGGACTGTCCCCAGAGATTGCAGTTTGGAGACAGTTTTTTGGCCCTATAGACCCTCAGTTGTGGGGTTCCGCAGGGCTCAGTCATCTCTCCAATGCTGTTTAACATCTATATGAGGCCGATGGGTGGGGTCATCAGGGGATGTGGAGCTTCGTGTCATCACTACACTGATGATACTCAGCTCTATATCTCCTTTTTCCCAACAACACTGGATGCTGTTTCGTCCCTTGAGCGCTGCCTGGGGGCTGTTCAGCAATGGATGCAGGTGAATGGACTGGGGCTGAATCTGGTGAAGACAGAGGTCCTTCAGGTGGGTGTCCCAGACATCAGTGGTCTGGGAAACTCCCTTTCCTTTGAGGGGGTGACTCTTACTACCAAGAGTGAGATTCGCAGTTTGAGTGTACATCTGGACCTGGTGTTCACCATGGAGACCCAGGTGTCGTCAGTGGTTTGTTCTGCACATTTCCAACTTTGGCAGATTATCCAGCTGAATCCCCATCTTGATGTGGGGGCACTCACCACTTTGGTCCATGCACTCCTAGTCTCACGATTAGACTACTGTAATGTGTTCTACGTGGCACTGTCTTTGAGACTGACGCAGAAACTTCAGACGGTACAAAATGTGGTGGCCAGACTTCTTACAGGGGTTAAAAGAGACCAAAACATTTCCTCCACACTGGCCACCTTGCATTAGCTGCCCATTCATTTCCACGTTGATTTCAAAGTTCTTACAATGACATATAAAGCCCTAAACGGTTTTGGATCTTGATATCTGGCAGAGTGAATTCTCCCACCCTGCTCTGCCAGAGTCACTCATTCCAGCCAGGCCGGGCGGCTGAGGGGCCTAACGCCGAGGGAGATCCGGAAGGAGAGAACGAGGAACAGGGCCTTCTCTGAAGTGGCCCCTCACCTTTGGAACAACTTGCTAGTGGAGATCCACTGGCTCCCTCTCTGGGTGTTTTCAGGAATAAACTTAAAACCTGGCTATTTGGGCAGGCTTTCCCTCCTGCCATATCTTAATTTCTTATACTTTGCCATCTTAGACCTATGATATATGTTTTTGGTTTTATTGTTTTTAAATTTGTAAACCGCCCAGAGTAGACCTTTGGTCTAGATGACAAGATAGAAATCCAATAAATAAATAAATAAAACCTTGAACCTGATCTAAAATGAGTAACCAGTGTAGGCAAGCCAGAAATGGGGTGATACAGCCAAATTTGCTTGCTCCAACCACCATTTTGGCTGCTGCATTCTGGATCTGCTGTAGTCTCTGGATCAACCTCAAGGGAAGCCCCGTGTTGAGAGCATTGCTGTAGTCGATCTGGGTGAGGACCAGCACCTGCACCAAAGTCCTGAGGGATCTCTCATCTAGGTAGGGGCAGAGCTGGGCAATTAGCCAAAGTTGATTAAAGGCTGATCTGGACACAGCTGTGATCTGGGACTCCCAAGAAAGAGCTGGGTCCAGAAGAATGGCCAAATTACGAACGTGGCCCCTAAATGGGAGGGCAATGCCATCCAGCCTAGGGACTATCCCGCACTTTGGAGGAACCCCCCGGGAACAAAATCTCTGTCTTATCCGGGTTCAATCTGAGCCTGTTACCCTTGGTCCATTCCAGTATTGAAGCCAGGCAGTGCTGAAGCATCTGGATGAAATCCACTGCAGAGGTGGTAGGTTGTGTGGTAAGAGAAATAGAGTGGTGTGTCACATATACCTGTAGGATCACACCCTTATTTACATAATATTTGATAATTTCTCACTCATGTCAATATATCTTCACTTGCATCTACCAGCCAAACTTATATTTTAAAAAAAATCATTTATGATGTCACTTTTTATAGAATCACAGAGCTGGTCCTGATCAAAGGGCTACCAATGCAGGTGTGCCTCAACTTACAAACTTAATCCGTTTTGGAAGATGGTCGTAACTCGAAATGGACATAAGTCGAAGCACCATTTCCCATAGGAATGCATTGAAATGGAATTAATCCATTGCGGCTGAAGAAAAAAAATCACCAAAAACCCACAAAAAAACCCCACAATACTGCAAGACCCATTGGAAATGTGATTAATCCATTCCAGCTGGGGGGGGGGGGGGAGAAAAGCAAGCAAAGCATACAAGACCCATCATAAATACAAAAAAAAGCAAAGCAGAAAGCAACCAAACCCCGCAAGACCCATCGGAAATGTGGAAAAACCAAAACTGAAATGCAAACAAATGCCCCAAGACCCATCGGAAATGGGGGAAATCCCAAAAAGCAAACAAACCCCAGAAGACTCATCGGAAATGGGGGGGGAACCCAAAAAACAAACCGTGAAAGACCCATCACAGCATAGAAACATAATCCCACAAACCACCAGTTCAGCAGTTTGGACCAATTTGTTTACTGCTGAAACAGGTGTTTGATGGTTCGGTGCTCTGCCCCCTCCAGTGGGCCCACTCAGAGGCAGTATCCTGGCTTCCCTGCCCGATCTCCTCTGGGAGTTGCTTCTGAGTGTGTGCCTGCTTGCAGGGGCCTGACACCGAACCAGTGACCACCTGTTGCAGCAGTAGATGAACTAGGATAAACCAATGAACCAGTGGTTCATGACCTAAACTCTGGATCATCAGAGACAGAGGAAAAAAATGAAGCCACATCTCTTTAAACATTTGCAAAAGGCTATTGCATCACCTTTCAACCATCTCTTCTCTAAGCTAGACATACCAATTGTATCAATTAATTTTTTGCATAATAACTATGAGAACATGACTGGGGAAATCTAGCAGCTGTAGTCCAAAAAAGGAACTTTTCCCATCTCTGAAATATACCCAACACTTTCCCCTCCTTCTTTTCCAGGCCCTTCATCATCAGTATTGCCTTCTTCCATGCTGCAGTTGACTGGGTACAAATCTGCCTAGAGATGCATATGTTTGCATGGGAAAGAAGTAGACTTTGGTCTACAAAAGTTCACAGAGAAGTAAAATTCTTAGTCTTTAAAGTATTACAATATTTTGGCCTTTTTCTTTTCTTTTGTCAGTTTGCACAGGAGAAAGAAAAAAGGGCCTCTTCAGGTTTCCTAGAGCATCCTTTACCTGTGCCAACCTTCCTTCAGTCTAAATTGATAGTTTTAGGGCTGTCATTTTCTTCTCACATTTTTCTCTTGACTGCCCCAGGAATGGACAGAGGAAACATCTTACTTTAGTTCCTGGCTGGGAGCGGGGTGGGCAGCCATGGCTCTTTGCCTCGTCACCTTAGTCAGCTAGAACTTATTTTTCCTATCTCAGTATAATTCTCAATAGTTTTTTTTTAATTTTCTGCAATCAGAAGTGTGATTTCATTCTAAATGGGGAAAATTTAGAATGATGTTTTGAACTGGAAAATGGTACTCCATCTCAGGTTTGACCAAGACAGAGTAGAATAACTTACGTTATTTACTGATGTGTTTGACTGATAGTCAAGTGTTAGTTTTCCAAAAACTGGAACTAAAGCCAGTTCATAATGACTAAAAACAAAGAAAGATGAAAACACAATTATAAGTTTCAAATGCATTTAAACAAATTATAATATTAAAATACTGTTAATTAAAAAGGAATATAAAAACATATATATTTGAAGAAGAAAAAAGAATGCCCATTCATCTAAAGTACCTTTCTTGGCAGCTACTCAATGGTCAAAAGATCATTTGAACAGAAAAATGTTTGTTAATTGCTTACTTTTAACTCTACATGCATTTAACCAAACAGTCTTGGTGGACATCCTACACTGGGAACGGGACCAGGAAAGTTCCCCTGCTTTTTCTGCTATTTTTCTCAGCAACACTTGCTACCAGAGACCATGACATTCTTCTGAACCTTTGGGCAGCTATGTGACTTGGGGCCACTGTTTTGCTGTGGTTTCAGTCCAGTTTGGTTGACAGTGCCAGGGGATTGCTGTTTGGCCCTGATCATTAGCTTGAGGCCCTATGGCTCAGTATTCTCTCCTATGCTTTGTAATATGTGGCCATCCACGTCTGAGAGTTGGGTCTCACCGTTATGCAGATGACACACATTTGTATATTTTAGTTCTCTACAGCTGCAAGGGAGGCCGTGGAAATCCTGAATCAGTGTTTGGACATATTGATGGTGAGCAAACAAATCGAGGCTCAATCTGGAACAAGATGGAGGTTCTGTTGCTCAACACACAGGCATGGCTGGGATTGGAATCTGTTCTGGATGAGACTGCACTCACTCTGAGTAACCACATTCATAGATTGGGTTACTCTTGGATCCCTCGTTGACTCTAGAAGGCTAAATGGCTGCTGGGGCCAGGAGCGCCTTTACCCAGCTTTGGTTATTGTTCTAGCTATGCCAGAAGGTGACAATGAGTCATGCTTTAATCACTTCCCAATTACACTTCCTCCTGTAACACGATGTATGTGAGGCTGCCTTTGAAAAGTGTTTGGAAGCTGCAACTGACTACCTGGAGATGCACGTGAGGATTTTGCTTCCACCATAGACACCATGCTGGCAATGATACAAATGTCAGTCCCACACATTAATTCTTACCTAGCCACTCAAGAAGTGTTTCATTCCACCCTACTGGTACACAAAATAGTTGGTCATGCAGCTGAAAGAACATAGCATTGGAGGAGGGTTCAGAGGACATGGTTCTTTTCCTCTGACATCACCTGAGACTTCCTGTTCAGTGTTTTACACACACACACACACACACACACATGATTGAGTTCATTTTCCCCACAATTTTCTGAAGATGCTGCACATGCCTAGTTTGCACTCTTATTAAAGTATTTGAGAGCAAATTTGTATGTTTATTATTTGGGAGAATGACACGAAGAAAGGGGATGCTTTGTACCAGTTACTATGTTTAAACAAGAGTTTGCACAGTTATTGGCCTATTTATCAAACAAAATGGAGAAACAGATACATGGTGAATAGATATAAATATGAGTAGATCTCAGTTATTACCAGAGGTTTTGCCTCAGAAGCAGGGACACTGTTATTCTTAGCCATACTGGGTTAGCTGTGAATTGTAGAGTTCTAGTCCTGAAATAAGATTTGGCTTTCTTTCTAATCAGCTTCAGTATGTGGCATGCACAGGAAATGTAATTTTCCCTTAATCTTGGGTAGTAAAATGCTGTGGCTGTCTTCCTCAAAAGTTCAGAACTCACAGAAGTGCGCTATTTTTGAATTAAGGAAAACATGGGAAAAGTATAATCCTAGAAACACCTCAATAGCTTACAAATGCTAAGGTATTCCTTATTAAGAAATTTTGCTTCAAAATTCTGCTGTGTAACAGTTAGGAATGTGAGGAATTCTCATTGAATTCCATGTTGCTGTTAATTGACTGGAGGGGACACCTTAATGATTATTTTTCACGGATGCATGAGGAATGTGTTGAGAATTTTGATTCCTCGTCCTCTGAAGTACTTCCACTCTGTTACTTCAGCACCATCAGACCTCAGCTCCGTTCCAACTTCAGCCTTGGCTCTTATGTGTTTCTTCCTCCCAGACATTCAACATTTACCTGCTCTAAAAACAATCTGGGCCCATAACCCTGTTGAGAATTTTGATTATACCGTGTATTTTCGTAACATCAGCAGAGTAAGGAGATATTGGTTAGCAGAGATACTTATGACACTATGACACTGAGAGAGTAAAACCAACAACTTAGTCTATTTACATATATACATAGAGAACAGACATTCTTCTGGCAGCATAGCATGACATGAAGCAACACACAGCATAGGAAAAAGTGATCTGACTTACAGCAGATAAAGACGTTCATTTAACACATGACTTATGTACAGTTCTGTGACCAATCAGAAAATACATTACTTCATCTTCTGTTACACCAAGTTTCATCATGTACTACAGCTGTACAACATTAAGTCTTAATCCTTGATACCCACACCTGAATACAATCAGTACAGTGACTCAGGTAAAATCAGCCATTTTACATTTAATTATACAACATTAATATTTAATATATTTTCATATCAAAATTTCAACAGAATGTTCTCACCTCCAGCACAAAAGAAAGACAAGAAGTGCAATCTTTTTCATCAAGGTCTCTGTGATTACAGTATTTATTTATTTATTTATTTATTTATTTATTTATTTATTTATTTATTTAATTTATATGCCACCCACTCTACCCAGAGGTCTCTGGGCGGCTTACAACAAACTGTCTGTTTGCAAAAGTAGTGTCATTCCTCTTTGAGAAGCAAATTGCACGCAAGTATGCATGTGACCCCTTACACACACATAGCAAGTACACAAGGGTGATTAGGTGACTGAAAGACACAATGAGCCAGTGCATTGTCTCTTATCCTTAATTAAGAGTTAATTCAACAAAATAGCAGGTATTAAAGTTTTGTGCAACCCGCACCATACTAGAATTTGTGCAAAAACTGTTCAGGACCTATCTCTCTCTTTTCTGGACAAGAAAAATAATTTCACATCTGTAATAACAAGTCACTCCCCTTCTTCCAATATGGTGACATGATTTTTTGTTTTATTCTAAAAGAGCTTTTTTTTAAAATGGTAAGGCGAGTCTGAGGGCACACCATGAAGTATTTGACTTAATTAAACATAAATCCTTACACATTCGGACACTATGGTCATATTTTACATAACTGAAAGAACTGTTTAAGTAAGTATCTAGAAGGCTTGAGTGAAGAAAAGCTTGAGACATATTTTACCTGGATTTTAAAAAATGCTCTCCAATACAGTATCTTATGGGAGGCTAATCCATAAGACAATAGTCAAATACACTAGTAAGGTGAGCTGCTTGATGAGATTAAGCTGTGGTACAGGTTTCTTTGCTGAATACATAGAGGGTGAGAAAACATGCAGAATGGCTACATAAATGTTCATTGTGGAGCATCTTTGGTTGCTAATCCTGTAAAAGCAGAGACAGGATTGCAGAGCGTAAATGAGAAGAGTGGTTTGGGTGGATGATCTAATCTATCCCCCATCCAAAACCCAATTAAATATGAAAGCAATATATGGGAGGAAGAGGAAAATGGCTTTATTGATATGACCTATCTGCAATAAGAATATAAGCCCCTTGCAGTCCTTCTTTAAATGATACTCTCTGAGCTCCTAGTGTGGGATTTGGGGTATGTGCCCTTCTCCTTGGATTTCACTTTTCAGGATTCTCCAAGAATTCCCCAGGCAGAGTTCTGGGAGTTCCAGCTCAAATATCAACACCCAGAGACACCTGTATTTCACTCGCAGGTACCATGGGCCTCATTGCCTGCTGCAATGGTTCCTGGGAGGAAGCTGCTGCATTGTTTTCTGGCCACAGTCATCTTGCTGCCTTTAAGGCTGATTAGAGGTTGTCTCCCAAAGAACTACCACATCCAGAAATCACCGCAATAAGAAATGGCAAGAATGCTGTACAGCCTTGGAGGACTAACAGGTGAGTGAAATACAGGTCTCAATACATATGAACCTGTGGGCTGAAATTCTCCTTGGAAAATTCTAAGAGTTGATGTCCTAACACACACACACACACACAAATGACACTCTTCTAGAGAGATATGCCACCTTATTCCATCATGGCAAACATTTATCTGGTTAATATACCTTTCATCCCAGTGGTGTGTCAATGTGATATTGGCTTGCTGTTTTGCTCTCTATTCATCCTATGCCTGCCAATTCTGGTTTACCACCAGAGCCTAAGGTTCAAACTAAACAGTACCATTATCACATTGTTAGAGGAAGAGACACCTTTTATCCTAGCACTAGCTTGCCTCAGTCAGGGTATTGCAATTTGGCTTGGGTTTTTCCCCCCTTAAGGTTGGTCATTAAGAGTTAAACATTCATTCACAAGGCTAGTTGTTAAAGGACAGAGCTTTAAAGGAATTGTCTGAACAGAAAACTTAACAAAGCATTCCCCTTAATGTGTAATTTGACCTGCAGTGTCACTGCTAAACAGAATTGTTTGCTAGGTTTAATAAGATGATTAAACAATTCCTGTTTATTACTTTCACATAAGATGTCCAACCCATGAATACTGTTAATCCCATTGCTGCTTTGCCTTTTACAGAAGCACAAAAAAGGAAGAACAGCCATTTGACAACTCTTTGCTCCCCCCCACCCCAATAGTGGGCATAATATAAAGAAACCAGAAGTTCTTTGTGGTAGTGTGCACATCTAGGCATATAGTTTTTGCCATCAATGGCCTTCTGGACAGCTGAACCTCATGTAGCAACTTCCACATTGAGAAACACAATAGAATGTTGGTAAGCCAAACCAGAGAAATAGAAATTCTACTAAATTTTACCTAAATAAATATTTGAAGGGGTTTTCTGCATACTTAACATGGAGAGACAGCTGAGGAAATTCAGTTGATTCCTCATGAACAGGCTGACAAGAACTTGCAATTAATTAAAAAAAAAAAAGAATGTGGGAGGATGAGAGTTTGTTTTGTACCATAGACTAACAGATTATAATTGTCTGATGTCATTTTCTTAAATAACCCAAAAGTAACTACTGTATCTGATTACTTCTGAGACATTGTAAAGCAGTTACTTTTTAACAAAACAGACTAATAGATTATAATATTGATGTCATTTACCTATGTAACCCAAAAGTAACTATCTGATAAAAGTAATCAGACACAGTGAAGCAAAAAGTTACTTTTCAACCAATTGTAACTATAATGGCAACAAATCAGGGATCTTAACACTATAACTATATTGAGTAACATACAAAATGGAACTTTTCAAATTCAGTTTCATATACAGTGGTGCCTCACTTAGCGATGTTAATCCGTTCCGGAAAAAACATCATTAAGTGATTTAATTGCTAAGCGATATTAAAAAGCCCATAGGAACATATTAAAATGCATTTAATACATTCCTATGGGCTAAAAACTTACCCTAAAGCGAAATTCCTCCATAGCGACAGCCATTTTGGGTGCCTCTAAAGCGAGGCAAAACAGCGGTGGCCATTTTGTTTTTGCGGTGGCCATTTTGGAACTGCCGATCAGCTGTTTAAAAAAGTTCGCTTTGCCATGATCGCTTCCCTGCGATCATGGCAAAGCGAATTTTAGCCATAGGGGACATCACTAAGCGATCGCTCCAGCGATGGCCAAAAATCCATCGCAAAGCGATTTCATCGCTCAACGGAGCGATCGCTAAGCGAGGCACCACTGTATAGAAATTAATTTTGAATGTTTTTGCAGACAACATGAAAGGAGCATTTGTACTGTGTATATGCTGTGTTGAAAGGGAGCGTGGCCAGTAGGGGAAGGGAAGTGTTGCAGAGTGGAAGATCAGAAGAATGCCAGCATTCTTCTTCCTGGTCTTAAAATAGGAAACATGCTCTGCTTTGATATGAGATTCACATATTGTTTTATTCAGTTCTACTGTTTGCCCAGGGCAGAAAGGAAGTCCTTAATAATTTAGTCTTACAGATAACTCAGAATCATCATAGCAGAGCTTTAGGCTTAAACCAAAGCTATTCATGGTCTGAACTTCGCATTGCAGTTTTAAAATTAATGACTTTGGGAGCAGAAATGCATTTCATATATCCCCCCCAGCTCCCCCACCCCAAACAATATATTTATATCTATAGATCAGACCATTGGGGCTTAGATTTATCTTTTTTGTTACTTTCAGAAGATTGTGAAAGATGAAATTAAGCTGCTGTGACTAGGAGCTTGTGAATAGTGCTTGTGATCTCAGCTTCCCTGCCAGTCTTCCTAATGCTGAAAGTAAATTACTTCTCATTTGACAGCCAGTCTCAGTCACACTGCAATCATCATCAGATCTCTTAGACAAGGATCTTGCTCCCTGAACATGTTCTATGCAAAGTTTCTCTGATTGGGTTCCCTCTATGGTCACAGATAAAGCCGAAGCTCAGAAGATTGTACAGTAACTTTTTAGCAGAAAAATGCAATACATTAGTCTCTGTGCAGTATTATCTGCATTGCTTAGGAAAAGTATCTTTTTAGGAATTCAAGTCCCCCCCCAGCCAGCATAGCCACTCGCCGTGCTGACTGAGGCATTGTGGGAGTTCTACTTTTAAAAAAACACAGCCTTCTTTGAGCTCTGATCATAGGCTTGGATCTGAAAATGCTGTTGTGTAAGCAGAAGACAGTGGTGCTCATGCTGGGCTTTCCTCCATCTACAGTCCCCTTGCCTTCAGATATCTGCTCTTGGAGGCAGATCCTTGAACCTTCTAAAATCAGATTTTTGGGAGGGGGGATTGGGTGGGGGATTGGCAATCTCTGGCAACACCTTTTCAGAATCCAAGGCAATGCTTGGCCAAGGAATTGTGTGACACTAATTAGAGGCATGCAGACAAACAAACAAACAAGCAAACTGCCTTGCCTTTTAGCCCACCTTAGCTCACAATATTTCCATCTAGAATTAATTTCTTCCTGAATTGGGCTAGAAGACAGATTGTGCCCTGCAGGCATGAGGCTTCTGTTTACTTTGTCTAACAGTCTAAGTGGGGACGAGGTGTGAATGGGCTGTGCTGGGGCAAAGGTTGCCCACAAATGCTGGCAGAAGACCCAGGTCCTGTCAAAGAACCAGCCTAAGTTCACAGTGTGCGGATGCTGTCATGGCTGAGAGGTCAGGGGCTGGAGATCAGGACAAACTAAACCTCCAGCTTGAATTCTATGTTAAGAAATCAAGCAAGTTCAGATGACATTACTGCTCTGTACCAGGCCTGAAGGTAACTTTCAAGGAAGTGAATTATAGAGATAACAAGCTAAGCAGAAAGCAGGAATAAAATGGAGATGTGGATTTTGGAAGTAACCTGTAAATGAAGTTGTTGAAGGGCCATAAAGACATTGAGAGAGAGAGAGAGAGAGAGAGAGAGAGTCATCGAATTCCCAACCTCTGGCTCCGCAGCCAGATACCTAAACCACTGGAGCAAGGACTGCTTACTTGGGCTGACTGTTCTGTACTCATAGGTATCAAACCATATGCATGTTAGTAGTAGGCTACTACTACTCATGTTATTTGGGATCAGTCAGTATTGGTGTTCTTTAATGCAAGAGTGAAGAAATGCAAGGGATCTTAGAAATAATGCAAGAGATGTGATTAATGCAGGAAATGCAACAGAACTTTGTATTCCTGGAAGAGAAAATGGTAGCTTAGCCAAGATCCTGTCTTCATACTGCTACAGTAAGGTGCTACATCGTACTAGTTACAAATGGCCACATCCATTAAGATATTATATAATGCAACATTAAGAAGAACTTAGCATCCTAATGCTGTGGTGCCGCAGTGGGCTTATTCTCAGAACATAATTCTCTTAACTGGAAGTGTCTCAACCACTCTTCCACACATTCGGACTTCAAGGCGGTCCTGCTCTGATAGGCTGTCATACAAGTTCAGTGCTGGTGTCATCACACTACTCATCATGCAACACGTCTGATCACATACTTGGGTTTTTAAAACTTTTAGCCTTTTTGACATGGGGCTGCATCTGCTGACATGCCCCATTTCCACGTTGCTCGAAGTTTTGGCACTACCAGTTAGAGCCATGGCTGAAGCAGAGTCACCCCAAGTAACCAACAGAAGGGAGCAGCTGGCTGTCTCTCTGCCAGTAGATTCTGGGTGCTGCAGAAGGACAACAAATTGCTAGTTATTTAAATTGCCATTGCCTTTTTCTCGCTAGATATGGGACAAGGTGCTTGACTGATTACTTCCTGAGCCAAAACAGACCTTTCTTTGAGTACCCTGTAGCTCAGTTTGGGTGGGTGGGTAGTAGCACTATTTCAAACTCTTCCTTATGTTGCAGTGGTCTTGGACCTGCAATCTTATCTATTCTGCAACGAGGGTAGACATTGAGAGTTGCCCAGAATTCCCAAACCATCATTGCCGGCCCACCTGATGCTAGAGGAGGAGGTGGAGGAGGAGCATCGCTTTTCCCATTCTCTGCTGCAGCCATGCTTTTCTTTTGTTAAAAGGAATCCATGGGCATTCAAACCAGTCAGAGGGAACCAGACTATGCCAGTTGCAGGGCAGGCCCATATGGTTTGGGGTGGCTTGGGGCTAGGAGTGCTCCCGGATTCACAAGACCTTCCAGTATTCACCCCGTGGACCCAGACATAACTCTTTTTACATCTGCCCAACATCAGACTTCTGACATCAGATCCCATCCCAGGGATCATAGGACAGCATCTCATAGAATTATAATTAAAAATAAAATAAAATCCAGAGAACCATTCTCTTTTTGAGCCTTTTTCTCCATAAGAATAACTTCCCTCTTCCATTCTGCAGCATGCTTGGAGAAACATTCCAGCATCTGTGTTGCTAATCTCCTGATAATACCAGTACTAATCATATCCAGCACTTTAAAGTCATAATGAATGCACAAGTCCCACAGATTAATAATGTCATGTCAAAATATTGCTGTTAAGATATATAAACTTAGAGCAGCTGGGAAATTTCCATCAGATTAGCTGTATTGTTTCTGATTTGCCTTTTTTTTTTTTTTGATGAGCCTGTTAGATGAACTGGAGCAAGATTACAATCACGATCATTTGCCAGCGTTTGAATACTCACTTGAACATCTTCATACTCTTGTTCCATATACGTATTTTCATCCTAGGAAAATCAATTCTGTTTAATCCTGGTGTTGCATGCTAACATTTCTTCCCAAGGCAATTTAAGTAGTTTCGTCATAACAATTGCAACCCCACTGGGAGCCAAAAAAAAGTTGCAGATTTAAATACCTGTTATTTTAAGAGTTGCTAGGAAATTTGCAGTATATAAGCACAGTTGTGAGAGGGAAGGGATGCAGGTGATTGCAAAAGATGAGGATGACAAAAGAGAACTATTGGTGTCTCTGTACTCATCTACTTTTATTTATAAGCATATAGAAAGAGCACTAGATAAAGAAGGGCAATCCTACATATGTTTTTAGTCCCAGGTAAGTATAGTGGTGCCTTGCATTACGACGTTAATTTGTTCCAGTGAAATCACTGTAGAACAAAAACATCGTAATGCGAAAATAAAAAGCCCATTGAAACGCACTGAAACCCCTTCAATGCATTCCAATGGGCTGGAAACTCACCGTCCAGTGAAGATCCTACATACGGCGGCCATTTTCGGTGCCTGTGCAGCGAGGAATCCATCTGAGAAAACAGCGGGGAGCCATTTTATTTACCCGGTGGCCATTTTGAAACCGCCAATCAGCTGTTGGAACATCGTTGTTTTGCGAAGAATCGGTTCCCGAACCAGGGAACGATCATCGTAAAGTGAAAAAACCCTATTCAGACCATCATTTTGTGATTGCAAAAGCGATCGCAAAAACGTCATCGTAATGCGGTTTTGTCATAACGCAGGGCAATCGTAAAGTGGGGCACGACTGTATATATAGGATTTCAGCTCCCTCAATTTACCAGCAAACGTTATTGATAATGGAGAATGGTGCTGTGACCCTTACATGCTGGTCTGGCAATTCTTGGAAGCACTTTATCAAATTTCCACTACTTCCCAGTTCACTCAAGACACCATTATGCCACTTGCCTTTTTTTTTAACTACTGAGAACCCAGAGCAATTAGTAACAAAACACAACCAGCTAGATTTGGGCATCCTTCTGCTCAGAAAAGCACCATCATTCTCCCCCCCCCCCCCCCGTGTACCTGGTAATCTTTAGTGTTTAGTTCAGTTTTCATCTCTGAAGACTTAAAACTCTTCCTCAGTGTGAATTCAAGAAGGCATGGTTGGTGGGAGACCCATACTCCTAGAACACCTGGCTTTGGATGTCAGATTTTGCTCCTCATCATTCACCCTAGCCTAGTACTACCTTGCCATGCTCAGGTACTTACTGCTCTTCCTGTCCTCTTTGGGTTGGAGCTGCAGGCCCTTACCTCAATGTGATTGCAAGCAGAAAATCAGGAAATATAACTATACAATCATTAAGCCTCACTTTCCTTTCACTGCCTGATGGAATGTTGTTTTTTTCCCCCTTCTGCGTCAGATTATACAGTAAGCAAAAGTATATTTCCTCCTCTTTCGGCACTAGGTGATGGAGACATCAGACAGGCAAATAAAACCATGCTATCATTCAGCAGAACAATTACAAAACAAAAGCAAGCTAAGTTGCCAAAGGCAGGTTGAGGCAAGTGCTTCTTAGAATAAACAAACCATTTTTTCCTCTTAAGGGTATACTGCTCCAAGATACATAATCAGTGTTTCATCTAATGAGACCCTTACTTTTTCTGCTTTTGAAGCTTTCCAGCTTCCTCTCCTCCCAGGATACTCAAGCATCACCAGGTACTCGCTCTTGGTTTACTGCCATCTGGTCCATCTATCCCTCTTCTTCTCCCTCATTTCTGGTATAAGCCTTCAATAATTTATTTGCCAGTTCCATTTCCCCTTTACTTTATCAATAAACCTCTCCTCTTCTTGAAATAACTTTGACCTCAATCTTTGTTTCTGGTTAAGCAGATATATTGTGCATCCCCAGAGTTTTGTGGTTGTTCATAGCTATGTTAGTTGTCAGTCTATTGGGCTGGCAGCCATCTGCCCTGTAGTGGAATGGATGGAAGGAGGTACCTCTAGCTAGCACAAGACTACTTCCACCTTGTTAGTTATATTTCAGGTGACATAATTTCCCAAACATACAAAATTCATTTCAATGTTATATGGAGATATGTGCCCTGAACAACTATGATATAAGTGGATGAAAGACAAATAATAAGGATATATGTAGCATTGGAAACCTATATTCAGCACCCTGTGGTCCCCAGCTACCAGGACAATGGAACCTTTTCCTGAACCCCATCCTCCATACCCAGAAATCAGTCTGAGAGGCTTTGTCAGTCTTCCAAAGCACATTTTGGCGGTGCAAGAATAGGCTGCAGTTAGAAGGGAGATTGTTTCTTCCATAGGTGGCTTGTAGCTTGTATTTTGGTGAGTTATTCCTTGCTTAGTCATAAGTCATGTATGCTTCCTTCCAGTTTCCTCTAGAGTCTATGGTTCCATCAGCAGAGGTACCTCGGTGGAACCTGCTCTAAATGACTGGGCTGATAATAATAATAATGAAGGTGATGATCCAAAGTAGATATGTTCTACCTAAAATACTTCCCCTTGTAGAACCAGGTAATCTGAATATTACTCAAGAATTTTGGCAAGTCTTTGAGACTTTGGTACTGAGTCCCAAGCCCCCAGTCTGAATCCCTATTAAAAACAAGCTCTTTTCCCCAGAAAAAAAGGGGGAGGTGTGTGGGTTCCGAGTTGCACATTGAGTCCAAGTCATTGAAAAAGAAACCTGACTCAAAAAGTCACTGGTGCAACTTAAGTCTGACTTGGCAATGAATTCTGTGACTCAAGACTCAATCCCTGATATTACCAAACTTAAAAATCCACTGGTCCAATGTAGGAGTGCAGTAAATGTAGTTGCATCTTCATTTGAATTCTGAAGTTGGTGTCTTGTGGGCAGGCTATGAGTTCCAACATTCCTCACTAGTGTTTCAGCACCACTGAATGTGTTCTTCTCTTTTCTGCATGGGTGAGCTTTGAGAGATAAGCCCAAATGATGACATGGCAACATTGCATCCATTTCCTGTCAAAAACAATGTTTCAGGCTTAAATACTGATGTCAACGCAGAGTGATGGGAATGCTGAAAAGATGAATATTTCAAAGCACCTATTGAATCATCGGAAGAGGGTTTTTTTCCCTGCACTGCCAAAAGAAAGACAGTACTTTTGACTTAGCTCTAACATCAATAAAGCTCTGTGTAACTTCAAACAGAACCAAGAATGAAGTAAGGATAGCAGAAACTTTTAGTGGAATCTTTGAACTAAAAATTGGAGAAGACTGTGTTCCAATTTGGTCAATATTATACCTGGTGAAGTATAAGAACAGTGTCTAGGTTTATGGGGAAATAAACCTAGGGAAAATACAGCTCTCTCAGGTGGCCTGAATCTAACTTGCTAGTGTTTTGGTGAAATAGTTGTCAATGGTTTAGTTTTTATGCAATGATTTTCCAGAGTTTAAAATAATCTAACAGGTCTGTTTCTTTTTTACTTTTTAAACATGGGTTATTGTATCATGGACATCAGATGGCTATTCATGATACAATAATATTAAATTATTTTTTTATTCTACAAATTTATATACACCTTAAGAAAAAAAGGTTTTCCAAACTACTGTACATTATAGAACATTCACATACTTATAAAAATGTGATAGATAGATAGATAGATAGATAGATAGATAGATAGATAGATAGATAGATAGATAGATAGATAGATAGATAGATAGATAGATAGATAGATAGATAGATAGATAGATAGATAGATAGATAGATAGATAGAGTTGATCTTTATATAAAAATACACATTACACATATACCTAAGTGAGTACCCAGACAATGATTTAACATGTTTAGACAATGGAAAGCCAACACAGGAGCACAAACTATATCTTCTAGAAAACAGTAAGAACTTTCTTTCGTTCGTTTGTTCGTTTAGTCGTTTAGTCATGTCCGACTCTTCGTGACCCCATGGACCAGAGCACGCCAGGCCCTCCTATTCTCCACTGCCTCTCGGAGCTGGGCCAAATTCATGTTGGTTGCCTCGGTGACACTGTCCAACCATCTCATCCTCTGTCGTCCCCTTCTCCTCTTGCCTTCAAACTTTCCCAACATTATGATCTTTTCCAGGGAGTCCTCTCTTCTCATGAGATGGCCAAAGTATTGGAGCCTCAGCTTCAGGATCTGTCCTTCCAGTGAGCACTCAGGGTTGATTTCCTTTAGAATTGATAGGTTTGTTCTCCTTGCAGTCCAGGGGACTCTCAAGAGCCTCCTCCAGCACCACAATTCAAAGGCATCAATTCTTTGGCGGTCAGCTTTCTTTATGGTCCAGCTCTCACTTCCATACATCACTACAGGAAAAACCATAGCTTTGACTATTCGGACTTTTGTTGGCAAGGTGATATCTCTGCTTTTTAAGATGCTGTCAAGGTTTGTCATCGCTTTCCTCCCAAGAAGCAGGCGTCTTTTAATTTCGTGGCTGCTGTCTCCATCTGCAGTGATTATGGAGCCCAAGAAAGTAAAATCTGTCACTGCCTCCATATCTTCCCCTTCTATTTGCCAGGACATGATGGGGCCAGTGGCCATGATCTTAGTTTTTTTGATGTTGAGTTTCAGACCGTTTTTTGCTCTCTCCTCTTTCACCCTCATTACAAGGTTCTTTAATTCCTCCTCACTTTCTGCCATCAGAGTGGTATCATCTGCATATCGGCGGTTGTTGATATTTCTTCCGGCAATCTTAATTCCGGCTTGGGATTCCTCCAGTCCAGCCTTCCGCATGATGTGTTCTGCATATACATTAAATAAGCCGGGGGACAATATACAGCCTTGTCGTACTCCTTTCCCAATTTTGAACCAATCAGTTGTTCCATATCCAGTTCTAACTGTTGCTTCGTGTCCCACATATAGGTTTCTCAGAAGATGGATAAGGTGGTCAGGCACACCCATTTCTTTAAGGACTTGCCATAGTTTGCTGTGGTCCACACAGTCAAAGGTTTTTGCATAATCAATGAAGCAGAAGTAGATGTTTTTCTGGAACTCTCTGGCTTTCTCCATAATCCAGCGCATGTTAGAACTTTCTTTACCTATTGATAAACTGGAGTTGTGTACAAGTCTGTATGGCACTTATTCACATCTAAATCACCAGATAGTACATTCCACTGAATATGTGCCTTTTTTTTGAGTTGGAAAAGAATAGGATTGCATGGTTAATCTCAATTGTTTTCAGTTTTGAAATATTTACCACCTTACATATAGTAGACAACCATTCTTTTTAAGTAGGAATAAAAAAGGAACTGCTACTCAGTTTCTTGGCAATCCATAATTTCCAACCAGCAAATTCCAGACCAATTCTTTATTGGTTCATGCTGTCCGTTGAGAAGACTGAGCAGGATCATTACTGGATCATGAGATAGAGAGAACTGAATCTTCTTTGAAACTGCACAGAAACATTTATTTCAAAACCACTGATTAATAAGCAATGCTGGGGGGAAGAAAAGAACCTTTTGTTTCTCTCAGTTTCCAACATGGTATTGTCATCTGGATGAATTAGGTAAACGTGGACCTCTTAAGCATATAATACGTCTGCTGGATATATAGGATGATAGTTGTTGTGGGTTTTTCGGGCTCTTTGGCCATGTTCTGAAAGAAGAACAACCTTCAGAACACAGCCAAAGAACCCAAAGAACCCACAACAACCATTAGATCCTGGCTGTGAAAACCTTCGAGAATACGATATATAGGATGCTTTGCTCTTTCTCACATTGGGTTAATTAGAATATATCTTGGAACCATTCCCTTTTTGGCCACCCCAAATTCCTCAGCCAGCATGGAAAATTATTCTAGAAGACTGATCACATGGAGAAATAGATCACAGTTTGGACTGTTTGTGGTAGGGTGCGATCTATTTCCCAGTGACCACATGACGGATGGGGAATTGAACTCCTGCCTGACCCCAATCTGTGCCTCAGGCTTCAGGCTTCTACTTTTTAGAGCCAAGCTGAAACCATTTCTGGGCATACAGAAGGGTTGCTTTAAGGGAGATCACTCCCATTAAAGTGACCCTGTCTGGTGCACTGTCTGATCACACGGTAGCTTTTTGAAGTTCTAGCTGACACGCATGAAACAGAGATGGTATGTTGGCAATCAGGCTGCCATCCAATCAAGGATGGGTTAAGAGACAATGTCTAACAAAATAAGGGCAAATGACTTGTGGCATCTTACTGACTAACATAGTTTTTTTTTGGGGGGGGGGAATAAGTCTTTTTTTATTTTTGCTTTACCTGCTGAAACCAGCTAGTATAGCCTTCTCTCTTTTTAATAAAAAAAGGTACCCATTGAGCCTCTTCTGAAATGATCTCTGTGATTATGGTTACTTTCATTTGCATTTTAAAACTTAAGTCTTGGAATGGACCACTGTGAACATTTGGGATATTTGTTTTATACCTTACTGTACATCAGTACTTGTGTGCTTATTTTTCAGAGAAACATATGTCTCTGGTGCATTTAACATGTCCCAGCTATAGCACCTTGTCTGAACTGCAAAAAGGTACTGAGCAAACAGAAACAGTCAAGATGCTGAGGCAGTTGAATAATACCAGAGTTCAGCCCTGATGGAGAAGAAAGGTCATGGCCAGGGATGTCATGTTAGGAGAGAGAGAAGTCCTCACCCCTCAGTCCCCACATCCAGGAGGCACAACGCCTTAGGCAATCCATTGTGGGAATCATAAGGTGGAATAAATACAGAATACAGGTTTCCAGCACCACCTCAAATCACCAGATAAAATGATATGTTTTGGGGAATGGATAACTGGTTATAATGCCTCCCTTCATGAACCCATCTCATGATTTGCCATCACAGACTGCTTTGAGGAAAAGAGCTGAGCCCTACTTTTTGCAAGAGGCCAAAGAGAAGGTGTGGGCTCCACTGCAAAGGAGAGAGCTGAAGATTGTGCACTTCACCTCTGATAGATGTAGAATAGCCATAGAGAGATGCATACCTGCTCCTCTCAGTGACTTGGTAAGAGTCTCTGAGCGAAGAGGATCAATAACTAGCACTATTTATTTATTTATTTATTTATTTATTTATTTATTTATTTATTTATTTATTTATTTATTTATTTATTTATTTATTTATTTATTTATTTATTTATTTATTTATTTATTTTATTTATATCCCGCCTATCTAGTCGATTGACCACTCTAGGCGGCTAATGGGACTAGTGGGCCTTCCTTTATCCTAAGGTCATGGATAAGCCCCATATAATGGTAGAAATTAAGGTGGGAACGAAGTATGTAATCAATAGAGGAGACAGGTTTTGTGAGCATTCAGAAAAAGTGGTCACGATGGTGGGCATTCTTGGCCTAAAGCAATGGGGGAGACTTTGCAACTTGGTTTACTTTGAGAGAAACAAGCAAAATTTGGCTCCACCAGCATTATGCCACATGCCACCACTGCCTCATGATTTGAGCAGTGAAGTAGCCACGCATAGGGTTAACGTGCTAGGATGTGGGGATGAAGGGTGAGTATTATGCATCCTGAAGTTTCATCTGACTTAATGTGCCCCTAATTGGTTTTCAAGATACATTAAGTGTGATATTTAAGGACTGCTCTACTATTAGCATTACTCCCTTGGGTGAATTTCCATAGATGAACCAGGATTTAAACTCAAGTCTCCTGAATCCTAGTTTGCCACTCTAGCCACGGCACCACACTGGTACAACTTCACATATAGGATGCTGGTGACACATGACAGAGTGGTGGTGGTACACCACATAGTTGGGCTGCTGGATTTTGGTATGCCAGTGCCACTGTAAGGGAGGTGCAGAGCAGCAGAGAAGAAAGGAGACATTTATTCAAATGATGTTGGGTTTGCCCATGTGTAATGTTATACTATGAAATTAAATTCAATATAAAGTGCCAAAATCTGTTTAAACAAGTGGAAGGGATATCATGTAACCTGTAGTAGCTAATTACTACTAATTAACAAGACACCACTTGGATTCTTGATCATGTGCAAAGTCACGTAGCTTGTGTGCAGTGCAAAGCATGACAATTAGCCACTCAGAATGGTGTATTTCCCTTTGGTTGACATAACTATGGAACAGAATGGTTGTGGTGGTAAAGATGAGGGGTACAGAAACCAAATTCTAGGTTATTTTTATATGCCTCCCTTCAAAAATGCTGGGTTTAGGGGCCAGACCCCTGTGTTATTCAAAATCAATGCATAACTCTTATGCCTCCTAACAGAGGGGGGAATCAGAGGCACCATACCAGGAGAGGGGGCTGGCTGGGCCACCACCATTGGTCTGGAGATGCCACACCAACGACAACAGGGGCCTCAATAAGCCCTCATATAACCAAAACAAAAACAAAAAAACAAATGAACAAACAAACAAACAAACAAAAAGCACAGTTAGGACCCGTGTAATTCAACGAAAAAGTATACTTTCCTTTAACAGAATAATGCAAGACCACAAAGACATTGATTTTTCTAATAAACTGCAGACCTACATCTGTGCAACAAAATCCTTTAAAAAAAAGGAAATATAATGTTCCTAATCTCTAAATTCATTATACCTAGAGAGAGAGAAATTAATAAAACCAGAAATTCTTTCAAAAACAGTCTCCAACTTAAACTGTCCTTTCTTGCTTTTAAATAAATAAATAAATATACACATATATATTTTTAAAAGCCCTTGGAATGTATTTTATCATCTGTCAGTTTTGCCCTATGATATGTCCTCTTAAATTGGATCTGTAAGCCCTTCATAAAGTTTAATAAATCTTCAGCATTTCACCCTAAGGAAATTATATTAAAAACCTTCAAATGTGAAGTTGGGCCCGCAGACACACAGCGCTGGGAATTATATCACCATAATCAGCTTGTAATGAAAGCCTCTGTCGCTGTTCTCTCCCAATCATAATCTGCCTGTCTTTATGAAAGAAAAAAAAAAGGAGGGAAAGAAAAAAGAAAAAAAAGGAGGGGGGTTGTCTGGTTCATCTGCAAGCTTTAATTGGAAGATGTCTTCATTTCATTCCAGCCTACTGGGATAATAAGTCAGCCCTGTGTTTAAACACAGGCCCTTGCTGCTGATATTTTTTCATTTAGTAAAGCATGTCTCTTTAAATGATTTAGCAAATCATCAAGAATGCCAAGCCTCTGTGATTGGCAGCTGATTGCTAGTGCACCATTTGCATGACATTTGTTCTTCAGCTAAGAAAGCTGCAGCAGGTAAACAAGCAGGCCCTGTACTGGCTCCCTTTGAGTCCCTTCCTGTTTATTTTCTCATAATCAAATGACATTTATGGAGAGGCAAATGCAGCTGCACATATATGGACAAAAAAAAGTAATCAGGCTAAACATGATGACTTCATTCAGGTGATATTTTGATTAGGGGAAGGACATTTTTATGACATAGGATTTCTTCCAAAGAAAATCAGTCAAATTTCATTTTATAATCTCTAGCTTTTTAATATAAAGGTTGGGTTCCAACAATAGACTGCTGGTTGATGGCACCATGAGGATTTGATTACAATATGTAGGATCAAGGAAGAGGTCTCTTCTGGTTTCTTAATAATAAAGAGGGACTTTGGGGCAGGGGAAATAAAACAAGGAACTACAAGCTGTTTCATTACATCTGTAGAGGTTTCCCAAAAGAAGACTTCAAAAAAGAAAGTTTCTGGAGAGTCCTCTGAAGTTTAAAAGTCATAAAGCTTACATATTTGAGTTTATTACAATGGCCAACATTTGGGAGGAGAGAAATGTACCAATAAACATAGGATTCACAGGATCCCTTCATGTACCATTGATACAACAATTAGTGAAATACTTCTACAACAACCAGAGATAATATTTGCATACTTTGACCTGCTAGCAGCATGAGAAGAAAATCTAGAAGCTGAATGTATGTGGCTTGTGTTAATCTTTCACCGAAGCAGAAATCACATGAAGACTGTTTCCAAGGGAGATATGATAATGCTGAGTTCAAGCCATATATATTGCACAGTGCAGAGAACTCACTATTAAGCTAGCAAAAATATCAACTGTTCAAGATTTCGAATAGTTGGAACAGCCCAGTTTCTTTGATCAAAACCCTGTTCTCAGCACGTTGACATCTTGGCCATGTGTAATCAGCCCTCTTTGGACCTATTCCATGTGAGTTATCACAGATTAAGACCAGAGTGAACCCAGACCAATTCAGGCATATAAGTTCATATGGTTCTATCACATTTGTACCTTCTTTATGATTAGACTGTCCCCAGGAGAAAATTGCATGTGTAGCCCTTGACAGATTTGCTTTCTTGTGGACAGACTCATTCATGGAACAACTGGGTTTAGTGTGAGCAAATAACAAGAAAAGCACCTTACAATCATTTGGAGTATATTGAGAGGGGCCGGTGGAATGGTTCAAGAAATGGCTAATCCTGAAAAACCTGAAGAAACATATGACAGTTATGTCAAAATGATTAAGGTGGAGTATAATACTGAACTTAGGTGGAATTTGTTCAGTGTTCCAAAAGCAACACACACTTTCTTTTCCTTAGCAATTGTGGCAAGCTGAAAACAGCTGTAAGTTCAGAGGAGAAGAAAAGGAAGAGCATGTTAGTTGAAATATTAGCTGCAAGTCAGTTTACATTCAGAAGCCTGTGTTATGCTCAAGAAGCAGGAAAGTACACAAAATATGCCCTTACCCTGAGGAAAAAGTACTCTATCAAGCAGTTGAGAATCACAACAGGAAATTCTCTAGTAATTTTTACCCCACAATCTAAGCATATTTAAGAGTCTGGCAGATTCAATGTATGCTACTTGTAATGTGTACTTAGCTGTTTGAACCATCCACACTAATAGAAAAGTATTAGGTTTGGAATTGTAAAATATTTTGTAGATAATTTTAGAGCAATAAATTTGACAGTTCCTCCCAACAAGAGTAGGCTTTCTGAATCAACGGGGCTTACATCATTGTTGACTGACCAAAGTTTCGTTGGTTGGTTGGTTGGTTGGTTGGTTGGTTGGTTGGTTGGTTGGTTGGTTGGTGGGTTGGTGGGTTGGTGGGTTGGTGGGTTGGTGGGTTGGTGGGTGGGTTGGTGGGTGGGTGGGTTGGTGGGTGGGTTGGTGGGTGGGTTGGTTGGTTGGTTGGTTTAATTTTAAACCTCCCATCTGGCTACCAAGGCCACTCTGGGCGATTTTCAAAAGCAGTAATAAAAACAATAACAGAAAACCAGAAATAATCAATAACAACCAAACAAAATATAAGAGCAAAACAAAATAGATCAAGAAATAACATAATAAAAGCATGGGGATGGTTGAATGTTAATTATTAAGATCACTATTGTATCAGGATGTTTTAAAATCTGGGAAGGCCATGCTTTTAATGATTTTTTGAAGGTGCCTAGTGATTCAGTAGGTACATTCTGATGGGGATTTGCAATTGGATTTATTCCAGTATTATTGACTTTACAGAAATAAGGAGCTGCTCTGCTTCCTAAAATAGTTAAACAAATGCAAGAACTAGGCATAGTGTATTTTGGTAATATATAGATGGAGTAAATTGCAGATCAGTTTATGGACTTGAAATCTACTGCATTATTAGGTACAATAAAGACTTCTTAAATCTGGGGACAAACTGAGATGGACAATATTTTAGAAGCATCTTTGGTGTAATCCTCAGGCATAATGGTCTTGAAAAGCAATACAGAAGAGGAAAAGTTGCCCCAGATCAAGGCATTTTGCTGCCTGTGATAAAGATCAAGATGGATGTTGAATGAATTGGCAGTTGAATCTTTAACCTTGGTGAAAGCAAGCCACATATGTTTACTTAGGGGCCATAGGGTTGGGTTCTGGCCACAGAAGACAAACAGGTCTATTCTTTGAGTGGGCAGGGAGGTTCTGTGGTCTTCCAATCTGCTACTCAGTCTCCTAATGGTAGAACTGACCCTAAGAGCTATACACTCATTCTGTAAGTCACTTGCATTAGAAAGACCTAGCAAGGCCAGGGATTGCTGAGATGCAGATTAGGGTGGGAGATGGGAGACATAGCAAGCAGGGGAAATGCATGCAATTTCACTTTTTGAGCCCACCTAGAGAAGGTTTTCAAGGCACTTTATTTTGTGACCATCCCATATTTGTGTAAAAGAAGAGAGATTAATATGTGTTGTTATTCTAATTTTTTTTTATTGTTTTAAAAATATTGATCAGGTAACGGAGCTAATAATAAAAATAATGATGATGGGTTAATCAGATAATCATGAAGATTAATGAAATAAGAGTTCATTCATTAAAAACTCCAGCTTTTCACACCTCCTTCAAGGGCTGAAGGAATCATTTGCTATTTCAGCTGCTAATATCAATTCAAAGGATGCTGTTAAGTGCTTACCCAAACAGGTGAAAACTGGCATCGTGGTAAATCTAGTAACTTATTCCAGTGGAGGTGAAAACATTTTCAGGCTTCTGAAGCCTTGTAGTTGGGCAATAAATGTTAGTTTAACATCTTAACATTGGGAAGAAATTGGTCTGAACACTGAAGGCTTTTTAATAGAAATGACTTTCATTCTACATTTGAAAGAACTCTGAATTGGCGCCAATAATGTGGATTTGGCATTCCATTCTCTTCCCCCCCCAAATAGAATTTAGCCTAGTCTAAACATAACCTCTATGCAGCTGTCAGATCCTTAAGCATTCACATAGCTCTAAATTGAGTATATCTGGACTTAGCTTCAAAGGGCAAACTGATGTCGTTGTGGCACTGAGTAATTCTCTGATTGCAAGAAAATTTAATTTTGATAAACAGCCAAAAAGATATTCCAAGTTTTTCAACATGAAGCAACATTTCCTTTTTTTAAAGGGTGTTTATTTTTAGCAAGCAAATGGCACAGCTTTGGTGTTATGTCCAAATGATGGAAGAGACAATACTTCTACTTCTTGGCCCACAGGCAATTTCTTAAAAGGAGCACAACCCTCTGAGGAAAAAATAGTTTCCTCCAAAATAAAGCTGATGCCTGATGTGTCTTCGACATGTGCTACCATCGATGGCGCAGCTAAGTAACTTTAGAATGGGAGATGGGACCTTCCCATTCACAGAGGTTCTTCATCTTTTCTGTAGAAGGTCCTGGCATGAAAATGAACATCCTTAGCTACAAAAGGTCACAGCTATCCTGTGGAGGAAGATTTATCCACATATTACTGGCCTTCTTGCTAACCAAAGATAAGCCCACAAACATTGAATAAGGGGTCCATTGCAAGGCCAATCTTCTGACAATGGTGGTGGTGAAGAACTCATTCATCAGCGTCACCATTGCATCTGCATTGAGCGGAGGCATTTCCAGTGGTCAAAGGCCAGTGGGCAAAGGCCCTGGCTCACAAGAAGAGAATGGCTTTCACAGCCCATTGTGGACAACTCACATGACACATTTTAGACAAAGTTGATCAGATTCACATTGACCTGGAAGCTGTATTGGATATGGGCCCTGTCGCTATACGTTTGTTTGTCCAGTGATCTTTCTTTGTCCTTGTCAGAATCACCACAGTAAAATTAATAAATAAATGTACAACATGCAGCTCCTTGGGAATATTTGTGACAAGCACTATGTCCAGGGGACACTGGTCATGGAATTTTTGTTTCTTCTGGACTGCAATTTGGATAGTCATGGGAAGGGTAGTTGTGTTGCCCATTTGACTCTGTAGAGACCACCTCTGTCCCATGATTCACTCTGGGAACCCTTCCATTTCCAGCCTCCGCTTGGGGCAATTTCCTCCTTCTTTGATACCAGGTAATGGATGGGAAGATCATGTATCAGTATTAAAATGTCTCCTGTAGACATTTGTTTTTGGTTGTTATCAAAATAAGTAATAAAATATATTGCAATATACAAATTTCAAATGCTGATGATTAAAAACAGTTAAGAACCAGTTGAAAACACAATAAAAAGACAATATAACAGTATATGGCACTCCCCACTAAAACTCATGTCTCACTGAGCTATTGAATTTCCAAAGATCTAATGGAAGGATGATGGGGGGTATCAATCTAGCCTCACTTGGGAGGGATTTCCATAACTTTTGCATGACCACCAAAATGCCCTCTTTTATCGCTTCACCAAGCATTGCTGCAAGGGTGACAGGATCAAAAGAAGGCCTTCCCTTGGGGAACTCAAAAGATGGAGAGAATTATATGTGAAAAGTCCTTCAGACACTGAGCCCAAGTTATGTAGGGCTTTATAAATCATAACAAGGACTTTGAATTGAGTCCAGAAACAAATAGGAAGCCAGTGAAACTGTTGTAACATGCGAGTCACGTGATCATTGTAATCACGTGATTCATTGTAGTCCTAGTCACCAATCTAGGTGTGGCCATTCCCTTTCACTGGAAGCTATATATAGCTAACTCTTTGACATTGTCCACATAATTTCATAATTCCAACGAAAAGATGGAATCCTTTAAAAATCAGCATGCTCCATTTAAAAGAAAACAAAACTTTCACTGCAAGACTTGTAAGGTATTTTATTATCCCATAGAGAATTCTAATGTAGAGGGCTAGGGTTCTGTGTACAGTATTTCTGTTCCTAGGGATAATTGTGAAGTGAAAGGAAAGTCTGATGCTGCAAAGAAAAATACCGCAAAGGAACCTGGAAGGTAAGATCTATGAACCTTGGGAAGCTGGATGTGGTCAAACAGGAGATGGCAAGAATAAAAATTGACATCTGGGGCGTCAGTGAACTAAAATTGATGGGAAGGGGCAAATTCAATTCAGACCATTATCATATCTACTAGTGTGGAAGAAATTCAGTAGCCCTCATAGTCAACGAAAGAGTGGGAAAAGCTCAAAAATGAGAGAATGATTTCAATACGAATCCAAGGCAGACCTTTCAGCATCACAGTAGTCCAAGTTTATGCACCAACCATCAATGCTGAAGAGGCTGAAATTGACCAATTTTATGAAGACGTAAGACACCTTCTAGAACTGACACCAAAGAAAGATGTTCTTCTTATTATAGGGGACTGGAGTGCTAATGTAGGGAGTCAAGAGATAAAAGGAACCACAGGTAAGTTTGGCCTTGGAGTTCAAAATGAAGCAGGGCAAAGGCTAATAGAGTTTTGTCAAGAGAACAAGTGGGTCATCACAAACACTCTTTTCTAACAACACAAGAGTCGACTCTACACATGGACGTCACCAGATGGGCAATACTGAAATCAGATTGATTATGTTCTCTGAAGAGAAGCTCTATATAGTCAGCAAAAACAAGACCTGGAGCTGATTGTGGCTCTGATCATCAGCTTCTTATAGCAAAACTGAAGCTTACACTGAAGAAAGTAGGAAAAACCATTGGGCTAGTCAGATATAAAGGTAAAGGTAAAGGTTCCCCTTGTCAATTTTTGTCAAGTCGTGTTCAACTCTATGTATAATCTAAACCAAATCCCTTATGAATACACAGTGAAACTGAAGAACAGATTTAAGAAGCTCAATTTGGTGAACAGAGTGTCTGAAGAACTATGGATGGAGGCTTATAACACTATACAGGAGGCATCAATAAAAAACATCCCAAAAAGGAAATGCAGGAAAGCAAAGTGGTTGTCCAATGAGGCCTTACAAATAGCAGAGAAGAGAAGGGAAACCAAATGCAAGGGAGATAGGGAAAGTTACAGAAAATTGAATGCAGACTTCCAAAGAATAGCAAGGAGAGACAAGAGGGCCTTCTTAAGTGAACAGTGCAAATATATAGAGGAAAATAATTGAAAGGGAAAAACCCGAGATCTGTTCAAGAAAATTGGAGATATTAAAGAACATTTTGTGCAAAGATGGACATGATAAAGGGCAAAAATGGTAGGGACCTAAGAGAAGCAGAAGACATCAAGAAGAGGTAGCAAGAATACATGGAGGAATTATACCAGAAAGATCTGGATGCCCCGGACAACCCAGATAGTGTGGTTGCTGACCTTGAGCTAGACATCCTGGAGAGTGAAGTCAAGTAGGCCTTAGAAAGCATGGCTAACAACAAGGCCAGTGGAGGTGATGGCATTCCAGTGGAACTATTTAAAATCTTAAAAGATGATGTTGTTAAGGTGCTACACTCAATATGCCAGCAAATTTGGAAAACTCAGAAGTGGCCAGAGGATTGGAAAAGATCAGTCTATATCCCAATCCCAAAAAAGGGCAGTGCCAAAGAATGCTCCAACTACCATACAATTGCATTCATTTCACACACTAGCAAGGTTATGCTAAAAATCCTGCAAGGTAGGCTTCAGCAGTATGTGGACTGAGAACTCCCAGAAGTACAAGCTGGATTTCGAAGGGGCAGAGGAACTAGCGATCAAATTGCTAACATGCGCTGGATTATGGAGAAAGCCAGAGAGTTCTATAAAAACATCTACTTCGGCTTCATTGACTATGCAAAAGCCTTTGACTGTATGGACCACAGCAAACTATGGCAAGTCCTTAAAGAAATGGGAGTGCCTGACCACCTTATCCATCTACTGAGAAACCTACATGTGGGACAGGAAGCAACAGTTAGAACTGGATATGGAACAACTGATTGGTTCAAAATTGGGAAAGGAGTACGATAAGGCTGTATATTGTCTCCCTGCTTATTCAACTTATACACAGAACACATCATGTGAAAGGCTGGACTGGATGAATCCCAAGCCAGAATTAAGATTGCCAGAAGAAATATCAACAACCTCACATATGCAGATGATACCACTTTGATGGCAGAAAGTGAGGAGGAATTAAAGGAACTCTTAATGAGGCTGAAAGAGGAGAGTGCAAAAACTGGTCTGAAGCTCAGCATAAAAAACCTAAGATCATGGCCACTGGTCCCATCACCTCCTGGCAAATAGAAGGGGAAGATATGGAGGCAGTGACGGATTTTACCTTCTTGGGCTCCATGATCACTGCAGATGGTGACAGCAGCCACAAAATTAAAAGATGCCTGCTTCTTGGGAGGAAAGCGATGACAAACCTCGACAACATCTTAAAAAGCAGGGACATCACCTTGCTGACAAAGATCCATATAGTCAAAGCTATCGTTTTTCCTGTAGTGATGTATGGAAGTGAGAGCTGGACCATAAAGAAGGCTGACTGCCGAAGAATTGATGCCTTTGAATTGTGGTGCTGGAGGAGACTCTTGAGAGTCCCCTGGACTGCAATGAGAACAAACCTATCTATTCTGAAGGAAATCAACCCTGAGTGCTCACTGGAAGGACAGATCCTGAAGCTGAGGCTCCAATACTTTGGCCACATCATGAGAAGAGAAGACTCCCTGGAAAAGACCCTGATATGGGGAGAGTGTGAAGGCAAGAGGAGAAGGGGACGACAGAGAGCGAGATGGTTGGACAGTGTCATTGAAGTAACCAACATGAACTTGACCAAACTCCAGGAGGCAGTGGAAGACAGGAGGGCCTGGCGTGCTCTGGTCCATGGGGTCATGAAGAGTCAGACATGACTTAATGGCTAAACAACAACAAAGTGATAGTTGTGATGTCAAGCTACCAAAGAAAGGCAAGCTAGTGACCATTAGAGTCCTTCACATTTTTCTTCTCAATATTGTGGCTTACTGAAAATGGCATGCAGCATTTTTTTTTTTTACTGAATGCATTATATTGGCTAGGAAATAAATAAATGATTCACCCAAAGGCAAAAACTAGGGTTAGGATCCTATGGAATGCTGACAAACAAAGCTTCACAAGTGTACTTATTCTGACTCTTGGCGATCAGAGAAAATCTTTGAGGCGTCAGCAGTGGCCAGACCAGCCTTGGATTCTTCTTACATCTGGAAGTTTCCAGACCCACCACCTTGGTTAATCCTGGACCATCTCAACTCTTAGGGAGGCAGAGCAGCAGCTGGAGAACCATTCCCATGGTTAGGATTCTGCTCTAACCCATTTGTGGAGCTTTTTGTTTGGAACAAAAGAAAAATGGCTGTGCACGGCAGATGGCCGAGACTTTTGGACAGTTGACACAGAGAATGTCTCTGTTGTAGGTTTAGTTTTGTGTAGGTTGTACAGCAAAACATGGCTCCTAGAGATTAAAATGCCCCACTCAAGTACCCAACGGTTAAAGAAAATGAGAGACAAAATGTCTGCTCCACGATGGCGCTGCGCTGCTGCGGCAGGGACGCTTTGCCCTCCTGCTCAGAAAGTGGTGTCATACAGGTAACACCGCTTTCGGAGGGGACAGGAGGGATGGAGCTTTTAAAAAGGCTCCGTCCCTCAGGCTCAACCTCATTGCCAGTTGAGTCAGCAATTCCTCCCGCCCACCCTTAGATGAAGAGTGAGATCAGCTGGTTGCCTCTGGAGCCAGATGAGAATTTTTGGCTGGCATCCTGACTGGCCTATGGTTGCAGGTGCGTTTTCGCCCATCCCATTCTTAACTACAGGGGTGTGGCATTATAAATGTCCATGTAAATATTGTTTCGTCGTCGTCGTTTAGTCGTTTAGTCGTGTCCGACTCTTCGTGACCCCATGGACCAGAGCACACCAGGCCCTCCTATCTTCCACTGCCTCCCGGAGTTGTGTGAAATTCATGTTGGTTGCTTCAATGACACTGTCCAGCTATCTCATCCTCGGTCGTCCCCTTCTCCTCTTGCCCTCACACTTTCCCAACATCAGGGTCTTTTCCAGGGAGTCCTTTCTTCTCATTAGATGGCCAAAGTACTGGAGCCTCATATCGTTTAGTTTAAGTCATTACCGATCACAGCTTCGGGGAGTGCAATGAAAAAAGTTGGGTGAGTCCATGGTTGGCACAGGGTGCCAAAAATTAGGACATCTCGCTGGCAGGTCAAGCCTATCAGCTGTCAGATGAGAGGTGTCTTATATGGAAGGACCTCCCTGCCAGCTGCCCATTTAGGGTCACAAGGCTCAGTGGGATGAGCTGGTTGGAGGGGTACCATTTCACAGAGCAACTGAAGGTATGCTATTCAGCGGACAGCACATTTCAGTAATAGGCGCTTGCCTTGCTATAGGAAGCGTCTGGAGATCTAGGATTATACAGACATTAAAGAATATCACACTATTGTAGGCCCCCTTGTATTTGGGGGGATGTGATTTAAATAGTTAATAAAGTTAATTGGGTTAAAATTTGTGGCCCAAGTTTTAACCCAACAAACTGTGTCTCGTCTCATTATTTCCGGGCTGGGAGGGCAAAGGAAGAGAACCAAGATCCTCAGAAAGCTCAGTTCTGTGGCCCTATAGCATAGTCTACTCTTTTTTTCTGCCCATCTATTGAGTCTTATCATATATACACAGTCCCAATATTTATATGATTCCTTTAGAGATGCTTAAATGTTGCTAGGCTTGAAAGACACGATCCTGTGGATGATTGTTTGCTACAACACAAAGACAGTGTGCTATTCAATGGATTTCAACTTGTAAGGCAAGACACATGCTAAAAGAATTGTACTGGAATGCCCTATAGATAATTCCACCGTCAGTGAAGGCTCAGAAGTATAGGATAAACATTACATTGATCAAAATGCGACCTAACTTTTTACAGTCAAAGATATACCCACTGTCCCAATCTGCTTCTTATTCACTGGGGATCAATATGCTAACAAAGCAAACTATATTTTGTGTATGTAAGAACAGTAACTGGCACTTCTGCGCTCACCTGTTTTTTTTTGTTGTATTTTTTTTTTAATAAAGAACAAGGAAGCTATTGTGCTTTCCAATGGACAGTTCAGTATATAGAGACCTTTTTCATGCACATTTCTCTTCTTCTTTTGCTCTGGTGATGGAAAGGGAATAGCAACGGTGCTGTGCAAGCATCCTTCCTCACAGCAGGAACGTCAAGCCCCTACAAGTTACTTCTGTTTCCCTCCAGTGTATTTAATGTCTACTGATACACAGCCAAAATGACATCTTCATCTCCCCTGCAGCCTTGCAAAAGTATGTTCAGCCTCTGCCTGGCTCTCGCTGAGACAATAGATGAAGACATGTTTGTCCCTATTGGAGTAATTATAGTATGTATGGTTTTGTGATCCAGTGCATCAAAGGTGCACTGTGAAAAGAGCACCTCTATTTAATCCTCTGACACAGGAGGTCGGTCACCTAATTCTCTCTCTCTTCATAAGGATTGCAGAGTGACATACTTCTTGATGGTCCACCCATGATCCATAAGAAAATGATGTCTGAGACCGTGATCATAAAGCTATAATAAAGCACTTTTAGCATTCTCTTCTTTCCCTCCTAATGTAAATAGCCTCCTTTCTTTTCATCTCGCATCAATGATGTAGACATACACAAGTAGTGATCGGTTATAATTTGTGTTAGGTGGAGGAGAAAGAGCAGAAGGAGCATGGGGATTTTGAATTGCCCTCCTCTTCTTCACAGCCAATTTGCAGACTTTTCTGATGGCTCCCACTGAGATCAGCTTCTACGAAAACATCATCCTTCGGGACCTGGCAATGAACCTTTTCCAGCAGTACAGACTGACTGGCCAATGCACAACAACTCCGTCATGGACTGATGAAATTGCTAATAGCTTTTTCTGTCAACTCTACAGGGTTGCAAGAAACCTCTCATTACTACACCAACCAAAGCATTCATTTCTGTCTTCGACTGATGCAAAAGTCCTCTGACCGTTTATCACTATGATCCCCTCATCCCTCTCTTTCAATCTTTACGCAAGCTGTTTCTCAACCTTCATGCAAACTTCAAGTTTAATGTATTCTTGCTTTTGTTAATTCAAAATGCAACCTCTACTTCCTCTCTTATAATATCATTACTTCTGCAATCCCCTTCTACTGACATGAATTTCCTCCTCTCTTCTCTCTGTACCCCCAAAAGTTCCCTATTCTCTTCGTTTTGCTACCTCCCTCTTTCCGCCTTTTCAACGCACACCTATTATAACAAAGTGATTTCAGAATCCTCATAATTCATCTTACTTGCCATCTTCCTCTCTCATGCCTGATTTCATAGGATAATTATCCCCATGTTGACCACATCCTATGTTCCACAAAGATCACTATACGTGTCAAGCAATAGTGGGCTGCTGTTCTAGAAGTACAAAACAGACAGGTAGTAGGTTTCCTACCCTGTCCAATTCCATAAAATACTACTTTACTGGTTGACAATTTTCCTTTCATCTCTCCTGACTGGACTTTTTAGGACTCGTGAATAGGCTATCTTCCAGTGGACAATCCTAATGTCCATGCATTTTTGCAATAAAAAAGGGCAAGTATTAACCAACTGATTCTCGAGCGCATCAGTGGTCATAAGCAGTGCAGATTAAATCCAAGCCATGCTGCTGTTTTTAAAACAGTTGAGATAGGGTGTCTGTCTCAGCTCTTTGAAACTCAAATTCTTCTTGAATCTGCATTAATCAGGGCAGGTGATGCTCTTCAGCAATCAGAAACACATGTTGGATACCTATCAAGGAAAAAGAAGGTATTTTAAGATGAGGGGAGGGAAGCACTTCCAAGTAGAACTAGAATGATTCCATTTTGGAGTGATGACTGAAAAGTCTTCTGCCTTCTTTGCCCAATTCCCTTTTGCATGAGGTCTGGTGGGTGTTAGTTATATTATTAGTCTTAGCTTCATTTTCATTAAATAGAAAAGACATTAAGGACCTATGTTTTTATCCCTTGTATCATATTATGCTTGACTAAAATGATACTGGAAAATTCTTTTTTGGGTGTGTAGTGGATACATTTCCTTACTATAATAAAAAAATAATAAAAATCATCATCATCATCATCATCATCCTTTTGGAACTATAGAGCTGGAAGGGACCCTATGGATCATCAGTGTGCCTCCTTGATAGGACCTATCAAGGAGGTACAGTGGGGAATCTAACCCCCAACCTAAACCACTAACCAATTTGGCAGTTCATTATGTGATAGCTCATTCTAGCATTATATCAGCAGAAGTAATCATGCTGCATATTAAAACGGACATTTTGCACTTCTTTTCAGTTTTGGTGCTAACTACAATGAATTCTGTGCCTATGAAACCCTGCTATGCAGAAAAATACAGTATAGTGAAATTGGTTTCAGAAAAGAAGGAGAGCACAGTATGAGATATTATTAGACTGGAACTCCCATAAGCCACAATCGGCAGAGGAAATGACAAGGGGTTATGGAGTTGGAATCCCAATAGCATTTGGGTGGTCACAGTTGTCTGCTTCCAATGCAAGGTATGGGACCTGCCAGTACAAGCAGGTTTTATTTGATGTGGAAGTTAGTCTGAGGCTAGGTGATATGCCTGAGAGAGTTTGATGCATCCATAGGACACAAAGGAAGAAAAAAAAAGAGTTGGAATCTTATCCTTTTTTGTGGAGATGCATTGCTGTAGTCTGTGAACTGTAATTATCAAAAGAGAGAGAAAAATATTAATGGGCTTTCACTTTTCTCTACTAAAGGAAGATTACATCAAAAAGAATGTACAAATTGTAAGCTGAAAGTGTAACTGGTTACTTCTGTTATGAAATATTTGCTCCTTAATATTCACAGACATATGAGTAGATTATATAAACACATTTGTTGATATGGAATTTTATTTATGTATTCATTCATTCATTCATTCATTCATTCATTCATTCATTCATTCATTCATTCATTCATTCAATCTGTATACCAGCCATCTGGCTGCCGAGGTCACTCTGGGTGGTTCACAGCATAATAGACAATAACACATTAAATAATAACCACAAAACCATATTAACAATACAGAAAATCAAATAAACATATCAATCAATTACATTAAAAAGAAAGACGGCATAAGGGCAATTAATAAAGGCAATAAAAACAAGATGACAGAATTTATAACTTAAGAGCTGAAGTTTTAGAAGAGGTAGTCATGTTGGTCTGTGCAAGCATATCAGGCAAAAACCAAACAAACAAACAAACAAACAAACAAACAAACAAACAAACAAACAAACAAACAAACAAACCCAGAAATCTCTGGTTTGTTGGATATTTTGTGTGAAGGAATGCTGCAACTGGACAACTTGAAGAACTAAGACTGTGTCAGTTTAATAGTTTGTAACTCAACAGGGTGGAGGCCTTAGATACAAGCCCTCTCCTCTTTATCATACTGCCCTTTCATCCCTCCCCAGAAAGATCAGGACCATACCCACCAGAAAGACCACTGTTAACAACAGAAGACTGTTAAAAACTGTTCACGACCCATGACTGTGGGTGGAGAAGGACGGCATAAGTGGGATTTCACACATACGCACACACACCTGTCCTTTGCCCACCTAATGAGCCTATTCAGACCAGGTGGAAGTGAAACCAATTTGGAGGATATATCAGGGGTTTCCTACCAACTCTCCAGTACAAGCTGGATTCTGAAGGGGCAGAGGAACTAGAGACCAAATTGCTAATATGCACTGGATTATGGAGAAAGCCAGAGAGTTCCAGAAAAATATCTACTTCTGCTTCATTCACTACGCAAAAGCCTTTGACTGTGTGGACCACAGCAAACTATGGTAGGTCCTTAAAGAAATGGGAGTGCCTGACCACCTTATCTATCTCCTGAGAAACCTATATGTGGGATAGGAAGCAACAGTTAGAACTGGATATGGAACAACTGATTTGTTCAAAATTGGGAAGGGAGTACAACAAGGCTGTATATTATGCCCTGGCTTATTTAACTTATATGCAGAATACATCATGCGGAAGGCTGGACTAGAGGAATCCCAAGCCAGAATTAAGATTGCTGGAAGAAATATCAACAACCTCCGATATGCAGATGATACCACTCTGATGGCAGAAAGTGAGGAGGAATTAAAGAACCTTGTAATGAGGGTGAAAGAGGAGAGTGCAAAAAACAGTCTGAAACTCAACATCAAAAAACTAAGATCATGGCCACTGGTCCCATCACCTGCTGGGAAATAGAAGGGGAGGATATGGAGGCAGTGACAGATTTTACTTTCTTGGGCTTCATGGTCACTGCAGACGGAGACAGCAGCCATGAAATTAAAAGATGTCTGTTTCTTGGGAGGAAAGTGATGACAAACTTTGGCAGCATCTTAAAAAGCAGAGACATCACCTTGCCAACAAAAGTCTGAATAGTCAAAGCTATGGTTTTTCCTGTAGCGATGTATGGAAGTGAGAGCTAGACCATAAAGAAAGCTGACCGCCGAAGAATTGATGCCTTTGAATTGTGGTGCTGGGGGAGGCTCTTGAGAGTCCCCTGGACTGCAAGGAGAACAAACCTATCAATTCTAAAGGAAATCAAACCTGAGTGCTCACTGGAAGGACAGATCTTGAAGCTGAGGCTCCAGTACTTTGGCCATCTCATGAGAAGAGAAGACTCCTTGGAAAAGACCTTGATGTTAGGAAAGTATGACGGCAAGAGGAGGAAGGGACGACAGAGGATGAGATGGTTGGACAGTGTCATCAAAGCAACCAACATGAATTTGACACAACTATGGGAGGCAGTGGAAGATATGAGGGCCTGGCATGCTCTGGTCCATGGGGTCACGAAGAGTTTGACATGACTAAACAACTAAACGATGATGACCAACTCTTCTCAGAGTGAAGGAGCTACTTGGATGAGTAGCAAAACTTTTCAGCCTAATAAGAAAGAAGTTGCCATGACTCAACTTCCAGATACAGTAACCTGGATGACTGAGAATCTTCACAGATATAAACCACCACTTAGTACTTCATATCTTAAAAGCTATAGAAAGGGACATCATAAGTCAGAATTGATCTGACAGTGCATAATTATCATTAATTATTACTAGGTAATATTCTGACCAGGCAGTAATGCAGGAGTAGACAGCCCACAGTCTGGAAGTTACAGAAGTATCACTAAGTGCTCTACAGCCCTTGCGATTCACAAATCCACCCACACCCATTTCCTACTGATTTCATGCATTATCAATTTGGCACCTCTTTGTGCTGTCAGCACGGAAAGCGCAGTGTTTCAAGATCACCAGACAAAGGGGCACAAAGAAGGTTTTCCAATGTTCCCAAGGAGGAAAGAGAGTTGTTGGAAGGTGTATCTCTTGATATGTAAGACATCAGATGAGGCCCCAGGGACAAAATGGTTGCAGGCATCCCTGGAATAGCAGACAGGGACTTAGATTGGGGAGAGCCAGCTTCAAATTCCTACTTAGTTGTGAAGCTCACCAATAACCTGACAATAATATAAGTTTTAATGCCACTTGACATCTCACTTTAAGAAAAAAGATATGACTGTCTCTGAATCATGTGAAGCAAAGGATGCTACCTGTTTGGCATTTATCCTGACCATGAAGTCATTACTCAGATACCACAATGCATCTTCTCTCAACAGTAAAATGTTTCTGACAGTGCAGCAAAGCATAGAGTGGAAAGAAAATCACTCTCCCTCAAGATGAGATAAATGACTCTGATTTACTCCTAATTAGGAGAATAAATTTATTTCAAGGAATGTTTGTTTCACATGACCACAAATTGCCCGCTCACCTCTGGAATTGTTTTCTAAGATAACCATTAGAATTCTGTTATATTTTACAGAAAGCAACGTGAAAATAAGATTTGGAATATGTAGTCAAGGTATAAGATGGTGAGCTTACCATTGTCTTATGTTACTGTTTAATCATTTATATTTCTCACCATATATACTGACTTTGACTCTGCTTTGTTCAGGCTTTGCAAAAGCATCTTCCATTCTCAGCAGAATCTCTGATCAATGGTCTTAGTCATCTGGACTACTGAAACCTTCTTGTATTCTATTATTTTACTATTGTCTGCTCACATCTTTCCAGCAGTTTTCTCTCAAAAGTCCTTCATTCCTCTAATTCTTCTGATCATAGGACAACCCTCCTTTGTTGTCCATGCTGGTTTCCTCTCCACTCTATGATCCAGCACTACCTCCTGGACCCTGTTTTCAAAGCTTTCCAGAGCTTTGCCTTGCCCTTTATACGCCAGCTCTTATATTCCCAATATCTCTCTGCCTATGAGTTTTTTAATCTCCCAGCTTCACCACTCTCCATCATCCATAGGTCTCCTGACCCCCTCAAAATATTCCACTTTTTCTCTTGCAGTGCCACTGCCTCACAGAACGCCCCTGTGATTCCACTTCTTTTTCTTTAAATCCCCCCTCAAAGCTTATCTCTTCTACTACAGCTTTGGCAGAAACTGAGCCCAAATGTGTGTAACTGAGACAGTTTAGTATTGCTTCCCCATATCCATTTGCCTCCGCTTGTTAAAAAGTTGAGATTGCAAGCCCAGAGATGGAAAAAGTTTCCTTTTTTGGAAATCAAGCCTTGGGATGCCATAAGTACCACAACCTGTGGCCTTGCCTGCCTCCCAACCTTGGGTCCCCAGGTGTTCTGGTTTGTTGGCATTCGGGCAGTCCCTGTCACAGATAGTGGTCCCTGTGCAAAACTGCAAGACAACGGCAACCTGGAGCAATGACAAAATGGTCTAGACTTCTTTTTTCTTCTTTTCTACTTTATAAAATTAGAATCAAATGTTATTTTTAGCGTAGTTTATTATTTCTCGGCAGAACTGTGTTCCATGGTGGTGGGTGGGGTCCCTAAGCCTTCACATTTTGAACACTGACAATCAGTTTTGAAATACTGGGAAATGTGGGCTGGAATGGGTTGAGTCTACTCTTAATTATGGCAGCTCTTCTAGCTATTTTTCATTCACTGAAATAAAATAATGGGAAAAACACTCAAGCCAACATTGGTAGCTAATGACATGAAAAAAAAAAATATAAATCAAAGGGTATGATTTCTCACATTGTAGGTATTTAATGAAAAAAAATTAAAGAATCAGTCCTGTTGAAATATTTTATTTTACCATAAGGTTATAAACATTCCAGGGTTGGAAGCCTGTGCCACTGTTACTTATATACAATATGTCCTTGGTTATGGTGCCTGAAGCCCCCATTTTGATAGGTTCCAAGCAAAACATCCTTCCCGAGCCAATCATCAGCACTCTGGACTTGACAAATCGATCACAGCCATCCACATCTTGCCCCAGTTGCCATAAATAAGCTAAGGAAAATCGCAATATGAATAGCGAACCGAGAGACAATTTATTATATGAAATAATGTGTATATACAGGATTAAAATATTTTGTGCCACATTTAAGCCACATTTAAGTCAGCTTCTGCAAATGAAATAAATGCTTAGGAACATGATCTTAAATACAGGTTTTTGAAAGGAAACCTTTTCTTTTCTTTTTAAAAAATTATATATAGCCCTAAGGCTAATATTAATCCCTGCTAATTTCAGACTATTTTTTGTTTTTAAACATCATCATCACCATCACCATCATTAAAAAAAAAAAAACTCCAGGCACAGTCATTTTATAAAAACATTGACTGGTATTATATAACAGATACAAATTTTAACCAAAAACCTAAGGTGTATCTGTTGAATATCAATGTAGTATGTATCCTGTTCTTAATTCTGCCATTTTTGTAGCTCTTGATGGTGTGATTTCTGAGATCTGCAACTGCTTTTAAAACTGTGTGAAATTTCTTGATATTGTTTCCAAAGCCCCAATGACTACGGGGACCATTGAAGTGTGTTTCTTCTAGAGGTGAGATGTCTCAGTTGCCAGATCTCTGTACTTTGTCAGTTTTTCCAATTCTTTATTTTCAACTCTGCCATCCCCCAGAATTGTAATGCCAATGATCCAGACATTTCTTCATTCTATTACTACTATGTCTGGTGTGTTATGTTCATGATGTCTGTCTGTTTGGATACGGAAATCCCGGAAGAACTTGACTTCCTCATTTTCTGACACCTTCTCTACCTTATGTTCCCACAAGTTTTTGGAGGCTGGTGAGTTGTATTTTTTTTTTTTTTTGCATAATGACCAATGCGCTAACTTTGCCACTCTGTCATGTTTAACTTTGTAATCTGTGCAGTCTTTGGACATTTGCAGATGAGGTGTGGCACAGTCTTCTTCTTCTTCTTCTTCTTCTTCTTCTTCTTCTTCTTCTTCTTCTTCTTCTTCTTCTTCTTCTTCTTCTTCTTCTTCTTCTTCTTCTTATTATTATTATTATTATTATTATTATTATTGCCACTATAAAGAAATTTCCCTCCATTGAAATAGTGATGTAGATGGGGATGAGGATGGCTCTTTTAAATTTCTTATTGTTGATGAAGCTCCAAGCAGCTCCCTTCCTTAAAACAATAACCTGCATTTAATGGCAAGAAATCATCTGCAAATTCCATTATGTTTGTGGGTTTGGCATGTGGTGCTTATTAAATGTAGGAGCGAAGCCACTTTGTACATCATAATGTTCATATTACAAATTCACTGCTCATAATGGTGCGGTAAGTCTATGTGCAATTTTTTTCTCCCTTGAACTTATGAAATATATTTCTGGCACCACAGGTATTGATGTATGCACATTTGATATTGTCCCAGAGCAGTAAGGGAGACTTAACTGATGTCTGCAAGATTTGATTTATTACTAGTAAATATGATTGCCTTCATAATCTGATTTTATTATGTTCGGGGTTCTCACAGGTAAACTTTTAGGAAGAAGGCCAATTTTATTAAACCAGCCTTATGTCTGCAAACCAAATACTTTCCAGGCAAAAATGAAAGAGAGATTTTGAGAGAGAGAGAGAGAGAGAGAGAGAGAGAGAGAGAGAGAGAGAGAGAGAATGAGGGAATGAGGGAATGAGGGAATGAGGGAATGAGGGAAGAGGAAGGTCTATGTGAGAGGGCACAAGTTCGATTTATAAACTGAATTAAAGATTGAATTGTTACTCCTACCACAAAAAATGTTCTTTTTTCTTTGTAATCTTCATAACCAAGACACTTTTGTAACTGACAGGTTGCACCAAGTCAATAGTTTCACCTGTTCTCTCCCAAAAACACTGGGTGCTAGTATGAAAGAGAGCATAGTTATATCTATAAATGTTAAACCCTTTAAACCACTCTGTACTTGCTAACTTACTAATGATATTTTCCAGAATAGAAAACAATTCTCTTAAAGGGTTAGATATACGTGAATGTCCTTGTGTTCTTTCCACACCGATCCTTATTGCCTTTCCCTTTCTTTCCCCACCCCCAACTGCACATTCCTTTTGAATATTGGTAAGGCTGAAAAGCTGCTGTGAACACTCAAAAGGGATGCTAGAATTTCCTCCCACCTCTCCTTAACATTGTGCAGTACTTGAAAGTCATCCTGATGGATGAACCAAAGAGATTGTGTTGAAGATTGCTATATTTGGACATGTTCTCTCTTTTTTTCAGAATTCCCAGAATTCTCCATTTGACATAGATGTCTGGGAGTTGCACACTAAAAAAGGGAACATCTCCAAACCATGGCTATACCATGAGTGATATATTATCACCTGGAATATATCCATCTCATCTGATTTTAGATGCTAAGTAAGAGTAAGTCTAGTTGGTACCTAGAGATCCTAGACTATCCCCTGATGGTCAGGGCGAGGAAAGGATGACACCTTCAACTTTGGAGGGCTGTTGCCAGTCAAGATTGACCATAACTGGCTAGATGTCAGATTCAGTACAAGGCAAGTTCCTACATTCCTTAGAGCTGCTGGTAGGAAAACTTAATCTGGGAATGGAAATGTTCTCTCTCACAGCAGATCCCTTCACCTAAAGCATAGGCTTTTGTTTTCCAGTAGATCCTTTCCAGTAGGATCAAAGCAGGCACACAGGGTTGTTCATAACAGCTCCTTTAAAGCACTGAACCTTCTTACAGATGTATTTGCTTGCTGGTGGGATAGCTAAACAGTTTAGGTATCTGGTCGGGAGTTCAATTCCCCACCGTATCTCCTGTGAGTAAAGCCAGCCTGTGTGGCCTTGGGCAAGCTGCACAGTCCTAAGATGCTCCTTTACCTGAAAAGCCCTGAAAAGGGTTGCAGTAAGTCAGAATTGACTTGCCAGCACATAATGATGATGATGATTATTATTATTATTATTATTATTTTGATGAATAATGATTATTTTCATGTCACTTTTATTCTTTCCTCAGTCTGCAGTCATTCCTGCTGTTTCACAAGATATCGCCCCCGTCTCCTCAGGATTAAAATGACTGTTATTCAAGGTTAGTTTTTTATTTCCAACACAGCAATATTGGGTTGTTTTTACTAACTCTACATGAGCTTTGGAGCAAGTAGAAAAGAAAATGTATACAGTGCCCATTCAGAAGCCTACGTTGCCTTAATATGCCATTTTTCTGATGTATTGATCCATCTAATGTGAGTGTGATGTAATGAATAGACAGAGATATGAATTAGGTGACTATGGACAACACTGTCTATTACATAGTTGCTATAGAGGTAATGAATATGATAACATGTACAAAAATAGGTGCTCTACAATTATCAAATTATAAAGGGAGCAAATATCTGAATGGATAATCAGCTTTCTCTGTAACTTTTTTCACAACTGTATCTGACAATAAAATAAAAGATAAAGCACAATTACACTTTCTCTCCCCACAGCTGCATTAGTATATTGGCCCCATCTTACGTCTGATCTATTATGTGTGCATACTCTCTCACTCTCTCCTTTATATGTGTCATATTTACATTGTTCATAGAGTTTGAATCTTCTCACATTCTTGAAAAGCATGGGTGGGTGGGTGGGGGGAAGTCCCAGCTAATCTTCATTCATTGGCATGTTAGTATCTTTATTCATTTGCTATGTCTAATCTGAAGCAATCTCTCCTGGTTGTCACAACAGATGGAATCAGTTTAGGAAGTCGTTTTGAAAGTGGAAGGAGAATTTTGTTTTATGATAACCCTATGATGGGAGCTAAGAAAGAAATTAAAAAGAAAAGCACCACAACAAACTATGATTTAAAATATAATGCGCCACTACCCTGTTGGCAATACAGCATAAATTCTGCTAAATATTGCTGTATGCAGTCTGTGTGCTTCATTCAGATGTACAATTCGCAGGGGACTTTTGCTATCCCTCTTTCTGGCATCCCAATTAAACCTTTCAAAGTGTTGGCAAGATATATTTTTATATCTACACAAAGACATCATTACAACATCTCTGATCCCCTCCAACTTATAAGTACCGGTATTTCACTGTAATTAAAAGGATGCTCTATCAATGCTTCCAGTGCGGGGGGGGGGGGATCCAAAATTTAAACCAGTTACAGACTCCAAAGTCATAAGATTTTAAACAAAAGACATTGGTTACAATATCATTTCTGTGCAATGGTTCTTCTCTTGTTTTATTGGAACTTATGTGCTTGTTATAGTATAGGGATTCAGGGTATATTAAGAATAGATGTGCACATCTAAGCAGTGTGCAAAAGTAAAAGAATTGTGTATGTATAGATATTACATTAATATACATAGATGGCAGAAGGGCCATTCCAGATGGTGACATAAATAGTGCTTTTTTGTGTCTAAAAAGACCCCTACTTTACTACCCTTAAGCTGAAGAAGGAGACTGTATGACCCACACTTTTACTTCTACCTGATTGTGTTGTGGTCAGAGTCTATGGATTGTCATTCCCTAGTTAGCTGCTAAACACTATGTCTCACACACACACACACACACACACACACACACACACACACACACACACACACACACACACACACACACACACACACACACACACACACACACACAGAGAGAGAGGCTAATGTTTTGGTATCTTGAGACATGAACCTGTCACACATGAGCCTACTGGTGTGATGGTCAGTTCACCTTGGACAAAAATATAATTTTCAGCATGGTATCTATCTGTGTGTTGCCATTCTGGTCCCATGTGCTTATTTATGAGTGACAGCTAGGGTCTAGGTTGATTAGAAGAAATCCATTCAGTAACATGACTGATTCAATGTATGCCCAGTGGTTTTAATTGTATCAGTGCACTTTACAACACCATCATGATATTCAAAAGCACTGTTAGTATCTACTTGATGTGCACTTCATCAGCTCAGGTTCAGAATACACAGCACAGCCACCAGATAGATCGTTATTAGCTTTGCAGCCATTACTATCAAGTAATTTTCCCACCTCTACCCAGTGTAATTCATTAATGGTGGCTGGTTCAGAGAAAATCTTCTGTATTGGTATAAACTGCACTTGGCTGTATGGTTGGGTGACTGTTGTGAAACTAGGGTAACCAATTTCCATGGATAACTTATCTGGGCTAGGGTCACTAATGCCATAGCATGAATAGACTCTAAGAATCATGTAGCTCATCCTCCTGCCAAGGAATCCACAGTTAAAACCATGGAAACTCTACTTATAAATCTCCAATGAAGGACAGCCCAATGAAGGTCAGGTAGTTTCACCGCCAAACATCTCTTACTATCAGGAAGTTCTTTTTAATGTTTAGCCAACATTTTTTTCATTATAATTTGAATCCATTTATTTAGTCCTACCCTACATGAAGCAGCACAAAATGAGCTTTGTCTTCCATGCAACAGTCCTTCAGATATCACTTGGGAGTTCCCACTCAAAACTTTTGGTCAATTCACAATTCAGTTGTTGCTCTGTCAGCGATGCCATGGGAAATTCACAAGAGGGATTCCAATCTCTGTCTCTCTCTCTTTCTGTCTTGTGATAACCATTCCAAACTCCTTTACATCCAAGGAATGGATGAATTCCATCTAAACAATTTCAAGAAACCAAGTGAGGGAAAATATATACCACAATATGAATGTGAGGGGATGTGTGTCGACTCTGTGTGAAATACATATTTAGAATCTGCCGGTGGGAAATAAACACTAGCTATAAATCTTTTTATTTCTTCAACTGTATTAATTATTTCAGCTAGCTCTAACAAAAATTTTAGTTACTTTACAGACATAAGCCTCTGGTATGGTGTACATATAATATGTTATGATGGGCCACATAATGGATTTTTATTTTCATTCAGTAAGGCTGCCTGCACACAATCCATTAAGCAGCGTGGCTCTGCTTTGCCACTCTTGAGTTATGCAGTCGTTCCTAACTCATGAAAATAAAGTATGCCACCCTTTCCAAACATCCCAAGTTCATATTTATGAAAGGGCACAGTGCAGAATATATCAATGCGTATATAGTATTTATTTGCTTGTCTGTTGTCTTGCATGTGCATATGCATATATACATGTAAAGCTTTTCTTTTTGTATATGTATATATTCATGTGTATATCAGAGAGCCTATATAAATAAAATAAAGATGTTGCTTGGTAAAAGGATGACAAATTGTAAAGAAACAAGTCACTTTAATTGGGCATGTCAAGAACACTGTTTTTGTCAACAGGTATTCAAGAAAACATGAACAAAGAAAAATCACACTGTCTTATTTTATTTTTTAAGGAGATGACAACAAAGAAAAAAAATTTGATGTTGTATGAGCCAAAAAGCCATGACATAACCTTTTGATAAGGCAAGAAGGTGATTATAAGTGGCAAAACTTGATGGTGAACTCTAGGAACGCCTACAAAATCCAGAGGGTCAAGAACAGGTGCCTTAGCACATTTTTTGGCCAATTTCAAAGAATATGGGAGAAATGCCAGTGCCAACACTCAGAGAGAGTGTGACCCGCACTAATAATGCCAGGATTAGGAACATGGTGGAAGAACACAAAACAGCAAAACCTGAGTTTAACTATTTATGCTTTGGCAAGACTAGTTATTTAGAGCTCTTTCCCTCTTCTCCTTAGATATTCAGCTTTTCATTGGGATAGGTAGGAGAGTTAGATTTAAAGAAAGATACAATGGCTAGAGCCTGAGCTTTGATATGGAAACCAAGATTCAGAGGCCTAGACCAAGCCATTTTGCTGCCTATGGTTCAACAAATGACTCCAGTACATGAAGCATATAATCCAACAAGAAGCTTTCGACTTTCCATACAATAGTCATTGATTAAATCAGCTGGTTGTTTTTAATTTTTACCCTTTTATGATACCAGAATCATCTGGCTGAGGTGGCCACCTTGCTCTGTCTAGTAGTAGGGCCAGCATTACCCATGAAACTCATTATATGGTATTAGACAGGTTATTCTTTCTCAGGCTGACTTATCTCAAAGGACTGCTGTAAAGCTTTTTAAAATGCTTGCTTCTTTCAGCAAGAAAGAAATATAATTCTATGTTTCAAGTGCTATCTAGTTACATTTGACTTACAGCAACCCTAACAGGGTTTTCAAGGTATGTGAGATATTTAAAGGATGGTTTTACCAGTGACGTCCCATTGTGGTTTCAGTGGCTGAGTGGGGACTTGAACCTATGTCTCCTGAGTTCTGGTCTGTCAATATTCACTACACCACACTGGTTCTCAATATAAATGTAGCAAATTACCTACACTCTTTATCTCCCTTTCTCAACAGAAATGAATCCTAAGTGTGCAGTTTTGAGACCGGCAAAATTATAACAGTGCTTTTGCTATTAAGAAGTCATCACTAGTTGACCCCCTCCATTCCACCTCATTTTGATGTGTCAAAGTGACCACAGATGTCAAGCCAATGACACAGCCTAATGGATGTGACTTTTGCTCCTACACAAACTGGAAATGCACTCTAGGCGGTGCCTCAGAATGACACTGGAGTTCTTCCTTGGCAGACAACGAGCTCCTTCTTGGCAGACAAGTTGCAATGACGGGGTTCTTGCCCTTGTGGACAGGAAGTCTGGAAACTACTGCATTAAAGGGTAGTTATTTTCCTATGAACATTAGCAGCATTTAAACACTGAAGAGTCAGCTTGGTAAAAGAGGGTTTTTGCCAGCAGGAATGAATGAGTGGCAGGAAAAGCGTGCAGATAGATGGGACAAAGGAGAGCATGGCATGCCTTTGACTTTTCCACTACCAGATCTTTCCTGAAACACTTTTCTCTACATTGTGAAGAGGACATGTGGTACAGTCTTGAAGAAGAACTGCTCTTTCACATTGGAAAATGGAGATTTGCAACCTAATTGGCTGCAAGGATGGGAAGAAATTCCTAGATCAAATAGTTATCAAATATAAAGGAACATGGGAAGCTATGTTATACCACTCTCTGTCCCAGCACTGTCCACCCAGACTGACTCTGCAGAATTTCAGGCAGATGTTGCTTGATTGATCTTTTTTAAGCTAAAGATGCCAAGGAGCAAACGTGGAAGTGTCTGCATGCAATGTGAATGTTCTACCCACTAAGCTATGCTCTTGATTCTTAAGCACTCTGTTTTGTTTCCGTTAATGCAGATTCTATCCCATTTCATCTTAAACAGTAAAAAAAAAAGCAATCCATGTGAGAGCAGAACCTGACTCATAAATTCAAGCAATACAGCTTGAAACAGTAGAGACAGGACTAGCCTTTTTTTAAAAAAAAAATCATATTTGAGTTTTCTTCTCTCCTTCCTTTCTGTTTTTCCCCCGTCCAATCCAAGGCCAATGTAAAGATAGAGGGATGGATCCAGTTTTAGATGCACAAACTTAGTCTGGTTGCATATAGCTTTCCTGACCCTTCCTTCCCACAGAAGCCCTTCCAGGCCCCCCCCCCCACAAAAATGCTATATAGAGACTTGAGAAGCCTTGCTAAATGAAGTGAGCTGTGTGATTCAGGGTAGAAAAATCTGCCAGATAAGACAAAGGCTCCAGAAGATGCAGCCCTTCCTTCCAGTGGCTTCAATACAAGGAACAAGAAGACGATGCCTCGCGTTAGTTATCATCTGGACAGCAGATTAGACCATCATCTCATAGATGACAATGTTTCCCACCTACCATTGGATGTTCTTCTTCAAGAAAAGCCAGCAGGGGACAAGGTATAGGGGAGATGACGCATAGATGTCAGATATACTGGAGGAGGGAGCACAGAAGAGATGGCAGGTCTATCAGTGGTTTGTGCAGACCTAAGATTACTAGTTTAGATACTTGGCCGTGGAGCCAGAAATTGGAAGTTCAAGTCCCCACTCTGACTTTGAGAGGAGCCAGCCTGTGTGGCCTTGGGCAAGCTGCACAGTCCCAGGTCACCCCCAGAAGAAGGGAAGGGTAAACCACTTCTGAGCATTCTGTACTTAGAAAACCCTGAAAAGGTTGCCGTAAGTAAGAATTGACTTGATGGTACATGATTATTTAAGGAGAACTAACTGTGGGCCATCACAATAGGTGGCATGTAATTACTGTACTTCTGTCTAACAAAGCCAGGATATGTAAAGGAAAACCGAGTGGAACTTGCCATATGTATTATAGTTAAAAAGGATTCTGACAAGGAACGAGTCTTATATCCAAAGACCAGGAGGGGGAGGAAGTGAATAGATGTCTCCTGCTTTCCAACATATATGGATACCATTCATTTTAAATACAGCTGTAGGCCTTTAAAGAGGACATGCAGGCATGCGGGGGGGGTGTGTTAGGAAGGAGCAGAGAGGATGAAAAGAGCAGGAATCTTTTATGATGCTAGAAGATGGCAACAAAGGTGCTAAGCGGGGATACCACCTACTGGAACTGCAGGAAACTTCAAGGAGGATAGAGTATGGGAAACCTTTAAAGGTAATGGCAGGAGGTTGTTTTAGATTGCAGAGGTCGAAAATGTTTTTGTTTCATTTTGTTTTGGGTTTGGTCTATGTGTCTTTATTAAATAAACATGGAGATAATGTGCTAAAACCTCCCCAAACTGAGCTGGTGTAGGATGATGCTTTGGGACCCAGAGCATCATCTTACCATGGCTCAGTTATGGAGAGCTTCCATATATCTTTGTATTCATCCTGCTGAAAGAAAACTTTCCAAGCTCCGGAGGAGAGGCATTACACCGTCAGAACAATAGAAGAGATGTTGTAATCTTCCTTCTGAGATCATCTGTGTTCTTTTCCTCTCTCAAGCCTGGCTGTAATCACCTGTTCTTGTTTATCTGGATGTTGTATTTGCAGGGCATCCCCATCCGGTTATTAAACCACTGACCGGAAAAGGCTCTGCTACCAGATGGATTCCTTCCAACACCACTGCTATTATATTAATGGGTTTAATTTAAACAGGACTAGCCTTACTAGCCAAATTACTGCTGTTTAAATCAATTGACTTTAGGGGAAATACCACCTGACCGCAGCGATTAGTCTTTAATTTATTACTGTATTGGATTCTGAGTGAATCAAGTTGCCAGCATCTGTCTCCCATGTCCTTTTCAGCTCAGGGTATAACAAACAGTAATAATAGACTTCAGTTGGTTGGGGGAGGAGGAGAGCATGTCTTCCATTAAAAACAGGAAACATCATCTTAATTTAAAATCAATCTTTCATGAGCAAAGATGAGGTATCTCACAAAAAAGACACTCTATAGGAACCAGCCCTTGTCTTTGATGTCGCCTCATTATATTGAGATTCAAATCATCTAACAGATGTATCAGTTTTTTAAAAAGACTTTCTACTTTTTTTAATTATATGTAAAAAAAAAAAGATGCGGTGTGCTTTCTTTTTTTTGAGGGAACGGTGGGGGGAGAGGAAAACACATTTCAACTTGATTCAAATAGAAAAGCAAAGGGAAAGAAAATGCTTTAGATGTGCTCTTTTGATTTTTTCCAATCCCAGCTGAATAAAATGGAATGGGAGATCAAGAACACTCAATTAATTTCAACACTGGGTGTCACAAGAGGGAGCGGGAGAGAACAGGGGGTGAATGGGTGGGAAAGAGCATTATAGATGCACAACATTTAACAAATGCATAGATTCAAAGGCGGTGGAATGGGGGGGCAGGGAAAGAGATAAAAAAGCATGTCTGTATTTTATTGCACTCGGTAAGCTTTTCGCTTGTATTTATAGCCGCAATTATATCTCAATGAGGTTTGTCTACAGCGTTGGCTTCACGCTAATTTTCCCCCTCACTGCATTCTTGGAATAGGCTCGGACTGTTTATGAACCAGACATATTGACCTCATTTACAGCTAGCAGTTTAAATCCATAATTTTTCCACCCACAATCCCTCTTTGACATTCCGGCGGTGCGGCCGGCTCAGTGAGACTGAACTAAAAGTCTCACACTTCATTGAACACCATTATGCGGCTTTATGCTTATAAGCCTGTTTCCCTCGGCTGCCTTTCAGCTTTGCTGGAGATCCGTTTGGCCACAGGCCGGCAGTGATTAACTGGAAGAATCCAATAAATCAGCCTGTCAGCCAGCAGGCTCTCCTCACTATGTCTACAAATCGACATTTGGATTTGCACTCATTTTTCCCCTCCTTCCTTCTCTCTCTCTCTGCCTCTCTCCCTCTTATTCTCCTTCTGTCTCTTTGCATTCCACCCACTCCATTATCCTTTGTAGCTAATAGGCTCCTCTGTTTTTTTTGCTCAAGGTGAACTTGAACAAAGCCTCTTGTGGTAGCCAAGTCTACCCTCCCTGCCCCCACTGAGACGTACTCCTTTGAGGTTGTCCCCAAATTTAACCTGTATTGTTCCTTCTCTCTTGGAGGGAGTGTGCAGCCCTTTAACTCTCACAGTACCACTTTTGGACCACACTGGAGTGCTGTGAGCAGCAACAGGGATAACGGTAGAATAATGGATTTCGGGCTTAAGCAACCAATGATTTTGCTACGTGGGATATACCAACTGCTGAGAAATCTCTTTGATGGCTCTCTTAAGATGGGCAGAGTGCCATGCTGGAATACTATTCCCAGGCCTACCCCGGGTTTTTAGAATTTTGTACAAAGTCAGTGTCATTACACGAGCCATCGCTCAAAATGCCTTTTTAAAATAGCAAAAACTGTGATCTATTTTTTCAAAGAAAGGCCTTAAGTTTATTGAGTTGTTTTGAATATTGGAACAAAATTTATTGAGTTGTTTTGAATACTGGAACAAGTGAGGAAGCTATCCAACTGAGTAGACATGGTCTAGAGGGGCGGGGTATAAATAAATAAATAAATAAATAAATAAATAAATAAATAAATAAATAAATAAATAAATAAATAAATAAATAAATAAATCTGATTTTATGTTCTCACATTGCTTCTGCCACTCCCCCTTATGTTTAGATGCATGTTTTTAAGTGAAGGAGCCAAAATATTGCATTTCATCCATATTTTTAAGCTAATCACATCATTCACACTTCCCATAATATTATGTGGACTCAAACATAGCTGTTCATCAGCATCCTTTTCTACATGTTGTGATATAGTTCCTATCTCAAAAATTGTGTAGAAAACAATATATATTAAGTAATGCTATATACAAAAATGTGTATTGATAGGAAATTTGGGTTAAAATGCATATATACTAGGAAAATATAAATAGAAAGTCCCCCTATATTGTATTAAAAATATAAAAATAATTATGATAGAGAAAGGTGCATATGACGATGAATGTGATTTTTCATGCTTTTCAAAAAAATCGCTGAATTATTAAGAAGTTGGATGAAGCTGACTTCAAGTTGAGTATATGCAAAACTGACATGGACCCAGGTATAGATCAATTTGTACATTCCTGTTTTAAGATTAATAAATAAAATGATGTTGCATCTTATCAAAATTGGCAATGCCTTTTGGTGGTGCAGATAAAGGAGGAGCAGGAAATATTTCGCCTGTGCCTGTTAGCCCTTGGCAACGTCCCTGAGCAGCAGAGCGGAAGGGAACAGAATGGGAGTTTTGTACCTTCTCTTGCTAAATTAACACTGCTAAAATGAGATCAGCACAAGGCAGAGAAAATAGTGAAATGCAAACTGTGATTCCCGAGGCATGGTCTGATATGATCTGAACTGATTTTTATATATGAAAAACCCCTATAATTAGATTAGTGCATGCCTATCTCTTCCCAACCATCAGTTACAGTTTCCTGCTAAGTATTCCTGCTATTAAATCAGCTTATTTGAAAAGCTGGGGAAGGGACAGATCACAATCATGAGTTAATTCAGCTCCAGAACGTGTTTTCCAACACTGGGCTTCAGACCTAGAAAAGATCACAAATTTCTAGGCATCTGCATAATAATAATAATAATAATAATAATAATAATAATAATAATAATAATAATAATAATAATAATAATAATAATAATAATAATAATAATAATAATAATAATAATTAATAATAATAATAATAATAAATAATAATAATAATAATAATAATAATAATCACATGCCAAGTCAGTTCTGAGGTATGGTGATGACCCTCTTCAGGGTTTTTCAGGTAGGGAGTACTCAGAAGTGGTTTACTATTCATTGTTTCTGGGAGCACCGTGGGACTGTGCAGCTTGCCCAAGGCCACACAGGCTGGTTCTACTTGTAGGAGCCACAGGGGGAATTGAACTTCTAACCTCTGGCTCTGCAGCCAGATAAATATACCACTAAGCTATCCAACCAGCTAGGCATTTGCATACCATGGTACATAATCATTTATTTTATTTGTTTTAATTATAGGCTGCCTTCCTCCTGATAAGTGGACCCTTATCCTGTGGTTAGCACAACTAATCAACTGGGATGTCAAAGGTCATGTTGGAAGCTAGGAGTTGTAATATTCAGAAAAGTTCCATGAACAATACCGCTCATTTCCAAACCAATCACTGCTCACAACTTTCATGGAAAACATGGAACCAACACCCTTTGAAGTGGAGGGTTATAGAACCTTTGGCCCTCCAGATATTTTGGAGTTCAGCTTCTTGAAGTCCCAGACAGAACTACCTATAGTAAAGATGACGGGTGTTGTAGTTCAAAACATATGGAAGGGCAAAGACTCTCCACCGGTTCTGTAAAGTAAGATATCCAACACTGGAGGCTGCTAAATAACTGTTTTATATTTATGTTTTTAAAAGCCCATTCATTCCTCCTCTGTCTTTTTCTGGAATTAACACCACACCATTTCCCCCCTCCCCTCCCCATTAGCCTCCCATCCTTTAGCACAACCACTATTGCCTTTTGTCTAGTGTTATGTCTGCTTGATGAGCACAAGCATTTGTTTGGTGTCCAAACATTGAATCAATTGTGCATGCGTGAAGAGTGGCAGCCAACCAACAGAAAGGAAGCCCTTGCCTTTGAACGTTCCCAGTGGCAGCAGTGACAAAAGGCAGCCAGCTTGGAGGCACAGTGACAGAATGGAGGGAAAGGGGACAGAATAGTCAGGGGAGATTACCGGCCTCTCCCTCTTGGCAGCTGCACAGCCAAGATGACAACAGAGCGCCTCAGCCAGCAGCACTGTGTACAATCATGTCAGCTGTCAACAGCCTCTGGTTTATGAAAAGAAACAGATACAGTTTCAGACTGATCAGTTGTCCTTAGTTAATTGAGTGCAGAAGAGCTTTTGGATGTGTTGAATAGTCGAGAGAGCCATCTTTTCCGAAATTAGGCAGCCTCTATGCATTTCCTTCAAAGTATGACCAAAATTGTAATGGCTTTGATTGCCTGCACCCTGCTTTCTAGATGTGTGTTTTCCATCTTCTCCCCTCCCTCTTGTTAGACTGAGTGAACATATTCGGTTGGGGTTTCAGAAACACAGGACATCTCTCTGTTTTGTTCTAGTGACTGCATTTGAATGGCTGTGAGTATGCTGCAGAGCGGAACAAAAATCTCCTGTGAAATCTATATCCTTCAAATTTATCCAATGTCAATGAAGTGGTATTACTCTGGCTATGAAACCCCGTCTTCCTTTGCAAACATTATTAGGGAAAGAGTCCAAAAGAAAGTAATTGGTCATCCACTCCCTGAACATGGGAGGGACATCTCTGGTCCATGGGGGTTACTTATCCACCCCACAGAATGGGCAAACCCTCTCTTCCAAGTTCCAATGTTGAGCTACTCAAAGGAAATCCCTACTATTTCCAATTGCTAATTGGAAGCAGTAGCGATTCCTCCTCCCCCCCCCCCCCGGCTTTATTCCTCCAATAGAATATACAGAAAAAGCCAAAGGTGATTTGTGACTCCAGCTTCTTACTCTCCCTTTTGCATGTAGTAATATGTATCTTTTCCTTCAAACATATCTCTGTGGATGCCAATAGGAAGTGCCAGTTTCTTCCCCTATTCTTACCTCTGAGGGAGAACTAGGGGCTTGCAAAACCCTGTGAAGACAGTTATGAAGAGCACCTGCACTTTCCAGTTTAGCATCATACCACTGTCATCACTCAACTGACACTGAAGCAGCCCATTCAGTTGAAAGGCAGGCCATCACGATAGGCATAGAAAGGATTCTCACAACATTACTCATTCTCAATGAGACAGACTCTCCCAAGCTAGCAAGACAGGCTATCAAGAAGTCACAGATTGTCACCAGATTTCTTGCCTCCTGTATGAGAACAAGAGGAGCTCCATTTTTTCTACTCAGGTTTTCACAACCTGCACAGATTGGATCCATGCAAATCTATTATTGTTTCCATTTGTGGAGAAATGGACAGACAGCAAGTGCAGGAAGACTGGCTCTGAATGATCAAGACAATAAGAAGGACTGGGTGGTTGAGTAAAACGGTGCAAAGAAGCCATCATGTGTTCCCTATACAACAAATCAACAGGCATTATAGTTATAACAGCAGAAATTATCTTGCCATCTTAGAAGTAAGGTTAAAAATCTTGCTGTTTCTCACTCGCGTGTATGAAAACAAGACAAGCTGAGGTTTTACGTGCCTTCATCATGACAACACTTTGCATCGTTCTCATTGTTCCATCTCCACTGAATAGCTGAGCCACTATTTCGTTTCTCTGTCTTTTGCTGTGCAAATACCTGAAGAATGTTTTTCGTTGCTTTTAGCATCTTTTGCTAACCTCAGCTCATTGCCTTCCTACCCTGGAATAATGACTCAATGGTGGGACAAAAACAGGGTCATACTTTATTAATCACATCACTTTTCAACTCTCTGGCCCATCAAAGAAGCAACGGGGGCCTGCAGCAGTGTGGAATCATGCTGGAAGCGAAGGTCTCACAGGACCCCTTTTTGACAGCAATGGGCGAGTGTCCAGTCCCAAGGAAGCATGACCCCTATGTCCACGCCTCCTTGGCCAGCCATGGTTTGACCACCTCTGGGCCTCTGGCCTCCCATCTCTTGGTGGCCTTTGGTCCGGAGGTGTCCCCAGTGCATCATCCCCCCCAGACTGTAATCTCGTGATCCACGGCTCTCAGGGTTCAGACACACTACACCCCACTTGACTCCACGGGGAACTCATCAATCTATCTCCATTCGTCACTATCCACCATTGCAGGGAACTATCCTAGCTATGTCCCCTGTCCACCATAAGATCCAACTCAAATTGCAGGCCCCTTTGGAGATCTTGTAAAAAGATCTCCAAACCCATGTCTGACAAATGGACCCCATCACTCCTAAATAGTTCAGACCTCAGACTTATTGCCGGATGACTAATCATTGAGCCCATCTCTTTGCACACTATATTCACGAAGGCTTTCACGGCTGGGATCTAATGGTTGTTTTGGGTTTTTTGGGCTCTTTGGCTGTGTTCTGAAGGTTGTTCTTCCTAACGTTTCACCAGTCTCTGTGGCCGGCATCTTCAGAGGACAGCACTCTGTGACTCTTTGCACACTGCTCTGCACACCTCCCGGTTTACACTCTTCTGGGTCTTATTAATGCAAGGAGAGGGGCAATCTGTCCTCCATGACATCCTGGGAATAATCATGGACCACACAATATGGGTCTATGGGTAAGCCACCTTCCATGCTCTTAAATCTTCCAAAATCTTCATGGTGGTTAACTACCGACCAGTAGCGAACCTCCCTTATTTGGGCAAAGTGTTGGAGCGGGTTGTGGCCGGGCAATTCCAGGCGCTGGTGGATGAAATGGATTTTCTGGATCCATTTCAATCGGGCTTCAGGCCTGGTTTTGGTACAGAGACTGCCTTGGTCGCCCTGTATGATGACTTTTGCCAGGAGAGAGACAGGGGGAGTGTGACCCTGTTGATACTCCTGGACCTCTCAGAGGCTTTCGACACCATCGACCATGGTGTTCTTCTGGATAGGCTGGGTGGGTTGGGAGTTGGGGGCACTGCTTTACGGTGGTTCCGCTCCTTCCTGGCTGACCGTGTCCAGAGGGTGGTGCTGGGGGACAGTTGCTCTGCCCCATGGCGTTTATGTCATGGGGTTCCTCAGGACTCAATACTGTCCCCCATGCTATTTAACATCTACATGAAACCACTGGGAGAGGTCATCAGGAGGTTTGGGCTGAGGAGTCAGCAATATGCTGACGATACTCAGCTCTACCTCTCGTCATGACAGTTATACACACACTGGTAACATCTCGTATAGATTATTGCAATGCGCTCTACGTGGGGCTGCCTTTGAAGATGGTCCGGCGACTGCAACTGGTCCAGAATCGAGCTGCGCGGCTGGTGAGTGGTGGTGCTGCTAGAGATCACAACAAGCCAATTCTGTTTAATTTACCTTGGTTACCAGTTGCTGCCCGGGCCCAATTCAAAGTGCTTGTTTTGACATATAAAGCCCTAAACGGCTTGGGCCCTGGATACCTGAAGGACCGCCTCCTTCCATATGAACCTACCCGGCAGTTAAGATCTAACCAGGGGGCCCTTTTGAAAGAGCCATCCCTTAAGGAGATAAGAGGGAGGGCTTGTAGAGAAAGGGCCTTTTCGGCAGCTGCCCCCAGACTATGGAATGCCCTCCCGACTGAGATTCGTCTGGCGCTGACGCTGATGACATTTCGGCGCCATGTCAAAACCTTCCTGTTCCTAATGGCTTTTAACTGAAATAATATCAGCTGTAGGTCTGATGGCAATTTTTAGAATATATATTTTAATTGCATTTTAATTATTTTGCCCTTTTATTTTGCCTTTTTATTGTATTTTAAATGCTGTAAGCCGCCCAGAGACCTTCGGGTAGTGTGGGCAGCACACTTTGACTTGGATAAAAGTGTGTTAATACCGTGAACCACTGTTTGGTTGTCGTGCCAAAAATGCATCACAGAATTTAACCACTCCTCTGAGCAGATCCATAATGCACCCACAATGGGAAATAATTCCAGAAAGGTGAGGTCTCTGTTGAGTCCCGCTTCCTGCCAACTCTCTGGCCACTTGCTTGCACACCATCTGCTCCTAAATACCAAAACCCAGGGAACTTGGTGCATCAGTTTGTACTTGGAAGTCAGCTCCTAAGCAAGTGTCTGCTGTCCAAAATGAAACCCCATTAAATCCATCTAAGAATTTGCTCCAAACCAACAGGTCCTGCATCATACCTCCTCTAACTCTTGTCCTATGCAAAGGCCTTCGCAAGCCACTCATGACATTGCAAAGCCTCCTAAGGAAAGCCCAACTTGGCACTACTACTTGAAAAGGAACATTCAAATGTCCCACTTATAGACAAGGCAAGGCTCTCCAAGGTTGTGCTTTCATAATTATCCCAAAATAGATGAGGTAACCGGGCAACCAATTCACCCAATCACCCTACACCTTTCCTTGTCCCTTTCATCCTCCTTTTCTATCTCCTTTACATCCACTTTTTCTATTTAACAAGTTGAAAAGGTCTATATAGTTTCCTTCTCAAATTTTTTCCTTTGTGGCACCGGGTCATCTTCAGATGAAGAAAGCTGGCCGATTTGGGAGGTAATGCAAGCCAAGATGTATGGCTCAAGTTCAACCAGGGCCAGGGGATGAGCAGCCACATTGTTCTGCGAGGGAGTATAAGGGGCATAGGCGTGGCAAACTGAAGGCATTTGCAGATAATCTTATGTCATATGTCACTGTTCTAGAGGCAGAAAGGCAAGGGCTGTCTAAGGCAGCGGCCTCACAAGTAGCCCAATCACCGGCAGTCGGAGAAGGTTCTGAGGAGGTGGACGATGTTTTCAAACAGCCGGGACCAAGTAGAGCCAGATCATGTCAGAGCAGCACAGGGGAGAATGTAGACAGAGACTTGCATTTTGCTGGCTGTTTCCCTTTACTTTTACCCTGGCCCTTCTTGGGACCCATAGTTGCTTTTTATACCTTTTGTGTAGGGACACAGACTGGCACCCTGGCCAGGCCACTCAACTAACCTTAATGTTTCTGCAGCCTTTTTCCTGTATCACTGGACAATGAAGTCATTAACTCAAATCGATTCAATAATGTTGAAAGTTATGATCGCTTTTTTAAAAAATGCAGGGGGTACTCCCACAACCTGAAATAAATTGGACAGAGTCCTCTCTCTCTCTCTTTTATAAGTAGCTCAATCCCCTGCCCTGAGTAGTAATTTAATATTTTATAATTTCAACCCTAGAGTCCCTGCCGCATATCTCTTTCTCTTACCTCCCTTATCTATCTATCTATCTATCTATCTATCTATCTATCTATCTATCTATCTATCTATCTATCTATCTATCTATCTATCTATCTATCTATCTATCTATCTATCTATCTATCTATCTATCTATCTATCTATCTATCTATCTGTCTGTCTGTCTGTCTGTCTGTCTGTCTGTCTGTCTGTCCGTCCGTCCGTCCGTCCGTCCGTCCGTCCGTCCGTCCGTCCGTCCGTCCGTCCGTCCGTCCGTCCGTCCGTCCGTCCGTCCGTCCGTCCGTCCGTCCGTCCGTCCGTCCGTCCGTCCGTCCGTCCGTCCGTCCGTCCGTCCGTCCGTCTGTCTATTTAATAAATAAATAAATATATGATCTGGTACTCAATGGGTGGAGGGAACAACGTCCTCTGAAAACACATCTGCTGCCACCCCATAAGGAGGGTAGGACCCTTTAGGGCTGCTGCTCCTATAACCCCTCTCCTTCTTCGATTACTATTATCTATTTAAGAGACTTCTTTGTATATAAATTTCCAAATCACTCTGTAGTTTGTTGTTGTTGTTTAGTCATTAAGCTGTGTCCGACTCTTCGTGACCCCATGGAGCAGAGCATGCCAGGCCCTCCTGTCTTTATGTATAAAAGTCCCAAATGGCTGGGGGATGCTGATGCAAACCTCCCAAATTGTCTGTTGCTGCTTCAAATTGCTGCTATATCACAACAAAAATGAAACTCAGAGCACACCAATGCAGCAGCCTTCTCTCTCGGCCTGCAAGCCTAGAAAGAGGCCAGTTGGGGAGGAGTGCCTATTATATGCTGCATTTCTCCCCCCTCCCTTCCCATGAAACCACGTCTTGTGCTATTCCGGGCGAGAGGGCAAAGACACCCGGCATGGCAAAGTTCCTTGCCGGAAGAGTGCATTATTCTCAGCTTTTGCCTCCCTAATGCCATCCCTGCAATTCTTCTCTACTTGTCTCTACTCTTCCTTTGTGGCCTGGCCTGGCCTTCCTTCTACTTCCTATGTGTGTTCTTTTTTGTTCACAGACCTGTCTGAGCTGTTTGTGAAGCTGTCTTGGTCTTTTCTGCTATCCTCCATCTTTTTTCTTCTTGTTGTAATTGTTTCTAGTTGTGTTTTTAGAATTTTGTTTTTAAGAATCTCTTACCAATCTTGTACTAATTTTCTTCTTAGGATCTCCTGCCATGGGAACTTACTTATCCTCACTCTGGGTTTATTAAAATTGGCTTTCCTAAATTCCAGTGTACATGTATGGCTTTGAAATCAAGAACTCCAGTATAACATGGTCACTTTCCCCCAGTTTCCCCCTTACTGCCACTTCATCCACCAAGTCATTTCTATTAGAATCTAGTCCAGGATAGCTAATCCTCTAGTTTGTTGTAGGAGAAAATTAACAGCCACACAAACCTGGAATTTCTTGAAATGGCCATGTTTGGCAGCATTTGCCTCCAAACAGATATCAAGATAATCGAAATCTCCCATTACTACTACATTGTGTGTCTTTGAAATTCTTGTGATTTATTTTCCAAAGGCTTCATCCTTATCTTTTCCTTGATTGGGCAGTTGGTAGCTGACTCCAGCTACCACATTCCTATTATATTTTATCCCAATTATATTAATCTAGATGTTCTCAATGGGACAATCAAGCACATCCTCTTGTATCTTTACAAGCAGCATTATTATGTCCATGTTTACTCAGACTAAGCCCTACTGTATTCTATCCACTTTACATCTATAAACACATGCTTATCAGTTCAATGTTATCATTTTGAGCAAAAAGGTCAAATCAGGAGTGTAGCAAAATGCACAAAGGTTGTCCAGACTCCAATTAAACATCTGGTAGATACTTTTTAACCTAATTGCTAAAATATGTTGCTCTTCTTGTCTAGCATATGAAAAATTTCCTAATGCTCCTCTTTTTGGCTTCTATGTGCTATGTTGTTCTTATGTGCTATCACGTCAGAACTTATATAGGATTTTCAAGGTATTTGAGGTATTTAAGAAGTAGGTTTTACCAGTTCCGTCCCCCACTGAATTTCCATGGAAGAGCTGGGAAACCAAACTTAGTCCATTACTCAATCCACTACACCACACTGGGTACCCCTTAGATGTTATACTGCACATTAAATGTATTTGTATCTTTTCTTGACGATATGCTCAAGTGCTGATTAACTAAACATGTAATTTCTGGGTATTCCATGAGCTACTGGTAAGAAACCATGGGTTACTGTGTAATGCTGATACTTCTCAAATAATCTGATCTAAGTTCAGAGGAGGTCTCATAATGGAGTCATGGAGGGAACTTTTCCTAATTACCAGAGTGAGTCACTTTCCATGCAAAGCAAAGAGGTTCCTGTTGATGACATTAGAAAGCACAATGTGTCTATGTAGTAACAGCTTAATTATAAGTAAGAGAATAATAATCACACAATCTGTTATTATGCTGTAGGAGTTCCACCTCCCTAGAGAATAATGTTGCTGCTCACTAAAACAACAGTAGCAGATTGTGACCACTTTTCTTACCATTGAAGAGGATTGCGGGTTGCTTTTTAAATATGGTAAAACAGTTGATTTATTTATTTATAAACTGCTTTTACTTACAGCTGTCAGAATGGGATGGCATGTCCCCACTGGATGACTCCTCTAGTGGGGATGATCCAGAATGCCCTCCTGAAGCCAGCAAGAAGGAGGAACTGTTTGTTGCTGCAGAAACCAGAGCCTTGGGGCCCCAGGAGGCTGAACTCCTGGAAAGAGGCAACTTTGTACCTCAGCCAAGGGAGAAGGCTAGACTGCCTCTCAGCCCATAATGATGTCACCAGATAAAGGCATGAGCCAGGCTAGAAGCCCCCAGACGAAATGCTCAGCTGCAACAAAATTCTCGAGAGAAGAGGCCTCATCAAGAGTAGATGGTCTTACTAAGGAAAAGTTCCTCATCTCAGGAAAGTCACTGAGCCAAATCTTGTAGCTGAGTTCAATAAAAAGTATCTGCATATCCACTGGAATAAAATACATACAGTAAATGTATATAGACTGGTAAGAATTGCATAACATGCTAATGAAGAAGGCACAGAAGAGGCTGTATTTCCTGAGAATGATCGGCAAGTTAAATTTATCTCAGCATTTACTTCTGTCCTACTATCGTAGCACCATTGAGAGTGTCCTAACCTATGGCATTCTGGCATGGTTTGGGAGTAGCTCTGTAGCGGACAAAAAAGCTCTACAGAGGACCATTAAAATTGCCCAGAATATCATCGGGCTCCAGCTACCAACCCTGGATGACATCTTCACATCCCGCTGTCTAAGGAAATCACATAGCATCCTGAGAGACTCTTCCCATCCTGCTCATAACTTTTTTGAACTGTTACCATCTGGCAGAAGATATAGAACAATTAAAACTCGGACCACACGTTTTTCAATAGTTTTTATCCCAGAGCTATAATTGCAATTAATAATGAGCTTAAAGACCACCAGCAGTGAATAATTAGTTGGACTGTGTTACTTGGCCTGCGGTGTAGATGTTTGTATTTTTAGTGGGGGACTTTTAGTGGGTGGGGAGTGTTTGGGGAATGTTATGTGTGTGCATGTGTCTGGTCTCTGGGTGTCTGTGAATTTCGTTGTATGTGTATATACTTACAATGACAATAAATTATTATTATTATAAATTGAGGTGTCTTCGCTGAGAGCCTCAGATTAAGAATGTGGGCCTATAACCAGCCTTAAAGGGGAGATTATATGGTATAGTGTTAAATGTTTTCCTCAGGAACTTGAAGCATCACTAGGCAATCTTCACTAAAGGATCTTAAAGAACAAATAGATCTATAGGGTAGAAAGTCTCAAGTTTGTCAGAGTGTATGCATTAACGGCAAAGCCTATGTAATCACTATGGTTTTCTCTCTCTCTCTTTTTTTTTTTAAATAAATTTTATTATTTTTGAGACATACATACATACAGAACAAGCAAAAACCTACAAGACAATCAAGAATACGTAAGACAAACAAAACATATACGCGGGGAGGTATTTCCCATAACAGCTTATCCATTATATAAATTCTGAATACAGCAGATCTTATGCCTTATTCCCATGCTATATCATAGTATATACGTGTGTATCTACACGTTATATTTCACATCCCTATTATATATATCTAAGTGTCTAACATCCTAAATTTACAATAAATTTTATGAATTCTCTTACCTGCATTTCCATCTATCCAATTCTCATCATAAACATTTCTCATTTCCTTTTTAAGATTGTTTATCCACCAATAAAATCTATACAAGGCCAGTTCATTCATCAAAGATCTCCATTCTTACAGACAAAAAGATACTATATGTCTAATCTTGTCAACATAGTCACTATTGTAATTCACACATACAGTATTTGATATCTCAATATATGTGCCTCAAAAACAAAAGCATCCAATACTATTATTCATCATCATTTCTAAAGTTCATAAATTACATATGCTTATCTACCATTAAGATTTATATCTGCCAATTTTGTTTATAGTATATTACTCATGTTACTTTATATGTAAATATATATCTCTCAAACCAATGATTTCTATTATTTATTCAGCAAGTAACTTTCTCCCTTTTCATTTTTACTTATCAGCTCCAATGTTATCAATCCAAGATTGGCCTCTTGCCTCTTTTGTTGCGAGTTTTAAAATGCCATCTATAATATCTCTTTAAAGCATTTTCTATCCAGTTTATTAATTGCATACCAATATAGTCAGGGTCTTGGTTTTGGAGCAACATAGCTCTATCCGATCTCTGATCATAAATTTCTGCCCCCAGATTTGCCCATTTCTCCCCCTTTACATTCTTTCCTGTTGGGACAATCTCAATATGCTTCCCCCCCCCCTCTTTCCAACCTCCCCTCTCGTCCTTTTTGAGCATCTCGTCCATCTTTTTGAGAAAAACAGTCTCTCTCTCTCTCTCTGGTGACAGCAGTTGTTGGGTAAGTTCAATGGTTTGTTCATACTGCTTTAAGACAGTCTCTCTCTCTCTGACGATAGTAGTTGTTCATTAAATTTTGTGGTTTGTTTAAGCTGTTTGTCTTCACTCTCCATCTTATCATGCAATCCAAGAAGTGTCATCTTAAATTCTGTCCTCACTTCTAAAAACAGCCTTGATTTGATTGATAATATCCAATTGGAGTTCTTGAAGAAATTTCTTGAAATTGTGGGTTCCAATAATGAGTCTCCCCCTCCATCCATGGCCATAAGAGTCAGCAGGTTAATTACTCAAATTTCCCTCATGATTTATTAGCTAGTCCACACTTAAAGTCCTGCGAAGGAGACTCTAATCGTAACTCCAGCCGTGTTAAGGATGTTATTTGATTTATAATCCACCTTGTAGCTCGATGCAGAGTAACATAGATTAAATTGTGCAGAGTTATTTAAAGTTCTTAAGTCCTGAATTTATGAGAAGCCAGATTTTGGGGAGGTAGGGTTAAGAGAGAAAAAACAAAGTTGGTTTTGTTTTCCGAGTTCTGTCAACTGTGACACAGTAAGAAAAACTCCAGTGTTACAGGCATTACCAAAGTTATGCCGCTTGAGATCTTTCTCTTTATCAGCTTCCAAAAGAGCACATCTGATCTTTTACTTGCTGTAGTTTAGCAGCAGATCATTAATCTCTGTTCCTGCAGTCAGATAATAAATCTTCATACCTCCCTCTCTCTGGGCAGCTAACTCACCATCATGGTAACTTCACGAGACAGTTGAATGCGGGAAGTGGAACTCTTCCAAAAGACAGACCGCCGTCTGAAATTCGGTGTTTCCAAAGCCCCACTTGCTGCAAGTCCACTCTCCTGTAGAAAACTTGCCTCCCCTTCTCCTGGGGGAGTCTGCTGACTTGGAGTAAACCTAGGGGAATCCAAAGCCCTGGAATTTCCCCTGTTCTCGCTGCCCATTGCTTCTCCTCCCTGCATCACTATGATTTTCTTGAGCAAGTCCTGAGATATAAATGTAAGTTATGCAGCAGTAAAGCTGAATTTTAAAAATATTTAAACATTTCAGTGGATCTTTTCTTGGATGTACACCTTAACATGGTAAAGCTGAGGACAGTGTGGTGAAGAGGATAAACTCCAATATGAGTCTAGACACCTAGGAGTGTCTCCCAAGGCAGAATGAGAAAAGCTGACTAAAATGCACCCACCCATTTCAGAATTTAATGCTTGTATCAGCAGAACAGAATTGATCCAATGATGACGGGGCAGAGGAAATCTTGAACAGCAGCTATTGGGCAGCAGCAGCAGCAGTATATTATTATTATTATTATTATTATTATTATTATTATTATTATTATTATTATTATTATTATTGTTGTTGTTGTTGTTGTTGTTGTTGTTGTTGTTGTTGTTGTTGTTGTTGTTGTTGTTGTTGTTGTTGTTGTTATATATCAAAAGACTGTGAAAAATATTAAAATCAAAATTAAATGGTGGAAATATAATCAAAGCCATAAACACACAGGCCATTCCAGTATTAGATACCCAGCTGGAATAATAGATTGGACTCAAAACAAATTAGAATAATTGGATCAAAAAACACAGAAACTAATGAACATTCATGACGCACTACATCCAAAAAGTGATGTGGACAGATTATATTGACCATGAAAAAATTGAGGTGGTGGATTACCGCAAATACAGCAGGTAGTGGGGGGGGGGGGAAGAAGCCTAAGTGATAATATCTGTACAAGCAGAGAAAAATTACTTAAGGCAGTGAAAATGGAAAATATTTTGAAAACAATGGAAACAAAGGCTCAATATAGGAAACAACAATTTGAAAATAAATTTAACAGCTGGAAAAATAAACCACTACATGGACAACACCTGAGAAATATTGATAGACAGCATGATCATAATTCAACATGGACATGGCTAAAACTGGGGCCAGACTGCTTAGTGGTGTGAAAAAATACCAACATATCTCACCCAATCTGGCTGCACTGCATTGGCTGCCCATCCGGTTCCGCATCAACTTCAAAGTGTTGATGCTTACGTATAAAGCCCTAAACGGCTTAGGGCCTCGATACTTGGTGGAACGCCTACTTCCACCAAGTTCTACCCATGTCACGCGCGCAAGTCAGGAGGTGAGGCTGAGGAGCCTAACGCCGAGGGAGGCCCGGAAAGAAAAGACAAGAAATTGGGCCTTCTCGGCGGTGACTCCTCGCCTCTGGAATAACCTTACCCCTGACATTCGCGCGGCTCCCTCGCTGGG